>NC_090938.1:285679903-286304903 GCF_040938575.1 Ambystoma mexicanum
GATTGGAATGGGAAGGAGTTTGATATCACATCTCATGCCATAGTATGGGTCTCAGGTTTGGTAGAAGCATTGGGATATCACATCTCATGCTATCGGTAGGGTATCAGTATTGGATTTGGAAGGAGTTGGATATCCCATCTCATGCTATAGGAAGGGTCTCAGGTTGGAATGGGAAGGAGTTGGATATCACATTTCATGTTATAGGAAGGGTCTCAGGATTGGAATGGGAAAGACTTGGATATCATATCTCATGCTATAGGAAGGCTCTCAGGTTTGGAAGGGGAAGGAGTTGGATATCACATTTCATGTTAGAGGAAGGATCTCAGGTTTGGTATTAGAGGCCTTGAGATATCACATCTCATGCTATAGGAATGGTCTCAGGATTGGAATGGGAAGGAGTTGGATATCACATCTCAAGCTATAGGAAGGGTCTCAGGTTTGGTATAAGCATTGAGATATCACATCTCATGCTATAGGAAGGGTCTCAGGATTGGAATGGGAAGAAGTTGGATATCACATCTCATGCTATAGGAAGGGTCTCAGGTTTGGTATAAGCATTGAGATATCACATCTCATGCTATAGGAAGGGTCTCAGGATTGGAATGGGAAGGAGTTGTATATGCCATCTCATGCCATAGGAAGGGTCTCAGGTTTGGTATAAGCATTGAGATATCACATCTCATGCTATAGGAAGGGTCTCAGGATTGGAATGGGAAGAAGTTGGATATCACATCTCATGCTATAGGAAGGGTCTCAGGTTTGGTATAAGCATTGAGATATCACATCACATGCTATAGGAAGGGTCTCAGGATTGGAATGGGAAGGACTTGGATATCACATATCATGCTATAGGCAGGGTCTCAGGTTTGGAAAGGGAAGGAGATGGATATCACATTTCATGTTAGAGGTAGGATCTCAGGTTTGGTATTAGAGGCATTGAGAAATCACATCTCATGCTATCAGAAGGGTCTCAGGATTGGAATGGGAAGGAGTTGGATATCACATCTCATGCTAAAGGGAGGGTCTCAGGTTTGGAAGGGGAAGGATTTGGAAATCACATCTCATATTATAGGAAGGATCTCAGGTTTGGTATTAGAAGCATTGAGATATCACATCTCATGCTATCGGAAGGATCTCAGGTTTGGTATAAGAGGCATTGAGATATCACATCTCATGCTATCATAAGGGTCTCAGGATTGGAATGGGAAGGAGTTGGATATCACATCTCATGTTATAGGAAGGATCTCAGGTTTGGTATTGGAAGCATTGAGACATCACATCTCATGCTATAGGAATGGTCTCAGGATTGGAATGGGTAGGAGTTGGATATTACATTCTTGCTATAGGAAGGGTCTCATGTTTGGAATGGGAAGGAGTTGGATATCACATATGCTATAGGAAGTGTCTTAGGTTTGGAACGGGAAGGAGTTGGATATCACATCTCATGTTATAGGAAGGGTCTCAGGTTTGGTATAAGCATTGAGATATCACATCTCTGCTATCAGGAGTGGCTCAGGATTGGAATGGGAAGGAGTTGGATATCCCATCTCATGTTAAAGGACGGGTCTCTGGTTTGGTATTAGAATCATTGAGATATCACATCGCATGCTGTAGGAAGGGTCTAAGGATTGGAATGGGATGGACTTGGATATCACATCTCATGCTATAGGTAGGCTCTCAGGTTTGGTATAAGCATTGAGATATCACATCTCATGCTATAGGAAGGGTCTCAGGATTGGAATGGGAAGGATTTGGATATCACATCTCATGCTATAGGAAGGGTCTCAGGTTTGGTATAAGCATGGAGATATCACTTCTCATGCTATAGGAAGGGTCTCAGGATTGGAATGGGAAGGTGTTGGATATCACATCTCATGCTATAGGAAGGGTCTCAGATTTGGTATAAGCATTGAGATATCACATCTCATGCTATAGGAAGGGTCTCAGGATTGCAATGGGAAGGAGTTGTATATGACATCTCAGGCCTTAGGAAGGGTCTCAGGTTTGGTATAAGCATTGAGATATCACATCTCTGCTATCGGAAGGGTCTCAGGATTGGAATGGGAAGGAGTTGGATATCACATCTCATGCTATAGGGAGGGTCTCAAGTTTGATATTAGAAGCATTGAGATAACAAATCTCATGATATCGGAAGGGTCTCAGGATTGGAATGTTTATCACTAGCCAAGCCCATCAGAAGTACCATCCGTTTTCTGAGCCCTAGCACATAATCAACTACGTTGGTAGTAACAGGGGAGTGGGCATCTCCCATCCCTCTTTGACGATGGCTAAGGGGCCCCGTACGGGATGACCGAACAGAAGTTCGAAGGGGCTGAAGCCAACACCCTCCTGTGGTACCTCTCGGTAGGCAAACAGTAAGCATGAAACAAGAAGATCCCATTTTCTTCTCTGAGGCTCCTCCAGAGCCCCAATCATGCTCTTTAACGTCCTGTTGAAACGCCCCCCCAGACCATTGGTCTGGGGGTGGTATGCAGAAGAGAACCTGTAGGTGACCCCACATTCTTTCCACATAGCCTGCCTATACTTCGACATAAAGTTGCTGCCATCATCCGGCACAACTTCTTTAGGGAAGCCAACCCTAGTAAATATGCCGAGTAAAGCTTCTGCAACTGACTTGGCAGTTACAGTTTTCCATGGGATGGCCTCAGCTGGTTGCATGGTCGACCAGCACCAGGATAAACCTATTGCCCGAGGATGTTTGCGGGTCAAGGGGACCAACCATGTCGATCCCTACCCTTTCAAATGGTACCCCCACAACTGGGAGCGGTACCAACGGAGCTTGGATTGTCGCGCCAACCTTACCAGACAACTGGCAGGAGGCACAACTCCTGCAGTGACTTTCTACTTGCACCCCCATCTTGGGCCAGTAGAAGTGCATGGATAACCTTTGCTTGGTCCTCTTCATACCAAGGTGACCAGCAAGGGGCACTTCATGCGCCAACTGCAGGAGGAAGGGCCTAACAGCAAGGGGAACCACCAACCTCCTATGGTCTCCTTCTGTAGACTCTGTGGGCTCACTATACAGGAGTCCACCTTCCCAATAAATCCTATGCTTCCCAGGAGGTTCACCCTCAAGCTGGGAGCAGGCCTGTCTCCTTAGGCCTTCCAGAGATGGGCACTCACGTTGGCCTTTACTGAATTCGTCCCTATCAGGACCTCCTTCAACTAACAAGTCTTTTAGTTCAGGATGATCGTTGGGGTCGAATACTTCAGGCATCGCCACCTCCTCGTCAGGCCCGGGCGATTGACCAACCTCCTCCACCGCAGTGGTAGGCGAGCTCGGGGGAATATTCTCTTTCCCTCGTTTTGACTTGTAGACTCCTTTCGCCTTGGGTTTCCCCTTCGGCTGGGGCGGCGTATTGGACTCGGCCAATGCTGCCCGTGCTTGAGACCGTGTGTAGGGTCTTTCGGCAGTGTCTCCTACGAGCCCTAAAGTTCTGAGATCATTACCTAACAAGACCTTTCCCGGGACGTTTCTCTGAATGCTCACTGGAATCCTGACTGCTGTACCATTTAAAGTAAGATTTACAGGTATTACTGGAAACATATGGAGGGGGCCGTCAGCCAACTTAGTGGGCATCAGAGTAGCTCTGGCAACTTCCTCTGAGTCTACCAAGGTAGAATCCACTACAGTGCGACTGCACCCACTATCCCTAAGAGCTGGAGTATCCACTCCAGTGATCAGCACACTGTCTTTAAAGTAGTGCTTGGTATTATCCGGAATCCTAGCATAAGCCTCTGCGACTTTCGGCTCCCAGGAACCTAGGGACACTAAAACTACCTCAGCCTCTATTCCGCTGGGAAACGAGTCTGAGGAGAAGGATGCTCCTGTAATCTCTTCTTCCTCGTAGGAGGAGAAGGCCAGATTAGCGGAGTGGACCCCCAAAGGTCTAACCTTACACCGGGGATCCCCCTTCACATGGTCAGTTGCTCCACAAGAAAAGCAAGCCCCAGTGGGTCTGTTTACGTAGGGAGGCTTATTGTAACCAGAGTTCTGTTGCGGAGGCGGACCTCCACTACCCTGTGAGTTCTCTTGTGTCTTACCCTTATTTTTCTTTTTGTGGCCCTTATGGGAAGAAGATTTAGCAGATTCCCCACCCTCCATATCTTTGGACTTTTTCCCTTCCTCCTGCTTACCAGGATGAGTTTTGTCCTTATGGGACACTCGATGTGACACCCATAAATCTGCTGCAATGGCCAGCTTCTTAGGATCTATCTCCTTCGAATCGGCCAAATGCTGCTTAAGCTCTGGGGAAGAAGAACCAAAAATGTGTTCCAGCATGACAAGATTTATCATGCCTTCGAAGGTAGAAACCTTATAACCTTCGACCCAGCCAGTTAAGTTTTTCAAAGATTCAGCGACATAAGATACCCAAGTACCACCTTCCTTTTTCTTATACTCTCGAAAACGCTTTAAATATTGGGCCGGAGTCTTCCCAAACTTTAAAATGAGAGTTTGCTTTAACATTGCGAAATCAGCTCGCTCAGCCTTCGACATTTCCATAATGGCACTACAGCCAGAATGGGGCAGTCTGCTGAGTAACCACGCAATCTTATCAGCATTGTCAACTTTCTGAACTTCGCATGCATACTCAAACGCATTCAGCCAGTCCATAATGTCATTCCGTTCTTCATACACACTGAGCAGATCTTTTGGAAACCGTGGATGAGAGGAGGCCCCAGACCCATGTCCAGGACCCTGGGACCCAATTGCAACCTGAAGCTTGGCCAGTTCCAACTGGTGATCCCTGTCTTTCTGTTTTTCTGCCTGTTCGATTTTTAGTTTGGCTATGCTGAATTCAAGCTCCTGCTGCCTAAACCGCAGCTCTTGCTTCTTGAATTCAAGCATAGCATCCCCATCAACACTGGCAGAGGAAACATTAGACATCTCGTCCTCCCTGTCCTCGTGGTCGCGATGGATCAGTGCAGCGGCAGAACCGTCGGTTCTACCAGTGAGAGCAGCCCCACCACCTTCTGCACTGTCCTCAGAAGTTATAGCGTCAAGCTGCGCTTCTTGCCACGCCACGATTCTTTGGATCATTTCCAATTTAGTGCCTTGAGAGGAAACACCTCTCTTCGCACACATCTTCTTCAATGTTTCTGATTTGGAAGCATTTAAAGTTAACAAGGTATTTGTTTCCATACTGTTTGATAGGACTATGGCCTTTTTAAAGTTATACTACAACAATTCACTACGTGTACTGGTTGGAATAACCTGAAATGCCTTATTTCGAGCGCAACACTGGATACCCTCAGTCGTATCCCACCGCTGTACACCAATTTGTTAAGACGGATTTCTGAACTCTGTCCTGGTGGCGCAGAAGTTCAGAAGGCCAACCTAATTACTTGGAACAGGGTAACCTCTGGACGAGCCAGACCAATCAAGGTAGCGATCGCGGCGGTCAAGACTAGGTCTCAAGAGGGGTGAGGGTGACTGAAAGCCCGCAATGAGCACACAAAGCAAGAGCGCTTACAAACTACTCCAAACAGTTGTTATATCAAAAATATATACACATTTATTTTAAGGCCTTTAAAATAATGACCGTAGCGAACAAATCACAATATCACAGTATTAAACCAACACATACCATATCAACACAATATATATACAAATACGACAGTCTTAAGCATTAGAGGCACGAAATGTGTAGTCCACCTGCCAGGGAAGGAAAACAGGCAGTGCGATAACGCTTTAGACTCAGTTCGCCTTCAGAGGCACCTAACTAGATGGAAGTCCGAGCCCTGCGAAGAGTGGAGCCTTGTGCTCAAAGTACCTGCCACGCCGGTGCCAACGGGCAAAAGGAGAAGCTCTTCGGAGGAAGTCAGGCAGTTCGGGTTAGTGCACAGCAGAAGGAGAACAGGTTCCGCAACTCAAGCGCAGCCTCCACAGCGAGCAGAAGCAGAGCGCGAGTACGGCAAAAGGGTGCTGTTTTTACACAGCAGGGAAAAGCAATGGGATACTGCAGGAGGGCGACCAGATCCTAGCTATACTACTCACCGGTCCCCGAAGCAAGCAGACCCAGGCTTCTCCATGTTAGTTTCAGCAGCTGGCAGGTTCAGAAGAGCAGGGAACGCCTCATAGTCGTGTAGAGCAAAAAGACGTCCCAATCGACGAAACCGGCACAGTTTGTTGCCGCAGCAGGACAACGGAGCGGCCGTGTGTATTCGAGCCAAATGTACACTCCTCCCTTCAGACTTGGGAACGCCAAGTGTACGAAGCGTGGGAGAGTGACAAGGACTCGAAATACAACACAACCTGGCGGCGGTTACAGAGCAGGACTCCCTTGTAAGCTAGTCAGTCAACTGGATGGCCCAGAGACACTTCCGAAGGCTTACTTGGCAGGAGATGATGAAGTCGCCGGGAATAGCTGTTCCTGCTATTCCAAAGGTCGAAGCACCAGTACAGGCCTTTTGGTTCGATCAAAGGAGGAAAGGGTTTCACAGGACGACAGCAGTGCAAAGGAGGATTCCTTCAGCGGGTCACCAGCGATTCCTCGGTCCAGCCTCGTGGTTGCAGGATACTTGGCTCCTGTATTCCTTCGTTCGTGAGAACTCAGGAGATCGACATGGTAGTGGTGTTTCCAGCCCCCTCTTATCCACGGTTCCCTTCGCGCCAAAACGGAGGGGAGCCAATGGGAGATCCGCTCATCAACACACATACCATACGTGGACCAATCACGGACCACGGTGGTCCCAGGCATTCACACCACCCTAGACTCTCTGGCACCCAGGATGTGTATTGGGACCAGACATCCCAGCCCACACCCTGGAGGCACACAAACGACATGTAGAAGCCCGCGAAAGCAACCACGTTTCGCGGGAAAGTACATGCCCAAATAAGGAAGGCCCCGGGTCGCTCGACCTGGGGAAGGTGAAGGGAGCAAGACGGTCAGTGGACAAAACAAAGGAGCCTCGTGGTCTGGCCATTTTGGGAGCCAGGCCAACATTTTGGGTTCAGTGCGAAAAACGTGCTCAGAACGCCAAAAGGAGCTCAAAATAAACAAAACGATCGCTGCCACCATTCCAGTCCCTGAATGACTTGCACCGATCAAATACCATCCTAAAAGAGTATCTAGGGCCTGTAGAAGGCTAGAGACCCAAGAGAGCTGTAACTTATCTTACAGTGCCCTCTTGTGTCATGTTGCACTAAAGCCGCAACACGATAAAAGAAACTACGGGAAACAGCGTTCCCCGGTACTGACTGTCTTAAGGGCATGTCAGTTTCCCCGTAAGAAAGGAGCGAAAGCCCAGAGGAGTGCGGCAGAAGGCTGCACTTCTCTGGCAAAGTCAAGAACAAGGTGAAAACAACAGCAAAAAGTTTAGGGGTTGCCACATGGAAGGAAAATTACCTACAATTACGAAATCTTTCCTAACAGTTGGATATTCCCATCTCATGTTATAGGAAGGGTCTCAGGTTTGGTATTAGAAGCATTGAGATATCACATCTCATGCTATAGGAAGGGTCTCAGGATTGGAATGGGAAGGACTTGGATATCACATCTCATGCTATAGGGAGGGTCTCAAGTTTGATATTAGAAGCTTTGAGATATCACATCTCATGATATCGGAAGGGTCTCAGGATTGGAATGGGAAGGAGTTGGATATCACATCTCATGATAAAGGAAGGGTCTAAGGTTTGGAAGGGGAAGGATTTGGATATCACATCTCATGTTATATTACGGGTCTCATGTTTGGTATTAGAAGCATTGAGATATCAAGTCTCAGAGTATAGGAAGGGTCTCAGAATTGGAATGGGAAGGAGTTGGATATCACATCTCAAGCTATAGGAAGGGTCTCAGGATTGGAATGGGAAGGACTTGGATATCACATCTCATGCTATAGGAAGGCTCTCAGGTTTGGAAGGGGAAAGAGTTGGATATCACATTTCATGTTAGAGGTAGGATCTCAGGTTTGGTATTAGAGGCATTGAGATATCACATCTCATGCTATCAGAAGGGTCTCAGGAATGGAATGGGAAGGAGTTGGATATCACATCTCATGCTAAAGGGAGGGTCTCAGGTTTGGAAGAGGAAGGATTTGGATATCACATCTCATGTTATAGGAAGGATCTCAGGTTTGGTATTAGAAGCATTGAGATATCACATCTCATGCTATCGGAAGGATCTCAGGTTTGGTATTAGAAGCATTGAGATATCACATCTCATTCTATCAGAAGGGTCTCAGGATTGGAATAGGAAGGAGTTGGATATCACATCTCATGCTAAAGGGAGGGTCTCAGGTTTGGAAGGGGAAGGATTTGGATATCACATCTCATGTTATCGGAAGAATCTCACGTTTGGTATTAGAAGTATTGAGATATCATATCTCATGCTATAGGAAGGGTCTCAGGATTGGAATGGGAAGGAGTTGGATATCACATCTCATGCTATAGGAAGTGTCTCAGGATTGGAATGGGAAGGACTTGGATATCACATCTCATGCTATAGGTAGGGTCTCAAGTTTGATATTAGAAGCATTGAGATATCACATCTCATGCTATAGGAAGGGTCTGAGGATTGGAATGGGAAGGAGTTGGATATCACATCTCATGCTATGGGAAGGGTCTCAGGTTTGGTATAAGCAGTGAGATATCACATCTCATGCTATAGGAAGTGTCTCAGGATTAGAATGGGAAGGAGTTGGATATCACATCTCATGTTATAGGAAGGATCTCAGGTTTGGTATAAGCATTGAGATATCACATCTCTGCTATCGGAAGGGTCTCAGGATTGGAATGGGAAGGAGTTGGATATTCCCATCTCATGTTATAGGAAGGGTCTCAGGTTTGGTATTAGAAGCATTGAGATATCACATCTCATGCTATAGGAAGGGTCTCAGGATTGGAATGGGAAGGACTTGGATATCACATCTCATGCTATAGGGAGGGTCTCAAGTTTGATATTAGAAGCTTTGAGATATCACATCTCATGATATCGGAAGGGTCTCAGGATTGGAATGGGAAGGAGTTGGATATCACATCTCATGATAAAGGAAGGGTCTAAGGTTTGGAAGGGGAAGGATTTGGATATCACATCTCATGTTATATTACGGGTCTCACGTTTGGTATTAGAAGCATTGAGATATCAAGTCTCATAGTATAGGAAGGGTCGCAGAATTGGAATGGGAAGGAGTTGGATATCACATCTCAAGCTATAGGAAGGGTCTCAGGATTGGAATGGGAAGGACTTGGATATCACATCTCATGCTATAGGAAGGCTTTCAGGTTTGGAAGGGGAAAGAGTTGGATATCACATTTCATGTTAGAGGTAGGATCTCAGGTTTGGTATTAGAGGCATTGAGATATCACATCTCATGCTATCAGAAGGGTCTCAGGAATGGAATGGGAAGGAGTTGGATATCACATCTCATGCTAAAGGGAGGGTCTCAGGTTTGGAAGGGGAAGGATTTGGATATCACATCTCATGTTATAGGAAGGATCTCAGGTTTGGTATTAGAAGCATTGAGATATCACATCTCATGCTATCGGAAGGATCTCAGGATTGGAATAGGAAGGAGTTGGATATCACATCTCATGCTAAAGGGAGGGTCTCAGGTTTGGAAGGGGAAGGATTTGGATATCACATCTCATGTTATCGGAAGGATCTCACGTTTGGTATTAGAAGTATTGAGATATCATATCTCATGCTATAGGAAGGGTCTCAGGATTGGAATGGGAAGGAGTTGGATATCACATCTCATGCTATAGGTAGGGTCTCAGGATTGGAATGGGAAGGACTTAGATATCACATATCATGCTATAGGGAGGGTCTCAGTTTTGATATTAGAAGCATTGAGATATCACATCTCATGCTATCGGAAGTGTCTCAGGATTGGAATGGGAAGGTGCTGGATATCACATCTCATGCTAAAGGAAGGGTCTCAGGTTTGGAACGGGAAGGATTTGGATATCACATCTCATGTTATAGGAAGGGTCTCAGGTTTGGTATAAGCATTGAGATATCACATCTCTGCTATCGGAAGTGTCTCAGGATTGGAATGGGAAGGAGTTGGATATCCCATCTCATGTTATAGGACGGGTCTCAGGTTTGTTATTAGAATCATTGAGATATCATATTGCATGCTGTAGGAAGGGTCGAAGGGTTGGAATGGGAAGGACTTGGATATCACATCTCATGCTATAGATAGGCTCTTAGGTTTGGAAAGGGAAGGAGTTGGATATCACATTTCATGTTAGAGGAAGGATCTCAGGTTTGGTATTAGAAGCATTGAGATATCACATCTCATGCTATAGGAAGGGTCTCAGGATTGGAATGGGAAGCAGTTGGATATAACATCTCATGCTATAGGAAGGGTCTCAGGTTTGGTATAAGCATTGAGATATCACATCTCATGCTATAGGACGGGTCTCAGGATTGGAATGGAAGGAGTTGGATATCACATCTCATGTTATAGGAAGGATCTCAGGTTTGTTATTAGAAGCATTGAGACATCACATCTCATGCTATAGGAAGGGTCACAGGGTTGGAATGGGAAGGAGTTGGATATCACATCTCATCCAATAGGAAGGGTCTCAGGTTTGGAATGGGAAGAATTGGATATCACATCTCATGTTATAGGAAGGATCTCAGGATTGGTATTAGAAGCATTGAGATATCACATCTCATGCTATAGGAAGGGTCTCAGGATTGGAATGTGAAGGATTTGGATATCACATCTCATGCTAAAGGAAGGGTCTCAGGTTTGGTAGAAGCATTGAGATATCACGTCTCTGCTATCGGAAGGGTCTCAGGATTGGATTGGGAAGGAGTTGGATATCACATCTCATGCCATAGGAAGGGTCTCAGGTTTGGTATAAGCATTGAGATATCACATCTCTGCTATCGGAAGGGTCTCAGGATTGGATTGGGAAGGAGTTGGATATCCCTTCTCATGCTATAGGAAGTGTCTCAGGTTGGAATGGGAAGGAGTTGGATATCACATCTCATGTTATAGGAAGGGTCTCAGGATTGGAATGGGAAGGATTTGGATATCACATCTCTTGCTATAGGAAGGGTCTCAGGATTGGAATGGGTAGGAGTTGGATATTACTTTCTTGCTATAGGAAGGGTCTCATGTTTGGAATGGGAAGGAGTTGGATATCACATATGCTATAGTTAGTGTCTCAGGTTTGGAACGGGAAGGAGTTGGATATCACATCTCATGTTATAGGAAGGGTCTCAGGTTTGGTATAAGCATTGAGATATCACATCTCTGCTATCGGAAGCGGCTCAGGATTGGAATGGGAAGGAGTTGGATATCCCATCTCATGTTATAGGAAGAGTCTCTGGTTTGGTATTAGAATCATTGAGATATCACATCGCATGCTGTAGGAAGGGTCTAAGGATTGGAATGGGATGGACTTGGATATCACATCTCATGCTATAGGTAGGCTCTCAGGTTTGGTATAAGCATTGAGATATCACATCTCATGCTATAGGAAGGGTCTCAGGATTGGAATGGGAAGGAATTGGATATCACATCTCATGCCATAGGAAGGGTCTCAGATTTGGTATAAGCATTGAGATATCACATCTCATGCTAAAGGAAGGGTCTCAGGATTGGAATGGGAAGGAGTTGTATATGACATCTCAGGCCATAGGAAGGTTCTCAGGTTTGGTATAAGCATTGAGATATCACATCTCTGCTATCGGAAGGGTCTCAGGATTGGAATGGGAAGGAGTTGGATATCCCATCTCATGTTATAGGAAGGGTCTCAGGTTTGGTATTAGAAGCATAGAGATATCACATCTCATGCTATAGGAAGGGTTTTAGGATTTGAATGGCAAGGAGTTGGATATCACATCTCATGCCATAGGAAGGGTCTCAGGATTGGTATAAGCATTGAGATATCACATCTCTGCTATCGGAAGGGTCTCAGGATTGGATTGGGAAGGGGTTGGATATCCCTTATCATGCTATAGGAAGTGTCTCAGGTTGGAATGGGAAGGAGTTGGATATCACATCTCATGTTATAGGAAGGGTCTCAGGATTGGAATATGAAGGATTTGGATATCACATCTCTTGCTATAGGAAGGGTCTCAGGATTGGAATGGGTAGGAGTTGGATATTACTTTCTTGCTATAGGAAGGGTCTCATGTTTGGAATGGGAAGGAGTTGGATATCACATATGCTATAGTTAGTGTCTCAGGTTTGGAACGGGAAGGAGTTGGATATCACATCTCATGTTATAGGAAGGGTCTCAGGTTTGGTATAAGCATTGAGATATCACATCTCTGCTATCGGAAGCGGCTCAGGATTGGAATGGGAAGGAGTTGGATATCCCATCTCATGTTATAGGAAGAGTCTCTGGTTTGATATTAGAATCATTGAGATATCACATCGCATACTGTAGGAAGGGTCTAAGGATTGGAATGGGATGGACTTGGATATCACATCTCATGCTATAGGTAGGCTCTCAGGTTTGGTATAAGCATTGAGATATCACATATCATGCTATAGGAAGGGTCTCAGGATTGGAATGGGAAGGAAATAGATATCACATCTCATGCTATAGGAAGGGTCTCAGATTTGGTATAAGCATTGAGATATCACATTTCATGCTAAAGGAAGGGTCTCAGGATTGGAATGAGAAGGAGTTGTATATGACATCTCAGGCCATTGGAAGGTTCTCAGGTTTGGTATAAGCATTGAGATATCACATCTCTGCTATCGGAAGGGTCTCAGGATTGGAATGGGAAGGAGTTGGATATCCCATCTCATGTTATAGGAAGGGTCTCAGGTTTGGTATTAGAAGCATAGAGATATCACATCTCATGCTATAGGAAGGGTCTCAGGATTGGAATGGGAAGGACTTGGATGTCACATCTCATGCTATAGGGAGGGTCTCAAGTTTGATATTAGAAGCATTGAGATAACAAATCTCATGATATCGGAAGGGTCTCAGGATTGGAATGGGAAGGAGTTGGATATCACATCTCATGATAAAGGAAGGGTCTAAGGTTTGGAAGGGGAAGGATTTGGATATCACATCTCATGTTATAGGACGGGTGTCAGGTTTGGTATTAGAAGCATTGAGATATCAAGTCTCATGGTATAAGAAGGGTCTCAGAATTGGAATGGGAAGGAGTTGGATATCACACCTCAAGCTATAGGAAGGGTCTCAGGATTGGAATGGGAAGGAGTTTGATATCACATCTCATGCCATAGTATGGGTCTCAGGTTTGGTAGAAGCATTGGGATATCACATCTCAGGGTATCGGAAGGGTATCAGTATTGGATTTGGAAGAAGTTGGATATCCCATCTCATGCTATAGGAAGGGTCTCAGGTTGGAATGGGAAGGAGTTGGATATCACATTTCATGTTATAGGAAGGGTCTCAGGATTGGAATGGGAAGGACTTGGATATCATATCTCATGCTATAGGACGGGTCTCAGGTTTTTTATTAGAATCATTGAGATATCATATTGCATGCTGTAGGAAGGGTCTAAGGATTGGAATGGGAAGGACTTGGATATCACATCTCATGCTATAGATAGGCTCTTAGGTTTGGAAAGGGAAGGAGTTGGATATCACATCTCATGTTATAGGAAGGATCTCAGGTTTGGTATTAGAAGCATTGAGACATCACATCTCATGCTATAGGAAGGGTCTCAGGGTTGGAATGGGAAGGAGTTGGATATCACATCTCATCCAATAGGAAGGGTCTCAGGTTTGGAATGGGAAGGAATTGGATATCACATCTCATGTTATAGGAAGGATCTCAGGTTTGGTATTAGAAGCATTGAGCTATCACATCACATGCTATAGGAAGGGTCTCAGGATTGGAATGTGAAGGATTTGGATATCACATCTCATGCTAAAGGAAGGGTCTCAGGTTTGGTAGAAGCAATGAGATATCACGTCTCTGCTATCGGAAGGGTCTCAGGATTGGATTGGGAAGGAGTTGGATATCCCTTCTCATGCTATAGGAAGGGTCTCAGGATTTGAATGGCAAGGAGTTGGATATCACATCTCATGCCATAGGAAGGGTCTCAGGTTTGGTATAAGCATTGAGATATCACATCTCTGCTATCGGAAGGGTCTCAGGATTGGAATGGGAAGGAGTTGGATATTCCCATCTCATGTTATAGGAAGGGTCTCAGGTTTGGTATTAGAAGCATTGAGATATCACATCTCATGCTATAGGAAGGGTCTCAGGATTGGAATGGGAACGACTTGGATATCACATCTCATGCTATAGGGAGGGTCTCAAGTTTGATATTAGAAGCTTTGAGATATCACATCTCATGATATCGGAAGGGTCTCAGGATTGGAATGGGAAGGAGTTGGATATCACATCTCATGATAAAGGAAGGGTCTAAGGTTTGGAAGGGGAAGGATTTGGATATCACATCTCATGTTATATTACGGGTCTCAGGTTTGGTATTAGAAGCCTGAGACCCTTCCGATAGCAGAGATGTGATATCTCAATGCTTATACCAAACCTGAGACCCTTCCTATGGCATGAGATGTGATATCCAACTCCTTGCCATTCAAATCCTGAGACCCTTCCTATAGCATGAGAAGGGATATCCAACTCCTTGCCAATCCAAGCCTGAGACCCTTCCGATAGCAGAGACGTGATATTTCAATGCTTCTACCAAACCTGAGACCCTTCCTTTAGCATGAGATGTGATATCCAAATCCTTCACATTCCAATCCTGAGACCCTTCCTATAGCATGAGATGTGATATCTCAATGCTTCTAATACCAAACCTGAGATCCTTCCTATAACATGAGATGTGATATCCAATTCCTTCCTATTCCAAACCTGTGACCCTTCCTATTGGATGAGATGTGATATCCAACTCCTTCCCATTCCAACCCTGAGACCCTTCCTATAGCATGAGATGTGATATCTCAATGCTTATACCAAACCTGAGACCCTTCCTATAGCATGAGATGTGATATCCAACTGCTTCCCATTCCAATCATGAGACCCTTCCTATAGCATGAGATGTGATATCTCAATGCTTCTAATACCAAACCTGAGATCCTTCCTCTAACATGAAATGTGATATCCAACTCCTTCCCTTTCCAAACCTAAGAGCCTATCTATAGCATGAGATGTGATATCCAAGTCCTTCACATTCCAACCCTTAGACCCTTCCTACAGCATGCAATATGATATCTCAATGATTCTAATAACAAACCTGAGACCCGTCCTATAACATGAGATGGGATATCCAACTCCTTCCCATTCCAATCCTGAGACACTTCCGATAGCAGAGATGTGATATCTCAATGCTTATACCAAACCTGAGACCCTTCCTATAACATGAGATGTGATATCCAAATCCTTCCCGTTCCAAACCTGAGACCCTTCCTTTAGCATGAGATGTGATATCCAGCTCCTTCCCATTCCAATCCTGAGACACTTCCGATAGCATGAGATGTGATATCTCAATGCTTCTAATATCAAAACTGAGACCCTCCCTATAGCATGATATGTGATATCTAAGTCCTTCCCATTCCAATCCTGAGACCCTCCCTATAGCATGAGATGTGATATCCAACTCCTTCTCATTCCAATCCTGAGACCCTTCCTATAGCATGAGATATGATATCTCAATACTTCTAATACCAAACGTGAGATCCTTCCGATAACATGAGATGTGATATCCAAATCCTTCCCCTTCCAAACCTGAGACCCTCCCTTTAGCATGTGATGTGATATCCAACTCCTTCCTATTCCAATCCTGAGACTCTTCTGATAGCATGAGATGTGATATCTCAATGCTTCTAATACCAAACCTGAGATCCTTCCGATAGCATGAGATGTGATATCTCAATGCTTCTAATACCAAACCTGAGATCCTTCCTATAACATGAGATGTGATATCCAAATCCTTCCCCTTCCAAACCTGAGACCCTCCCTTTAGCATGAGATGTGATATCCAACTCCTTCCCATTCCATTCCTGAGACCCTTCTGATAGCATGAGATGTGATATCTCAATGCCTCTAATACCAAACCTGAGATCCTACCTCTAACATGAAATGTGATATCCAACTCTTTCCCCTTCCAAACCTGAGAGCCTTCCTATAGCATGAGATGTGATATCCAAGTCCTTCCCATTCCAATCCTGAGACCCTTCCTATAGCTTGAGATGTGATATCCAACTCCTTCCCATTCCAATTCTGAGACCCTTCCTATACTATGAGACTTGATATCTCAATGCTTCTAATACCAAACCTGAGACCCGTAATATAACATGAGATGTGATATCCAAATCCTTCCCCTTCCAAACCTTAGACCCTTCCTTTATCATGAGATGTGATATCCAACTCCTTCCCATTCCAATCCTGAGACCCTTCCGATATCAAGAGATGTGATATCTCAAAGCTTCTAATATCAAACTTGAGACCCTCCCTATAGCATGAGATGTGATATCCAAGTCCTTCCCATTCCAATCCTGAGACCCTTCCTATAGCATGAGATGTGATATCTCAATGCTTATACCAAACCTGAGACCCTTCCTATAGCATGAGATGTGATATCCAACTGCTTCCCATTCCAATCCTGAGACCCTTCCTATAGCATGAGATGTGATATCTCTATGCTTCTAATACCAAACCTGAGATCCTTCCTCTAACATGAAATGTGATATCCAACTCCTTCCCTTTCCAAACCTAAGAGCCTATCTATAGCATGAGATGTGATATCCAAGTCCTTCACATTCCAACCCTTAGACCCTTCCTACAGCATGCAATATGATATCTCAATGATTCTAATAACAAACCTGAGACCCGTCCTATAACATGAGATGGGATATCCAACTCCTTCCCATTCCAATCCTGAGACTCTTCCGATAGCAGAGATGTGATATCTCAATGCTTATACCAAACCTGAGACCCTTCCTATAACATGAGATGTGATATCCAAATCCTTCCCGTTCCAAACCTGAGACCCTTCCTTTAGCATGAGATGTGATATCCAGCTCCTTCCCATTCCAATCCTGAGACACTTCCGATAGCATGAGATGTGATATCTCAATGCTTCTAATATCAAAACTGAGATCCTCCCTATAGCATGATATGTGATATCTAAGTCCTTCCCATTCCAATCCTGAGACCCTCCCTATAGCATGAGATGTGATATCCAACTCCTTCCCATTCCAATCCTGAGACCCTTCCTATAGCATGAGATATGATATCTCAATACTTCTAATACCAAACGTGAGATCCTTCCGATAACATGAGATGTGATATCCAAATCCTTCCCCTTCCAAACCTGAGACCCTCCCTTTAGCATGAGATGTGATATCCAACTCCTTCCTATTCCAATCCTGAGACTCTTCTGATAGCATGAGATGTGATATCTCAATGCTTCTAATACCAAACCTGAGATCCTTCCGATAGCATGAGATGTGATATCTCAATGCTTCTAATACCAAACCTGAGATCCTTCCTATAACATGAGATGTGATATCCAAATCCTTCCCCTTCCAAACCTGAGACCCTCCCTTTAGCATGAGATGTGATATCCAACTCCTTCCCATTCCATTCCTGAGACCCTTCTGATAGCATGAGATGTGATATCTCAATGCCTCTAATACCAAACCTGAGATCCTACCTCTAACATGAAATGTGATATCCAACTCTTTCCCCTTCCAAACCTGAGAGCCTTCCTATAGCATAAGATGTGATATCCAACTCCTTCCCATTCCAATTCTGAGACCCTTCCCATACTATGAGACTTGATATCTCAATGCTTCTAATACCAAACCTGAGACCCGTAATATAACATGAGATGTGATATCCAAATCCTTCCCCTTCCAAACCTTAGACCCTTCCTTTATCATGAGATGTGATATCCAACTCCTTCCCATTCCAATCCTGAGACCCTTCCGATATCATGAGATGTGATATCTCAAAGCTTCTAATATCAAACTTGAGACCCTCCCTATAGCATGAGATGTGATATCCAAGTCCTTCCCATTCCAATCCTGAGACCCTTCCTATAGCATGAGATGTGATATCTCAATGCTTCTAATACCAAACCTGAGACCCTTCCTATAACATGAGATGGGAATATCCAACTCCTTCCCATTCCAATCCTGAGACCCTTCCGATAGCAGAGATGTGATATCTCAATGCTTATACCAAACCTGAGATCCTTCCTATAACATGAGATGTGATATCCAACTCCTTCCCATTCCAATCCTGAGACACTTCCTATAGCATGAGATGTGATATCTCACTGCTTATACCAAACCTGAGACCCTTCCCATAGCATGAGATGTGATATCCAACTCCTTCCCATTCCAATCCTCAGACCCTTCCTATAGCATGAGATGTGATATCTCAATGCTTCTAATATCAAACTTGAGACCCTACCTATAGCATGAGATGTGATATCCAAGTCCTTCCCATTCCAATCCTGAGACACTTCCTATAGCATGAGATGTGATATTTCAATGCTTCTAATACCAAACCTGAGACTCTTCCTATAACATGAGATGGGATATCCAACTCCTTCCCATTCCAATCCTGAGACCCTTTTGATAGCAGAGATGTGATATCTCAATGTTTATACCAAACCTGAGACCCTTCCTACGGCATGAGATGTCATATTCAACTCCTTCCCATTCCAATCCTGAGACCCTTCCTATAGCATGAGATGTGATATCCAACTCCTTCCCATTCCAATCCTGAGACCCTTCCTATAGCATGAGATGTGATGTCTCAATGCTTCTAATACCAAACCTGAGATCCTTCCTATAACATGAGATGTGATATCCAACTCCTTCCATTCCAATCCTGGACCCTTCCTATAGCATGAGATGTGATATCTCAATGCTTATACCAAACCTGAGACCCTTCCTATAGCATGAGATGTGATATCCAACTCCTTCCCATTCCAATCCTGAGACCCTTCCTATAGCCTGAGATGTGATATCTCAATGCCTCTAATACCAAACCTGAGATCCTTCCTCTAACATGAAATGTGATATCCAACTCCTTCACTTTCCAAACCTGAGAGCCTATCTATAGCATGAGATGTGATATCCAAGTCCTTCCCATTCCAATCCTTAGACCCTTCCTACAGCATGCAATATGATATCTCAATGATTCTAATAAAAAACCTGAGACCCATCCTATAACATGAGATGGGATATCCAACTCCTTCCCATTCCAATCCTGAGACACTTCCGATAGCAGAGATGTGATATCTCAATGTTTATACCAAACCTGAGACCCTTCCTATAACATGAGATGTGATATCCAACTCCTTCCCGTTCCAAACCTGAGACCCTTCCTTTAGCATGAGATGTGATATCCAGCTCCTTCCCATTCCAATCCTGAGACACTTCCGATAGCATGAGATGTGATATCTCAATGCTTCTAATATCAAAACTGAGACCCTCCCTATAGCATGATATGTGATATCTAAGTCCTTCCCATTCCAATCCTGAGACCCTTCCTATAGCATGAGATGTGATATCTCAATGCTTCTACCAAACCTGAGACCCTTCCTTTAGCATGAGATGTGATATCCAACTCCTTCCCATTCCAATCCTGAGACCCTTCCTATAGCATGAGAGGTGATATCTCAATACTTCTAATACCAAACCTGAGACCCTTCCTATAACATGAGATGTGATATCCAACTCCTTCCCGTTCCAAACCTGAGACCCTTCCTTTAGCATGAGATGTGATATCCAACTCCTTCCCATTCCAATCCTGAGACACTTCCGATAGCATGAGATGTGATATCTCAATGCTTCTAATATCAAAACTGAGACCCTCCCTAAAACATGATATGTGATATCTAAGTCCTTCCCATTCCAATCCTGAGACCCTTCCTATAGCATGAGATGTGATATCTCAATGCTTCTACCAAACCTGAGACCCTTCCTTTAGCATGAGATGTGATATCCAACTCCTTCCCATTCCAATCCTGAGACCCTTCCTATAGCATGAGAGGTGATATCTCAATACTTCTAATACCAAACCTGAGATCCTTCCGATAACATAAGATGTGATATCTCAATATGTCAAAACTAACAATTTCCCCTTTCTTTATGCCCAACTCCTCCTCACCTGAACCTCCAGGGGAGCCTGTAGAAGACGACCAACCCGGTATTCTTCGATGTTCCCTTAATGCAGTCTTCTTCTTGGTCTTCTTTTGACGTAAATAAGGACGTGGCTCCTCGGAGGCCACCTTGACCGGATGGGAACCAAATCCGGTGATCTCCCAGGAGCCAGTCCCAAAACTCCAGGGAAAAAGCCGTTTAGGCAAAAAACCCTGTGTAACAGATCTTCTCTTCTGTCGGAAAGGGTATTAGATCCACCAATTGTGTCTCCACTATGCTGAACAAGGATCCTTAGTCGTAAGTAGAATGAAGCCTTTTACATAAGTCAAGGGCAAAAACCGAACTGTTGTTTGTAGAAACTACAAGTTCCAGAAGGCACCGCAGGAGATCAGGTAATGTTCGGAGAGTTTTGCGATCCAGAAGGCGCCGCAGGAAATCAGGTAAGGTTCGGAGAGTATTGCGATCCAGAAGGCACCGCAGGAGATCAGGTAATGTTCGGAGAGTACTACGAAGGCACTGTAGAAGGTAGAAGATACGTGGGACTAGCAGCTCTGTGGGAATTACGGTAACGAGAGCTCCGGCACAGAAGTATGATTGCCGTGGAGAGAGAGAACAGTGGAAAGGGAGTGCTGAAAAATACTCGGAAAGGTAGAAGAAGTAGATTAAGAAGATATAGGGAAGATAGGTAAACAGAACAATAAAGATAGATGACTACCAGCGTAGGGACAGAAAACCGAAGAGAAAAAGAAAAGAAACTCCCGTGAACTTACCAGTAGAACCCGCTGCTGGATATACACTAGAGGAATACACCGCGAGTGAAAACAAAAGAGTAGAAAACGTCCAAGGTAAGAGGGAAGGGGTAAGGTCTTTCTGCGAAACAGAATATCAAAGAGCAAGGGCAATGAACAAAGTTGAGAATAACGATGATACAACGCACCGTTGTTACTGTGCGTGATGCGTATATACGTTCCGGACGCCATCTTGGTAGAAGGCTAGACCGCGTTCACTTTAGGTGTGTCTCCACCGATACCATAGCTTCCATGGCCGGTGCATAACAGTATGCCCCCTTCGATGCCGGGTCCCTCCCGGTTTACCGGGATACAATCTGTGGAACTTCTTGATTAGTTCTGAGGCATGTAGATGCGATCTGGGCTCCCAAGTTCTTTCGGAATCTGGGTAACCCTTCCAATGAACTAGGTATTGTAATGTTCCTTGTTTGTAACGTGAATCCATTAATCTGGCTACCTCATATTCTTCAGGTATCGGGGTCATCTTGATCTCTTTCTTCCTGGTTTTTCTGTGAAAAGGATCCTCGATATGTTCCTTTAACAAGGAAGTGTGGAATACCGGGTGTATTCTACTGAAACGAGCAGGTAGCTTGAGTTTGTATGCCACAGGATTGATCTTAGTCTCTATCCTAAAAGGACCGATGTATCTTGGGGTAAATTTGCCTAGCCTTGCCCATCTGGGTAAGTACCTGGTGGATAGCCAGACTAGTGAACCTGGACCCCACTGAGGAACTGGTCTTCTTTTCATGTCCGCGTACTTCTTGGAGTTCCTTCTGCTCTCTTCCAAGGTATGTAGGGCAGAGGCATGTAATTGTTTAATCTCAGCCAGTGTCTTGTCTACAGATGGCGCCTTGGTTTCGTTAAGGCCGATCTTGGGGAAGGAGTGAGGGTGATAGCCGTAAGTACATAAGAACGGACTCATACCGATAGATGTGTGGAAAGTGTTATTGTAGACAAATTCTGCCATGGGGATCAAGGAATCCCAATCGTCCTGTTCTTTATTGCAGAAACAACGGAGATACTCTTCGAGAGTGGCATTGAGCCTCTCCGTCTGTCCATTTGACTGCGGGTGATAACCCGACGACATGGCTCTATGAATTCCTAACTCCTTACAAAGTAAGGACCAGAACCTTGAAGTGAACTGTACGCCCCTATCGGAGATGATCACTCGAGGTAGTCCATGTAGTCTTACTATGTCTCTAAGAAACACCGAAGCAGTATCTGCTGCTGAAGGTACTCCTTTCAGAGAAGTAAAATGTGCTTGTTTAGAAAACGAATCAATTGTTACCATTATTGCTGTCTTTCCCTGAGAGGAAGGCAGATCCACAATGAAATCCATAGAGATGTTCTCCCAGGGGCGAGTGGGAAGCTCAGGTTGTTGTAGTAACCCGATGGGTTTCTGCCTAGACACCTTAGCGCTGGCACAAATTGAACAAGACCGGACATACGACTTGACGTCAGAATTAACTGAAGGCCACCAAAAACTTCGTGTGATTAGCTCATGTGTGGCCTTTTGGCCTCTATGTCCAGCCAGAGGGAGGTCATGACATAAACTGAGTGCTTGTTGTTGAAGCTCCGGAGTGGGTAGAAAAAGAGCTGATTTGTAGAACCATAGTCCTTTTCTCTCTTGTAGATCCTTGGAGATAGGTGTCTGTTTAGTGCAGTGTTTATATCCTTCCTGTATCTTTTGGAGATAGAGATTGATCATGGCTATGAATCGTTGTTTGGGTAACAACTTCTCTACATTGACCAACCCAGTCTTCTCCTGTCCGGGTTCGGGCCAGCTTCTGGAAAGAGCATCCGCTACTCCGTTTAACGTACCTGGTATGTAGGTAATCTGAAAATCAAAAGTCGAGAAGTAATAGGCCCAGCGAGCATGACGTGAGTTATGGCATTCCATCTGCTGAAGGACCTTTAGGTTTCTATGGTCGGTACGTATGAGGAATGGATTGGTTGCTCCTTGTAAGAGATGTCTCCACTCTTTGCAAGCCATTCTCATGGCCAACAACTCTCGTTCGAGCACAGAATAATTTCGCTCACTGATGGTAAGTGTTCGTGAATAATATGCGATAGGGTGTTCCTGTCCTTCCTTGTCTTGCTGTAAAAGTACAGCTCCCAGAGCACCGCCGGAGGCATCAGTCTCAACAATAAAAGGCTTTGACTGGTCAGGTTGTATTAGAACAGGTGCTGTAGTAAACAATTCCTTTAGTGTGGAAAACGCCTTCTGGGCTGCTGGATTCCAGGAAAAAAGTACTCCCTTCTTAAGGAGTGAGGTAAGAGGTAACACCATCTCAGAGAAATGGGGTATAAAGCGGCGATAGAAATTCGCCAGCCCGAGAAAGCGCTGTACCTCCTTGACGGATGATAGATCAGGCCATCTGAGAATGGCCTTAACTTTATCTGGATCCATCCGTATGCCTGTAGACGAGAGTATGAACCCAAGATAAGCTATTTCTGAAACCTCAAATGAACACTTCTCAGGTTTGGCGAACAGAGCGTTCTTTCTTAGCCTGCGAAGAACCTCTTTAACCTGGGTACGGTGTTCATGTAGTGAGCTGGAGAATACCAGGATATCATCTAGATACACTACAACAGATATGTTGAGTAAGTCTGAAAATATCCGGTCCATGAATCTCTGGAACACCGCTGGGGCATTAACAAGACCAAAGGGCATTACGCAATACTCGAACAACCCCAACGGTGTCCGAAAGGCGGTCTTCCATTCATCGCCATGACGTATCCTTAGCAAATGATAGGCTCCTCGTAAGTCAATCTTAGTGAAGAATTGTGAGTCCTTAACAGCCTCTAGGATATCCCTGATAAGAGGCATAGGATATCTGTCCCGAACAGTAATACTGTTCAATCCACGGTAATCTATACAGGGACGGAGTTCCTTGGTACCCTTCTTGGCTACAAAAAACAAAGATGCTCCACCTGATGATTTCGAACTTCTTATCAGTCCATTGCTGAGGTTGGAATCAAGATATTCCTTAAGCACCGTCCGTTCCAGTTGGGACAACGGATACATTCTTCCAAAGGGCAGGGGCACGTCTTCCTTAAGTTCGATGCTGCAGTCCTCAGGGCGATGAGGTGGGAGGAGTTTGGGCAGGACGTCTTCAAATACATCCTCGTATTCCTTATATTGCAACGGAATAGCTGATATTGTCAATTTAGATTGAACTGCCAGGTCGGCGGGTTGTACCTCTAAGTGTGGATCCTTGATACAGTGTTTGCTGCAGAACTCGGAATCAAAACTCAATCGGTTGGTACTCCAGTTAATGTACGGATTGTGAAGTCTTAACCAAGGTATTCCCATTATGAGAGGGAAGTGTGCTGCTCTAATTACATCAAAGATAGCTTCTTCATGGTGGTTACCCATAGACACTCGCATAGGTAGGGTTTCCATGATGATAGGACCAGAGGACAAGGGACAGCCGTCTACTCCTTCTACTGGTATTGCCGTCTTCTTATGTTGTAGAACGATCCTATTGTTCTTAGCCCAGTTAATGTCAATAAAGTTGCCTGCTGCTCCGCAGTCCAACATGGCTAGAACCGGAATACTATTTCCAGTGGTAGTGGTTAGTGATACTTGCAAAACCATTAGATTGTTGTCCTCTACTCGTCTTCCGGCTCCTGTGGGGTTGCAAGGACTTGTGCTACTCTCCCCGTTACCTCCCTTGCAGAGGGACGAGGTTGAGCGTTTCCCGAACGTCGGGAAGGAATCTCGGTACAATCCTTCAAATGATGTTTGGAGGAACCACAGTACATACATAAGTTCTGTTCTCGCCGACGTCTTCTTTCGTCTGACGTCAAAGGTGCACGCGTAGCACCTATCTGCATTGGTTCCTCGGGTGAGGACCTTTCCTTTAGGATTGAAGGAGGGTTATAGTTCGGCTGGATTCCTCGGACTCTCTTCCTCTCATGGCGTCTCTCATGTATTCTGTATTCGATCCGTAGAACCAAGGTTACTAATTCCGCAAAAGTGTCTGGTCTGGCTACTCGAGCTAGTTCATCTTTTATCTCCTCATGGAGACCTCTACGGAATATCGTCTGCTGAGCCGTATCCGGCCATCCGGCCAAGGTAGCCAACCCTTGGAATTGAGACACATAGGATTGTACATCTTGATTCCCTTGTCTAATATCCAGTAGTGCCTCATACGTCGAGTACTGAATTTCTGGTCTCTCAAAACGTATCTGCAAATTGCGAACAAATAGGGCATAGTCGTTCACTGACGGATCGTCAGCCGTTACCAGAGGTGTTGCCCATCTTAAAGCGTTGCCAGTCAGGTTGGAAATCAAGAACCCTACCCGGGCTCTTCCGGACTCGAAGGTTCTTTTTCTAAAAGAAAAATACACTGAGCAGGAATCCAGGAAATCCTTTATACACTTTGGGTTTCCGTCGTACTTGGGCATGGAAAACGGCATTGGTGGTAGTTCACCTCTTCCTTCATCCCTGATAGCGGCTTGGTTACGCAAGGTCTGGTTCTCGGCCTGAAGTGCTTGCATATCAACTCGTAGACCTTGGATGGCGTTACACATCTCCTGTATTTGTTCAGGAGTAGCCATCGAAATCTTCTCTGGGCGTTGTATACTGTCAAAACTAACAATTTCCCCTTTCTTTATGCCCAACTCCTCCTCACCTGAACCTCCAGGGGAGCCTGTAGAAGACGACCAACCCGGTATTCTTCGATGTTCCCTTAATGCAGTCTTCTTCTTGGTCTTCTTTTGACGTAAATAAGGACGTGGCTCCTCGGAGGCCACCTTGACCGGATGGGAACCAAATCCGGTGATCTCCCAGGAGCCAGTCCCAAAACTCCAGGGAAAAAGCCGTTTAGGCAAAAAACCCTGTGTAACAGATCTTCTCTTCTGTCGGAAAGGGTATTAGATCCACCAATTGTGTCTCCACTATGCTGAACAAGGATCCTTAGTCGTAAGTAGAATGAAGCCTTTTACATAAGTCAAGGGCAAAAACCGAACTGTTGTTTGTAGAAACTACAAGTTCCAGAAGGCACCGCAGGAGATCAGGTAATGTTCGGAGAGTTTTGCGATCCAGAAGGCGCCGCAGGAAATCAGGTAAGGTTCGGAGAGTATTGCGATCCAGAAGGCACCGCAGGAGATCAGGTAATGTTCGGAGAGTACTACGAAGGCACTGTAGAAGGTAGAAGATACGTGGGACTAGCAGCTCTGTGGGAATTACGGTAACGAGAGCTCCGGCACAGAAGTATGATTGCCGTGGAGAGAGAGAACAGTGGAAAGGGAGTGCTGAAAAATACTCGGAAAGGTAGAAGAAGTAGATTAAGAAGATATAGGGAAGATAGGTAAACAGAACAATAAAGATAGATGACTACCAGCGTAGGGACAGAAAACCGAAGAGAAAAAGAAAAGAAACTCCCGTGAACTTACCAGTAGAACCCGCTGCTGGATATACACTAGAGGAATACACCGCGAGTGAAAACAAAAGAGTAGAAAACGTCCAAGGTAAGAGGGAAGGGGTAAGGTCTTTCTGCGAAACAGAATATCAAAGAGCAAGGGCAATGAACAAAGTTGAGAATAACGATGATACAACGCACCGTTGTTACTGTGCGTGATGCGTATATACGTTCCGGACGCCATCTTGGTAGAAGGCTAGACCGCGTTCACTTTAGGTGTGTCTCCACCGATACCATAGCTTCCATGGCCGGTGCATAACACAATACTTCTAATACCAAACCTGAGATCCATCCTATAACATGAGATGTGATATCCAAATCCTTCCCCTTCCAAACCTGAGACCCTCCCTTTAGCATGAGATGTGATATCCAACTCCTTCCCATTCCAATCCTGAGACCCTTCTGATAGCATAAGATATGATATCTCAATGCTTCTATACCAAACCTGAGATCCTTCCGATAGCATGAGATGTGATATCTCAATACTTCTAATACCAAACCTGAGATCCTTCCTATAACATGAAATGTGATATCCAACTCTTTCCCCTTCCAAACCTGAGAGCCTTCCTATAGCATGAGATGTGATATCTCAATGCCTCTAATACCAAACCTGAGATCCTACCTCTAACATGAAATGTGATATCCAACTCTTTCCCCTTCCAAACCTGAGAGCCTTCCTATAGCATGAGATGTGATATCCAACTCCTTCCCATTCCAATTCTGAGACCCTTCCTATACTATGAGACTTGATATCTCAATGCTTCTAATACCAAACCTGAGACCCGTAATATAACATGAGATGTGATATCCAAATCCTTCCCCTTCCAAACCTTAGACCCTTCCTTTATCATGAGATGTGATATCCAACTCCTTCCCATTCCAATCCTGAGACCCTTCCGATATCATGAGATGTGATATCTCAAAGCTTCTAATATCAAACTTGAGACCCTCCCTATAGCATGAGATGTGATATCCAAGTCCTTCCCATTCCAATCCTGAGACCCTTCCTATAGCATGAGATGTGATATCTCAATGCTTCTAATACCAAACCTGAGACCCTTCCTATAACATGAGATGGGAATATCCAACTCCTTCCCATTCCAATCCTGAGACCCTTCCGATAGCAGAGATGTGATATCTCAATGCTTATACCAAACCTGAGATCCTTCCTATAACATGAGATGTGATATCCAACTCCTTCCCATTCCAATCCTGAGACACTTCCTATAGCATGAGATGTGATATCTCACTGCTTATACCAAACCTGAGACCCTTCCCATAGCATGAGATGTGATATCCAACTCCTTCCCATTCCAATCCTCAGACCCTTCCTATAGCATGAGATGTGATATCTCAATGCTTCTAATATCAAACTTGAGACCCTACCTATAGCATGAGATGTGATATCCAAGTCCTTCCCATTCCAATCCTGAGACACTTCCTATAGCATGAGATGTGATATCTCAATGCTTCTAATACCAAACCTGAGACTCTTCCTATAACATGAGATGGGATATCCAACTCCTTCCCATTCCAATCCTGAGACCCTTTTGATAGCAGAGATGTGGTATCTCAATGTTTATACCAAACCTGAGACCCTTCCTACGGCATGAGATGTCATATTCAACTCCTTCCCATTCCAATCCTGAGACCCTTCCTATAGCATGAGATGTGATATCCAACTCCTTCCCATTCCAATCCTGAGACCATTCCTATAGCATGAGATGTGATGTCTCAATGCTTCTAATACCAAACCTGAGATCCTTCCTATAACATGAGATGTGATATCCAACTCCTTCCATTCCAATCCTGGACCCTTCCTATAGCATGAGATGTGATATCTCAATGCTTATACCAAACCTGAGACCCTTCCTATAGCATGAGATGTGATATCCAACTCCTTCCCATTCCAATCCTGAGACCCTTCCTATAGCCTGAGATGTGATATCTCAATGCCTCTAATACCAAACCTGAGATCCTTCCTCTAACATGAAATGTGATATCCAACTCCTTCACTTTCCAAACCTGAGAGCCTATCTATAGCATGAGATGTGATATCCAAGTCCTTCCCATTCCAATCCTTAGACCCTTCCTACAGCATGCAATATGATATCTCAATGATTCTAATAAAAAACCTGAGACCCGTCCTATAACATGAGATGGGATATCCAACTCCTTCCCATTCCAATCCTGAGACACTTCCGATAGCAGAGATGTGATATCTCAATGTTTATACCAAACCTGAGACCCTTCCTATAACATGAGATGTGATATCCAACTCCTTCCCGTTCCAAACCTGAGGCCCTTCCTTTAGCATGAGATGTGATATCCAACTCCTTCCCATTCCAATCCTGAGACACTTCCGATAGCATGAGATGTGATATCTCAATGCTTCTAATATCAAAACTGAGACCCTCCCTAAAACATGATATGTGATATCTAAGTCCTTCCCATTCCAATCCTGAGACCCTTCCTATAGCATGAGATGTGATATCTCAATGCTTCTACCAAACCTGAGACCCTTCCTTTAGCATGAGATGTGATATCCAACTCCTTCCCATTCCAATCCTGAGACCCTTCCTATAGCATGAGAGGTGATATCTCAATACTTCTAATACCAAACCTGAGATCCTTCCGATAACATAAGATGTGATATCTCAATACTTCTAATACCAAACCTGAGATCCATCCTATAACATGAGATGTGATATCCAAATCCTTCCCCTTCCAAACCTGAGACCCTCCCTTTAGCATGAGATGTGATATCCAACTCCTTCCCATTCCAATCCTGAGACCCTTCTGATAGCATAAGATATGATATCTCAATGCTTCTATACCAAACCTGAGATCCTTCCGATAGCATGAGATGTGATATCTCAATACTTCTAATACCAAACCTGAGATCCTTCCTATAACATGAGATGCGATATCCAAATCCTTATCTTCCAAACCTGAGACCCTCCCTTTAGCATGAGATGTGATATCCAACTCCTTCCCATTCCAATCCTGAGACTCTTCTGATAGCATAAGATATGATATCTCAATGCTTCTATACCAAACCTGAGATCCTTCTGACAGCATGAGATGTGATATCTCAATACTTCTAATACCAAACCTGAGATCCTACCTCTAACATGAAATGTGATATCCAACTCTTTCCCCTTGTAAACCTGAGAGCCTTCCTATAGCATGAGATGTGATATCCAAGTCCTTCCCATTCCAATCCTGAGACCCTTCCTATAACATGAGATGTGATATCCAACTCCTTCCCATTCCAACCTGAGACCCTTCCTATAGCATGAGATGGGATATCCAACTCCTTCCAAATCCAATCCCGATACCCTTCCGATAGCATGAGATCTGATATCCCAATGCTTCTACCAAACCTGAGACCCATACTATGGCATGAGATGTGATATCAAACTCCTTCCCATTCTAATCCTGAGACCCTTCCTATAGCTTGAGATGTGATATCCAACTCCTTCCCATTCCAATTCTGAGACCCTTCCTATACCATGAGACTTGATATCTCAATGCTTCTAATCCCAAACATGAGACCCGTCCTATAACATGAGATGTGATATCCAAATCCTTCCCCTTCCAAACCTTAGACCCTTCCTTTATCATGAGATGTGATAGCCAACTCCTTCCCATTCCAATCTTGAGACCCTTCCGATATCATGAAATGTGATATCTCAATGCTTCTAATATCAAACTTGAGACCCTCCCTATAACATGAGATGGGAATATCCAACTCCTTCCCATTCCAATCCTGAGACCCTTCCGATAGCCGAGATGTGATATCTCAATGCTTATACCAAACCTGAGATCCTTCCTATAACATGAGATGTGATATCCAACTCCTTCCCATTCCAATCCTGAGACACTTCCTATAGCATGAGATGTGATATCTCACTGCTTATACCAAACCTGAGACCCTTCCTATAGCATGAGATGTGATATCCAACTCCTTCCCATTCCAATCCTGAGACCCTTCCTATAGCATGAGATGTGATATCTCAATGCTTCTAATATCAAACTTGAGACCCTCCCTATAGCATGAGATGTGATACCCAAGTCCTTCCCATTCCAATCCTGAGACACTTCCTATAGCATGAGATGTGATATCTCAATGCTTCTAATACCAAACCTGAGACTCTTCCTATAACATGAGATGGGATATCCAACTCCTTTCCATTCCAATCCTGAGACCCTTTCGATAGCAGAGATGTGATATCTCAATGTTTATACCAAACCTGAGACCCTCCCTACGGCATGAGATGTCATATACAACTCCTTCCCATTCCAATCCTGAGACCCTTCCTATAGCATGAGATGTGATATCCAACTCCTTCCCATTCCAATCCTGAGACCCTTCCTATAGCATGAGATGTGATGTCTCAATGCTTCTAATACCAAACCTGAGATCCTTCCTATAACATGAGATGTGATATCCAACTCCTTCCATTCCAATCCTGAGACCCTTCCTATAGCATGAGATGTGATATCTCAAGACCCTTCCTATAGCATGAGATGTGATATCCAACTCCTTCCCATTCCAATCCTGAGACCCTTCCTATAGCCTGAGATGTGATATCTGAATGCCTCTAATACCAAACCTGAGATCCTTCCTCTAACATGAAATGTGATATCCAACTCCTTCCCTTTCCAAACCTAAGAGCCTATCTATAGCATGAGATGTGATATCCAGGTCCTTCCCATTCCAATCCTTAGACCCTTCCTACAGCATGCAATATGATATCTCAATGATTCTAATAACAAACCTGAGACCCGTCCTATAGCATGAGATATGATATACAACTCCTTCCCATTCCAATCCTGAGACCCTTCCTATAACCTGAGATGTGATATCTGAATGCCTCTAATACCAAACCTGAGATCCTTCCTCTAAAATGAAATGTGATATCCAACTCCTTCCCTTTCCAAACCTAAGAGCCTATCTATAGCATGAGATGTGATATCCAGGTCCTTCCCATTCCAATCCTTAGACCCTTCCTACAGCATGCAATATGATATCTCAATGATTCTAATAACAAACCTGAGACCCGTCCTATAGCATGAGATATGATATCCAAGTCCTTCCCATTCCAATCCTGAGACCCTTCCTATAACATGAAATGTGATATCCAACTCCTTCCCATTCCAACCTGAGACCCTTCCTATAGCATGAGATGTGATATCTCAATGCTTATACCAAACCTGAGATCCTTCCTATAACATGAGATGTGATATCCAACACCTTCCCATTCCAATCCTGAGACACTTCCTATAGCATGAGATGTGATATCTCACTGCTTATACCAAACCTGAGACCCTTCCCATAGCATGAGATGTGATATCCAAATCCTTCCCATTCCAATCCTCAGACCCTTCCTATAGCATGAGATGTGATATCTCAATGCTTCTAATATCAAACTTGAGACCCTACCTATAGCATGAGATGTGATATCCAAGTCCTTCCCATTCCAATCCTGAGACACTTCCTATAGCATGAGATGTGATATCCAACTCCTTCCCATTCCAATCCTGAGACCCTTCCTATAACATGAAATGTGATATCCAACTCCTTCCCATTCCAACCTGAGACCCTTCCTATAGCATGAGATGTGATATCTCAATGCGTATACCAAACCTGAGATCCTTCCTATAACATGAGATGTGATATCCAACTCCTTCCCATTCCAATCCTGAGACACTTCCTATAGCATGAGATGTGATATCTCACTGCTTATACCAAACCTGAGACACTTCCCATAGCATGAGATGTGATATCCAACTCCTTCCCATTCCAATCCTCAGACCCTTCCTATAGCATGAGATGTGATATCTCAATGCTTCTAATATCAAACTTGAGACCCTACCTATAGCATGAGATGTGATATCCAAGTCCTTCCCATTCCAACCTGAGACCCTTCCTATAGCATGAGATGTGATATCTCAATGCTTATACCAAACCTGAGATCCTTCCTATAACATGAGATGTGATATCCAACTCCTTCCCATTCCAATCCTGAGACACTTCCTATAGCATGAGATGTGATATCTCACTGCTTATACCAAACCTGAGACCCTTCCCATAGCATGAGATGTGATATCCAAATCCTTCCCATTCCAATCCTCAGACCCTTCCTATAGCATGAGATGTGATATCTCAATGCTTCTAATATCAAACTTGAGACCCTACCTATAGCATGAGATGTGATATCCAAGTCCTTCCCATTCCAATCCTGAGACACTTCCTATAGCATGAGATGTGATATCCAACTCCTTCCCATTCCAATCCTGAGACCCTTCCTATAACATGAAATGTGATATCCAACTCCTTCCCATTCCAACCTGAGACCCTTCCTATAGCATGAGATGTGATATCTCAATGCGTATACCAAACCTGAGATCCTTCCTATAACATGAGATGTGATATCCAACTCCTTCCCATTCCAATCCTGAGACACTTCCTATAGCATGAGATGTGATATCTCACTGCTTATACCAAACCTGAGACACTTCCCATAGCATGAGATGTGATATCCAACTCCTTCCCATTCCAATCCTCAGACCCTTCCTATAGCATGAGATGTGATATCTCAATGCTTCTAATATCAAACTTGAGACCCTACCTATAGCATGAGATGTGATATCCAAGTCCTTCCCATTCCAATCCTGAGACACTTCCTATAGCATGAGTTGTGATATCCAACTCCTTCCCATTCCAATCCTGAGACCCTTCCTATAGCATGAGATATGATATCTCAATACTTCTAATACCAAATGTGAGATCCTTCCGATAACATGAGATGTGATATCCAAATCCTTCCCATTCCAATCCTGAGACCCTTCTGATAGCATGAGATGTGATATCTCAATGCTTCTAATACCAAACCTGAGATCCTTCCGATAGCATGAGATGTGATATCTCAATGCTTCTAATACCAAACCTGAGATCCTTCCTATAACATGAGATGTGATATCCAACTCTTTCCCCTTCCAAACCTGAGAGCCTTCCTATAGCATGAGATGTGATAATCAAGTCCTTCCCATTCCAATCCTGAGACCCTTCCTATAGCTTGAGATGTGATATCCAAATCCTTCCCATTCCAATTCTGAGACCCTTCCTATACTCTGAGACTTGATATCTCAATGCTTCTAATACCAAACCTGAGACCCGTAATATAACATGAGATGTGATATCCAAATCCTTCCCCTTCCAAAACTTAGACCCTTCCTTTATCATGAGATGTGATATCCAACTCCTTCCCATTCCAATCCTGAGACCCTTCCGATATCATGAGATGTGATATCTCAAAGCTTCTAATATCAAACTTGAGACCCTCCCTATAGCATGAGATGTGATATCCAAGTCCTTCCCATTCCAATCCTGAGACCCTTCCTATAGCATGAGATGTGATATCTCAATGCTTCTAATACCAAACCTGAGACCCTTCCTATAACATGAGATGGGAATATCCAACTCCTTCCCATTCCAATCCTGAGACCCTTTCGATAGCAGAGATGTGATATCTCAATGCTTATACCAAACCTGAGACCCTTCCTATGGCATGAGATGTGATATCCAACTCCTTGCCATTCAAATCCTGAGACCCTTCCTATAGCATGAGAAGGGATATCCAACTCCTTCCCAATCCAATCCTGAGACCCTTCCGATAGCAGAGACGTGATATCTCAATGCTTCTACCAAACCTGAGACCCTTCCTTTAGCATGAGATGTGATATCCAAATCCTTCACATTCCAATCCTGAGACCCTTCCTATAGCATGAGATGTGATATCTCAATGCTTCTAATACCAAACCTGAGATCCTTCCTATAACATGAGATGTGATATCCAATTCCTTCCCATTCCAAACCTGAGACCCTTCCTATTGGATGAGTTGTGATATCCAACTCCTTCCCATTCCAACCCTGTGACCCTTCCTATAGCATGAGATGTGATGTCTCAATGCTTCTAATACCAAACCTGAGATCCTTCCTATAACATGAGATGTGATATCCAACTCCTTCCATTCCAATCCTGAGACCCGTCCTATAGCATGAGATGTGATATCTCAATGCTTATACCAAACCTGAGTCCCTTCCTATAGCATGAGATGTGATATCCAACTACTTCCCATTCCAATCCTGAGACCCTTCCTATAGCATGAGATGTGATATCTCAATGCTTCTAATACCAAACCTGAGATCCTTCCTCTAACATGAAATGTGATATCCAACTCCTTCCCTTTCCAAACCTAAGAGCCTATCTATAGCATGAGATGTGATATCCAGGTCCTTCCTATTCCAATCCTTAGACCCTTCCTACAGCATGCAATATGATATCTCAATGATTCTAATAACAAACCTGAGACCCGTCCTATAGCATGAGATATGATATCCAAGTCCTTCCCATTCCAATCCTGAGACCCTTCCTATAACATGAAATGTGATATCCAACTCCTTCCCATTCCAACCTGAGACCATTCCTATAGCATGAGATGTGATATCTCTATGCTTCTAATACCAAACCTGAGACCCTTCCTATAACATGAGATGGGATATCCAACTCCTTCCCATTCCAATCCTGAGACCTTTCCGATAGCAGAGATGTGATATCCCAATGCTTCTACCAAACCTGAGACCCATACTATGGCATGAGATGTGATATCAAACCCCTTCCCATTCCAATCCTGAGACCCTTCCTATGGCTTGAGGTGTGATATCCAACTCCTTCCCATTCCAATTCTGAGACCCTTCTTATACCATGAGACTTGATATCTCAATGCTTCTAATACCAAACCTGAGACCCGTCCTATAACATGAGATGTGATATCCAAATCCTTCCCCTTCCAAACCTTAGACCCTTCCTTTATCATGAGATGTGATATCCAACTCCTTCCCATTCCAATCCTGAGACCCTTCCGATATCATGAGATTTGTTATCTCAATGCTTCTAATATCAAACTTGAGACCGTCCCTATAGCATGAGATGTGACATCCAAGTCCTTCCCATTCCAATCCTGAGACCCTTCCTATAGCATGAGATGTGATATCTCTATGCTTCTAATACCAAACCTGAGACCCTTCCTATAACATGAGATGGGATATCCAACTCCTTCCCATTCCAATCCTGAGACCTTTCCGATAGCAGAGATGTGATATCTCAATGCTTATACCAAACCTGAGAACCTTCCTATGGCCTGAGATGTGATATACAACTCCTTCCCATTCCAATCCTGAGACCCTTCCTTTAGCATGAGATGTGATATCTCAATGCTTATACCAAATCTGAGGCCCTTCCTATAGCATGAGATGTGATATCCAATTCCTTCCCATTCCAATCCTGAGACCCTTCCTATAGCATGAGATGTGATATCTCAATGCTTATACCAAACCTGAGAGCCTACCTATAGCATGAGATGTGATATCCAAGTCCATCCCATTCCAATCCTTAGACCCTTCCTACAGCATGCGATGTGATATCTCAATGATTCTAATACCAAACCAGAGACTCTTCCTATAACATGAGATGGGATATCCAACTCCTTCCCATTCCAATCCTGAGCCGCTTCCGATAGCAGAGATGTGATATCTCAATGCTTATACCAAACCTGAGACCCTTCCTATAACATGAGATGTGATATCCAACTCCTTCCCGTTCCAAACCTGAGACACTAACTATAGCATATGTGATATCCAACTCCTTCCCATTCCAAACATGAGACCCTTCCTATAGCAAGAAAGTAATATCCAACTCCTACCCATTCCAATCCTGAGACCCTTCCTATAGCAAGAGATGTGATATCCAAATCCTTCCCATTCCAATCCTGAGACCCTTCCTATAACATGAGATGTGATATCCAACTCCTTCCCATTCCAACCTGAGACACTTCCTATAGCATGAGAAGGGATATCCAACTCCTTCCCAATCCAATCCTGAGACCCTTCCGATAGCAGAGATGTGATATCTCAATGCTTATACCAAACCTGAGACCCTTCCTATGGCATGAGATGTGATATCCAACTCCTTGCCATTCAAATCCTGAGACCCTTCCTATAGCATGAGAAGGGATATCCAACTCCTTCCCAATCCAATCCTGAGACCCTTCCGATAGCAGAGACGTGATATCTCAATGCTTCTACCAAACCTGAGACCCTTCCTTTAGCATGAGATGTGATATCCAAATCCTTCACATTCCAATCCTGAGACCCTTCCTATAGCATGAGATGTGATATCTCAATGCTTCTAATACCAAACCTGAGATCCTTCCTATAACATGAGATGTGATATCCAATTCCTTCCTATTCCAAACCTGAGACCCTTCCTATTGGATGAGATGTGATATCCAACTCCTTCCCATTCCAACCCTGAGACCCTTCCTATAGCATGAGATGTGATGTCTCAATGCTTCTAATACCAAACCTGAGATCCTTCCTATAACATGAGATGTGATATCCAACTCCTTCCATTCCAATCCTGAGACCCGTCCTATAGCATGAGATGTGATATCTCAATGCTTATACCAAACCTGAGACCCTTCCTATAGCATGAGATGTGATATCCAACTGCTTCCCATTCCAATCCTGAGACCCTTCCTATAGCATGAGATGTGATATCTCAATGCTTCTAATACCAAACCTGAGATCCTTCCTCTAACATGAAATGTGATATCCAACTCCTTCCCTTTCCAAACCTAAGAGCCTATCTATAGCATGAGATGTGATATCCAAGTCCTTCACATTCCAACCCTTAGACCCTTCCTACAGCATGCAATATGATATCTCAATGATTCTAATACCAAAACTTGAAACCCGTCGTATAACATGAGATGGAATATCCAACTCCTTCCCATTCCAATCCTGAGACACTTCCGATAGCAGAGATGTGATATCTCAATGCTTATACCAAACCTGAGACCCTTCCTATAACATGAGATGTGATATCCAAATCCTTCCCGTTCCAAACCTGAGACCCTTCCTTTAGCATGAGATGTGATATCCAGCTCCTTCCCATTCCAATCCTGAGACACTTCCGATAGCATGAGATGTGATATCTCAATGCTTCTAATATCAAAACTGAGACCCTCCCTATAGCATGATATGTGATATCTAAGTCCTTCCCATTCCAATCCTGAGACCCTCCCTATAGCATGAGATGTGATATCCAACTCCTTCTCATTCCAATCCTGAGACCCTTCCTATAGCATGAGATATGATATCTCAATACTTCTAATACCAAACGTGAGATCCTCCCGATAACATGAGATGTGATATCCAAATCCTTCCTCTTCCAAACCTGAGACCCTCCCTTTAGCATGAGATGTGATATCCAACTCCTTCCTATTCCAATCCTGAGACTCTTCTGATAGCATGAGATGTGATATCTCAATGCTTCTAATACCAAACCTGAGATCCTTCCTATAACATGAGATGTGATATCCAAATCCTTCCCCTTCCAAACCTGAGACCCTCCCTTTAGCATGAGATGTGATATCCAACTCCTTCCCATTCCATTCCTGAGACCCTTCTGATAGCATGAGATGTGATATCTCAATGCCTCTAATACCAAACCTGAGATCCTACCTCTAACATGAAATGTGATATCCAACTCTTTCCACTTCCAAACCTGAGAGCCTTCCTATAGCATGAGATGTGATATCCAAGTCCTTCCCATTCCAATCCTGAGACCCTTCCTATAGCTTGAGATGTGATATCCAACTCCTTCCCATTCCAATTCTGAGACCCTTCCTATACTATGAGACTTGATATCTCAATGCTTCTAATACCAAACCTGAGACCCGTAATATAACATGAGATGTGATATCCAAATCCTTCCCCTTCCAAACCTTAGACCCTTCCTTTATCATGAGATGTGATATCCAACTCCTTCCCATTCCAATCCTGAGACCCTTCCGATATCATGAGATGTGATATCTCAAAGCTTCTAATATCAAACTTGAGACCCTCCCTATAGCATGAGATGTGATATCCAAGTCCTTCCCATTCCAATCCTGAGACCCTTCCTATAGCATGAGATGTGATATCTCAAAGCTTATACCAAACCTGAGACCCTTCCTATAGCATGAGATGTGATATCCAACTGCTTCCCATTCCAATCCTGAGACCCTTCCTATAGCATGAGATGTGATATCTCTATGCTTCTAATACCAAACCTGAGATCCTTCCTCTAACATGAAATGTGATATCCAACTCCTTCCCTTTCCAAACCTAAGAGCCTATCTATAGCATGAGATGTGATATCCAAGTCCTTCACATTCCAACCCTTAGACCCTTCCTACAGCATGCAATATGATATCTCAATGATTCTAATAACAAACCTTAGACCCGTCCTATAACATGAGATGGGATATCCAACTCCTTCCCATTCCAATCCTGAGACTCTTCCGATAGCAGAGATGTGATATCTCAATGCTTATACCAAACCTGAGACCCTTCCTATAACATGAGATGTGATATCCAAATCCTTCCCGTTCCAAACCTGAGACCCTTCCTTTAGCATGAGATGTGATATCCAGCTCCTTCCCATTCCAATCCTGAGACACTTCCGATAGCATGAGATGTGATATCTCAATGCTTCTAATATCAAAGCTGAGACCCTCCCTATAGCATGATATGTGATATCTAAGTCCTTCCCATTCCAATCCTGAGACCCTCCCTATAGCATGAGATATGATATCTCAATACTTCTAATACCAAACGTGAGATCCTTCCGATAACATGAGATGTGATATCCAAATCCTTCCCCTTTCAAACCTGAGACCCTCCCTTTAGCATGAGATGTGATATCCAACTCCTTCCCATTCCAATCCTGAGACCCTTCCTATAGCATGAGATATGATATCTCAATACTTCTAATACCAAACGTGAGATCCTTCCGATAACATGAGATGTGATATCCAAATCCTTCCCCTTTCAAACCTGAGACCCTCCCTTTAGCATGAGATGTGATATCCAACTCCTTCCTATTCCAATCCTGAGACTCTTCTGATAGCATGAGATGTGATATCTCAATGCTTCTAATACCAAACCTGAGATCCTTCCGATAGCATGAGATGTGATATCTCAATGCTTCTAATACCAAACCTGAGATCCTTCCTATAACATGAGATGTGATATCCAAATCCTTCCCCTTCCAAACCTGAGACCCTCCCTTTAGCATGAGATGTGATATCCAACTCCTTCCCATTCCATTCCTGAGACCCTTCTGATAGCATGAGATGTGATATCTCAATGCCTCTAATACCAAACCTGAGATCCTACCTCTAACATGAAATGTGATATCCAACTCTTTCCCCTTCCAAACCTGAGAGCCTTCCTATAGCATGAGATGTGATATCCAAGTCCTTCCCATTCCAATCCTGAGACCCTTCCTATAGCTTGAGATGTGATATCCAACTCCTTCCCATTCCAATTCTGAGACCCTTCCTATACTATGAGACTTGATATCTCAATGCTTCTAATACCAAACCTGGGACCCGTAATATAACATGAGTTGTGATATCCAAATCCTTCCCCTTCCAAACCTTAGACCCTTCCTTTATCATGAGATGTGATATCCAACTCCTTCCCATTCCAATCCTGAGACCCTTCCGATATCATGAGATGTGATATCTCAAAGCTTCTAATATCAAACTTGAGACCATCGCTATAGCATGAGATGTGATATCCAAGTCCTTCCCATTCCAATCCTGAGACCCTTCCTATAGCATGAGATGTGATATCTCAATGCTTCTAATACCAAACCTGAGACCCTTCCTATAACATGAGATGGGAATATCCAACTCCTTCCCATTCCAATCCTGAGACCCTTCCGATAGCAGAGATGTGATATCTCAATGCTTATACCAAACCTGAGATCCTTCCTATAACATGAGATGTGATATCCAACTCCTTCCCATTCCAATCCTGAGACACTTCCTATAGCATGAGATGTGATATCTCACAGCTTATACCAAACCTGAGACCCTTCCCATAGCATGAGATGTGATATCCAACTCCTTCCCATTCCAATCCTCAGACCCTTCCTATAGCATGAGATGTGATATCTCAATGCTTCTAATATCAAACTTGAGACCCTACCTATAGCATGAGATGTGATATCCAAGTCCTTCCCATTCCAATCCTGAGACACTTCCTATAGCATGAGATGTGATATCTCAATGCTTCTAATACCAAACCTGAGACTCTTCCTATAACATGAGATGGGATATCCAACTCCTTCCGATTCCAATCCTGAGACCCTTTTGATAGCAGAGATGTGATATCTCAATGTTTATACCAAACCTGAGACCCTTCCTACGGCATGAGATGTCATATTCAACTCCTTCCCATTCCAATCCTGAGACCCTTCCTATAGCATGAGATGTGATATCCAACTCCTTCCCATTCCAATCCTGAGACCCTTCCTATAGCATGAGATGTGATGTCTCAATGCTTCTAATACCAAACCTGAGATCCTTCCTATAACATGAGATGTGATATCCAACTCCTTCCATTCCAATCCTGGACCCTTCCTATAGCATGAGATGTGATATCTCAATGCTTATACCAAACCTGAGACCCTTCCTATAGCATGAGATGTGATATCCAACTCCTTCCCATTCCAATCCTGAGACCCTTCCTATAGCCTGAGATGTGATATCTCAATGCCTCTAATACCAAACCTGAGATCCTTCCTCTAACATGAAATGTGATATCCAACTCCTTCACTTTCCAAACCTGAGAGCCTATCTATAGCATGAGATGTGATATCCAAGTCCTTCCCATTCCAATCCTTAGACCCTTCCTACAGCATGCAATATGATATCTCAATGATTCTAATAAAAAACCTGAGACCCGTCCTATAACATGAGATGGGATATCCAACTCCTTCCCATTCCAATCCTGAGACACTTCCGATAGCAGAGATGTGATATCTCAATGTTTATACCAAACCTGAGACCCTTCCTATAACATGAGATGTGATATCCAACTCCTTCCCGTTCCAAACCTGAGACCCTTCCTTTAGCATGAGATGTGATATCCAGCTCCTTCCCATTCCAATCCTGAGACACTTCCGATAGCATGAGATGTGATATCTCAATGCTTCTAATATCAAAACTGAGACCCTCCCTATAGCATGATATGTGATATCTAAGTCCTTCCCATTCCAATCCTGAGACCCTTCCTATAGCATGAGATGTGATATCTCAATGCTTCTACCAAACCTGAGACCCTTCCTTTAGCATGAGATGTGATATCCAACTCCTTCCCATTCCAATCCTGAGACCCTTCCTATAGCATGAGAGGTGATATCTCAATACTTCTAATACCAAACCTGAGATCCTTCCGATAACATGAGATGTGATATCTCAATACTTCTAATACCAAACCTGAGATCCATCCTATAACATGAGATGTGATATCCAAATCCTTCCCCTTCCAAACCTGAGACCCGCCCTTTAGCATGAGATGTGATATCCAACTCCTTCCCATTCCAATCCTGAGACCCTTCTGATAGCATAAGATATGATATCTCAATGCTTCTATACCAAACCTGAGATCCTTCCGATAGCATGAGATGTGATATCTCAATACTTCTAATACCAAACCTGAGATCCTTCCTATAGCATGAGATGTGATATCCAAATCCTTATCTTCCAAACCTGAGACCCTCCCTTTAGCATGAGATGTGATATCCAACTCCTTCCCATTCCAATCCTGAGACTCTTCTGATAGCATAAGATATGATATCTCAATGCTTCTATACCAAACCTGAGATCCTTCTGATAGCATGAGATGTGATATCTCAATACTTCTAATACCAAACCTGAGATCCTACCTCTAACATGAAATGTGATATCCAACTCTTTCCCCTTGCAAACCTGAGAGCCTTCCTATAACATGAGATGTGATATCCAAATCCTTCCCCTTCCAAACCTTAGACCCTTCCTTTATCATGAGATGTGATATCCAACTCCTTCCCATTCCAATCCTGAGACCCTTCCGATATCATGAGATGTGATATCTCAAAGCTTCTAATATCAAACTTGAGACCCTCCCTATAGCATGAGATGTGATATCCAAGTCCTTCCCATTCCAATCCTGAGACCCTTCCTATAGCATGAGATGTGATATCTCAATGCTTCTAATACCAAACCTGAGACCCTTCCTATAACATGAGATGGGAATATCCAACTCCTTCCCATTCCAATCCTGAGACCCTTCCGATAGCAGAGATGTGATATCTCAATGCTTATACCAAACCTGAGATCCTTCCTATAACATGAGATGTGATATCCAACTCCTTCCCATTCCAATCCTGAGACACTTCCTATAGCATGAGATGTGATATCTCACTGCTTATACCAAACCTGAGACCCTTCCCATAGCATGAGATGTGATATCCAACTCCTTCCCATTCCAATCCACAGACCCTTCCTATAGCATGAGATGTGATATCTCAATGCTTCTAATATCAAACTTGAGACCCTACCTATAGCATGAGATGTGATATCCAAGTCCTTCCCATTCCAATCCTGAGACACTTCCTATAGCATGAGATGTGATACCTCAATGCTTCTAATACCAAACCTGAGACTCTTCCTATAACATGAGATGGGATATCCAACTCCTTCCCATTCCAATCCTTAGACCCTTTTGATAGCAGAGATGTGATATCTCAATGTTTATACCAAACCTGAGACCCTTCCTACGCCATGAGATGTCATATTCAACTCCTTCCCATTCCAATCCTGAGACCCTTCCTATAGCATGAGATGTGATATCCAACTCCTTCCCATTCCAATCCTGAGACCCTTCCTATAGCATGAGATGTGATGTCTCAATGCTTCTAATACCAAACCTGAGATCCTTCCTATAACATGAGATGTGATATCCAACTCCTTCCATTCCAATCCTGGACCCTTCCTATAGCATGAGATGTGATATCTCAATGCTTATACCAAACCTGAGACCCTTCCTATAGCATGAGATGTGATATCCAACTCCTTCCCATTCCAATCCTGAGACCCTTCCTATAGCCTGAGATGTGATATCTCAATGCCTCTAATACCAAACCTGAGATCCTTCCTCTAACATGAAATGTGATATCCAACTCCTTCACTTTCCAAACCTGAGAGCCTATCTATAGCATGAGATGTGATATCCAAGTCCTTCCCATTCCAATCCTTAGACCCTTCCTACAGCATGCAATATGATATCTCAATGATTCTAATAAAAAACCTGAGACCCGTCCTATAACATGAGATGGGATATCCAACTCCTTCCCATTCCAATCCTGAGACACTTCCGATAGCAGAGATGTGATATCTCAATGTTTATACCAAACCTGAGACCCTTCCTATAACATGAGATGTGATATCCAACTCCTTCCCGTTCCAAACCTGAGACCCTTCCTTTAGCATGAGATGTGATATCCAGCTCCTTCCCATTCCAATCCTGAGACACTTCCGATAGCATGAGATGTGATATCTCAATGCTTCTATTATCAAAACTGAGACCCTCCCTATAGCATGATATGTGATATCTAAGTCCTTCCCATTCCAATCCTGAGACCCTTCCTATAGCATGAGATGTGATATCTCAATGCTTCTACCAAACCTGAGACCCTTCCTTTAGCATGAGATGTGATATCCAACTCCTTCCCATTCCAATCCTGAGACCCTTCCTATAGCATGAGAGGTGATATCTCAATACTTCTAATACCAAACCTGAGATCCTTCCGATAACATGAGATGTGATATCTCAATACTTCTAATACCAAACCTGAGATCCATCCTATAACATGAGATGTGATATCCAAATCCTTCCCCTTCCAAACCTGAGACCCGCCCTTTAGCATGAGATGTGATATCCAACTCCTTCCCATTCCAATCCTGAGACCCTTCTGATAGCATAAGATATGATATCTCAATGCTTCTATACCAAACCTGAGATCCTTCCGATAGCATGAGATGTGATATCTCAATACTTCTAATACCAAACCTGAGATCCTTCCTATAACATGAGATGTGATATCCAAATCCTTATCTTCCAAACCTGAGACCCTCCCTTTAGCATGAGATGTGATATCCAACTCCTTCCCATTCCAATCCTGAGACTCTTCTGATAGCATAAGATATGATATCTCAATGCTTCTATACCAAACCTGAGATCCTTCTGATAGCATGAGATGTGATATCTCAATACTTCTAATACCAAACCTGAGATCCTACCTCTAACATGAAATGTGATATCCAACTCTTTCCCCTTGCAAACCTGAGAGCCTTCCTATAGCATGAGATGTGATATCCAAGTCCTTCCCATTCCAATCCTGAGACCCTTCCTATAACATGAGATGTGATACCCAACTCCTTCCCATTCCAACCTGAGACCCTTCCTATAGCATGAGATGGGATATCCAACTCCTTCCAAATCCAATCCCGATACCCTTCCGATAGCATGAGATCTGATATCCCAATGCTTCTACCAAACCTGAGACCCATACTATGGCATGAGATGTGATATCAAACTCCTTCCCATTCTTATCCTGAGACCCGTCCTATAGCTTGAGATGTGATATCCAACTCCTTCCCATTCCAATTCTGAGACCCTTCCTATACCATGAGACTTGATATCTCAATGCTTCTAATACCAAACCTGAGACCCGTCCTATAACATGAGATGTGATATCCAAATGCTTCCCCTTCCAAACCTTAGACCCTTCCTTTATCATGAGATGTGATAGCCAACTCCTTCCCATTCCAATCTTGAGACCCTTCCGATATCATGAAATGTGATATCTCAATGCTTCTAATGTCAAACTTGAGACCCTCCCTATAACATGAGATGGGAATATCCAACTCCTTCCCATTCCAATCCTGAGACCCTTCCGATAGCAGAGATGTGATATCTCAATGCTTATACCAAACCTGAGATCCTTCCTATAACATGAGATGTGATATCCAACTCCTTCCCATTCCAATCCTGAGACACTTCCTATAGCATGAGATGTGATATCTCACTGCTTATACCAAACCTGAGACCCTTCCTATAGCATGAGATGTGATATCCAACTCCTTCCCATTCCAATCCTGAGACCCTTCCTATAGCATGAGATGTGATATCTCAATGTTTCTAATATCAAACTTGAGACCCTCCCTATAGCATGAGATGTGATACCCAAGTCCTTCCCATTCCAATCCTGAGACACTTCCTATAGCATGAGATGTGATATCCAACTGCTTCCCATTCCAATCCTGAGACCCTTCCTATAGCATGAGATGTGATATCTCTATGCTTCTAATACCAAACCTGAGATCCTTCCTCTAACATGAAATGTGATATCCAACTCCTTCCCTTTCCAAACCTAAGAGCCTATCTATAGCATGAGATGTGATATCCAAGTCCTTCACATTCCAACCCTTAGACCCTTCCTACAGCATGCAATATGATATCTCAATGATTCTAATAACAAACCTGAGACCCGTCCTATAACATGAGATGGGATATTCAACTCCTTCCCATTCCAATCCTGAGACTCTTCCGATAGCAGAGATGTGATATCTCAATGCTTATACCAAACCTGAGACCCTTCCTATAACATGAGATGTGATATCCAAATCCTTCCCGTTCCAAACCTGAGACCCTTCCTTTAGCATGAGATGTGATATCCAGCTCCTTCCCATTCCAATCCTGAGACACTTCCGATAGCATGAGATGTGATATCTCAATGCTTCTAATATCAAAACTGAGACCCTCCCTATAGCATGATATGTGATATCTAAGTCCTTCCCATTCCAATCCTGAGACCCTCCCTATAGCATGAGATGTGATATCCAACTCCTTCCCATTCCAATCCTGAGACCCTTCCTATAGCATGAGATATGATATCTCAATACTTCTAATACCAAACGTGAGATCCTTCCGATAACATGAGATGTGATATCCAAATCCTTCCCCTTCCAAACCTGAGACCCTCCCTTTAGCATGAGATGTGATATCCAACTCCTTCCTATTCCAATCCTGAGACTCTTCTGATAGCATGAGATGTGATATCTCAATGCTTCTAATACCAAACCTGAGATCCTTCCGATAGCATGAGATGTGATATCTCAATGCTTCTAATACCAAACCTGAGATCCTTCCTATAACATGAGATGTGATATCCAAATCCTTCCCCTTCCAAACATGAGACCCTCCCTTTAGCATGAGATGTGATATCCAACTCCTTCCCATTCCATTCCTGAGACCCTTCTGATAGCATGAGATGTGATATCTCAATGCCTCTAATACCAAACCTGAGATCCTACCTCTAACATGAAATGTGATATCCAACTCTTTCCCCTTCCAAACCTGAGAGCCTTCCTATAGCATGAGATGTGATATCCAAGTCCTTCCCATTCCAATCCTGAGACCCTTCCTATAGCTTGAGATGTGATATCCAACTCCTTCCCATTCCAATTCTGAGACCCTTCCTATACTATGAGACTTGATATCTCAATGCTTCTAATACCAAACCTGAGACCCGTAATATAACATGAGATGTGATATCCAAATCCTTCCCCTTCCAAACCTTAGACCCTTCCTTTATCATGAGATGTGATATCCAACTCCTTCCCATTCCAATCCTGAGACCCTTCCGATATCATGAGATGTGATATCTCAAAGCTTCTAATATCAAACTTGAGACCCTCCCTATAGCATGAGATGTGATATCCAAGTCCTTCCCATTCCAATCCTGAGACCCTTCCTATAGCATGAGATGTGATATCTCAATGCTTCTAATACCAAACCTGAGACCCTTCCTATAACATGAGATGGGAATATCCAACTCCTTCCCATTCCAATCCTGAGACCCTTCCGATAGCAGAGATGTGATATCTCAATGCTTATACCAAACCTGAGATCCTTCCTATAACATGAGATGTGATATCCAACTCCTTCCCATTCCAATCCTGAGACACTTCCTATAGCATGAGATGTGATATCTCACTGCTTATACCAAACCTGAGACCCTTCCCATAGCATGAGATGTGATATCCAACTCCTTCCCATTCCAATCCTCAGACCCTTCCTATAGCATGAGATGTGATATCTCAATGCTTCTAATATCAAACTTGAGACCCTACCTATAGCATGAGATGTGATATCCAAGTCCTTCCCATTCCAATCCTGAGACCCTTCCTATAGCATGAGATGTGATATCTCAATGCTTCTAATACCAAACCTGAGACCCTTCCTATAACATGAGATGGGAATATCCAACTCCTTCCCATTCCAATCCTGAGACCCTTCCGATAGCAGAGATGTGATATCTCAATGCTTATACCAAACCTGAGATCCTTCCTATAACATGAGATGTGATATCCAACTCCTTCCCATTCCAATCCTGAGACACTTCCTATAGCATGAGATGTGATATCTCACAGCTTATACCAAACCTGAGACCCTTCCCATAGCATGAGATGTGATATCCAACTCCTTCCCATTCCAATCCTCAGACCCTTCCTATAGCATGAGATGTGATATCTCAATGCTTCTAATATCAAACTTGAGACCCTACCTATAGCATGAGATGTGATATCCAAGTCCTTCCCATTCCAATCCTGAGACACTTCCTATAGCATGAGATGTGATATCTCAATGCTTCTAATACCAAACCTGAGACTCTTCCTATAACATGAGATGGGATATCCAACTCCTTCCGATTCCAATCCTGAGACCCTTTTGATAGCAGAGATGTGATATCTCAATGTTTATACCAAACCTGAGACCCTTCCTACGGCATGAGATGTCATATTCAACTCCTTCCCATTCCAATCCTGAGACCCTTCCTATAGCATGAGATGTGATATCCAACTCCTTCCCATTCCAATCCTGAGACCCTTCCTATAGCATGAGATGTGATGTCTCAATGCTTCTAATACCAAACCTGAGATCCTTCCTATAACATGAGATGTGATATCCAACTCCTTCCATTCCAATCCTGGACCCTTCCTATAGCATGAGATGTGATATCTCAATGCTTATACCAAACCTGAGACCCTTCCTATAGCATGAGATGTGATATCCAACTCCTTCCCATTCCAATCCTGAGACCCTTCCTATAGCCTGAGATGTGATATCTCAATGCCTCTAATACCAAACCTGAGATCCTTCCTCTAACATGAAATGTGATATCCAACTCCTTCACTTTCCAAACCTGAGAGCCTATCTATAGCATGAGATGTGATATCCAAGTCCTTCCCATTCCAATCCTTAGACCCTTCCTACAGCATGCAATATGATATCTCAATGATTCTAATAAAAAACCTGAGACCCGTCCTATAACATGAGATGGGATATCCAACTCCTTCCCATTCCAATCCTGAGACACTTCCGATAGCAGAGATGTGATATCTCAATGTTTATACCAAACCTGAGACCCTTCCTATAACATGAGATGTGATATCCAACTCCTTCCCGTTCCAAACCTGAGACCCTTCCTTTAGCATGAGATGTGATATCCAGCTCCTTCCCATTCCAATCCTGAGACACTTCCGATAGCATGAGATGTGATATCTCAATGCTTCTAATATCAAAACTGAGACCCTCCCTATAGCATGATATGTGATATCTAAGTCCTTCCCATTCCAATCCTGAGACCCTTCCTATAGCATGAGATGTGATATCTCAATGCTTCTACCAAACCTGAGACCCTTCCTTTAGCATGAGATGTGATATCCAACTCCTTCCCATTCCAATCCTGAGACCCTTCCTATAGCATGAGAGGTGATATCTCAATACTTCTAATACCAAACCTGAGATCCTTCCGATAACATGAGATGTGATATCTCAATACTTCTAATACCAAACCTGAGATCCATCCTATAACATGAGATGTGATATCCAAATCCTTCCCCTTCCAAACCTGAGACCCGCCCTTTAGCATGAGATGTGATATCCAACTCCTTCCCATTCCAATCCTGAGACCCTTCTGATAGCATAAGATATGATATCTCAATGCTTCTATACCAAACCTGAGATCCTTCCGATAGCATGAGATGTGATATCTCAATACTTCTAATACCAAACCTGAGATCCTTCCTATAGCATGAGATGTGATATCCAAATCCTTATCTTCCAAACCTGAGACCCTCCCTTTAGCATGAGATGTGATATCCAACTCCTTCCCATTCCAATCCTGAGACTCTTCTGATAGCATAAGATATGATATCTCAATGCTTCTATACCAAACCTGAGATCCTTCTGATAGCATGAGATGTGATATCTCAATACTTCTAATACCAAACCTGAGATCCTACCTCTAACATGAAATGTGATATCCAACTCTTTCCCCTTGCAAACCTGAGAGCCTTCCTATAACATGAGATGTGATATCCAAATCCTTCCCCTTCCAAACCTTAGACCCTTCCTTTATCATGAGATGTGATATCCAACTCCTTCCCATTCCAATCCTGAGACCCTTCCGATATCATGAGATGTGATATCTCAAAGCTTCTAATATCAAACTTGAGACCCTCCCTATAGCATGAGATGTGATATCCAAGTCCTTCCCATTCCAATCCTGAGACCCTTCCTATAGCATGAGATGTGATATCTCAATGCTTCTAATACCAAACCTGAGACCCTTCCTATAACATGAGATGGGAATATCCAACTCCTTCCCATTCCAATCCTGAGACCCTTCCGATAGCAGAGATGTGATATCTCAATGCTTATACCAAACCTGAGATCCTTCCTATAACATGAGATGTGATATCCAACTCCTTCCCATTCCAATCCTGAGACACTTCCTATAGCATGAGATGTGATATCTCACTGCTTATACCAAACCTGAGACCCTTCCCATAGCATGAGATGTGATATCCAACTCCTTCCCATTCCAATCCTCAGACCCTTCCTATAGCATGAGATGTGATATCTCAATGCTTCTAATATCAAACTTGAGACCCTACCTATAGCATGAGATGTGATATCCAAGTCCTTCCCATTCCAATCCTGAGACACTTCCTATAGCATGAGATGTGATACCTCAATGCTTCTAATACCAAACCTGAGACTCTTCTTATAACATGAGATGGGATATCCAACTCCTTCCCATTCCAATCCTTAGACCCTTTTGATAGCAGAGATGTGATATCTCAATGTTTATACCAAACCTGAGACCCTTCCTACGCCATGAGATGTCATATTCAACTCCTTCCCATTCCAATCCTGAGACCCTTCCTATAGCATGAGATGTGATATCCAACTCCTTCCCATTCCAATCCTGAGACCCTTCCTATAGCATGAGATGTGATGTCTCAATGCTTCTAATACCAAACCTGAGATCCTTCCTATAACATGAGATGTGATATCCAACTCCTTCCATTCCAATCCTGGACCCTTCCTATAGCATGAGATGTGATATCTCAATGCTTATACCAAACCTGAGACCCTTCCTATAGCATGAGATGTGATATCCAACTCCTTCCCATTCCAATCCTGAGACCCTTCCTATAGCCTGAGATGTGATATCTCAATGCCTCTAATACCAAACCTGAGATCCTTCCTCTAACATGAAATGTGATATCCAACTCCTTCACTTTCCAAACCTGAGAGCCTATCTATAGCATGAGATGTGATATCCAAGTCCTTCCCATTCCAATCCTTAGACCCTTCCTACAGCATGCAATATGATATCTCAATGATTCTAATAAAAAACCTGAGACCCGTCCTATAACATGAGATGGGATATCCAACTCCTTCCCATTCCAATCCTGAGACACTTCCGATAGCAGAGATGTGATATCTCAATGTTTATACCAAACCTGAGACCCTTCCTATAACATGAGATGTGATATCCAACTCCTTCCCGTTCCAAACCTGAGACCCTTCCTTTAGCATGAGATGTGATATCCAGCTCCTTCCCATTCCAATCCTGAGACACTTCCGATAGCATGAAATGTGATATCTCAATGCTTCTATTATCAAAACTGAGACCCTCCCTATAGCATGATATGTGATATCTAAGTCCTTCCCATTCCAATCCTGAGACCCTTCCTATAGCATGAGATGTGATATCTCAATGCTTCTACCAAACCTGAGACCCTTCCTTTAGCATGAGATGTGATATCCAACTCCTTCCCATTCCAATCCTGAGACCCTTCCTATAGCATGAGAGGTGATATCTCAATACTTCTAATACCAAACCTGAGATCCTTCCGATAACATGAGATGTGATATCTCAATACTTCTAATACCAAACCTGAGATCCATCCTATAACATGAGATGTGATATCCAAATCCTTCCCCTTCCAAACCTGAGACCCGCCCTTTAGCATGAGATGTGATATCCAACTCCTTCCCATTCCAATCCTGAGACCCTTCTGATAGCATAAGATATGATATCTCAATGCTTCTATACCAAACCTGAGATCCTTCCGATAGCATGAGATGTGATATCTCAAAGCTTCTAATATCAAACTTGAGACCCTCCCTATAGCATGAGATGTGATATCCAAGTCCTTCCCATTCCAATCCTGAGACCCTTCCTATAGCATGAGATGTGATATCTCAATGCTTCTAATACCAAACCTGAGACCCTTCCTATAACATGAGATGGGAATATCCAACTCCTTCCCATTCCAATCCTGAGACCCTTCCGATAGCAGAGATGTGATATCTCAATGCTTATACCAAACCTGAGATCCTTCCTATAACATGAGATGTGATATCCAACTCCTTCCCATTCCAATCCTGAGACACTTCCTATAGCATGAGATGTGATATCTCACTGCTTATACCAAACCTGAGACCCTTCCCATAGCATGAGATGTGATATCCAACTCCTTCCCATTCCAATCCTCAGACCCTTCCTATAGCATGAGATGTGATATCTCAATGCTTCTAATATCAAACTTGAGACCCTACCTATAGCATGAGATGTGATATCCAAGTCCTTCCCATTCCAATCCTGAGACCCTTCCTATAGCATGAGATGTGATATCTCAATGCTTCTAATACCAAACCTGAGACCCTTCCTATAACATGAGATGGGAATATCCAACTCCTTCCCATTCCAATCCTGAGACCCTTCCGATAGCAGAGATGTGATATCTCAATGCTTATACCAAACCTGAGATCCTTCCTATAACATGAGATGTGATATCCAACTCCTTCCCATTCCAATCCTGAGACACTTCCTATAGCATGAGATGTGATATCTCACAGCTTATACCAAACCTGAGACCCTTCCCATAGCATGAGATGTGATATCCAACTCCTTCCCATTCCAATCCTCAGACCCTTCCTATAGCATGAGATGTGATATCTCAATGCTTCTAATATCAAACTTGAGACCCTACCTATAGCATGAGATGTGATATCCAAGTCCTTCCCATTCCAATCCTGAGACACTTCCTATAGCATGAGATGTGATATCTCAATGCTTCTAATACCAAACCTGAGACTCTTCCTATAACATGAGATGGGATATCCAACTCCTTCCGATTCCAATCCTGAGACCCTTTTGATAGCAGAGATGTGATATCTCAATGTTTATACCAAACCTGAGACCCTTCCTACGGCATGAGATGTCATATTCAACTCCTTCCCATTCCAATCCTGAGACCCTTCCTATAGCATGAGATGTGATATCCAACTCCTTCCCATTCCAATCCTGAGACCCTTCCTATAGCATGAGATGTGATGTCTCAATGCTTCTAATACCAAACCTGAGATCCTTCCTATAACATGAGATGTGATATCCAACTCCTTCCATTCCAATCCTGGACCCTTCCTATAGCATGAGATGTGATATCTCAATGCTTATACCAAACCTGAGACCCTTCCTATAGCATGAGATGTGATATCCAACTCCTTCCCATTCCAATCCTGAGACCCTTCCTATAGCCTGAGATGTGATATCTCAATGCCTCTAATACCAAACCTGAGATCCTTCCTCTAACATGAAATGTGATATCCAACTCCTTCACTTTCCAAACCTGAGAGCCTATCTATAGCATGAGATGTGATATCCAAGTCCTTCCCATTCCAATCCTTAGACCCTTCCTACAGCATGCAATATGATATCTCAATGATTCTAATAAAAAACCTGAGACCCGTCCTATAACATGAGATGGGATATCCAACTCCTTCCCATTCCAATGCTGAGACACTTCCGATAGCAGAGATGTGATATCTCAATGTTTATACCAAACCTGAGACCCTTCCTATAACATGAGATGTGATATCCAACTCCTTCCCGTTCCAAACCTGAGACCCTTCCTTTAGCATGAGATGTGATATCCAGCTCCTTCCCATTCCAATCCTGAGACACTTCCGATAGCATGAGATGTGATATCTCAATGCTTCTAATATCAAAACTGAGACCCTCCCTATAGCATGATATGTGATATCTAAGTCCTTCCCATTCCAATCCTGAGACCCTTCCTATAGCATGAGATGTGATATCTCAATGCTTCTACCAAACCTGAGACCCTTCCTTTAGCATGAGATGTGATATCCAACTCCTTCCCATTCCAATCCTGAGACCCTTCCTATAGCATGAGAGGTGATATCTCAATACTTCTAATACCAAACCTGAGATCCTTCCGATAACATGAGATGTGATATCTCAATACTTCTAATACCAAACCTGAGATCCATCCTATAACATGAGATGTGATATCCAAATCCTTCCCCTTCCAAACCTGAGACCCGCCCTTTAGCATGAGATGTGATATCCAACTCCTTCCCATTCCAATCCTGAGACCCTTCTGATAGCATAAGATATGATATCTCAATGCTTCTATACCAAACCTGAGATCCTTCCGATAGCATGAGATGTGATATCTCAATACTTCTAATACCAAACCTGAGATCCTTCCTATAGCATGAGATGTGATATCCAAATCCTTATCTTCCAAACCTGAGACCCTCCCTTTAGCATGAGATGTGATATCCAACTCCTTCCCATTCCAATCCTGAGACTCTTCTGATAGCATAAGATATGATATCTCAATGCTTCTATACCAAACCTGAGATCCTTCTGATAGCATGAGATGTGATATCTCAATACTTCTAATACCAAACCTGAGATCCTACCTCTAACATGAAATGTGATATCCAACTCTTTCCCCTTGCAAACCTGAGAGCCTTCCTATAACATGAGATGTGATATCCAAATCCTTCCCCTTCCAAACCTTAGACCCTTCCTTTATCATGAGATGTGATATCCAACTCCTTCCCATTCCAATCCTGAGACCCTTCCGATATCATGAGATGTGATATCTCAAAGCTTCTAATATCAAACTTGAGACCCTCCCTATAGCATGAGATGTGATATCCAAGTCCTTCCCATTCCAATCCTGAGACCCTTCCTATAGCATGAGATGTGATATCTCAATGCTTCTAATACCAAACCTGAGACCCTTCCTATAACATGAGATGGGAATATCCAACTCCTTCCCATTCCAATCCTGAGACCCTTCCGATAGCAGAGATGTGATATCTCAATGCTTATACCAAACCTGAGATCCTTCCTATAACATGAGATGTGATATCCAACTCCTTCCCATTCCAATCCTGAGACACTTCCTATAGCATGAGATGTGATATCTCACTGCTTATACCAAACCTGAGACCCTTCCCATAGCATGAGATGTGATATCCAACTCCTTCCCATTCCAATCCTCAGACCCTTCTTATAGCATGAGATGTGATATCTCAATGCTTCTAATATCAAACTTGAGACCCTACCTATAGCATGAGATGTGATATCCAAGTCCTTCCCATTCCAATCCTGAGACACTTCCTATAGCATGAGATGTGATACCTCAATGCTTCTAATACCAAACCTGAGACTCTTCCTATAACATGAGATGGGATATCCAACTCCTTCCCATTCCAATCCTTAGACCCTTTTGATAGCAGAGATGTGATATCTCAATGTTTATACCAAACCTGAGACCCTTCCTACGCCATGAGATGTCATATTCAACTCCTTCCCATTCCAATCCTGAGACCCTTCCTATAGCATGAGATGTGATATCCAACTCCTTCCCATTCCAATCCTGAGACCCTTCCTATAGCATGAGATGTGATGTCTCAATGCTTCTAATACCAAACCTGAGATCCTTCCTATAACATGAGATGTGATATCCAACTCCTTCCATTCCAATCCTGGACCCTTCCTATAGCATGAGATGTGATATCTCAATGCTTATACCAAACCTGAGACCCTTCCTATAGCATGAGATGTGATATCCAACTCCTTCCCATTCCAATCCTGAGACCCTTCCTATAGCCTGAGATGTGATATCTCAATGCCTCTAATACCAAACCTGAGATCCTTCCTCTAACATGAAATGTGATATCCAACTCCTTCACTTTCCAAACCTGAGAGCCTATCTATAGCATGAGATGTGATATCCAAGTCCTTCCCATTCCAATCCTTAGACCCTTCCTACAGCATGCAATATGATATCTCAATGATTCTAATAAAAAACCTGAGACCCGTCCTATAACATGAGATGGGATATCCAACTCCTTCCCATTCCAATCCTGAGACACTTCCGATAGCAGAGATGTGATATCTCAATGTTTATACCAAACCTGAGACCCTTCCTATAACATGAGATGTGATATCCAACTCCTTCCCGTTCCAAACCTGAGACCCTTCCTTTAGCATGAGATGTGATATCCAGCTCCTTCCCATTCCAATCCTGAGACACTTCCGATAGCATGAGATGTGATATCTCAATGCTTCTATTATCAAAACTGAGACCCTCCCTATAGCATGATATGTGATATCTAAGTCCTTCCCATTCCAATCCTGAGACCCTTCCTATAGCATGAGATGTGATATCTCAATGCTTCTACCAAACCTGAGACCCTTCCTTTAGCATGAGATGTGATATCCAACTCCTTCCCATTCCAATCCTGAGACCCTTCCTATAGCATGAGAGGTGATATCTCAATACTTCTAATACCAAACCTGAGATCCTTCCGATAACATGAGATGTGATATCTCAATACTTCTAATACCAAACCTGAGATCCATCCTATAACATGAGATGTGATATCCAAATCCTTCCCCTTCCAAACCTGAGACCCGCCCTTTAGCATGAGATGTGATATCCAACTCCTTCCCATTCCAATCCTGAGACCCTTCTGATAGCATAAGATATGATATCTCAATGCTTCTATACCAAACCTGAGATCCTTCCGATAGCATGAGATGTGATATCTCAATACTTCTAATACCAAACCTGAGATCCTTCCTATAACATGAGATGTGATATCCAAATCCTTATCTTCCAAACCTGAGACCCTCCCTTTAGCATGAGATGTGATATCCAACTCCTTCCCATTCCAATCCTGAGACTCTTCTGATAGCATAAGATATGATATCTCAATGCTTCTATACCAAACCTGAGATCCTTCTGATAGCATGAGATGTGATATCTCAATACTTCTAATACCAAACCTGAGATCCTACCTCTAACATGAAATGTGATATCCAACTCTTTCCCCTTGCAAACCTGAGAGCCTTCCTATAGCATGAGATGTGATATCCAAGTCCTTCCCATTCCAATCCTGAGACCCTTCCTATAACATGAGATGTGATACCCAACTCCTTCCCATTCCAACCTGAGACCCTTCCTATAGCATGAGATGGGATATCCAACTCCTTCCAAATCCAATCCCGATACCCTTCCGATAGCATGAGATCTGATATCCCAATGCTTCTACCAAACCTGAGACCCATACTATGGCATGAGATGTGATATCAAACTCCTTCCCATTCTTATCCTGAGACCCGTCCTATAGCTTGAGATGTGATATCCAACTCCTTCCCATTCCAATTCTGAGACCCTTCCTATACCATGAGACTTGATATCTCAATGCTTCTAATACCAAACCTGAGACCCGTCCTATAACATGAGATGTGATATCCAAATGCTTCCCCTTCCAAACCTTAGACCCTTCCTTTATCATGAGATGTGATAGCCAACTCCTTCCCATTCCAATCTTGAGACCCTTCCGATATCATGAAATGTGATATCTCAATGCTTCTAATATCAAACTTGAGACCCTCCCTATAACATGAGATGGGAATATCCAACTCCTTCCCATTCCAATCCTGAGACCCTTCCGATAGCAGAGATGTGATATCTCAATGCTTATACCAAACCTGAGATCCTTCCTATAACATGAGATGTGATATCCAACTCCTTCCCATTCCAATCCTGAGACACTTCCTATAGCATGAGATGTGATATCTCACTGCTTATACCAAACCTGAGACCCTTCCTATAGCATGAGATGTGATATCCAACTCCTTCCCATTCCAATCCTGAGACCCTTCCTATAGCATGAGATGTGATATCTCAATGTTTCTAATATCAAACTTGAGACCCTCCCTATAGCATGAGATGTGATACCCAAGTCCTTCCCATTCCAATCCTGAGACACTTCCTATAGCATGAGATGTGATATCCAACTGCTTCCCATTCCAATCCTGAGACCCTTCCTATAGCATGAGATGTGATATCTCTATGCTTCTAATACCAAACCTGAGATCCTTCCTCTAACATGAAATGTGATATCCAACTCCTTCCCTTTCCAAACCTAAGAGCCTATCTATAGCATGAGATGTGATATCCAAGTCCTTCACATTCCAACCCTTAGACCCTTCCTACAGCATGCAATATGATATCTCAATGATTCTAATAACAAACCTGAGACCCGTCCTATAACATGAGATGGGATATTCAACTCCTTCCCATTCCAATCCTGAGACTCTTCCGATAGCAGAGATGTGATATCTCAATGCTTATACCAAACCTGAGACCCTTCCTATAACATGAGATGTGATATCCAAATCCTTCCCGTTCCAAACCTGAGACCCTTCCTTTAGCATGAGATGTGATATCCAGCTCCTTCCCATTCCAATCCTGAGACACTTCCGATAGCATGAGATGTGATATCTCAATGCTTCTAATATCAAAACTGAGACCCTCCCTATAGCATGATATGTGATATCTAAGTCCTTCCCATTCCAATCCTGAGACCCTCCCTATAGCATGAGATGTGATATCCAACTCCTTCCCATTCCAATCCTGAGACCCTTCCTATAGCATGAGATATGATATCTCAATACTTCTAATACCAAACGTGAGATCCTTCCGATAACATGAGATGTGATATCCAAATCCTTCCCCTTCCAAACCTGAGACCCTCCCTTTAGCATGAGATGTGATATCCAACTCCTTCCTATTCCAATCCTGAGACTCTTCTGATAGCATGAGATGTGATATCTCAATGCTTCTAATACCAAACCTGAGATCCTTCCGATAGCATGAGATGTGATATCTCAATGCTTCTAATACCAAACCTGAGATCCTTCCTATAACATGAGATGTGATATCCAAATCCTTCCCCTTCCAAACCTGAGAGCCTTCCTATAGCATGAGATGTGATATCCAAGTCCTTCACATTCCAATCCTGAGACCCTTCCTATAGCTTGAGATGTGATATCCAACTCCTTCCCATTCCAATTCTGAGACCCTTCCTATACTATGAGACTTGATATCTCAATGCTTCTAATACCAAACCTGAGACCCGTAATATAACATGAGATGTGATATCCAAATCCTTCCCCTTCCAAACCTTAGACCCTTCCTTTATCATGAGATGTGATATCCAACTCCTTCCCATTCCAATCCTGAGACCCTTCCGATATCATGAGATGTGATATCTCAAAGCTTCTAATATCAAACTTGAGACCCTCCCTATAGCATGAGATGTGATATCCAAGTCCTTCCCATTCCAATCCTGAGACCCTTCCTATAGCATGAGATGTGATATCTCAATGCTTCTAATACCAAACCTGAGACCCTTCCTATAACATGAGATGGGAATATCCAACTCCTTCCCATTCCAATCCTGAGACCCTTCCGATAGCAGAGATGTGATATCTCAATGCTTATACCAAACCTGAGATCCTTCCTATAACATGAGATGTGATATCCAACTCCTTCCCATTCCAATCCTGAGACACTTCCTATAGCATGAGATGTGATATCTCACTGCTTATACCAAACCTGAGACCCTTCCCATAGCATGAGATGTGATATCCAACTCCTTCCCATTCCAATCCTCAGACCCTTCCTATAGCATGAGATGTGATATCTCAATGCTTCTAATATCAAACTTGAGACCCTACCTATAGCATGAGATGTGATATCCAAGTCCTTCCCATTCCAATCCTGAGACACTTCCTATAGCATGAGATGTGATATCTCAATGCTTCTAATACCAAACCTGAGACTCTTCCTATAACATGAGATGGGATATCCAACTCCTTCCCATTCCAATCCTGAGACCCTTTTGATAGCAGAGATGTGATATCTCAATGTTTATACCAAACCTGAGACCCTTCCTACGGCATGAGATGTCATATTCAACTCCTTCCCATTCCAATCCTGAGACCCTTCCTATAGCATGAGATGTGATATCCAACTCCTTCCCATTCAAATCCTGAGACCCTTCCTATAGCATGAGATGTGATGTCTCAATGCTTCTAATACCAAACCTGAGATCCTTCCTATAACATGAGATGTGATATCCAACTCCTTCCATTCCAGTCCTGGACCCTTCCTATAGCATGAGATGTGATATCTCAATGCTTATACCAAACCTGAGACCCTTCCTATAGCATGAGATGTGATATCCAACTCCTTCCCATTCCAATCCTGAGACCCTTCCTATAGCCTGAGATGTGATATCTCAATGCCTCTAATACCAAACCTGAGATCCTTCCTCTAACATGAAATGTGATATCCAACTCCTTCACTTTCCAAACCTGAGAGCCTATCTATAGCATGAGATGTGATATCCAAGTCCTTCCCATTCCAATCCTTAGACCCTTCCTACAGCATGCAATATGATATCTCAATGATTCTAATAAAAAACCTGAGACCCGTCCTATAACATGAGATGGGATATCCAACTCCTTCCCATTCCAATCCTGAGACACTTCCGATAGCAGAGATGTGATATCTCAATGTTTATACCAAACCTGAGACCCTTCCTATAACATGAGATGTGATATCCAACTCCTTCCCGTTCCAAACCTGAGACCCTTCCTTTAGCATGAGATGTGATATCCAGCTCCTTCCCATTCCAATCCTGAGACACTTCCGATAGCATGAGATGTGATATCTCAATGCTTCTAATATCAAAACTGAGACCCTCCCTATAGCATGATATGTGATATCTAAGTCCTTCCCATTCCAATCCTGAGACCCTTCCTATAGCATGAGATGTGATATCTCAATGCTTCTACCAAACCTGAGACCCTTCCTTTAGCATGAGATGTGATATCCAACTCCTTCCCATTCCAATCCTGAGACCCTTCCTATAGCATGAGAGGTGATATCTCAATACTTCTAATACCAAACCTGAGATCCTTCCGATAACATGAGATGTGATATCTCAATACTTCTAATACCAAACCTGAGATCCATCCTATAACATGAGATGTGATATCCAAATCCTTCCCCTTCCAAACCTGAGACCCGCCCTTTAGCATGAGATGTGATATCCAACTCCTTCCCATTCCAATCCTGAGACCCTTCTGATAGGATAAGATATGATATCTCAATGCTTCTATACCAAACCTGAGATCCTTCCGATAGCATGAGATGTGATATCTCAATACTTCTAATACCAAACCTGAGATCCTTCCTATAACATGAGATGTGATATCCAAATCCTTATCTTCCAAACCTGAGACCCTCCCTTTAGCATGAGATGTGATATCCAACTCCTTCCCATTCCAATCCTGAGACTCTTCTGATAGCATAAGATATGATATCTCAATGCTTCTATACCAAACCTGAGATCCTTCTGATAGCATGAGATGTGATATCTCAATACTTCTAATACCAAACCTGAGATCCTACCTCTAACATGAAATGTGATATCCAACTCTTTCCCCTTGCAAACCTGAGAGCCTTCCTATAACATGAGATGTGATATCCAAATCCTTCCCCTTCCAAACCTTAGACCCTTCCTTTATCATGAGATGTGATATCCAACTCCTTCCCATTCCAATCCTGAGACCCTTCCGATATCATGAGATGTGATATCTCAAAGCTTCTAATATCAAACTTGAGACCCTCCCTATAGCATGAGATGTGATATCCAAGTCCTTCCCATTCCAATCCTGAGACCCTTCCTATAGCATGAGATGTGATATCTCAATGCTTCTAATACCAAACCTGAGACCCTTCCTATAACATGAGATGGGAATATCCAACTCCTTCCCATTCCAATCCTGAGACCCTTCCGATAGCAGAGATGTGATATCTCAATGCTTATACCAAACCTGAGATCCTTCCTATAACATGAGATGTGATATCCAACTCCTTCCCATTCCAATCCTGAGACACTTCCTATAGCATGAGATGTGATATCTCACTGCTTATACCAAACCTGAGACCCTTCCCATAGCATGAGATGTGATATCCAACTCCTTCCCATTCCAATCCTCAGACCCTTCCTATAGCATGAGATGTGATATCTCAATGCTTCTAATATCAAACTTGAGACCCTACCTATAGCATGAGATGTGATATCCAAGTCCTTCCCATTCCAATCCTGAGACACTTCCTATAGCATGAGATGTGATATCTCAATGCTTCTAATACCAAACCTGAGACTCTTCCTATAACATGAGATGGGATATCCAACTCCTTCCCATTCCAATCCTGAGACCCTTTTGATAGCAGAGATGTGATATCTCAATGTTTATACCAAACCTGAGACCCTTCCTACGGCATGAGATGTCATATTCAACTCCTTCCCATTCCAATCCTGAGACCCTTCCTATAGCATGAGATGTGATATCCAACTCCTTCCCATTCCAATCCTGAGACCCTTCCTATAGCATGAGATGTGATGCCTCAATGCTTCTAATACCAAACCTGAGATCCTTCCTATAACATGAGATGTGATATCCAACTCCTTCCATTCCAATCCTGGACCCTTCCTATAGCATGAGATGTGATATCTCAATGCTTATACCAAACCTGAGACCCTTCCTATAGCATGAGATGTGATATCCAACTCCTTCCCATTCCAATCCTGAGACCCTTCCTATAGCCTGAGATGTGATATCTCAATGCCTCTAATACCAAACCTGAGATCCTTCCTCTAACATGAAATGTGATATCCAACTCCTTCACTTTCCAAACCTGAGAGCCTATCTATAGCATGAGATGTGATATCCAAGTCCTTCCCATTCCAATCCTTAGACCCTTCCTACAGCATGCAATATGATATCTCAATGATTCTAATAAAAAACCTGAGACCCGTCCTATAACATGAGATGGGATATCCAACTCCTTCCCATTCCAATCCTGAGACACTTCCGATAGCAGAGATGTGATATCTCAATGTTTATACCAAACCTGAGACCCTTCCTATAACATGAGATGTGATATCCAACTCCTTCCCGTTCCAAACCTGAGACCCTTCCTTTAGCATGAGATGTGATATCCAGCTCCTTCCCATTCCAATCCTGAGACACTTCCGATAGCATGAGATGTGATATCTCAATGCTTCTAATATCAAAACTGAGACCCTCCCTATAGCATGATATGTGATATCTAAGTCCTTCCCATTCCAATCCTGAGACCCTTCCTATAGCATGAGATGTGATATCTCAATGCTTCTACCAAACCTGAGACCCTTCCTTTAGCATGAGATGTGATATCCAACTCCTTCCCATTCCAATCCTGAGACCCTTCCTATAGCATGAGAGGTGATATCTCAATACTTCTAATACCAAACCTGAGATCCTTCCGATAACATGAGATGTGATATCTCAATACTTCTAATACCAAACCTGAGATCCATCCTATAACATGAGATGTGATATCCAAATCCTTCCCCTTCCAAACCTGAGACCCGCCCTTTAGCATGAGATGTGATATCCAACTCCTTCCCATTCCAATCCTGAGACCCTTCTGATAGCATAAGATATGATATCTCAATGCTTCTATACCAAACCTGAGATCCTTCCGATAGCATGAGATGTGATATCTCAATACTTCTAATACCAAACCTGAGATCCTTCCTATAACATGAGATGTGATATCCAAATCCTTATCTTCCAAACCTGAGACCCTCCCTTTAGCATGAGATGTGATATCCAACTCCTTCCCATTCCAATCCTGAGACTCTTCTGATAGCATAAGATATGATATCTCAATGCTTCTATACCAAACCTGAGATCCTTCTGATAGCATGAGATGTGATATCTCAATACTTCTAATACCAAACCTGAGATCCTACCTCTAACATGAAATGTGATATCCAACTCTTTCCCCTTGCAAACCTGAGAGCCTTCCTATAGCATGAGATGTGATATCCAAGTCCTTCCCATTCCAATCCTGAGACCCTTCCTATAACATGAGATGTGATACCCAACTCCTTCCCATTCCAACCTGAGACCCTTCCTATAGCATGAGATGGGATATCCAACTCCTTCCAAATCCAATCCCGATACCCTTCCGATAGCGTGAGATCTGATATCCCAATGCTTCTACCAAACCTGAGACCCATACTATGGCATGAGATGTGATATCAAACTCCTTCCCATTCTAATCCTGAGACCCTTCCTATAGCTTGAGATGTGATATCCAACTCCTTCCCATTCCAATTCTGAGACCCTTCCTATACCATGAGACTTGATATCTCAATGCTTCTAATACCAAACCTGAGACCCGTCCTATAACATGAGATGTGATATCCAAATGCTTCCCCTTCCAAACCTTAGACCCTTCCTTTATCATGAGATGTGATAGCCAACTCCTTCCCATTCCAATCTTGAGACCCTTCCGATATCATGAAATGTGATATCTCAATGCTTCTAATATCAAACTTGAGACCCTCCCTATAACATGAGATGGGAATATCCAACTCCTTCCCATTCCAATCCTGAGACCCTTCCGATAGCAGAGATGTGATATCTCAATGCTTATACCAAACCTGAGATCCTTCCTATAACATGAGATGTGATATCCAACTCCTTCCCATTCCAATCCTGAGACACTTCCTATAGCATGAGATGTGATATCTCACTGCTTATACCAAACCTGAGACCCTTCCTATAGCATGAGATGTGATATCCAACTCCTTCCCATTCCCATCCTGAGACCCTTCCTATAGCATGAGATGTGATATCTCAATGTTTCTAATATCAAACTTGAGACCCTCCCTATAGCATGAGATGTGATACCCAAGTCCTTCCCATTCCAATCCTGAGACACTTCCTATAGCATGAGATGTGATATCCAACTGCTTCCCATTCCAATCCTGAGACCCTTCCTATAGCATGAGATGTGATATCTCTATGCTTCTAATACCAAACCTGAGATCCTTCCTCTAACATGAAATGTGATATCCAACTCCTTCCCTTTCCAAACCTAAGAGCCTATCTATAGCATGAGATGTGATATCCAAGTCCTTCACATTCCAACCCTTAGACCCTTCCTACAGCATGCAATATGATATCTCAATGATTCTAATAACAAACCTGAGACCCGTCCTATAACATGAGATGGGATATTCAACTCCTTCCCATTCCAATCCTGAGACTCTTCCGATAGCAGAGATGTGATATCTCAATGCTTATACCAAACCTGAGACCCTTCCTATAACATGAGATGTGATATCCAAATCCTTCCCGTTCCAAACCTGAGACCCTTCCTTTAGCATGAGATGTGATATCCAGCTCCTTCCCATTCCAATCCTGAGACACTTCCGATAACATGAGATGTGATATCTCAATGCTTCTAATATCAAAACTGAGACCCTCCCTATAGCATGATATGTGATATCTAAGTCCTTCCCATTCCAATCCTGAGACCCTCCCTATAGCATGAGATGTGATATCCAACTCCTTCCCATTCCAATCCTGAGACCCTTCCTATAGCATGAGATATGATATCTCAATACTTCTAATACCAAACGTGAGATCCTTCCGATAACATGAGATGTGATATCCAAATCCTTCCCCTTCCAAACCTGAGACCCTCCCTTTAGCATGAGATGTGATATCCAACTCCTTCCTATTCCAATCCTGAGACTCTTCTGATAGCATGAGATGTGATATCTCAATGCTTCTAATACCAAACCTGAGATCCTTCCGATAGCATGAGATGTGATATCTCAATGCTTCTAATACCAAACCTGAGATCCTTCCTATAACATGAGATGTGATATCCAAATCCTTCCCCTTCCAAACCTGAGACTCTCCCTTTAGCATGATATGTGATATCCAACTCCTTCCCATTCCATTCCTGAGACCCTTCTGATAGCATGAGATGTGATATCTCAATGCCTCTAATACCAAACCTGAGATCCTACCTCTAACATGAAATGTGATATCCAACTCTTTCCCCTTCCAAACCTGAGAGCCTTCCTATAGCATGAGATGTGATATCCAAGTCCTTCCCATTCCAATCCTGAGACCCTTCCTATAGCTTGAGATGTGATATCCAACTCCTTCCCATTCCAATTCTGAGACCCTTCCTATACTATGAGACTTGATATCTCAATGCTTCTAATACCAAACCTGAGACCCGTAATATAACATGAGATGTGATATCCAAATCCTTCCCCTTCCAAACCTTAGACCATTCCTTTATCATGAGATGTGATATCCAACTCCTTCCCATTCCAATCCTGAGACCCTTCCGATATCATGAGATGTGATATCTCAAAGCTTCTAATATCAAACTTGAGACCCTCCCTATAGCATGAGATGTGATATCCAAGTCCTTCCCATTCCAATCCTGAGACCCTTCCTATAGCATGAGATGTGATATCTCAATGCTTATACCAAACCTGAGACCCTTCTTATAGCATGAGATGTGATATCCAACTGCTTCCCATTCCAATCCTGAGACCCTTCCTATAGCATGAGATGTGATATCTCTATGCTTCTAATACCAAACCTGAGATCCTTCCTCTAACATGAAATGTGATATCCAACTCCTTCCCTTTCCAAACCTAAGAGCCTATCTATAGCATGAGATGTGATATCCAAGTCCTTCACATTCCAACCCTTAGACCCTTCCTACAGCATGCAATATGATATCTCAATGATTCTAATAACAAACCTGAGACCCGTCCTATAACATGAGATGGGATATCCAACTCCTTCCCATTCCAATCCTGAGACTCTTCCGATAGCAGAGATGTGATATCTCAATGCTTATACCAAACCTGAGACCCTTCCTATAACATGAGATGTGATATCCAAATCCTTCCCCTTCCAAACCTTAGACCCTTCCTTTATCATGAGATGTGATATCCAACTCCTTCCCATTCCAATCCTGAGACCCTTCCGATATCATGAGATGTGATATCTCAAAGCTTCTAATATCAAACTTGAGACCCTCCCTATAGCATGAGATGTGATATCCAAGTCCTTCCCATTCCAATCCTGAGACCCTTCCTATAGCATGAGATGTGATATCTCAATGCTTCTAATACCAAACCTGAGACCCTTCCTATAACATGAGATGGGAATATCCAACTCCTTCCCATTCCAATCCTGAGACCCTTCCGATAGCAGAGATGTGATATCTCAATGCTTATACCAAACCTGAGATCCTTCCTATAACATGAGATGTGATATCCAACTCCTTCCCATTCCAATCCTGAGACACTTCCTATAGCATGAGATGTGATATCTCACTGCTTATACCAAACCTGAGACCCTTCCCATAGCATGAGATGTGATATCCAACTCCTTCCCATTCCAATCCTCAGACCCTTCCTATAGCATGAGATGTGATATCTCAATGCTTCTAATATCAAACTTGAGACCCTACCTATAGCATGAGATGTGATATCCAAGTCCTTCCCATTCCAATCCTGAGACACTTCCTATAGCATGAGATGTGATATCTCAATGCTTCTAATACCAAACCTGAGACTCTTCCTATAACATGAGATGGGATATCCAACTCCTTCCCATTCCAATCCTGAGACCCTTTTGATAGCAGAGATGTGATATCTCAATGTTTATACCAAACCTGAGACCCTTCCTACGGCATGAGATGTCATATTCAACTCCTTCCCATTCCAATCCTGAGACCCTTCCTATAGCATGAGATGTGATATCCAACTCCTTCCCATTCCAATCCTGAGACCCTTCCTATAGCATGAGATGTGATGTCTCAATGCTTCTAATACCAAACCTGAGATCCTTCCTATAACATGAGATGTGATATCCAACTCCTTCCATTCCAATCCTGGACCCTTCCTATAGCATGAGATGTGATATCTCAATGCTTATACCAAACCTGAGACCCTTCCTATAGCATGAGATGTGATATCCAACTCCTTCCCATTCCAATCCTGAGACCCTTCCTATAGCCTGAGATGTGATATCTCAATGCCTCTAATACCAAACCTGAGATCCTTCCTCTAACATGAAATGTGATATCCAACTCCTTCACTTTCCAAACCTGAGAGCCTATCTATAGCATGAGATGTGATATCCAAGTCCTTCCCATTCCAATCCTTAGACCCTTCCTACAGCATGCAATATGATATCTCAATGATTCTAATAAAAAACCTGAGACCCGTCCTATAACATGAGATGGGATATCCAACTCCTTCCCATTCCAATCCTGAGACACTTCCGATAGCAGAGATGTGATATCTCAATGTTTATACCAAACCTGAGACCCTTCCTATAACATGAGATGTGATATCCAACTCCTTCCCGTTCCAAACCTGAGACCCTTCCTTTAGCATGAGATGTGATATCCAGCTCCTTCCCATTCCAATCCTGAGACACTTCCGATAGCATGAGATGTGATATCTCAATGCTTCTAATATCAAAACTGAGACCCTCCCTATAGCATGATATGTGATATCTAAGTCCTTCCCATTCCAATCCTGAGACCCTTCCTATAGCATGAGATGTGATATCTCAATGCTTCTACCAAACCTGAGACCCTTCCTTTAGCATGAGATGTGATATCCAACTCCTTCCCATTCCAATCCTGAGACCCTTCCTATAGCATGAGAGGTGATATCTCAATACTTCTAATACCAAACCTGAGATCCTTCCGATAACATGAGATGTGATATCTCAATACTTCTAATACCAAACCTGAGATCCATCCTATAACATGAGATGTGATATCCAAATCCTTCCCCTTCCAAACCTGAGACCCGCCCTTTAGCATGAGATGTGATATCCAACTCCTTCCCATTCCAATCCTGAGACCCTTCTGATAGCATAAGATATGATATCTCAATGCTTCTATACCAAACCTGAGATCCTTCCGATAGCATGAGATGTGATATCTCAATACTTCTAATACCAAACCTGAGATCCTTCCTATAACATGAGATGTGATATCCAAATCCTTATCTTCCAAACCTGAGACCCTCCCTTTAGCATGAGATGTGATATCCAACTCCTTCCCATTCCAATCCTGAGACTCTTCTGATAGCATAAGATATGATATCTCAATGCTTCTATACCAAACCTGAGATCCTTCTGATAGCATGAGATGTGATATCTCAATACTTCTAATACCAAACCTGAGATCCTACCTCTAACATGAAATGTGATATCCAACTCTTTCCCCTTGCAAACCTGAGAGCCTTCCTATAGCATGAGATGTGATATCCAAGTCCTTCCCATTCCAATCCTGAGACCCTTCCTATAACATGAGATGTGATACCCAACTCCTTCCCATTCCAACCTGAGACCCTTCCTATAGCATGAGATGGGATATCCAACTCCTTCCAAATCCAATCCCGATACCCTTCCGATAGCATGAGATCTGATATCCCAATGCTTCTACCAAACCTGAGACCCATACTATGGCATGAGATGTGATATCAAACTCCTTCCCATTCTAATCCTGAGACCCTTCCTATAGCTTGAGATGTGATATCCAACTCCTTCCCATTCCAATTCTGAGACCCTTCCTATACCATGAGACTTGATATCTCAATGCTTCTAATACCAAACCTGAGACCCGTCCTATAACATGAGATGTGATATCCAAATGCTTCCCCTTCCAAACCTTAGACCCTTCCTTTATCATGAGATGTGATAGCCAACTCCTTCCCATTCCAATCTTGAGACCCTTCCGATATCATGAAATGTGATATCTCAATGCTTCTAATATCAAACTTGAGACCCTCCCTATAACATGAGATGGGAATATCCAACTCCTTCCCATTCCAATCCTGAGACCCTTCCGATAGCAGAGATGTGATATCTCAATGCTTATACCAAACCTGAGATCCTTCCTATAACATGAGATGTGATATCCAACTCCTTCCCATTCCAATCCTGAGACCCTTTTGATAGCAGAGATGTGATATCTCAATGTTTATACCAAACCTGAGACCCTTCCTACGGCATGAGATGTCATATTCAACTCCTTCCCATTCCAATCCTGAGACCCTTCCTATAGCATGAGATGTGATATCCAACTCCTTCCCATTCCAATCCTGAGACCCTTCCTATAGCATGAGATGTGATGTCTCAATGCTTCTAATACCAAACCTGAGATCCTTCCTATAACATGAGATGTGATATCCAACTCCTTCCATTCCAATCCTGGACCCTTCCTATAGCATGAGATGTGATATCTCAATGCTTATACCAAACCTGAGACCCTTCCTATAGCATGAGATGTGATATCCAACTCCTTCCCATTCCAATCCTGAGACCCTTCCTATAGCCTGAGATGTGATATCTCAATGCCTCTAATACCAAACCTGAGATCCTTCCTCTAACATGAAATGTGATATCCAACTCCTTCACTTTCCAAACCTGAGAGCCTATCTATAGCATGAGATGTGATATCCAAGTCCTTCCCATTCCAATCCTTAGACCCTTCCTACAGCATGCAATATGATATCTCAATGATTCTAATAAAAAACCTGAGACCCGTCCTATAACATGAGATGGGATATCCAACTCCTTCCCATTCCAATCCTGAGACACTTCCGATAGCAGAGATGTGATATCTCAATGTTTATACCAAACCTGAGACCCTTCCTATAACATGAGATGTGATATCCAACTCCTTCCCGTTCCAAACCTGAGACCCTTCCTTTAGCATGAGATGTGATATCCAGCTCCTTCCCATTCCAATCCTGAGACACTTCCGATAGCATGAGATGTGATATCTCAATGCTTCTAATATCAAAACTGAGACCCTCCCTATAGCATGATATGTGATATCTAAGTCCTTCCCATTCCAATCCTGAGACCCTTCCTATAGCATGAGATGTGATATCTCAATGCTTCTACCAAACCTGAGACCCTTCCTTTAGCATGAGATGTGATATCCAACTCCTTCCCATTCCAATCCTGAGACCCTTCCTATAGCATGAGAGGTGATATCTCAATACTTCTAATACCAAACCTGAGATCCTTCCGATAACATGAGATGTGATATCTCAATACTTCTAATACCAAACCTGAGATCCATCCTATAACATGAGATGTGATATCCAAATCCTTCCCCTTCCAAACCTGAGACCCGCCCTTTAGCATGAGATGTGATATCCAACTCCTTCCCATTCCAATCCTGAGACCCTTCTGATAGCATAAGATATGATATCTCAATGCTTCTATACCAAACCTGAGATCCTTCCGATAGCATGAGATGTGATATCTCAATACTTCTAATACCAAACCTGAGATCCTTCCTATAACATGAGATGTGATATCCAAATCCTTATCTTCCAAACCTGAGACCCTCCCTTTAGCATGAGATGTGATATCCAACTCCTTCCCATTCCAATCCTGAGACTCTTCTGATAGCATAAGATATGATATCTCAATGCTTCTATACCAAACCTGAGATCCTTCTGATAGCATGAGATGTGATATCTCAATACTTCTAATACCAAACCTGAGATCCTACCTCTAACATGAAATGTGATATCCAACTCTTTCCCCTTGCAAACCTGAGAGCCTTCCTATAGCATGAGATGTGATATCCAAGTCCTTCCCATTCCAATCCTGAGACCCTTCCTATAACATGAGATGTGATACCCAACTCCTTCCCATTCCAACCTGAGACCCTTCCTATAGCATGAGATGGGATATCCAACTCCTTCCAAATCCAATCCCGATACCCTTCCGATAGCATGAGATCTGATATCCCAATGCTTCTACCAAACCTGAGACCCATACTATGGCATGAGATGTGATATCAAACTCCTTCCCATTCTAATCCTGAGACCCTTCCTATAGCTTGAGATGTGATATCCAACTCCTTCCCATTCCAATTCTGAGACCCTTCCTATACCATGAGACTTGATATCTCAATGCTTCTAATACCAAACCTGAGACCCGTCCTATAACATGAGATGTGATATCCAAATGCTTCCCCTTCCAAACCTTAGACCCTTCCTTTATCATGAGATGTGATAGCCAACTCCTTCCCATTCCAATCTTGAGACCCTTCCGATATCATGAAATGTGATATCTCAATGCTTCTAATATCAAACTTGAGACCCTCCCTATAACATGAGATGGGAATATCCAACTCCTTCCCATTCCAATCCTGAGACCCTTCCGATAGCAGAGATGTGATATCTCAATGCTTATACCAAACCTGAGATCCTTCCTATAACATGAGATGTGATATCCAACTCCTTCCCATTCCAATCCTGAGACACTTCCTATAGCATGAGATGTGATATCTCACTGCTTATACCAAACCTGAGACCCTTCCTATAGCATGAGATGTGATATCCAACTCCTTCCCATTCCAATCCTGAGACCCTTCCTATAGCATGAGATGTGATATCTCAATGTTTCTAATATCAAACTTGAGACCCTCCCTATAGCATGAGATGTGATACCCAAGTCCTTCCCATTCCAATCCTGAGACACTTCCTATAGCATGAGATGTGATATCCAACTGCTTCCCATTCCAATCCTGAGACCCTTCCTATAGCATGAGATGTGATATCTCTATGCTTCTAATACCAAACCTGAGATCCTTCCTCTAACATGAAATGTGATATCCAACTCCTTCCCTTTCCAAACCTAAGAGCCTATCTATAGCATGAGATGTGATATCCAAGTCCTTCACATTCCAACCCTTAGACCCTTCCTACAGCATGCAATATGATATCTCAATGATTCTAATAACAAACCTGAGACCCGTCCTATAACATGAGATGGGATATTCAACTCCTTCCCATTCCAATCCTGAGACTCTTCCGATAGCAGAGATGTGATATCTCAATGCTTATACCAAACCTGAGACCCTTCCTATAACATGAGATGTGATATCCAAATCCTTCCCGTTCCAAACCTGAGACCCTTCCTTTAGCATGAGATGTGATATCCAGCTCCTTCCCATTCCAATCCTGAGACACTTCCGATAGCATGAGATGTGATATCTCAATGCTTCTAATATCAAAACTGAGACCCTCCCTATAGCATGATATGTGATATCTAAGTCCTTCCCATTCCAATCCTGAGACCCTCCCTATAGCATGAGATGTGATATCCAACTCCTTCCCATTCCAATCCTGAGACCCTTCCTATAGCATGAGATATGATATCTCAATACTTCTAATACCAAACGTGAGATCCTTCCGATAACATGAGATGTGATATCCAAATCCTTCCCCTTCCAAACCTGAGACCCTCCCTTTAGCATGAGATGTGATATCCAACTCCTTCCTATTCCAATCCTGAGACTCTTCTGATAGCATGAGATGTGATATCTCAATGCTTCTAATACCAAACCTGAGATCCTTCCGATAGCATGAGATGTGATATCTCAATGCTTCTAATACCAACCCTGAGATCCTTCCTATAACATGAGATGTGATATCCAAATCCTTCCCCTTCCAAACCTGAGACCCTCCCTTTAGCATGAGATGTGATATCCAACTCCTTCCCATTCCATTCCTGAGACCCTTCTGATAGCATGAGATGTGATATCTCAATGCCTCTAATACCAAACCTGAGATCCTACCTCTAACATGAAATGTGATATCCAACTCTTTCCCCTTCCAAACCTGAGAGCCTTCCTATAGCATGAGATGTGATATCCAAGTCCTTCCCATTCCAATCCTGAGACCCTTCCTATAGCTTGAGATGTGATATCCAACTCCTTCCCATTCCAATTCTGAGACCCTTCCTATACTATGAGACTTGATATCTCAATGCTTCTAATACCAAACCTGAGACCCGTAATATAACATGAGATGTGATATCCAAATCCTTCCCCTTCCAAACCTTAGACCCTTCCTTTATCATGAGATGTGATATCCAACTCCTTCCCATTCCAATCCTGAGACCCTTCCGATATCATGAGATGTGATATCTCAAAGCTTCTAATATCAAACTTGAGACCCTCCCTATAGCATGAGATGTGATATCCAAGTCCTTCCCATTCCAATCCTGAGACCCTTCCTATAGCATGAGATGTGATATCTCAATGCTTATACCAAACCTGAGACCCTTCCTATAGCATGAGATGTGATATCCAACTGCTTCCCATTCCAATCCTGAGACCCTTCCTATAGCATGAGATGTGATATCTCTATGCTTCTAATACCAAACCTGAGATCCTTCCTCTAACATGAAATGTGATATCCAACTCCTTCCCTTTCCAAACCTAAGAGCCTATCTATAGCATGAGATGTGATATCCAAGTCCTTCACATTCCAACCCTTAGACCCTTCCTACAGCATGCAATATGATATCTCAATGATTCTAATAACAAACCTGAGACCCGTCCTATAACATGAGATGGGATATCCAACTCCTTCCCATTCCAATCCTGAGACTCTTCCGATAGCAGAGATGTGATATCTCAATGCTTATACCAAACCTGAGACCCTTCCTATAACATGAGATGTGATATCCAAATCCTTCCCGTTCCAAACCTGAGACCCTTCCTTTAGCATGAGATGTGATATCCAGCTCCTTCCCATTCCAATCCTGAGACACTTCCGATAGCATGAGATGTGATATCTCAATGCTTCTAATATCAAAACTGAGACCCTCCCTATAGCATGATATGTGATATCTAAGTCCTTCCCATTCCAATCCTGAGACCCTCCCTATAGCATGAGATGTGATATCCAACTCCTTCCCATTCCAATCCTGAGACCCTTCCTATAGCATGAGATATGATATCTCAATACTTCTAATACCAAACGTGAGATCCTTCCGATAACATGAGATGTGATATCCAAATCCTTCCCCTTCCAAACCTGAGACCCTCCCTTTAGCATGAGATGTGATATCCAACTCCTTCCTATTCCAATCCTGAGACTCTTCTGATAGCATGAGATGTGATATCTCAATGCTTCTAATACCAAACCTGAGATCCTTCCGATAGCATGAGATGTGATATCTCAATGCTTCTAATACCAAACCTGAGATCCTTCCTATAACATGAGATGTGATATCCAAATCCTTCCCCTTCCAAACCTGAGACCCTCCCTTTAGCATGAGATGTGATATCCAACTCCTTCCCATTCCATTCCTGAGACCCTTCTGATAGCATGAGATGTGATATCTCAATGCCTTTAATACCAAACCTGAGATCCTACCTCTAACATGAAATGTGATATCCAACTCTTTCCCCTTCCAAACCTGAGAGCCTTCCTATAGCATGAGATGTGATATCCAAGTCCTTCCCATTCCAATCCGGAGACCCTTCCTATAGCTTGAGATGTGATATCCAACTCCTTCCCATTCCAATTCTGAGACCCTTCCTATACTATGAGACTTGATATCTCAATGCTTCTAATACCAAACCTGAGACCCGTAATATAACATGAGATGTGATATCCAAATCCTTCCCCTTCCAAACCTTAGACCCTTCCTTTATCATGAGATGTGATATCCAACTCCTTCCCATTCCAATCCTGAGACCCTTCCGATATCATGAGATGTGATATCTCAAAGCTTCTAATATCAAACTTGAGACCCTCCCTATAGCATGAGATGTGATATCCAAGTCCTTCCCATTCCAATCCTGAGACCCTTCCTATAGCATGAGATGTGATATCTCAATGCTTCTAATACCAAACCTGAGACCCTTCCTATAAAATGAGATGGGAATATCCAACTCCTTCCCATTCCAATCCTGAGACCCTTCCGATAGCAGAGATGTGATATCTCACTGCTTATACCAAACCTGAGACCCTTCCCATAGCATGAGATGTGATATCCAACTCCTTCCCATTCCAATCCTGAGACACTTCCTATAGCATGAGATGTGATATCTCAATGCTTCTAATACCAAACCTGAGACTCTTCCTATAACATGAGATGGGATATCCAACTCCTTCCCATTCCAATCCTGAGACCCTTTTGATAGCAGAGATGTGATATCTCAATGTTTATACCAAACCTGAGACCCTTCCTACGGCATGAGATGTCATATCCAACTCCTTCCCATTCCAATCCTGAGACCCTTCCTATAGCATGAGATGTGATGTCTCAATGCTTCTAATACCAAACCTGAGATCCTTCCTATAACATGAGATGTGATATCCAACTCCTTCCATTCCAATCCTGGACCCTTCCTATAGCATGAGATGTGATATCTCAATGCTTATACCAAACCTGAGACCCTTCCTATAGCATGAGATGTGATATCCAACTCCTTCCCATTCCAATCCTGAGACCCTTCCTATAGCCTGAGATGTGATATCTCAATGCCTCTAATACCAAACCTGAGATCCTTCCTCTAACATGAAATGTGATATCCAACTCCGTCACTTTCCAAACCTGAGAGCCTATCTATAGCATGAGATGTGATATCCAAGTCCTTCCCATTCCAATCCTTAGACCCTTCCTACAGCATGCATTATGATATCTCAATGATTCTAATAAAAAACCTGAGACCCGTCCTATAACATGAGATGGGATATCCAACTCCTTCCCATTCCAATCCTGAGACACTTCCGATAGCAGAGATGTGATATCTCAATGTTTATACCAAACCTGAGACCCTTCCTATAACATGAGATGTGATATCCAACTCCTTCCCGTTCCAAACCTGAGACCCTTCCTTTAGCATGAGATGTGATATCCAGCTCCTTCCCATTCAATCCTGAGACACTTCCGATAGCATGAGATGTGATATCTCAATGCTTCTAATATCAAAACTGAGACCCTCCCTATAGCATGATATTTGATATCTAAGTCCTTCCCATTCCAATCCTGAGACCCTTCCTATAGCATGAGATGTGATATCTCAATGCTTCTACCAAACCTGAGACCCTTCCTTTAGCATGAGATGTGATATCCAACTCCTTCCCATTCCAATCCTGAGACCCTTCCTATAGCATGAGAGGTGATATCTCAATACTTCTAATACCAAACCTGAGATCCTTCCGATAACATGAGATGTGATATCTCAATACTTCTAATACCAAACCTGAGATCCATCCTATAACATGAGATGTGATATCCAAATCCTTCCCCTTCCAAACCTGAGACCCTCCCTTTAGCATGAGATGTGATATCCAACTCCTTCCCATTCCAATCCTGAGACCCTTCTGATAGCATAAGATATGATATCTCAATGCTTCTATACCAAACCTGAGATCCTTCCGATAGCATGAGATGTGATATCTCAATACTTCTAATACCAAACCTGAGATCCTTCCTATAACATGAGATGTGATATCCAAATCCTTATCTTCCAAACCTGAGACCCTCCCTTTAGCATGAGATGTGATATCCAACTCCTTCCCATTCCAATCCTGAGACTCTTCTGATAGCATAAGATATGATATCTCAATGCTTCTATACCAAACCTGAGATCCTTCTGATAGCATGAGATGTGATATCTCAATACTTCTAATACCAAACCTGAGATCCTACCTCTAACATGAAATGTGATATCCAACTCTTTACCCTTGCAAACCTGAGAGCCTTCCTATAGCATGAGATGTGATATCCAACTCCTTCCCATTCCAATTCTGAGACCCTTCCTATACCATGAGACTTGATATCTCAATGCTTCTAATACCAAACCTGAGACCTGTCCTATAACATGAGATGTGATATCCAAATCCTTCCCCTTCCAAACCTTAGACCCTTCCTTTATCATGAGATGTGATAGCCAACTCCTTCCCATTCCAATCTTGAGACCCTTCCGATATCATGAAATGTGATATCTCAATGCTTCTAATATCAAACTTGAGACCCTCCCTATAACATGAGATGGGAATATCCAACTCCTTCCCATTCCAATCCTGAGACCCTTCCGATAGCAGAGATGTGATATCTCAATGCTTATACCAAACCTGAGATCCTTCCTATAACATGAGATGTGATATCCAACTCCTTCCCATTCCAATCCTGAGACACTTCCTATAGCATGAGATGTGATATCCAACTCCTTCCCATTCCAATCCTGAGACCCTTCCTATAGCATGAGATGTGATATCTCAATGCTTCTAATATCAAACTTGAGACCCTCCCTATAGCATGAGATGTGATACCCAAGTCCTTCCCATTCCAATCCTGAGACACTTCCTATAGCATGAGATGTGATATCCAACTGCTTCCCATTCCAATCCTGAGACCCTTCCTATAGCATGAGATGTGATATCTCTATGCTTCTAATACCAAACCTGAGATCCTTCCTCTAACATGAAATGTGATATCCAACTCCTTCCCTTTCCAAACCTAAGAGCCTATCTATAGCATGAGATGTGATATCCAAGTCCTTCACATTCCAACCCTTAGATCCTTCCTACAGCATGCAATTTGATATCTCAATGATTCTAATAACAAACCTGAGACCCGTCCTATAACATGAGATGGGATATTCAACTCCTTCCCATTCCAATTCTGAGACTCTTCCGATAGCAGAGATGTGATATCTCAATGCTTATACCAAACCTGAGACCCTTCCTATAACATGAGATGTGATATCCAAATCCTTCCCGTTCCAAACCTGAGACCCTTCCTTTAGCATGAGATGTGATATCCAGCTCCTTCCCATTCCAATCCTGAGACACTTCCGATAGCATGAGATGTGATATCTCAATGCTTCTAATATCAAAACTGAGACCCTCCCTATAGCATGATATGTGATATCTAAGTCCTTCCCATTCCAATCCTGAGACCCTCCCTATAGCATGAGATGTGATATCCAACTCCTTCCCATTCCAATCCTGAGACCCTTCCTATAGCATGTGATATGATATCTCAATACTTCTAATACCAAACGTGAGATCCTTCCGATAACATGAGATGTGATATCCAAATCCTTCCCCTTCCAAACCTGAGACCCTCCCTTTAGCATGAGATGTGATATCCAACTCCTTCCTATTCCAATCCTGAGACTCTTCTGATAGCATGAGATGTGATATCTCAATGCTTCTAATACCAAACCTGAGATCCTTCCGATAGCATGAGATGTGATATCTCAATGCTTCTAATACCAAACCTGAGATCCTTCCTATAACATGAGATGTGATATCCAAATCCTTCCCCTTCCAAACCTGAGACCCTCCCTTTAGCATGAGATGTGATATCCAACTCCTTCCCATTCCATTCCTGAGACCCTTCTGATAGCATGAGATGTGATATCTCAATTCCTCTAATACCAAACCTGAGATCCTACCTCTAACATGAAATGTGTTATCCAACTCTTTCCCCTTTCAAACCTGAGAGCCTTCCTATAGCATGAGATGTGATATCCAAGTCCTTCCCATTCCAATCCTGAGACCCTTCCTATAGCTTGAGATGTGATATCCAACTCCTTCCCATTCCAATTCTGAGACCCTTCCTATACTATGAGACTTGATATCTCAATGCTTCTAATACCAAACCTGAGACCCGTCCTATAACATGAGATGTGATATCCAAATCCTTCCCCTTCCAAACCTTAGACCCTTCCGATAGCAGAGATGTGATATCTCAATGCTTATACCAAACCTGAGATCCTTCCTATAACATGAGATGTGATATCCAACTCCTTCCCATTCCAATCCTGAGACACTTCCTATAGCATGAGATGTGATATCTCACTGCTTATACCAAACCTGAGACCCTTCCTATAGCATGAGATGTGATATCCAACTCCTTCCCATTCCAATCCTGAGACCCTTCCGATATCATGAGATGTGATATCTCAAAGCTTCTAATATCAAACTTGAGACCCTCCCTATAGCATGAGATGTGATATCCAAGTCCTTCCCATTCCAATCCTGAGACCCTTCCTATAGCATGAGAAGTGATATCTCAATGCTTCTAATACCAAACCTGAGACCCTTCTTATAACATGAGATGGGAATATCCAACTCCTTCCCATTCCAATCCTGAGACCCTTCCGATAGCAGAGATGTGATATTTCAATGCTTATACCAAACCTGAGATCCTTCCTATAACATGAGATGTGATATCCAACTCCTTCCCATTCCAATCCTGAGACACTTCCTATAGCATGAGATGTGATATCTCACTGCTTATACCAAACCTGAGACCCTTCCCATAGCATGAGATGTGATATCCAACTCCTTCCCATTCCAATCCTCAGACCCTTCCTATAGCATGAGATGTGATATCTCAATGCTTCTAATATCAAACTTGAGACCCTCCCTATAGCATGAGATGTGATACCCAAGTCCTTCCCATTCCAATCCTGAGACACTTCCTATAGCATGAGATGTGATATCTCAATGCTTCTAATACCAAACCTGAGACTCTTCCTATAACATGAGATGGGATATCCAACTCCTTCCCATTCCAATCCTGAGACCCTTTTGATAGCAGAGATGTGATATCTCAATGTTTATACCAAACCTGAGACCCTTCCTACGGCATGAGATGTCATATTCAACTCCTTCCCATTCCAATCCTGAGACCCTTCCTATAGCATGAGATGTGATATCCAACTCCTTCCCATTCCAATCCTCAGACCCTTCCTATAGCATGAGATGTGATATCTCAATGCTTCTAATATCAAACTTGAGACCCTACCTATAGCATGAGATGTGATATCCAAGTCCTTCCCATTCCAATCCTGAGACACTTCCTATAGCATGAGATGTGATATCTCAATGCTTCTAATACCAAACCTGAGACTCTTCCTATAACATGAGATGGGATATCCAACTCCTTCCCATTCCAATCCTGAGACCCTTTTGATAGCAGAGATGTGATATCTCAATGTTTATACCAAACCTGAGACCCTTCCTATAGCATGAGATGTGATATCCAACTCCTTCCCATTCCAATCCTGAGACCCTTCCTATAGCCTGAGATGTGATATCTGAATGCCTCTAATACCAAACCTGAGATCCTTCCTCTAACATGAAATGTGATATCCAACTCCTTCACTTTCCAAACCTGAGAGCCTATCTATAGCATGAGATGTGATATCCAAGTCCTTCCCATTCCAATCCTTAGACCCTTCCTACAGCATGCAATATGATATCTCAATGATTCTAATAAAAAACCTGAGACCCGTCCTATAACATGAGATGGGATATCCAACTCCTTCCCATTCCAATCCTGAGACACTTCCGATAGCAGAGATGTGATATCTCAATGTTTATACCAAACCTGAGACCCTTCCTATAACATGAGATGTGATATCCAACTCCTTCCCGTTCCAAACCTGAGACCCTTCCTTTAGCATGAGATGTGATATCCAGCTCCTTCCCATTCCAATCCTGAGAAACTTCCGATAGCATGAGATGTGATATCTCAATGCTTCTTATATCAAAACTGAGACCCTCCCTATAGCATGATATGTGATATCTAAGTCCTTCCCATTCCAATCCTGAGACCCTTCCTATAGCATGAGATGTGATATCTCAATGCTTCTACCAAACCTGAGACCCTTCCTTTAGCATGAGATGTGATATCCAACTCCTTCCCATTCCAATCCTGAGACCCTTCCTATAGCATGAGAGGTGATATCTCAATACTTCTAATACCAAACCTGAGATCCTTCCGATAACATGAGATGTGATATCTCAATACTTCTAATACCAAACCTGAGATCCATCCTATAACATGAGATGTGATATCCAAATCCTTCCCCTTCCAAACCTGAGACCCTCCCTTTAGCATGAGATGTGATATCCAAATCCTTCCCATTCCAATCCTGAGACCCTTCTGATAGCATAAGATATGATATCTCAATGCTTCTATACCAAACCTGAGATCCTTCCGATAGCATGAGATGTGATATCTCAATACTTCTAATACCAAACCTGAGATCCTTCCTATAACATGAGATGTGATATCCAAATCCTTATCTTCCAAACCTGAGACCCTCCCTTTAGCATGAGATGTGATATCCAACTCCTTCCCATTCCAATCCTGAGACTCTTCTGATAGCATAAGATATGATATCTCAATGCTTCTATACCAAACCTGAGATCCTTCTGATAGCATGAGATGTGATATCTCAATACTTCTAATACCAAACCTGAGATCCTACCTCTAACATGAAATGTGATATCCAACTCTTCCCCTTGCAAACCTGAGAGCCTTCCTATAGCATGAGATGTGATATCCAAGTCCTTCCCATTCCAATCCTGAGACCCTTCCTATAACATGAGATGTGATATCCAACTCCTTCCCATTCCAACCTGAGACCCTTCCTATAGCATGAGATGGGATATCCAACTCCTTCCAATCCCGATACCCTTCCGATAGCATGAGATCTGATATCCCAATGCTTCTACCAAACCTGAGACCCATACTATGGCATGAGATGTGATATCAAACTCCTTCCCATTCTAATCCTGAGACCCTTCCTATAGCTTGAGATGTGATATCCAACTCCTTCCCATTCCAATTCTGAGACCCTTCCTATACCATGAGACTTGATATCTCAATGCTTCTAATACCAAACCTGAGACCCGTCCTATAACATGAGATGTGATATCCAAATCCTTCCCCTTCCAAACCTTAGACCCTTCCGATAGCAGAGATGTGATATCTCAATGCTTATACCAAACCTGAGATCCTTCCTATAACATGAGATGTGATATCCAACTCCTTCCCATTCCAATCCTGAGACACTTCCTATAGCATGAGATGTGATATCTCACTGCTTATACCAAACCTGAGACCCTTCCTATAGCATGAGATGTGATATCCAACTCCTTCCCATTCCAATCCTGAGACCCTTCCTATAGCATGAGATGTGATATCTCAATGCTTCTAATATCAAACTTGAGACCCTCCCTATAGCATGAGATGTGATACCCAAGTCCTTCCCATTCCAATCCTGAGACACTTCCTATAGCATGAGATGTGATATCTCAATGCTTCTAATACCAAACCTGAGACTCTTCCTATAACATGAGATGGGATATCCAACTCCTTTCCATTCCAATCCTGAGACCCTTTCGATAGCTGAGATGTGATATCTCAATGTTTATACCAAACCTGAGACCCTTCCTACGGCATGAGATGTCATATTCAACTCCTTCCCATTCCAATCCTGAGACCCTTCCTATAGCATGAGATGTGATATCCAACTCCTTCCCATTCCAATCCTGAGACCCTTCCTATAGCATGAGATGTGATGTCTCAATGCTTCTAATACCAAACCTGAGATCCTTCCTATAACATGAGATGTGATATCCAACTCCTTCCATTCCAATCCTGGACCCTTCCTATAGCATGAGATGTGATATCTCAATGCTTATACCAAACCTGAGACCCTTCCTATAGCATGAGATGTGATATCCAACTCCTTCCCATTCCAATCCTGAGACCCTTCCTATAGCCTGAGATGTGATATCTCAATGCCTCTAATACCAAACCTGAGATCCTTCCTCTAACATGAAATGTGATATCCAACTCCTTCACTTTCCAAACCTGAGAGCCTATCTATAGCATGAGATGTGATATCCAAGTCCTTCCCATTCCAATCCTTAGACCCTTCCTACAGCATGCAATATGATATCTCAATGATTCTGATAAAAAACCTGAGACCCGTCCTATAACATGAGATGGGATATCCAACTCCTTCCCATTCCAATTCTGAGACACTTCCGATAGCAGAGATGTGATATCTCAATGTTTATACCAAACCTGAGACCCTTCCTATAACATGAGATGTGATATCCAACTCCTTCCCGTTCCAAACCTGAGACCCTTCCTTTAGCATGAGATGTGATATCCAGCTCCTTCCCATTCCAATCCTGAGACACTTCCGATAGCATGAGATGTGATATCTCAATGCTTCTAATATCAAAACTGAGACCCTCCCTATAGCATGATATGTGATATCTAAGTCCTTCCCATTCCAATCCTGAGACCCTTCCTATAGCATGAGATGTGATATCTCAATGCTTCTACCAAACCTGAGACCCTTCCTTTAGCATGAGATGTGATATCCAACTCCTTCCCATTCCAATCCTGAGACCCTTCCTATAGCATGAGAGGTGATATCTCAATACTTCTAATACCAAACCTGAGATCCTTCCGATAACATGAGATGTGATATCTCAATACTTCTAATACCAAACCTGAGATCCATCCTATAACATGAGATGTGATATCCAAATCCTTCCCCTTCCAAACCTGAGATCCTCCCTTTAGCATGAGATGTGATATCCAACTCCTTCCCATTCCAATCCTGAGACTCTTCTGATAGCATAAGATATGATATCTCAATGCTTCTATACCAAACCTGAGATCCTTCTGATAGCATGAGATGTGATATCTCAATACTTCTAATACCAAACCTGAGATCCTACCTCTAACATGAAATGTGATATCCAACTCTTTCCCCTTGCAAACCTGAGAGCCTTCCTATAGCATGAGATGTGATATCCAAGTCCTTCCCATTCCAATCCTGAGACCCTTCCTATAACATGAGATGTGATATCCAACTCCTTCCCATTCCAACCTGAGACCCTTCCTATAGCATGAGATGGGATATCCAACTCCTTCCAAATCCAATCCCGATACCCTTCCGATAGCATGAGATCTGATATCCCAATGCTTCTACCAAACCTGAGACCCATACTATGGCATGAGATGTGATATCAAACTCCTTCCCATTCTAATCCTGAGACCCTTCCTATAGCTTGAGATGTGATATCCAACTCCTTCCCATTCCAATTCTGAGACCCTTCCTATACCATGAGACTTGATATCTCAATGCTTCTAATACCAAACCTGAGACCCGTCCTATAACATGAGATGTGATATCCAAATCCTTCCCCTTCCAAACCTTAGACCCTTCCTTTATCATGAGATGTGATAGCCAACTCCTTCCCATTCCAATCTTGAGACCCTTCCGATATCATGAAATGTGATATCTCAATGCTTCTAATATCAAACTTGAGACCCTCCCTATAACATGAGATGGGAATATCCAACTCCTTCCCATTCCAATCCTGAGACCCTTCCGATAGCAGAGATGTGATATCTCAATGCTTATACCAAACCTGAGATCCTTCCTATAACATGAGATGTGATATCCAACTCCTTCCCATTCCAATCCTGAGACACTTCCTATAGCATGAGATGTGATATCTCACTGCTTATACCAAACCTGAGACCCTTCCTATAGCATGAGATGTGATATCCAACTCCTTCCCATTCCAATCCTGAGACCCTTCCTATAGCAGAGATGTGATATCTCAATGCTTATACCAAACCTGAGATCCTTCCTATAACATGAGATGTGATATCCAACTCCTTCCCATTCCAATCCTGAGACACTTCCTATAGCATGAGATGTGATATCTCACTGCTTATACCAAACCTGAGATCCTTCCTATAACATGAGATGTGATATCCAACTCCTTCCCATTCCAATCCTGAGACACTTCCTATAGCATGAGATGTGATATCTCACTGCTTATACCAAACCTGAGACCCTTCCTATAGCATGAGATGTGATATCCAACTCCTTCCCATTCCAATCCTGAGACACTTCCTATAGCATGAGATGTGATATCCAACTGCTTCCCATTCCAATCCTGAGACCCTTCCTATAGCATGAGATGTGATATCTCTATGCTTCGAATACCAAACCTGAGATCCTTCCTCTAACATGAAATGTGATATCCAACTCCTTTCCAAACCTAAGAGCCTATCTATAGCATGAGATGTGATATCCAAGTCCTTCACATTCCAACCCTTAGACCCTTCCTACAGCATGCAATATGATATCTCAATGATTCTAATAACAAACCTGAGACCCGTCCTATAACATGAGATGGGATATTCAACTCCTTCCCATTCCAATCCTGAGACTCTTCCGATAGCAGAGATGTGATATCTCAATGCTTATACCAAACCTGAGACCCTTCCTATAACATGAGATGTGATATCCAAATCCTTCCCGTTCCAAACCTGAGACCCTTCCTTTAGCATGAGATGTGATATCCAGCTCCTTCCCATTCCAATCCTGAGACACTTCCAATAGCATGAGATGTGATATCTCAATGCTTCTAATATCAAAACTGAGACCCTCCCTATAGCATGATATGTGATATCTAAGTCCTTCCCATTCCAATCCTGAGACCCTCCCTATAGCATGAGATGTGATATCCAACTCCTTCCCATTCCAATCCTGAGACCCTTCCTATAGCATGAGATATGATATCTCAATACTTCTAATACCAAACGTGAGATCCTTCCGATAACATGAGATGTGATATCCAAATCCTTCCCCTTCCAAACCTGAGACCCTCCCTTTAGCATGAGATGTGATATCCAACTCCTTCCTATTCCAATCCTGAGACTCTTCTGATAGCATGAGATGTGATATCTCAATGCTTCTAATACCAAACCTGAGATCCTTCCGATAGCATGAGATGTGATATCTCAATGCTTCTAATACCAAACCTGAGATCCTTCCTATAACATGAGATGTGATATCCAAATCCTTCCCCTTCCAAACCTGAGACCCTCCCTTTAGCATGAGATGTGATATCCAACTCCTTCCCATTCCATTTCTGAGACCCTTCTGATAGCATGAGATGTGATATCTCAATGCCTCTAATACCAAATCTGAGATCCTACCTCTAACATGAAATGTGATATCCAACTCTTTCCCCTTCCAAACCTGAGAGCCTTCCTATAGCATGAGATGTGATATCCAAGTCCTTCCCATTCCAATCCTGAGACCCTTCCTATAGCTTGAGATGTGATATCCAACTCCCTCCCATTCCAATTCTGAGACCCTTCCTATACTATGAGACTTGATATCTCAATGCTTCTAATACCAAACCTGAGACCCGTAATATAACATGAGATGTGATATCCAAATCCTTCCCCTTCCAAACCTTAGACCCTTCCTTTATCATGAGATGTGATATCCAACTCCTTCCCATTCCAATCCTGAGACCCTTCCGATATCATGAGATGTGATATCTCAAAGCTTCTAATATCAAACTTGAGACCCTCCCTATAGCATGAGATGTGATATCCAAGTCCTTCCCATTCCAATCCTGAGACCCTTCCTATAGCATGAGATGTGATATCTCAATGCTTCTAATACCAAACCTGAGACCCTTCTTATAACATGAGATGGGAATATCCAACTCCTTCCCATTCCAATCCTGAGACCCTTCCGATAGCAGAGATGTGATATCTCAATACTTATACCAAACCTGAGATCCTTCCTATAACATGAGATGTGATATCCAACTCCTTCCCATTCCAATCCTGAGACACTTCCTATAGCATGAGATGTGATATCTCACTGCTTATACCAAACCTGAGACCCTTCCCATAGCATGAGATGTGATATCCAACTCCTTCCCATTCCAATCCTCAGACCCTTCCTATAGCATGAGATGTGATATCTCAATGCTTCTAATATCAAACTTGAGACCCTACCTATATCATGAGATGTGATATCCAAGTCCTTCCCATTCCAATCCTGAGACACTTCCTATAGCATGAGATGTGATATCTAAGTCCTTCCCATTCCAATCCTGAGACCCTTCCTATAGCATGAGATGTGATATCTCAATGCTTCTACCAAACCTGAGACCCTTCCTTTAGCATGAGATGTGATATCCAACTCCTTCCCATTCCAATCCTGAGACCCTTCCTATAGCATGAGAGGTGATATCTCAATACTTCTAATACCAAACCTGAGATCCTTCCGATAACATGAGATGTGATATCTCAATACTTCTAATACCAAACCTGAGATCCATCCTATAACATGAGATGTGATATCCAAATCCTTCCCCTTCCAAACCTGAGACCCTCCCTTTAGCATGAGATGTGATATCCAAATCCTTCCCATTCCAATCCTGAGACCCTTCTGATAGCATAAGATATGATATCTCAATGCTTCTATACCAAACCTGAGATCCTTCCGATAGCATGAGATGTGATATCTCAATACTTCTAATACCAAACCTGAGATCCTTCCTATAACATGAGATGTGATATCCAAATCCTTATCTTCCAAACCTGAGACCCTCCCTTTAGCATGAGATGTGATATCCAACTCCTTCCCATTCCAATCCTGAGACTCTTCTGATAGCATAAGATATGATATCTCAATGCTTCTATACCAAACCTGAGATCCTTCTGATAGCATGAGATGTGATATCTCAATACTTCTAATACCAAACCTGAGATCCTACCTCTAACATGAAATGTGATATCCAACTCTTCCCCTTGCAAACCTGAGAGCCTTCCTATAGCATGAGATGTGATATCCAAGTCCTTCCCATTCCAATCCTGAGACCCTTCCTATAACATGAGATGTGATATCCAACTCCTTCCCATTCCAACCTGAGACCCTTCCTATAGCATGAGATGGGATATCCAACTCCTTCCAATCCCGATACCCTTCCGATAGCATGAGATCTGATATCCCAATGCTTCTACCAAACCTGAGACCCATACTATGGCATGAGATGTGATATCAAACTCCTTCCCATTCTAATCCTGAGACCCTTCCTATAGCTTGAGATGTGATATCCAACTCCTTCCCATTCCAATTCTGAGACCCTTCCTATACCATGAGACTTGATATCTCAATGCTTCTAATACCAAACCTGAGACCCGTCCTATAACATGAGATGTGATATCCAAATCCTTCCCCTTCCAAACCTTAGACCCTTCCGATAGCAGAGATGTGATATCTCAATGCTTATACCAAACCTGAGATCCTTCCTATAACATGAGATGTGATATCCAACTCCTTCCCATTCCAATCCTGAGACACTTCCTATAGCATGAGATGTGATATCTCACTGCTTATACCAAACCTGAGACCCTTCCTATAGCATGAGATGTGATATCCAACTCCTTCCCATTCCAATCCTGAGACCCTTCCTATAGCATGAGATGTGATATCTCAATGCTTCTAATATCAAACTTGAGACCCTCCCTATAGCATGAGATGTGATACCCAAGTCCTTCCCATTCCAATCCTGAGACACTTCCTATAGCATGAGATGTGATATCTCAATGCTTCTAATACCAAACCTGAGACTCTTCCTATAACATGAGATGGGATATCCAACTCCTTTCCATTCCAATCCTGAGACCCTTTCGATAGCTGAGATGTGATATCTCAATGTTTATACCAAACCTGAGACCCTTCCTACGGCATGAGATGTCATATTCAACTCCTTCCCATTCCAATCCTGAGACCCTTCCTATAGCATGAGATGTGATATCCAACTCCTTCCCATTCCAATCCTGAGACCCTTCCTATAGCATGAGATGTGATGTCTCAATGCTTCTAATACCAAACCTGAGATCCTTCCTATAACATGAGATGTGATATCCAACTCCTTCCATTCCAATCCTGGACCCTTCCTATAGCATGAGATGTGATATCTCAATGCTTATACCAAACCTGAGACCCTTCCTATAGCATGAGATGTGATATCCAACTCCTTCCCATTCCAATCCTGAGACCCTTCCTATAGCCTGAGATGTGATATCTCAATGCCTCTAATACCAAACCTGAGATCCTTCCTCTAACATGAAATGTGATATCCAACTCCTTCACTTTCCAAACCTGAGAGCCTATCTATAGCATGAGATGTGATATCCAAGTCCTTCCCATTCCAATCCTTAGACCCTTCCTACAGCATGCAATATGATATCTCAATGATTCTGATAAAAAACCTGAGACCCGTCCTATAACATGAGATGGGATATCCAACTCCTTCCCATTCCAATTCTGAGACACTTCCGATAGCAGAGATGTGATATCTCAATGTTTATACCAAACCTGAGACCCTTCCTATAACATGAGATGTGATATCCAACTCCTTCCCGTTCCAAACCTGAGACCCTTCCTTTAGCATGAGATGTGATATCCAGCTCCTTCCCATTCCAATCCTGAGACACTTCCGATAGCATGAGATGTGATATCTCAATGCTTCTAATATCAAAACTGAGACCCTCCCTATAGCATGATATGTGATATCTAAGTCCTTCCCATTCCAATCCTGAGACCCTTCCTATAGCATGAGATGTGATATCTCAATGCTTCTACCAAACCTGAGACCCTTCCTTTAGCATGAGATGTGATATCCAACTCCTTCCCATTCCAATCCTGAGACCCTTCCTATAGCATGAGAGGTGATATCTCAATACTTCTAATACCAAACCTGAGATCCTTCCGATAACATGAGATGTGATATCTCAATACTTCTAATACCAAACCTGAGATCCATCCTATAACATGAGATGTGATATCCAAATCCTTCCCCTTCCAAACCTGAGATCCTCCCTTTAGCATGAGATGTGATATCCAACTCCTTCCCATTCCAATCCTGAGACTCTTCTGATAGCATAAGATATGATATCTCAATGCTTCTATACCAAACCTGAGATCCTTCTGATAGCATGAGATGTGATATCTCAATACTTCTAATACCAAACCTGAGATCCTACCTCTAACATGAAATGTGATATCCAACTCTTTCCCCTTGCAAACCTGAGAGCCTTCCTATAGCATGAGATGTGATATCCAAGTCCTTCCCATTCCAATCCTGAGACCCTTCCTATAACATGAGATGTGATATCCAACTCCTTCCCATTCCAACCTGAGACCCTTCCTATAGCATGAGATGGGATATCCAACTCCTTCCAAATCCAATCCCGATACCCTTCCGATAGCATGAGATCTGATATCCCAATGCTTCTACCAAACCTGAGACCCATACTATGGCATGAGATGTGATATCAAACTCCTTCCCATTCTAATCCTGAGACCCTTCCTATAGCTTGAGATGTGATATCCAACTCCTTCCCATTCCAATTCTGAGACCCTTCCTATACCATGAGACTTGATATCTCAATGCTTCTAATACCAAACCTGAGACCCGTCCTATAACATGAGATGTGATATCCAAATCCTTCCCCTTCCAAACCTTAGACCCTTCCTTTATCATGAGATGTGATAGCCAACTCCTTCCCATTCCAATCTTGAGACCCTTCCGATATCATGAAATGTGATATCTCAATGCTTCTAATATCAAACTTGAGACCCTCCCTATAACATGAGATGGGAATATCCAACTCCTTCCCATTCCAATCCTGAGACCCTTCCGATAGCAGAGATGTGATATCTCAATGCTTATACCAAACCTGAGATCCTTCCTATAACATGAGATGTGATATCCAACTCCTTCCCATTCCAATCCTGAGACACTTCCTATAGCATGAGATGTGATATCTCACTGCTTATACCAAACCTGAGACCCTTCCTATAGCATGAGATGTGATATCCAACTCCTTCCCATTCCAATCCTGAGACCCTTCCTATAGCAGAGATGTGATATCTCAATGCTTATACCAAACCTGAGATCCTTCCTATAACATGAGATGTGATATCCAACTCCTTCCCATTCCAATCCTGAGACACTTCCTATAGCATGAGATGTGATATCTCACTGCTTATACCAAACCTGAGATCCTTCCTATAACATGAGATGTGATATCCAACTCCTTCCCATTCCAATCCTGAGACACTTCCTATAGCATGAGATGTGATATCTCACTGCTTATACCAAACCTGAGACCCTTCCTATAGCATGAGATGTGATATCCAACTCCTTCCCATTCCAATCCTGAGACACTTCCTATAGCATGAGATGTGATATCCAACTGCTTCCCATTCCAATCCTGAGACCCTTCCTATAGCATGAGATGTGATATCTCTATGCTTCGAATACCAAACCTGAGATCCTTCCTCTAACATGAAATGTGATATCCAACTCCTTCCCTTTCCAAACCTAAGAGCCTATCTATAGCATGAGATGTGATATCCAAGTCCTTCACATTCCAACCCTTAGACCCTTCCTACAGCATGCAATATGATATCTCAATGATTCTAATAACAAACCTGAGACCCGTCCTATAACATGAGATGGGATATTCAACTCCTTCCCATTCCAATCCTGAGACTCTTCCGATAGCAGAGATGTGATATCTCAATGCTTATACCAAACCTGAGACCCTTCCTATAACATGAGATGTGATATCCAAATCCTTCCCGTTCCAAACCTGAGACCCTTCCTTTAGCATGAGATGTGATATCCAGCTCCTTCCCATTCCAATCCTGAGACACTTCCAATAGCATGAGATGTGATATCTCAATGCTTCTAATATCAAAACTGAGACCCTCCCTATAGCATGATATGTGATATCTAAGTCCTTCCCATTCCAATCCTGAGACCCTCCCTATAGCATGAGATGTGATATCCAACTCCTTCCCATTCCAATCCTGAGACCCTTCCTATAGCATGAGATATGATATCTCAATACTTCTAATACCAAACGTGAGATCCTTCCGATAACATGAGATGTGATATCCAAATCCTTCCCCTTCCAAACCTGAGACCCTCCCTTTAGCATGAGATGTGATATCCAACTCCTTCCTATTCCAATCCTGAGACTCTTCTGATAGCATGAGATGTGATATCTCAATGCTTCTAATACCAAACCTGAGATCCTTCCGATAGCATGAGATGTGATATCTCAATGCTTCTAATACCAAACCTGAGATCCTTCCTATAACATGAGATGTGATATCCAAATCCTTCCCCTTCCAAACCTGAGACCCTCCCTTTAGCATGAGATGTGATATCCAACTCCTTCCCATTCCATTTCTGAGACCCTTCTGATAGCATGAGATGTGATATCTCAATGCCTCTAATACCAAATCTGAGATCCTACCTCTAACATGAAATGTGATATCCAACTCTTTCCCCTTCCAAACCTGAGAGCCTTCCTATAGCATGAGATGTGATATCCAAGTCCTTCCCATTCCAATCCTGAGACCCTTCCTATAGCTTGAGATGTGATATCCAACTCCTTCCCATTCCAATTCTGAGACCCTTCCTATACTATGAGACTTGATATCTCAATGCTTCTAATACCAAACCTGAGACCCGTAATATAACATGAGATGTGATATCCAAATCCTTCCCCTTCCAAACCTTAGACCCTTCCTTTATCATGAGATGTGATATCCAACTCCTTCCCATTCCAATCCTGAGACCCTTCCGATATCATGAGATGTGATATCTCAAAGCTTCTAATATCAAACTTGAGACCCTCCCTATAGCATGAGATGTGATATCCAAGTCCTTCCCATTCCAATCCTGAGACCCTTCCTATAGCATGAGATGTGATATCTCAATGCTTCTAATACCAAACCTGAGACCCTTCTTATAACATGAGATGGGAATATCCAACTCCTTCCCATTCCAATCCTGAGACCCTTCCGATAGCAGAGATGTGATATCTCAATACTTATACCAAACCTGAGATCCTTCCTATAACATGAGATGTGATATCCAACTCCTTCCCATTCCAATCCTGAGACACTTCCTATAGCATGAGATGTGATATCTCACTGCTTATACCAAACCTGAGACCCTTCCCATAGCATGAGATGTGATATCCAACTCCTTCCCATTCCAATCCTCAGACCCTTCCTATAGCATGAGATGTGATATCTCAATGCTTCTAATATCAAACTTGAGACCCTACCTATATCATGAGATGTGATATCCAAGTCCTTCCCATTCCAATCCTGAGACACTTCCTATAGCATGAGATGTGATATCTCAATGCTTCTAATACCAAACCTGAGACTCTTCCTATAACATGAGATGGGATATCCAACTCCTTCCCATTCCAATCCTGAGACCCTTTTGATAGCAGAGATGTGATATCTCAATGTTTATACCAAACCTGAGACCCTTCCTACGGCATGAGATGTCATATTCAACTCCTTCCCATTCCAATCCTGAGACCCTTCCTATAGCATGAGATGTGATATCCAACTCCTTCCCATTCCAATCCTGAGACCCTTCCTATAGCATGAGATGTGATGTCTCAATGCTTCTAATACCAAACCTGAGATCCTTCCTATAACATGAGATGTGATATCCAACTCCTTCCATTCCAATCCTGGACCCTTCCTATAGCATGAGATGTGATATCTCAATGCTTATACCAAACCTGAGACCCTTCCTATAGCATGAGATGTGATATCCAACTCCTTCCCATTCCAATCCTGAGACCCTTCCTATAGCCTGAGATGTGATATCTGAATGCCTCTAATACCAAACCTGAGATCCTTCCTCTAACATGAAATGTGATATCCAACTCCTTCACTTTCCAAACCTGAGAGCCTATCTATAGCATGAGATGTGATATCCAAGTCCTTCCCATTCCAATCCTTAGACCCTTCCTACAGCATGCAATATGATATCTCAATGATTCTAATAAAAAACCTGAGACCCGTCCTATAACATGAGATGGGATATCCAACTCCTTCCCATTCCAATCCTGAGACACTTCCGATAGCAGAGATGTGATATCTCAATGTTTATACCAAACCTGAGACCCTTCCTATAACATGAGATGTGATATCCAACTCCTTCCCGTTCCAAACCTGAGACCCTTCCTTTAGCATGAGATGTGATATACAGCTCCTTCCCATTCCAATCCTAAGACACTTCCGATAGCATGAGATGTGATATCTCAATGCTTCTAATATCAAAACTGAGACCCTCCCTATAGCATGATATGTGATATCTAAGTCCTTCCCATTCCAATCCTGAGACCCTTCCTATAGCATGAGATGTGATATCTCAATGCTTCTACCAAACCTGAGACCCTTCCTTTAGCATGAGATGTGATATCCAACTCCTTCCCATTCCAATCCTGAGACCCTTCCTATAGCATGAGAGGTGATATCTCAATACTTCTAATACCAAACCTGAGATCCTTCCGATAACATGAGATGTGATATCTCAATACTTCTAATACCAAACCTGAGATCCATCCTATAACATGAGATGTGATATCCAAATCCTTCCCCTTCCAAACCTGAGACCCTCCCTTTAGCATGAGATGTGATATCCAAATCCTTCACATTCCAATCCTGAGACCCTTCTGATAGCATAAGATATGATATCTCAATGCTTCTATACCAAACCTGAGATCCTTCCGATAGCATGAGATGTGATATCTCAATACTTCTAATACCAAACCTGAGATCCTTCCTATAAAATGAGATGTGATATCCAAATCCTTATCTTCCAAACCTGAGACCCTCCCTTTAGCATGATATGTGATATCCAACTCCTTCCCATTCCAATCCTGAGACTCTTCTGATAGCATAAGATATGATATCTCAATGCTTCTATACCAAACCTGAGATCCTTCTGATAGCATGAGATGTGATATCTCAATACTTCTAATACCAAACCTGAGATCCTACCTCTAACATGAAATGTGATATCCAACTCTTTCCCCTTGCAAACCTGAGAGCCTTCCTATAGCATGAGATGTGATATCCAAGTCCTTCCCATTCCAATCCTGAGACCCTTCCTATAACATGAGATGTGATATCCAACTCCTTCCCATTCCAACCTGAGACCCTTCCTATAGCATGAGATGGGATATCCAACTCCTTCCAAATCCAATCCCGATACCCTTCCGATAGCATGAGATCTGATATCCCTATGCTTCTACCAAACCTGAGACCCATACTATGGCATGAAATGTGATATCCAACTCTTTCCCCTTGCAAACCTGAGAGCCTTCCTATAGCATGAGATGTGATATCCAAGTCCTTCCCATTCCAATCCTGAGACCCTTCCTATAACATGAGATGTGATATCCAACTCCTTCCCATTCCAACCTGAGACCCTTCCTATAGCATGAGATGGGATATCCAACTCCTTCCAAATCCAATCCCGATACCCTTCCGATAGCATGAGATCTGATATCCCTATGCTTCTACCAAACCTGAGACCCATACTATGGCATGAGATGTGATATCAAACTCCTTCCCATTCTAATCCTGAGACCCTTCCTATAGCTTGAGATGTGATATCCAACTCCTTCCCATTCCAATTCTGAGACCCTTCCTATACCATGAGACTTGATATCTCAATGCTTCTAATACCAAACCTGAGACCCGTCCTATAACATGAGATGTGATATCCAAATCCTTCCCCTTCCAAACCTTAGACCCTTCCGATAGCAGAGATGTGATATCTCAATGCTTATACCAAACCTGAGATCCTTCCTATAACATGAGATGTGATATCCAACTCCTTCCCATTCCAATCCTGAGACACTTCCTATAGCATGAGATGTGATATCTCACTGCTTATACCAAACCTGAGACCCTTCCTATAGCATGAGATGTGATATCCAACTCCTTCCCATTCCAATCCTGAGACCCTTCCTATAGCATGAGATGTGATATCTCAATGCTTCTAATATCAAACTTGAGACCCTCCCTATAGCATGAGATGTGATACCCAAGTCCTTCCCATTCCAATCCTGAGACACTTCCTATAGCATGAGATGTGATATCTCAATGCTTCTAATACCAAACCTGAGACTCTTCCTATAACATGAGATGGGATATCCAACTCCTTTCCATTCCAATCCTGAGACCCTTTCGATAGCAGAGATGTGATATCTCAATGTTTATACCAAACCTGAGACCCTCCCTACGGCATGAGATGTCATATACAACTCCTTCCCATTCCAATCCTGAGACCCTTCCTATAGCATGAGATGTGATATCCAACTCCTTCCCATTCCAATCCTGAGACCCTTCCTATAGCATGAGATGTGATGTCTCAATGCTTCTAATACCAAACCTGAGATCCTTCCTATAACATGAGATGTGATATCCAACTCCTTCCATTCCAATCCTGAGACCCTTCCTATAGCATGAGATGTGATATCTCAAGACCCTTCCTATAGCATGAGATGTGATATCCAACTCCTTCCCATTCCAATCCTGAGACCCTTCCTATAGCATGAGATGTGATGTCTCAATGCTTCTAATACCAAACCTGAGATCCTTCCTATAACATGAGATGTGATATCCAACTCCTTCCATTCCAATCCTGAGACCCTTCCTATAGCATGAGATGTGATATCTCAAGACCCTTCCTATAGCATGAGATGTGATATCCAACTCCTTCCCATTCCAATCCTGAGACCCTTCCTATAGCATGAGATGTGATGTCTCAATGCTTCTAATATCAAAACTGAGACCCTCCCTATAGCATATGTGATATCTAAGTCCTTCCCATTCCAATCCTGAGACCCTTCCTATAGCATGAGATGTGATATCCAACTCCTTCCCGTTCCAAACCTGAGACCCTTCCTTTAGCATGAGATGTGATATCCAGCTCCTTCCCATTCCAATCCTGAGGCACTTCCGATAGCATGAGATGTGATATCTCAATGCTTCTAATATCAAAACTGAGACCCTCCCTATAGCATATGTGATATCTAAGTCCTTCCCATTCCAATCATGAGACCCTTCCTATAGCATGAGATGTGATATCTCAATGCTTATCCTTGATTCCTGTAGTAAATTGCTTTCCTTTGCAGGCCGACTCCTCTCACGAATGCCTTGTCTGCATGCATTCTCTCCTGGCCATTCTCTCACCGTGGCTATTTGCCTACCCCCTTCCTCTCTCAGTGGATGGACTTCTCCATCCTAGCCTCCTACCACTCAACTCCGCCTACTTGGAGAATTCAACATGAACCTGTATGCTTCCTGACCTGGACTTTTACGAGATCTGCAACTCTTCATGTCGCTGGCTCTACACACTGCAGGGAATACTCAGGATTTTCTGATCTCAGACCTCCCCCTCTGTAACCCTCTCAACAATCCTCTCCCGTGGTGATCAAGTTCTCATCTCCAAAGAAGGCTAACTGCCAGCTGTTCCTCCTCAGAGGAGTTCTCCCTTTCTGTCCCTGCTCCCTGCGCGTTGCAAACACTCGCTTCCCTGCTCTCTGGTTTAGACGCTTTTCCTTCTCAGAGGCCTTCTTCCTTTCTGCCCTTTTCGCGTTGCAAGTACTCGCTTCCCAGCTCTCTGGTTTAGACGCGTGTTCCCTGCCTTCTCTCCTCTTCCCGCTGCCTTCAAATCAAAAAATGAGCTCCAAAAGATACACAGTGCTCAGAATGCTCTATAACACCCATTATTCAACATATAGCCGTAACCTGCTAGACGTATTGAAACGTGCTGTAAACTAGCAAAAACAGCTAGAAAATGTACTTTCCTCGCGTTTTTGTAAATGCTAATTCTGATGGGTTCCCATGTATGTACTGTCCGTGCGTTTGTTGTCGAATCCTGAAGTTTTTAACCACTGTTCTCCCATACAAGGGGGGGGGTCAACGTCTACTGCTGTTCACAGGCTGAATGTATACGGTTGAAATCTTCAAGGCATTATCAGCTTTCCTGACTGTTTTGGAACGTGTATTTGCCATCTGTTAATGCAGTCGCCCTGTGTTCATCGTCCCTTCTACTTTACAGGCTGCACTCCCCTGGTGATCACATTCTCCTCTCCAGAGCAGGCTGACTACCAGCTGCTCCTCCTCATAGGCGTTCATCCTTTCTGTCCCTGCTCCCTGCACCGTTTCGCGTTGCATGTACTCGCTTCCCAGCTCTCTGGTTTAGATGCGTGTTCCCTGCCTTCTCTCCTCTTCCTACAGCCTTCCAATGAGCTCCACAAGATACAGTGTTCAGAATGCTTTATAACACCCATTATTCAACATATAGATGTAACCCGCTAGACGTATTGAAACGTGCTAAAAACGAGCAGAAACAGCTAGAAAATGTACTTTCCTCGCGTTTTGGTAAATGCGAATTCTGGTGGATTCCCATTTTGTACTCTGTTCGTGCGTTTGTTCAGTCGAATCCTGGTCTTTTGAACCACTCTTCTCCCATACAAGGGAGGGTCAAAATGTGTTGTTCACAGGCTGAATTTATACTGCTGAAATGCTCGCTTGCCTGCTCTCTGGTTTAGACGCGTGTACCCTGCATTTACCAAAACGCGAGGGAAGTACATTTTCTAGCTGTTTTTGCTAGTTTTTAGCACGTTTCAATACGTCTAGCGGGTTACAGCTATATGTTGAATAATGGGGTTATAAAGCATTCTGAACACTATCTTGTGGAGCTCATTGGAAGGCTGTAGGAAGAGGAGAGAAGGCAGGGAACACGCATCTAAACCAGAGAGCTGGGAAGCGAGTACATGCAACGCGAAACGGTGCAGAGAGCAGGGACAGAAAGGGAGAAAGGTGGAACGCCTCTGAGGAGGAGCAGCTGGTAGTTAGCCTGCTCTGGAGAGGAGAATGTGATCACCACGGGAGTGCAGCCTTGAAACAAGAAGGGACGATGAAAACATGCTGACTGGAATAACAGATGGCAAATACACTTTCCAGAACAGTCGGTTTACCCGATAATGCATTGACGATTTCAGCAGTATACATTCAGCCTGTGAACAGTAGGTTAAAAACATCAGGATTCGACTGAACAAATGCACGAACAGAGTACAAAATGGGAATCCACCAGAATTCGTATTTACCAAAACGCGAGGAAAGAACATTTTCTAGCTATTTTTGCTAGTTTTTAGCACTTTTCAATACGTCTAGCGGGTTACAGCTATATCTTGAATAATGGGTGTTATAAAGCATTCTGAGCACCGTGTATCTTTTGAAGCTCATTTGTTGATTTGAAGGCAGCGGGAAGAGAGAAGGCCTGGAACACACGTCTAAACCAGAGAGCTGGGAAGCGAGTTGTTCTCTGCAACGCGAAACGATGCAGAGAACAAGCACAGAAAGGAAGAAGGAAAAGCGTCTAAACCAGAGAGCAGGGAAGCGAGTGTTTGCAACGCGAAACGGTGCAGAGAGCAGGGACAGAAAGGGAGAAAGGGAGAACTCCACTGAGGAGAAACAGCTGGTAGTTAGCCTTCTTTGGAGATGAGAACTTGATCACCACGGGAGAGGATTGTTGAGAGGGTTACATAGGGGGATGTCTGAGATCAGAAAATCCTGAGTATTCCCTGCAGTGTGTAGGGCCAGAGACAGGAAGAGTTGCAGATCTCGTAAAAGTCCAGGTCAGGAAGCATACAGGTTCATTTTGAATTCTCCAAGTAGGCGGAGTTGAGTGGTAGGAGGCTAGGATGGAGAAGTCCATCCACTGAGAGAGGAAGGGGGTAGGCAAATGCCACGGTGAGAGAATGGCCAGGAAAGAGAGAATGCATGCAGACAAGGCATTCGTGAGAGGAGTCGGCCTGCAAAGGAAAGCAATTTACTACAGGAATCAAGGATACTCCCCCTCAAGAATGGTTGGATCTGGGCATGGAGAGGAACTTGTCATCAGGGAGGAAAGTGTCAGAGCTCGAGACAGCGCTGGCCGTCATCCATGTCTCGGTTAGACCAAGGACATCAAGGTCGGGTTCTTCCAGGAAATGGCAGATGTCAGATGAGTGTTAACTGAGTGAGAGTTGAGAGTGGGGAGGGGTACAAATCAGTAATCCTTGCGGAGGTGTAGAAGGAGCCTGACCTAGGGCACATGAGGAAGGAGAGAGGAAAGGAAGCAGAAGAAGGGAGAGAAGACACAGCAGGAGTGCATTATCAATCCGGGAGCTAGGAGTGGTGAGGTTAGACGGGGAGGTCTGAGTCTCAGGATTTGAATGGGAAGTTCGATATCACATGTCATGCTATAGGAAGAGTCTCAGGATTGGAATGGGAAGGAGTTGGATATGATATCTCTTGTTATAGGGAGGATCTCAGGTTTGGTATTAGAAGCACTGAGATATCAAATCACATCCTATCGGAAGGGTCTCGGGTTTGGTATTGGAAGAAATGAGATTTCAAATCTCAGGCTGTGGGAATGGTCTAGGCTAGGGTATGGTATTGGAAGGGGTGAAAAATCACATTTCATGCTACAGGAAGGGTCACAAGTTTGGAATGGGAAGGAGTTGGATTTCACATATATTACGGGAAGGGCCTCAGGTTTGGTATTAGAAGCATAGAGATATCACATCTCATGTTATAGGAAGGGTCTCGATTGGAATGGGAAGGAGTTGGATATCACATCTCATGTTATAGGGAGGGTCTCAGTTTTGATATTAGAAGCATTGAGATATCACATATGCTATTGGAAGGGTCTCAGTATTGGAATGGGAAGGAGTTGGATATCACATCTCATGTTAGAGGGAGGGTCTCAGTTTTGATATTAGAAGCATTGAGATATCACATATGCTATTGGAAGGGTCTCAGTATTGGAATTGGAAGGAGTTGGATATCACATATGCTAAAGGAAAGGTCTCAGGTTTGGAATGGGAAGGAGTTGGATATCACGTCTCATGTTATAGGAAGGGTCTCAGGTTTGGAATGGGAAGGAGTTGAATATCACATCTCATGCTAAAGGAAGGGTCATCAGGTTCGGTATAAGCATTGAGATATCACATCTCTGCTATCGGAAGGGTCTCAGGATAGGAATGGGAAGGACTTAGAATTCACATCTCATACTATAGGGAGGGTCTCAGTTTTGATATTAGAAGCATTGAGCTATCACATCTCATGCTATCGGAAGGGTCTCAGGATTGGAATGGGATGGAGTTGGATATCACATCTCAAGCTATCTCAGGATTGGAATGGGAAGGAGTTTGATATTTCATCTCAAGCTATAGGAAGGGTCTCAGGATTGGAATGGGAAGGAGTTGGATATCACATCTCATGCTATGGGAAGGGTCTCAGGTTTGGTATAAGCATTGAAATATCACATCTCTGCTATCGGAAGGGTCTCAGGATTGCAATGGGAGGAGCTGAATATCACATCTCATGCTATGGGAAGGGTCTCAGGTTTGGTATAAGCATTGAAATATCACATCTCTGCTATCGAAGGGTCTCAGGATTGGAATGGGAGGAGCTGGATATCACATCTCATGCTAAAGGAAGGGTCTCAGGTTTGGAAGGGGAAGGAGTTGGATATCACATCTCATGCTAAAGGGAGGGTCTCAGGTTTGGAATGGGAAGGATTTGGATATCACATCTCATGTTATAGGAAGGACCTTAGGTTTGGTATTAGAAGCATTGAGATATCACATCTCATGCTATAGGAAGGGTCTCGGGATTGGAATGGGAAGGAGTTGGATATCACATCTCATGTTATTGGAAGGATCTCAGGTTTGGTATTAGAAGCATTGAGATATCACATCTCATGCTATCGGAAGGGTCTTAGGTTTGGTATAAGCATTGAGATATCACATCTCTGCTATCGGAAGGGTCTCAGGATTGGAATGGGAAGGATTTGGATATCATAATTCATGTTATAGGAAGGGTCTCAGGTTTGGTATTAGAAGCATTGAGATATCACATCTCATGCTATAGGAAGGGTCTCAGGATTGGAATGGGAAGGACTTGGATATCACATCTCATGTTATAGGAAGGGTCTCAGGTTTGGTATTAGAAGCATTGAGATATCACATCTCATGCTATAGGAAGGGTCTCAGGAATGGAATGGGAAGGACTTGGATATCACATCTCATGATAAAGGAAGGGTCTAAGGTTTGGAAGGGGAAGGATTTGGATATCACATCTCATGTTATTGGACCGGTCTCAGGTTTGCTATTAGAAGCATTGAGATATCAAGTCTCATGGTATAGGACGGGAGTTTGATATCACATCTCATGCCATGGTATGGGTCTCAGGTTTTGTAGAAGCATTGGTATATCACATCTCATGCTATCGGAAGGGTATCAGGATTGGATTTGGAAGGAGTTGGATATCCCATCTCATGCTATAGGAAGGGTCTCAGGTTGGAATAGAAGGAGTTGGATATCACATCTCATGTTATAGGAAGGGTCTCAGGATTGGAATGGGAAGGACTTGGATATCACATCTCATGCTGTAGGAAGGGTCTCAGATTTGGAAAAGGAAGGAGTTGGATATCACATTTCATGTTAGAGGTAGGATCTCAGGTTTGGTATTAGAGGCATTGAGATATCAGATCTCATGCTATCAGAAGGGTATCAGGATTGGAATGGGAAGGAGTTGGATATCACATCTCATGCTAAAGGGAGGGTCTCAGGTTTGGAATGGGAAGGATTTGGATATCACATCTCATGTTATAGGAAGGACCTTAGGTTTGGTATTAGAAGCATTGAGATATCACATCTCATGCTATAGGAAGGGTCTCGGGATTGGAATGGGAAGGAGTTGGATATCACATCTCATGTTATAGGAAGGATCTCAGGTTTGGTATTAGAAGCATTGAGATATCACATCTCCTGCTATAGGAAGGGTCTCAGGATTGGAATGGGAAGGAGTTGGATATCACATCTCATGCTATGGGAAGGGTCTCAGGGTTGGTATAAGCATTGAAATATCACATCTCTGCTATCGGAAGGGTCTCAGGATTGGAATGGGAGGAGCTATATATCACATCTCATGCTAAAGGAAGGGTCTCAGGTTTGGAAGGGGAGGATTTGGATATCACATCTCATGTTATAGGACGGGTCTCAGGTTTGGTATTAGAAGCATTGTGATATCACATCTCATGCTATAGGATGTGTCTCAGGATTGGAATGGGAAGGAGTTGGATATCACATCTCATGCTATAGGAAGGGTTTCAGGTTTGGTAGAAGCATTGAGATATCACATCTCATGCTATAGGAAGAGTCTCAGGTTTGGGAAGGGAAGGATTTGGATTTCACATCTCATGTTATAGGATGGTTCTCATGTTTGGTTTTTGAAGCATTGAGATATCACATCTCATGCTATCGGAAGGGTCTCAGGTTTGGAATGGGAAGGAGTTGGATATCAGATCTCATGTTATAGGAAGGGTCTCAGGTTTGGAATGGGAAGGAGTTGGATATGACATCTCTTGTTATAGGGAGGGTCTCAGGATTTGAATGGTAAGGAGTTGGATATCACATCTCATGCTATAGGAAGGGTCTCAGGTTGGAATGGGAAGGAGTTGGATATCACATCTCATGTTATATACAGGAAGGGTCTCAGAATTGGAATGGGAAGGATTTGGATATCACATCTCTTGCCATCGGAAGGGTCTCAGGTTTTTTATTAGAAACATTGAGATATCACATCTCATGCTATAGGAAGGGTTTTAGGATTGGAATGGGAAGTATTTGGATATCACATATCATGCTAAAGGAAGGGTCTCAGGTTTGGAAGGGGAAGGATTTGGATATCACATCTCATCCAATAGGAAGGGTCTCAGGTTTGGAATGGGAAGGAATTGGATATCACACCTCATGTTATAGGAAGGGTCTCAGGTTTTTTATTAGAAACATTGAGATATCGCATCTCATGTTATAGGACGGTTCCCAGGTTTGGTATTAGAAGCATTGAGATATCACATCTCATGGTATAGGAAGGGTCTCAGGGTTGGAATGGGAAGGAGTTGGATATCACATCTCATCCAATAGGAAGGGTCTCAGGTTTGGAATGGGAAGGAATTGGATATCACATCTCATGTTATAGGAAGGATCTCAGGTTTGGTATTAGAAGCATTGAGATATCACATCTCATGCTATAGGAAGGGTCTCAGGATTGGAATGTGAAGGATTTGGATATCACATCTCATGCTAAAGGAAGGGTCTCAGGTTTGGTAGAAGCATTGAGATATCACATCTCATGCTATAGGAAGGGTCTCAGGATTTGAATGGCAAGGAGTTGGATATCACATCTCATGCCATAGGAAGCGTCTCAGGTTTGGTATAAGCATTGAGATATCACATCTCTGCTATCGGAAGGTTCTCAGGATTGGATTGGGAAGGAGTTGGATATCCCTTCCCATGCTTTAGGAAGTGTCTCAGGTTGGAATGGGAAGGAGTTGAATATCACATCTCATGTTATAGGAAGGGTCTCAGGATTGGAATGGGAAGGATTTGGATATCACATCTCTTGCTATAGGAAGGGTCTCAGGATTGGAATGGGAAGGATTTGGATATCACATCTCATGTCATAGGAAGGATCTCAGGTTTGGTATTAGAAGCATTGATATATCACATCTCATGCTATAGGAATGGTCTCAGGATTGGAATGGGTAGGAGTTGGATATTACATTCTTGCTATAGTAAGGGTCTCATGTTTGGAATGGGAAGGAGTTGGATATCACATATGCTATAGGAAGTGTCTCAGGTTTGGAACGGGAAGGAGTTGGATATCACATCTCATGTTATAGGAAGGGTCTCAGGTTTGGTATAAGAATTGAGATATCACATCTCTGCTATCAGGAGTGGCTCAGGATTGGAATGGGAAGGAGTTGGATATCCCATCTCATGTTAAAGGACGGGTCTCTGGTTTGGTATTAGAATCATTGAGATATCACATCGCATGCTGTAGGAAGGGTCTAAGGATTGGAATGGGATGGACTTGGATATCACATCTCATGCTATAGGTAGGCTCTCAGGTTTGGTATAAGCATTGAGATATCACATCTCATGCTATAGGAAGGGTCTCAGGATTGGAATGGGAAGGATTTGGATATCACATCTCATGCTATAGGAAGGGTCTCAGATTTGGTATAAGCATTGAGATATCACATCTCATGCTATAGGAAGGGTCTCAGGATTGGAATGGGAAGGAGTTGTATATGACATCTCAAGCCTTAGGAAGGGTCTCAGGTTTGGTATAAGCATTGAGATATCACATCTCTGCTATCGGAAGGGTCTCAGGATTGGAATGGGAAGGAGTTGGATATCCCATCTCATGTTATAGGAAGGGTCTCAGGTTTGGTATTAGAAGCATTGAGATATCACATCTCATGCTATAGGAAGGGTCTCAGGATTGGAATGGGAAGGACTTGGATGTCACATCTCATGCTATAGGGAGGGTCTCAAGTTTGATATTAGAAGCATTGAGATAACAAATCTCATGATATCGGAAGGGTCTCAGGATTGGAATGGAATTGGATATCACATCTCATTATAAAGGAAGGGTCTAAGGTTTGGAAGGGGAAGGATTTGGATATCACATCTCATGTTATAGGACGGGTCTCAGGTTTGGTATTAGAAGCATTGAGATATCAAGTCTCATGGTATAAGAAGGGTCTCAGAATTGGAATGGGAAGGAGTTGGATATCACATCTCAAGCTATAGGAAGCGTCTCAGGATTGGAATGGGAAGGAGTTTGATATCACATCTCATGCCATAGTATGGGTCTCAGGTTTGGTAGAAGCATTGGGATATCACATCTCATGCTATAGGAAGGGTCTCAGGATTGGAATGGGAAGAAGTTGGATATCACATCTCAAGCTATAGGAAGGGTCTCAGGTTTGGTATAAGCATTGAGATATCACATCTCATGCTATAGGAAGGGTCTCAGGGTTGGAATGGGAAGGAGTTGTATATGACATCTCATGCCATAGGAAGGGTCTCAGGTTTGGTATAAGCATTGAGATATCACATCACATGCTATAGGAAGGGTCTCAGGATTGGAATGGGAAGGACTTGGATATCACATCACATGCTATAGGAAGGGTCTCAGGATTGGAATGGGAAGGACTTGGATATCACATCTCATGCTATAGGCAGGGTCTCATGTTTGGAAAGGGAAGGAGATGGATATCACATTTCATGTTAGAGGTAGGATCTCAGGTTTGGTATTAGAGGCAATGAGATATCACATCTCATGCTATCAGAAGGGTCTCAGGATTGGAATGGGAAGGAGTTGGATATCACATTTCATGCTAAAGGGAAGGTCTCAGGTTTGGAAGGGGAAGGATTTGGAAATCACATCTCATATTATAGGAAGGATCTCAGGTTTGGTATTAGAAGCATTGAGATATCACATCTCATGCTATCGGAAGGATCTCAGGTTTGGTATAAGAGGCATTGAGATATCACATCTCATGCTATCATAAGGGTCTCAGGATTGGAATGGGAAGGAGTTGGATATCACATCTCATGTTATAGGAAGGATCTCAGGTTTGGTATTAGAAGCATTGAGACATCACATCTCATGCTATAGGAAGGGTCTCAGGATTGGAATGGGAAGGAGTTGGATATCACATCTCATGCTATAGGAAGGGTCTCAGGTTTGGTATAAGCATTGAGATATCACATCTCATGCTATAGGAAGGGTCTCAGGATTGGAATGGGAAGGATTTGGATATCACATCTTATGCTATAGGAAGGGTCTCAGGTTTGGTATAAGCACTGAGATATCACATCTCATGCTATAGGAAGGGTCTCAGGATTGGAATGGGAAGAAGTTGGATATCACATCTCATGCTATAGGAAGGGTCTCAGGTTTGGTATAAGCATTGAGATATCACATCTCATGCTATAGGAAGGGTCTCAGGGTTGGAATTGGAAGGAGTTGTATATGACATCTCATGCCATAGGAAGGGTCTCAGGTTTGGTATAAGCATTGAGATATCACATCACATGCTATAGGAAGGGTCTCACGATTGGAATGGGAAGGACTTGGATATCACATCTCATGCTATAGGCAGGGTCTCAGGTTTGGAAAGGGAAGGAGATGGATATCACATTTCATGTTAGAGGTAGGATCTCAGGTTTGGTATTAGAGGCATTGAGATATCACATCTCATGCTATCAGAAGGGTCTCAGGATTGGAATGGGAAGGAGTTGGATATCACATTTCATGCTAAAGGGAGGGTCTCAGGTTTGGAAGGGGAAGGATTTGGAAATCACATCTCATATTATAGGAAGGATCTCAGGTTTGGTATTAGAAGCATTGAGATATCACATCTCATGCTATCGGAAGGATCTCAGGTTTGGTATAAGAGGCATTGAGATATCACATCTCATGCTATCATAAGGGTCTCAGGATTGGAATGGGAAGGAGTTGGATATCACATCTCATGTTATAGGAAGGATCTCAGGTTTGGTATTAGAAGCATTGAGACATCACATCTCATGCTATAGGAAGGGTCTCAGGATTGGAATGGGAAGGAGTTGGATATCACATCTCATGCTATAGGAAGGGTCTCAGGTTTGGTATAAGCATTGAGATATCACATCTCATGCTATAGGAAGGGTCTCAGGATTGGAAAGGGAAGGATTTGGATATCACATCTTATGCTATAGGAAGGGTCTCAGGTTTGGTATAAGCATGGAGATATCACTTCTCATGCTATAGGAAGGGTCTCAGGATTGGAATGGGAAGGAGTTGGATATCACATCTCATGCTATAGGAAGGGTCTCAGATTTGGTATAAGCATTGAGATATCACATCTCATGCTATAGGAAGGGTCTCAGGATTGGAATGGGAAGGAGTTGTATATGACATCTCAGGACATAGGAAGGGTCTCAGATTTGGTATAAGCATTGAGATATCACATCTCATGATATCGGAAGGGTCTCAGGATTGGAATGGGAAGTAGTTGGATATCACATTTCATGATAAAGGAAGGGCCTAAGGTTTGGAAGGGGAAGGATTTGGATATCACATCTCATGTTCTAGGACGGGTCTCAGGTTTGGTATTAGAAGCATTGAGATATCAAGTCTCATGGTATAAGAAGGGTCTCAGGATTGGAATGGGAAGGAGTTTGATATCACATCTTATGCCATAGTATGGGTCTCAGGTTTGGTAGAAGCATTGGGATATCACATCTCATGCTATCGGAAGGGTATCAGTATTGGATTTGGAAGGAGTTGGATTTTCCATCTCATGCTATAGGAAGGGTCTCAGGTTGGAATGGGAAGGAGTTGGATATCACATTTCATGTTATAGGAAGGGTCTCAGGATTGGAATGGGAAGGACTTGGATATCATATCTCATGCTATAGGAAGGCTCTCAGGTTTGCAAGGGGAAGGAGTTGGATATCACATTTCATGTTAGAGGAAGGATCTCAGGTTTGGTATTAGAGGCCTTGAGATATCACATCTCATGCTATAGGAAGGGTCTCAGGATTGGAATGGGAAGGAGTTGGATATCACATCTCAAGCTATAGGAAGGGTCTCAGGTTTGGTATAAGCATTGAGATATCACATCTCATGCTATAGGAAGGGTCTCCTGATTGGAATGGGAAGAAGTTGGATATCACATCTCATGCTATAGGAAGGGTCTCAGGTTTGGTATAAGCATTGAGATATCACATCTCATGCTATAGGAAGGGTCTCAGGATTGGAATGGGAAGGAGTTGTATATGCCATCTCATGCCATAGGAAGGGTCTCAGGTTTGGTATAAGCATTGAGATATCACATCACATGCTATAGGAAGGGTCTCAGGATTGGAATGGGAAGGACTTGGATATCACATATCATGCTATAGGCAGGGTCTCAGGTTTGGAAAGGGAAGGAGATGGATATCACATTTCATGTTAGAGGTAGGATCTCAGGTTTGGTATTAGAGGCATTGAGAAATCACATCTCATGCTATCAGAAGGGTCTCAGGATTGGAATGGGAAGGAGTTGGATATCACATCTCATGCTAAAGGGAGGGTCTCAGGTTTGGAAGGGGAAGGATTTGGAAATCACATCTCATATTATAGGAAGGATCTCAGGTTTGGTATTAGAAGCATTGAGATATCACATCTCATGCTATCGGAAGGATCTCAGGTTTGGTATAAGAGGCATTGAGATATCACATCTCATGCTATCATAAGGGTCTAAGGATTGGAATGGGAAGGAGTTGGATATCACATCTCATGTTATAGGAAGGATCTCAGGTTTGGTATTGGAAGCATTGAGACATCACATCTCATGCTATAGGAATGGTCTCAGGATTACAATGGGTAGGAGTTGGATATTACATTCTTGCTATAGGAAGGGTCTGATGTTTGGAATGGGAAGGAGTTGGATATCACATATGCTATAGGAAGTGTCTCAGGTTTGGAACGGGAAGGAGTTGGATATCACATCTCATGTTATAGGAAGGGTCTCAGGTTTGGTATAAGCATTGAGATATCACATCTCTGCTATCAGGAGTGGCTCAGGATTGGAATGGGAAGGAGTTGGATATCCCATCTCATGTTAAAGGACGGGTCTCTGGTTTGGTATTAGAATCATTGAGATATCACATCGCATGCTGTAGGAAGGGTCTAAGGATTGGAATGGGATGGACTTGGATATCACATCTCATGCTATAGGTAGGCTCTCAGGTTTGGTATAAGCATTGAGATATCACATCTCATGCTATAGGAAGGGTCTCAGGATTGGAATGGGAAGGATTTGGGTATCACATCTCATGCTATAGGAAGGGTCTCAGGTTTGGTATAAGCATGGAGATATCACTTCTCATGCTATAGGAAGGGTCTCAGGATTGGAATGGGAAGGTGTTGGATATCACATCTCATGCTATAGGAAGGGTCTCAGATTTGGTATAAGCATTGAGATATCACATCTCATGCTCTAGGAAGGGTCTCAGGATTGCAATGGGAAGGAGTTGTATATGACATCTCAGGCCTTAGGAAGGGTCTCAGGTTTGGTATAAGCATTGAGATATCACATCTCTGCTATCGGAAGGGTCTCAGGATTGGAATGGGAAGGAGTTGGATATCCCATCTCATGTTATAGGAAGGGTCTCAGGTTTGGTATTAGAAGCATTGAGATATCACATCTCATGCTATAGGAAGGGTCTCAGGATTGGAATGGGAAGGACTTGGATGTCACATCTCATGCTATAGGGAGGGTCTCAAGTTTAATATTAGAAGCATTGAGATAACAAATCTCATGATATCGGAAGGGTCTCAGGATTGGAATGGGAAGGAGTTGGATATCACATCTCATTATAAAGGAAGGGTCTAAGGTTTGGAAGGGGATGGATTTGGATATCACATCTCATGTTATAGGACGGGTCTCAGGTTTGGTATTAGAAGCATTGAGATATCAAGTGTCATGGTATAAGAAGGGTCTCAGAATTGGAATGGGAAGGAGTTGGATATCACATCTCAAGCTATAGGAAGCGTCTCAGGATTGGAATGGGAAGGAGTTTGATATCACATCTCATGCCATAGTATGGGTCTCAGGTTTGGTAGAAGCATTGGGATATCACATCTCATGCTATCGGAAGGGTATCAGTATTGGATTTGGAAGGAGTTGGATATCCCATCTCATGCTATAGGAAGGGTCTCAGGTTAGAATGGGAAGGAGTTGGATATCACATTTCATGTTATAGGAAGGGTCTCAGGATTGGAATGGGAAGGACTTGGATATCATATCTCATGCTATCGGAAGGCTCTCAGGTTTGGAATTGGAAGGAGTTGGATATCACATTTCATGTTAGAGGAAGGATCTCAGGTTTGGTATTAGAGGCCTTGAGATATCACATCTCATGCTATAGGAAGGGTCTCAGGATTGGAATGGGAAGGAGTTGGATATCACATCTCAAGCTATAGGAAGGGTCTCAGGTTTGGTATAAGCATTGAGATATCACATCTCATGCTATAGGAAGGGTCTCAGGATTGGAATGGGAAGAAGTTGGATATCACATCTCATGCTATAGGAAGGGTCTCAGGTTTGGTATAAGCATTGAGATATCACATCTCATGCTATAGGAAGGGTCTCAGGGTTGGAATGGGAAGGAGTTGTATATGACATCTCATGCCATAGGAAGGGTCTCAGGTTTGGTATAAGCATTGAGATATCACATCACATGCTATAGGAAGGGTCTCAGGATTGGAATGGGAAGGACTTGGATATCACATCTCATGCTATAGGCAGGGTCTCAGGTTTGGAAAGGGAAGGAGATGGATATCACATTTCATGTTAGAGGTAGGATCTCAGGTTTGGTATTAGAGGCATTGAGATATCACATCTCATGCTATCAGAAGGGTCTCAGGATTGGAATGGGAAGGAGTTGGATATCAAATCTCATGCTAAAGGGATGGTCTAAGGTTTGGAAGGGGAGGGATTTGGACATCATATCTCATGTTATTGGAAGGATCTCAGGTTTGGTATTAGAAGCATTGAGATATCACATCTCATGCTATCGGAAGGGTCTCAGGTTTGGTATAAGCATTGAGATATCACATCTCTGCTATCGGAAGGGTCTCAGGATTGGAATGGGAAGGAGTTGGATATCCCATCTCATGTTATAGGAAGGGTCTCAGGTTTGGTATTAGAAGCATTGAGATATCACATCTCATGCTATAGGAAGGGTCTCAGGATTGGAATGGGAAGGACTTGGATGTCACATCTCATGCTATAGGGAGGGTCTCAAGTTTGATATTAGAAGCATTGAGATAACAAATCTCATGATATCGGAAGGGTCTCAGGATTGGAATGGGAAGGAGTTGGATATCACATCTCATTATAAAGGAAGGGTCTAAGGTTTGGAAGGGGAAGGATTTGGATATCACATCTCATGTTATAGGACGGGTCTCAGGTTTGGTATTAGAAGCATTGAGATATCAAGTCTCATGGTATAAGAAGGGTCTCAGAATTGGAATGGGAAGGAGTTGGATATCACATCTCAAGCTATAGGAAGCGTCTCAGGATTGGAATGGGAAGGAGTTTGATATCACATCTCATGCCATAGTATGGGTCTCAGGTTTGGTAGAAGCATTGGGATATCACATCTCATGCTATAGGAAGGGTCTCAGGATTGGAATGGGAAGAAGTTGGATATCACATCTCAAGCTATAGGAAGGGTCTCAGGTTTGGTATAAGCATTGAGATTTCACATCTCATGCTATAGGAAGGGTCTCAGGGTTGGAATGGGAAGGAGTTGTATATGACATCTCATGCCATAGGAAGGGTCTCAGGTTTGGTATAAGCATTGAGATATCACATCACATGCTATAGGAAGGGTCTCAGGATTGGAATGGGAAGGACTTGGATATCACATCACATGCTATAGGAAGGGTCTCAGGATTGGAATGGGAAGGACTTGGATATCACATCTCATGCTATAGGCAGGGTCTCAGGTTTGGAAAGGGAAGGAGATGGATATCACATTTCATGTTAGAGGTAGGATCTCAGGTTTGGTATTAGAGGCAATGAGATATCACATCTCATGCTATCAGAAGGGTCTCAGGATTGGAATGGGAAGGAGTTGGATATCACATTTCATGCTAAAGGGAAGGTCTCAGGTTTGGAAGGGGAAGGATTTGGAAATGACATCTCATATTATAGGAAGGATCTCAGGTTTGGTATTAGAAGCATTGAAATATCACATCTCATGCTATCGGAAGGATCTCAGGTTTGGTATAAGAGGCATTGAGATATCACATCTCATGCTATCATAAGGGTCTCAGGATTGGAATGGGAAGGAGTTGGATATCACATCTCATGTTATAGGAAGGATCTCAGGTTTGGTATTAGAAGCATTGAGACATCACATCTCATGCTATAGGAAGGGTCTCAGGATTGGAATGGGAAGGAGTTGGATATCACATCTCATGCTATAGGAAGGGTCTCAGGTTTGGTATAAGCATTGAGATATCACATCTCATGCTATAGGAAGGGTCTCAGGATTGGAAAGGGAATGATTTGGATATCACATCTTATGCTATAGGAAGGGTCTCAGGTTTGGTATAAGCATGGAGATATCACTTCTCATGCTATAGGAAGGGTCTCAGGATTGGAATGGGAAGGAGTTGGATATCACATCTCATGCTATAGGAAGGGTCTCAGATTTGGTATAAGCATTGAGATATCACATCTCATGCTATAGGAAGGGTCTCAGGATTGGAATGGGAAGGAGTTGTATATGACATCTCAGGCCATATGAAGGGTCTCAGATTTGGTATAAGCATTGAGATATCACATCTCATGATATCGGAAGGGTCTCAGGATTGGAATGGGAAGGAGTTGGATATCACATTTCATGATAAAGGAAGGGTCTAAGGTTTGGAAGGGGAAGGATTTGGATATCACATCTCATGTTATAGGACGGGTCTCAGGTTTGGTATTAGAAGCATTGAGATATCAAGTCTCATGGTATAAGAAGGGTCTCAGGATTGGAATGGGAAGGAGTTTGATATCACATCTTATGCCATAGTATGGGTCTCAGGTTTGGTAGAAGCATTGGGATATCACATCTCATGCTATCGGAAGGGTATCAGTATTGGATTTGGAAGGAGTTGGATATCCCATCTCATGCTATAGGAAGGGTCTCAGGTTGGAATGGGAAGGAGTTGGATATCACATTTCATGTTATAGGAAGGGTCTCAGGATTGGAATGGGAAGGACTTGGATATCATATCTCATGCTATAGGAAGGCTCTCAGGTTTGGAAGGGGAAGGAGTTGGATATCACATTTCATGTTAGAGGGAGGATCTCAGGTTTGGTATTAGAGGCCTTGAGATATCACATCTCATGCTATAGGAAGGGTCTCAGGATTGGAATGGGAAGGAGTTGGATATCACATCTCAAGCTATAGGAAGGGTCTCAGGTTTGGTATAAGCATTGAGATATCACATCTCATGCTATAGGAAGGGTCTCCTGATTGGAATGGGAAGAAGTTGGATATCACATCTCATGCTATAGGAAGGGTCTCAGGTTTGGTATAAGCATTGAGATATCACATCTCATGCTATAGGAAGGGTCTCAGGATTGGAATGGGAAGGAGTTGTATATGCCATCTCATGCCATAGGAAGGGTCTCAGGTTTGGTATAAGCATTGAGATATCACATCACATGCTATAGGAAGGGTCTCAGGATTGGAATGGGAAGGACTTGGATATCACATATCATGCTATAGGCAGGGTCTCAGGTTTGGAAAGGGAAGGAGATGGATATCACATTTCATGTTAGAGGTAGGATCTCAGGTTTGGTATTAGAGGCATTGAGAAATCACATCTCATGCTATCAGAAGGGTCTCAGGATTGGAATGGGAAGGAGTTGGATATCACATCTCATGCTAAAGGGAGGGTCTCAGGTTTGGAAGGGGAAGGATTTGGAAATCACATCTCATATTATAGGAAGGATCTCAGGTTTGGTATTAGAAGCATTGAGATATCACATCTCATGCTATCGGAAGGATCTCAGGTTTGGTATAAGAGGCATTGAGATATCACATCTCATGCTATCATAAGGGTCTAAGGATTGGAATGGGAAGGAGTTGGATATCACATCTCATGTTATAGGAAGGATCTCAGGTTTGGTATTGGAAGCATTGAGACATCACATCTCATGCTTTAGGAATGGTCTCAGGATTAGAATGGGTAGGAGTTGGATATTACATTCTTGCTATAGGAAGGGTCTCATGTTTGGAATGGGAAGGAGTTGGATATCACATATGCTATAGGAAGTGTCTCAGGTTTGGAACGGGAAGGAGTTGGATATCACATCTCATGTTATAGGAAGGGTCTCAGGTTTGGTATGAGCATTGAGATATCACATCTCTGCTATCAGGAGTGGCTCAGGATTGGAATGGGAAGGAGTTGGATATCCCATCTCATGTTAAAGGACGGGTCTCTGGTTTGGTATTAGAATCATTGAGATATCACATCGCATGCTGTAGGAAGGGTCTAAGGATTGGAATGGGATGGACTTGGATATCACATCTCATGCTATAGGTAGGCTCTCAGGTTTGGTATAAGCATTGAGATATCACATCTCATGCTATAGGAAGGGTCTCAGGATTGGAATGGGAAGGATTTGGATATCACATCTCATGCTATAGGCAGGGTCTCAGGTTTGGAAAGGGAAGGAGATGGATATCACATTTCATGTTAGAGGTAGGATCTCAGGTTTGGTATTAGAGGCATTGAGAAATCACATCTCATGCTATCAGAAGGGTCTCAGGATTGGAATGGGAAGGAGTTGGATATCACATCTCATGCTAAAGGGAGGGTCTCAGGTTTGGAAGGGGAAGGATTTGGAAATCACATCTCATATTATAGGAAGGATCTCAGGTTTGGTATTAGAAGCATTGAGATATCACATCTCATGCTATCGGAAGGATCTCAGGTTTGGTATAAGAGGCATTGAGATATCACATCTCATGCTATCATAAGGGTCTAAGGATTGGAATGGGAAGGAGTTGGATATCACATCTCATGTTATAGGAAGGATCTCAGGTTTGGTATTGGAAGCATTGAGACATCACATCTCATGCTATAGGAATGGTCTCAGGATTAGAATGGGTAGGAGTTGGATATTACATTCTTGCTATAGGAAGGGTCTCATGTTTGGAATGGGAAGGAGTTGGATATCACATATGCTATAGGAAGTGTCTCAGGTTTGGAACGGGAAGGAGTTGGATATCACATCTCATGTTATAGGAAGGGTCTCAGGTTTGGTATAAGCATTGAGATATCACATCTCTGCTATCAGGAGTGGCTCAGGATTGGAATGGGAAGGAGTTGGATATCCCATCTCATGTTAAAGGACGGGTCTCTGGTTTGGTATTAGAATCATTGAGATATCACATCGCATGCTGTAGGAAGGGTCTAAGGATTGGAATGGGATGGACTTGGATATCACATCTCATGCTATAGGTAGGCTCTCAGGTTTGGTATAAGCATTGAGATATCACATCTCATGCTATAGGAAGGGTCTCAGGGTTGGAATTGGAAGGAGTTGTATATGACATCTCATGCCATAGGAAGGGTCTCAGGTTTGGTATAAGCATTGAGATATCACATCACATGCTATAGGAAGGGTCTCACGATTGGAATGGGAAGGACTTGGATATCACATCTCATGCTATAGGCAGGGTCTCAGGTTTGGAAAGGGAAGGAGATGGATATCACATTTCATGTTAGAGGTAGGATCTCAGGTTTGGTATTAGAGGCATTGAGATATCACATCTCATGCTATCAGAAGGGTCTCAGGATTGGAATGGGAAGGAGTTGGATATCACATTTCATGCTAAAGGGAGGGTCTCAGGTTTGGAAGGGGAAGGATTTGGAAATCACATCTTATGCTATAGGAAGGGTCTCAGGTTTGGTATAAGCATGGAGATATCACTTCTCATGCTATAGGAAGGGTCTCAGGATTGGAATGGGAAGGAGTTGGATATCACATCTCATGCTATAGGAAGGGTCTCAGATTTGGTATAAGCATTGAGATATCACATCTCATGCTATAGGAAGGGTCTCAGGATTGGAATGGGAAGGAGTTGTATATGACATCTCAGGCCATAGGAAGGGTCTCAGATTTGGTATAAGCATTGAGATATCACATCTCATGATATCGGAAGGGTCTCAGGATTGGAATGGGAAGGAGTTGGATATCACATTTCATGATAAAGGAAGGGTCTAAGGTTTGGAAGGGGAAGGATTTGGATATCACATCTCATGTTATAGGACGGGTCTCAGGTTTGGTATTAGAAGCATTGAGATATCAAGTCTCATGGTATAAGAAGGGTCTCAGGATTGGAATGGGAAGGAGTTTGATATCACATCTTATGCCATAGTATGGGTCTCAGGTTTGGTAGAAGCATTGGGATATCACATCTCATGCTATCGGAAGGGTATCAGTATTGGATTTGGAAGGAGTTGGATATCCCATCTCATGCTATAGGAAGGGTCTCAGGTTGGAATGGGAAGGAGTTGGATATCACATTTCATGTTATAGGAAGGGTCTCAGGATTGGAATGGGAAGGACTTTGATATCATATCTCATGCTATAGGAAGGCTCTCAGGTTTGGAAGGGGAAGGAGTTGGATATCACATTTCATGTTAGAGGAAGGATCTCAGGTTTGGTATTAGAGGCCTTGAGATATCACATCTCATGCTATAGGAAGGGTCTCAGGATTGGAATGGGAAGGAGTTGGATATCACATCTCAAGCTATAGGAAGGGTCTCAGGTTTGGTATAAGCATTGAGATATCACATCTCATGCTATAGGAAGGGTCTCCTGATTGGAATGGGAAGAAGTTGGATATCACATCTCATGCTATAGGAAGGGTCTCAGGTTTGGTATAAGCATTGAGATATCACATCTCATGCTATAGGAAGGGTCTCAGGATTGGAATGGGAAGGAGTTGTATATGCCATCTCATGCCATAGGAAGGGTCTCAGGTTTGGTATAAGCATTGAGATATCACATCACATGCTATAGGAAGGGTCTCAGGATTGGAATGGGAAGGAATTGGATATCACATATCATGCTATAGGCAGGGTCTCAGGTTTGGAAAGGGAAGGAGATGGATATCACATTTCATGTTAGAGGTAGGATCTCAGGTTTGGTATTAGAGGCATTGAGAAATCACATCTCATGCTATCAGAAGGGTCTCAGGATTGGAATGGGAAGGAGTTGGATATCACATCTCATGCTAAAGGGAGGGTCTCAGGTTTGGAAGGGGAAGGATTTGGAAATCACATCTCATATTATAGGAAGGATCTCAGGTTTGGTATTAGAAGCATTGAGATATCACATCTCATGCTATCGGAAGGATCTCAGGTTTGGTATAAGAGGCATTGAGATATCACATCTCATGCTATCATAAGGGTCTAAGGATTGGAATGGGAAGGAGTTGGATATCACATCTCATGTTATAGGAAGGATCTCAGGTTTGGTATTGGAAGCATTGAGACATCACATCTCATGCTATAGGAATGGTCTCAGGATTAGAATGGGTAGGAGTTGGATATTACATTCTTGCTATAGGAAGGGTCTCATGTTTGGAATGGGAAGGAGTTGGATATCACATATGCTATAGGAAGTGTCTCAGGTTTGGAACGGGAAGGAGTTGGATATCACATCTCATGTTATAGGAAGGGTCTCAGGTTTGGTATAAGCATTGAGATATCACATCTCTGCTATCAGGAGTGGCTCAGGATTGGAATGGGAAGGAGTTGGATATCCCATCTCATGTTAAAGGACGGGTCTCTGGTTTGGTATTAGAATCATTGAGATATCACATCGCATGCTGTAGGAAGGGTCTAAGGATTGGAATGGGATGGACTTGGATATCACATCTCATGCTATAGGTAGGCTCTCAGGTTTGGTATAAGCATTGAGATATCACATCTCATGCTATAGGAAGGGTCTCAGGATTGGAATGGGAAGGATTTGGATATCACATCTCATGCTATAGGAAGGGTCTCAGGTTTGGTATAAGCATGGAGATATCACTTCTCATGCTATAGGAAGGGTCTCAGGATTGGAATGGGAAGGTGTTGGATATCACATCTCATGCTATAGGAAGGGTCTCAGATTTGGTATAAGCATTGAGATATCACATCTCATGCTCTAGGAAGGGTCTCAGGATTGCAATGGGAAGGAGTTGTATATGACATCTCAGGCCTTAGGAAGGGTCTCAGGTTTGGTATAAGCATTGAGATATCACATCTCTGCTATCGGAAGGGTCTCAGGATTGGAATGGGAAGGAGTTGGATATCCCATCTCATGTTATAGGAAGGGTCTCAGGTTTGGTATTAGAAGCATTGAGATATCACATCTCATGCTATAGGAAGGGTCTCAGGATTGGAATGGGAAGGACTTGGATGTCACATCTCATGCTATAGGGAGGGTCTCAAGTTTAATATTAGAAGCATTGAGATAACAAATCTCATGATATCGGAAGGGTCTCAGGATTGGAATGGGAAGGAGTTGGATATCACATCTCATTATAAAGGAAGGGTCTAAGGTTTGGAAGGGGATGGATTTGGATATCACATCTCATGTTATAGGACGGGTCTCAGGTTTGGTATTAGAGCATTGAGATATCAAGTGTCATGGTATAAGAAGGGTCTCAGAATTGGAATGGGAAGGAGTTGGATATCACATCTCAAGCTATAGGAAGCGTCTCAGGATTGGAATGGGAAGGAGTTTGATATCACATCTCATGCCATAGTATGGGTCTCAGGTTTGGTAGAAGCATTGGGATATCACATCTCATGCTATCGGAAGGGTATCAGTATTGGATTTGGAAGGAGTTGGATATCCCATCTCATGCTATAGGAAGGGTCTCAGGTTAGAATGGGAAGGAGTTGGATATCACATTTCATGTTATAGGAAGGGTCTCAGGATTGGAATGGGAAGGACTTGGATATCATATCTCATGCTATCGGAAGTCTCTCAGGTTTGGAATTGGAAGGAGTTGGATATCACATTTCATGTTAGAGGAAGGATCTCAGGTTTGGTATTAGAGGCCTTGAGATATCACATCTCATGCTATAGGAAGGGTCTCAGGATTGGAATGGGAAGGAGTTGGATATCACATCTCAAGCTATAGGAAGGGTCTCAGGTTTGGTATAAGCATTGAGATATCACATCTCATGCTATAGGAAGGGTCTCAGGATTGGAATGGGAAGAAGTTGGATATCACATCTCATGCTATAGGAAGGGTCTCAGGTTTGGTATAAGCATTGAGATATCACATCTCATGCTATAGGAAGGGTCTCAGGGTTGGAATGGGAAGGAGTTGTATATGACATCTCATGCCATAGGAAGGGTCTCAGGTTTGGTATAAGCATTGAGATATCACATCACATGCTATAGGAAGGGTCTCAGGATTGGAATGGGAAGGACTTGGATATCACATCTCATGCTATAGGCAGGGTCTCAGGTTTGGAAAGGGAAGGAGATGGATATCACATTTCATGTTAGAGGTAGGATCTCAGGTTTGGTATTAGAGGCATTGAGATATCACATCTCATGCTATCAGAAGGGTCTCAGGATTGGAATGGGAAGGAGTTGGATATCAAATCTCATGCTAAAGGGATGGTCTAAGGTTTGGAAGGGGAGGGATTTGGACATCATATCTCATGTTATTGGAAGGATCTCAGGTTTGGTATTAGAAGCATTGAGATATCACATCTCATGCTATCGGAAGGGTCTTAGGTTTGGTATAAGCATTGAGATATCACATCTCTGCTATCGGAAGGGTCTCAGGATTGGAATGGGAAGGATTTGGATATCACAATTCATGTTATAGGGAGGGTCTCAGTTTTCATATTAGAAGCATTGAGATATCACATATGCTATTGGAAGGGTCTCAGTATTGGAATGGGAAGGAGTTGGATATCACATCTCATGTTATAGGGAGGGTCTCAGTTTTGATATTAGAAGCATTGAGATATCACATATGCTATTGGAAGGGTCTCAGTATTGGAATTGGAAGGAGTTGGATATCACATATGCTAAAGGAAAGGTCTCAGGTTTGGAATGGGAAGGAGTTGAATATCACATCTCATGCTAAAGGAAGGGTCATCAGGTTCGGTATAAGCATTGAGATATCACATCTCTGCTATCGGAAGGGTCTCAGGATAGGAATGGGAAGGACGTAGATTTCACATCTCATACTATAGGGAGGGTCTCAGTTTTGATATTAGAAGCATTGAGCTATCGCATATCAAGCTATAGGAAGGGTCTCAGGTTTGGAAGGGGAAGGATTTGGATCTCACATCTCAAGCTATCTCAGGATTGGAATGGGAAGGAGTTTGATATTTCATCTCAAGCTATAGGAAGGGTCTCAGGTTTGGAAAGGGAAGGATTTGGATTTCACATCTCATGTTATAGGATGGTTCTCATGTTTGGTTTTAGAAGCATTGAGATATCACATCTCATGCTATGGGAAGGGTCTCAGGTTTGGAATGGGAAGGAGTTGGTTATCACATCTCATGCTAAAGGAAAGGTCTCAGGTCTGGAAGGGGAAGGATTTGGATCTCACATCTCATGTTTTAGGACGGGTCTCAGGTTTGGTATTAGAAGCATTGAACTATCACATCTCATGGTATAGGAAGGGTCCCAGGATTGGAATGGGAAGGAGTTGGATATCACATTGAATCGGAAGGAGTTTGATATCACATCTCAAGCTATAGGAAGGGCCTCATGTTTGGAATGGGAATGATTTGGATTTCACATCTCATGTTATAGGATGGTTCTCATGTTTGGTTTTAGAAGCATTGAAATATCACATCTCATGCTATCTGAAGGGTCTCAGGTTTGGAATGGGAAGGAGTTTGATATCACATCTCATGTTAGAGGTAGGATCTCAGGTTTGGTATTAGAGGCATTGAGATATGACATCTCATGCCATCAGAAGGGTCTCAGGATTGGAATGGGAAGGAGTTGGATATCACATCTCATGCTAAAGGGAGGGTCTAAGGTTTGGAAGGGGAAGGATTTGGACATCACATCTCATGTTATTGGAAGGATCTGAGGTTTGGTATTAGAAGCATTGAGATATCACATCTCATGCTATCGGAAGGGTCTCAGGTTTGGTATAAGCATTGAGATATCACATCTCTGCTATCGGAAGGGTCTCAGGATTGGAATGGGAAGGATTTGGATATCACATCTCATGTTATAGGAAGGGTCTCAGGTTTGGTATTAGAAGCATTGAGATATCACATCTCATGCTATATTAAGGGTCTCAGGAATGGAATGGGAATGACTTGGATATCACATCTCATGATAAAGGAAGGGTCTAAGGTTTGGAAGGGGAAGGATTTGGATATCACATCTCATGTTATTGGACCGGTCTCAGGTTTGGTATTAGAAGCATTGAGATATCAAGTCTCATGGTATAGGACGGGAGTTTGATATCACATCTCATGCCATGGTATGGGTCTCAGGTTTTGTAGAAGCATTGGGATATCACATCTCATGCTATTGGAAGGGTATCAGGATTGGATTTGGAAGGAGTTGGATATCCCATCTCATGCTATAGGAAGGGTCTCAGGTTGGAGTAGAAGGAGTTGGATATCACATCTCATGTTATAGGAAGGGTCTCAGGATTGGAATGGGAAGGACTTGGATATCACATCTCATGTTATAGGAAGGATCTCAGGTTTTGTATTAGAATCATTGAGATATCACATCTCATGCTATAGGAAGGGTCTCAGGATTGGAATGTGAAGCATTTGGATATCACATCTCATGCTAAAGGAAGGGTCTCAGGTTTGGTAGAAGCATTGGGATATCACATCTCATGCTATCGGAAGGGTATCAGTATTGGATTTGGAAGGAGTTGGATATCCCTTCTCATGCTATAGGAAGGGTCTCAGGTTGGAATGGGTAGGAGTTGGATATCACATCTCATGTTATAGGAAGGGTCTCAAGATTGAAATGGGAAGGATTTGGATATCACATCTCTTGCTATAGGAAGGGTCTCAGGTTTTCTATTAGAAACATTGAGATATGACATCTCATGCTATAGGAAGGGTTTCAGTATTGGAATGGGAAGGATTTGGATATCACATCTCATGCTAAAGGAAGGGTCTCAGGTTTGGAAGGGGAAGGATTTGGATATCATATCTCATGTTATAGGACATATCTCATGTTATAGGACGGGTCCCAGGTTTGGTATTAGAAGCATTGAGATATCACATCTCATGGTATAGGAAGGGTCTCAGGATTGGAATGGGAAGGAGTTGGATCTCCCTTCTCATGCTACAGGAAGGGTCTCAGGTTGGAATGGGAAGGAGTTGGATATCACATCTCGTTATAGGAAGGGTCTCAGGATTGGAATGGGAAGGAATTGGATATCACATCTCTTGCTATAGGAAGGGTCTCAGGTTTGGAAGGGGAAGGATTTGGATATCATATCTCATGTTATAGGACCGGTCCCAGGTCTGGTATTTGAAGCATTGAGATATCACATCTCATGCTATAGGAGGAGTCTCAGGATTGGAATGGGAAGGAGTTGGATATCACGTCTCATGATATAGGAAGGGTCTCAGGATTGGAATGGGCAGGAGTTGAATATCACCTCTCATGCTAAAGGAAGGGTATCAGGTTTGGTAGAAGCATTGGGATATCACATCTCATGCTATCGGAAGGGTATCAGTATTGGATTTGGAAGGAGTTGGATATCCCTTCTCATGCTATAGGAAGGGTCTCAGGTTGGAATGGGTAGGAGTTGGATATCACATCTCATGTTATAGGAAGGGTCTCAAGATTGAAATGGGAAGGATTTGGATATCACATCTCTTGCTATAGGAAGGGTCTCAGGTTTTCTATTAGAAACATTGAGATATGACATCTCATGCTATAGGAAGGGTTTCAGTATTGGAATGGGAAGGATTTGGATATCACATCTCATGCTAAAGGAAGGGTCTCAGGTTTGGAAGGGGAAGGATTTGGATATCATATCTCATGTTATAGGACATATCTCATGTTATAGGACGGGTCCCAGGTTTGGTATTAGAAGCATTGAGATATCACATCTCATGGTATAGGAAGGGTCTCAGGATTGGAATGGGAAGGAGTTGGATCTCCCTTCTCATGCTACAGGAAGGGTCTCAGGTTGGAATGGGAAGGAGTTGGATATCACATCTCGTTATAGGAAGGGTCTCAGGATTGGAATGGGAAGGAATTGGATATCACATCTCTTGCTATAGGAAGGGTCTCAGGTTTGGAAGGGGAAGGATTTGGATATCATATCTCATGTTATAGGACCGGTCCCAGGTCTGGTATTAGAAGCATTGAGATATCACATCTCATGCTATAGGAGGAGTCTCAGGATTGGAATGGGAAGGAGTTGGATATCACGTCTCATGATATAGGAAGGGTCTCAGGATTGGAATGGGCAGGAGTTGAATATCACCTCTCATGCTAAAGGAAGGGTATCAGGTTTGATAGAAGCATTGAGATATCACATCTCATGCTATAGGAAGGAACTCAGGATTGGAATGGGAAGGAGTTGGATATCACATCTAATGCCATAGGAAGGGTCATCAGGTTTGGTATAAGCATTGAGATATCACATCTCTGCTATCGGAAGGGTCTCAGGATAGGAATGGTAAGGACTTAGAATTCACATCTCATACTATAGGGAGGGTCTCAGTTTTGATATTAGAAGCATTGAGCTATCACATCTCATGCTATCGGAAGGGTCTCAGGATTGGAATGGGATGGAGTTGGATATCACATCTCAAGCTATCTCAGGATTGGAATGGGAAGGAGTTTGATATTTCATCTCAAGCTATAGGAAGGGTCTCAGGTTTGGAAAGGGAAGGATTTGGATTTCACATCTTATGTTATAGGATGGTTCTCATGTTTGGTTTTAGAAGCATTGAGATATCACATCTCATGCTATCGGAAGGGTCTCAGGTTTGGAAAGGGAAGGATTTGGATTTCACATGTTATAGGATGGTTCTCAGGTTTGGTTTTAGAAGCATTAAATTATAACATCTCATGCTATAGGAAGGGTCTCAGGTTTGGAATGGGAAGGAGTTGGATATCACTTCTCTGCTATCTGAAGGGTCTCAGGATTGGAATGGGAAGGAGTTGGATATCCCATCTCGTTATAGGAAGGGTCTCAGGTTTGGTATTAGAAGCAATGAGATATCACATCTCATGCTATAGGAAGGGTCTAAGGTTTGGAAGGGGACGGATTTGGGTATCACATCTCATGTTATAGGACCGGTCTCAGGTTTGGTATTTGAAGCATTGAGATATCAAGTCTCATGGTATAGGACGGGTCTCAGAATTGGAATGAGAAGGAGTTGGATATCACATCTCAAGCTATAGGAAGGGTCTCATGATTGGAATGGGAAGGAGTTGGATATCACATCTCATGTTATAGGAAGGGTCTCAGGATTGGAATGGGAAGGACTTGGATATCACATCTCATTCTATAGGAAGGCTCTCAGGGTTGGAAGGGGAAGGAGTTGGATATCACATTTCATGTTAGAGGTAGGATCTCAGGTTTGGTTTTAGAGGCATTGAGATATCACATCTCATGCCATCAGAAGGGTCTCAGGATTGGAATGGGAAGGAGTTGGATATCAAATCTCATGCTAAAGGGATGGTCTAAGGTTTGGAAGGGGAGGGATTTGGACATCATATCTCATGTTATTGGAAGGATCTCAGGTTTGGTATTAGAAGCATTGAGATATCACATCTCATGCTATCGGAAGGGTCTTAGGTTTGGTATAAGCATTGAGATATCACATCTCTGCTATCGGAAGGGTCTCAGGATTGGAATGGGAAGGATTTGGATATCACAATTCATGTTATAGGAAGGGTCTCAGGTTTGGTATTAGAAGCATTGAGATATCACATCTCATGCTATAGGAAGGGTCTCAGGATTGGAATGGGAAGGACTTGGATATCACATCTCATGTTATAGGAAGGGTCTCAGGTTTGGTATTAGAAGCATTGAGATATCACATCTCATGCTATAGGAAGGGTCTCAGGAATGGAATGGGAAGGACTTGGATATCACATCTCATGATAAAGGAAGGGTCTAAGGTTTGGAAGGGGAAGGATTTGGATATCACATCTAATGTTATTGGACCGGTCTCAGGTTTGGTATTAGAAGCATTGAGATATCAAGTCTCATGGTATAGGACGGGAGTTTGATATCACATCTCATGCCATGGTATGGGTCTCAGGTTTTGTAGAAGCATTGGGATATCACATCTCATGCTATCGGAAGGGTATCAGGATTGGATTTGGAAGGAGTTGGATATCCCATCTCATGCTATAGGAAGGGTCTCAGGTTGGAATAGAAGGAGTTGGATATCACATCTCATGTTATAGGAAGGGTCTCAGGTTTGGAATGGGAAGGACTTGGATATCACATCTCATGCTGTAGGAAGGGTCTCAGGTTTGGAAAAGGAAGGAGTTGGATATCACATTTCATGTTAGAGGTAGGATCTCAGGTTTGGTATTAGAGGCATTGAGATATCACATCTCATGCTATCAGAAGGGTATCAGGATTGGAATGGGAAGGAGTTGGATATCACATCTCATGCTAAAGGGAGGGTCTCAGGTTTGGAATGGGAAGGATTTGGATATCACATCTCATGTTATAGGAAGGACCTTAGGTTTGGTATTAGAAGCATTGAGATATCACATCTCATGCTATAGGAAGGGTCTCGGGATTGGAATGGGAAGGAGTTGGATATCACATCTCATGTTATAGGAAGGATCTCAGGTTTGGTATTAGAAGCATTGAGATATCACATCTCATGCTATAGGAAGGGTCTCAGGATTGGAATGGGAAGGAGTTGGATATCACATCTCATGCTATGGGAAGGGTCTCAGGTTTGGTATAAGCATTGAAATATCACATCTCTGCTATCGGAAGGGTCTCAGGATTGGAATGGGAGGAGCTGGATATCACATCTCATGCTATGGGAAGGGTCTCAGGTTTGGTATAAGCATTGAAATATCACATCTCTGCTATCGGAAGGGTCTCAGGATTGGAATGGGACGAGCTGGATATCACATCACATGCTAAAGGAAGGGTCTCAGGTTTGGAAGGGGAAGGAGTTGGATATCACATCTCATGCTAAAGGGAGGGTCTCAGGTTTGGAATGGGAAGGATTTGGAAATCACATCTCATGTTATAGGAAGGACCTTAGGTTTGGTATTAGAAGCATTGAGATATCACATCTCATGCTATAGGAAGGGTCTCTGGATTGGAATGGGAAGGAGTTGGATATCACATCTCATGTTATTGGAAGGATCTCAGGTTTGGTATTAGAAGCATTGAGATATCACATCTCATGCTATCGGAAGGGTCTTACGTTTGGTATAAGCATTGAGATATCACATCTCTGCTATCGGAAGGGTCTCAGGATTGGAATGGGAAGGATTTGGATATCATAATTCATGTTATAGGAAGGGTCTCAGGTTTGGTATTAGAAGCATTGAGATATCACATCTCATGCTATAGGAAGGGTCTCAGGATTGGAATGGGAAGGACTTGGATATCACATCTCATGTTATAGGAAGGGTCTCAGGTTTGGTATTAGAAGCATTGAGATATCACATCTCATGCTATAGGAAGGGTCTCAGGAATGGAATGGGAAGGACTTGGATATCACATCTCATGATAAAGGAAGGGTCTAAGGTTTGGAAGGGGAAGGATTTGGATATCACATCTCATGTTATTGGACCGGTCTCAGGTTTGGTATTAGAAGCATTGAGATATCAAGTCTCATGGTATAGGACGGGAGTTTGATATCACATCTCATGCCATGGTATGGGTCTCAGGTTTTGTAGAAGCATTGGTATATCACATCTCATGCTATCGGAAGGGTATCAGGATTGGATTTGGAAGGAGTTGGATATCCCATCTCATGCTATAGGAAGGGTCTCAGGTTGGAATAGAAGGAGTTGGATATCACATCTCATGTTATAGGAAGGGTCTCAGGATTGGAATGGGAAGGACTTGGATATCACATCTCATGCTGTAGGAAGGGTCTCAGGTTTGGAAAAGGAAGGAGTTGGATATCACATTTCATGTTAGAGGTAGGATCTCAGGTTTGGTATTAGAGGCATTGAGATATCAGATCTCATGCTATCAGAAGGGTATCAGGATTGGAATGGGAAGGAGTTGGATATCACATCTCATGCTAAAGGGAGGGTCTCAGGTTTGGAATGGGAAGGATGTGGATATCACATCTCATGTTATAGGAAGGACCTTAGGTTTGGTATTAGAAGCATTGAGATATCACATCTCATGCTATAGGAAGGGTCTCGGGATTGGAATGGGAAGGAGTTGGATATCACATCTCATGTTATAGGAAGGATCTCAGGTTTGGTATTAGAAGCATTGAGATATCACATCTCATGCTATAGGAAGGGTCTCAGGATTGGAATGGGAAGGAGTTGGATATCACATCTCATGCTATGGGAAGGGTCTCAGGTTTGGTATAAGCATTGAAATGTCACATCTCTGCTATCGGAAGGGTCTCAGGATTGGAATGGGAGGAGCTATATATCACATCTCATGCTAAAGGAAGGGTCTCAGGTTTGGAAGGGGAAGGATTTGGATATCACATCTCATGTTATAGGACGGGTCTCAGGTTTGGTATTAGAAGCATTGTGATATCACATCTCATGCTATAGGATGTGTCTCAGGATTGGAATGGGAAGGAGTTGGATATCACATCTCATGCTATAGGAAGGGTTTCAGGTTTGGTAGAAGCATTGAGATATCACATCTCATGCTATAGGAAGAGTCTCAGGTTTGGGAAGGGAAGGATTTGGATTTCACATCTCATGTTATAGGATGGTTCTCATGTTTGGTTTTTGAAGCATTGAGATATCACATCTCATGCTATCGGAAGGGTCTCAGGTTTGGAATGGGAAGGAGTTGGATATCACATCTCATGTTATAGGAAGGGTCTCAGGTTTGGAATGGGAAGGAGTTGGATATGACATCTCTTGTTATAGGGAGGGTCTCAGGATTTGAATGGTAAGGAGTTGGATATCACATCTCATGCTATAGGAAGGGTCTCAGGTTGGAATGGGAAGGAGTTGGATATCACATCTCATGTTATATACAGGAAGGGTCTCAGGATTGGAATGGGAAGGATTTGGATATCACATCTCTTGCTATAGGAAGGGTCTCAGGTTTTTTATTAGAAACATTGAGATATCACATCTCATGCTATAGGAAGGGTTTTAGGATTGGAATGGGAAGTATTTGGATATCACATCTCATGCTAAAGGAAGGGTCTCAGGTTTGGAAGGGGAAGGATTTGGATATCACATCTCATCCAATAGGAAGGGTCTCAGGTTTGGAATGGGAAGGAATTGGATATCACATCTCATGTTATAGGAAGGGTCTCAGGTTTTTTATTAGAAACATTGAGATATCACATCTCATGTTATAGGACGGTTCCCAGGTTTGGTATTAGAAGCATTGAGATATCACATCTCATGGTATAGGAAGGGTCTCAGGGTTGGAATGGGAAGGAGTTGGATATCACATCTCATCCAATAGGAAGGGTCTCAGGTTTGGAATGGGAAGGAATTGGATATCACATCTCATGTTATAGGAAGGATCTCAGGTTTGGTATTAGAAGCATTGAGATATCACATCTCATGCTATAGGAAGGGTCTCAGGATTGGAATGTGAAGGATTTGGATATCACATCTCATGCTAAAGGAAGGGTCTCAGGTTTGGTAGAAGCATTGAGATATCACATCTCATGCTATAGGAAGGGTCTCAGGATTCGAATGGCAATGAGTTGGATATCACATCTCATGCCATAGGAAGGGTCTCAGGTTTGGTATAAGCATTGAGATATCACATCTCTGCTATCGGAAGGTTCTCAGGATTGGATTGGGAAGGAGTTGGATATCCCTTCCCATGCTATAGGAAGTGTCTCAGGTTGGAATGGGAAGGAGTTGAATATCACATCTCATGTTATAGGAAGGGTCTCAGGATTGGAATGGGAAGGATTTGGATATCACATCTCTTGCTATAGGAAGGGTCTCAGGATTGGAATGGGAAGGATTTGGATATCACATCTCATGTCATAGGAAGGATCTCAGGTTTGGTATTAGAAGCATTGATATATCACATCTCATGCTATAGGAATGGTCTCAGGATTGGAATGGGTAGGAGTTGGATATTACATTCTTGCTATAGTAAGGGTCTCATGTTTGGAATGGGAAGGAGTTGGATATCACATATGCTATAGAAAGTGTCTCAGGTTTGGAACGGGAAGGAGTTGGATATCACATCTCATGTTATAGGAAGGGTCTCAGGTTTGGTATAAGCATTGAGATATCACATCTCTGCTATCAGGAGTGGCTCAGGATTGGAATGGGAAGGAGTTGGATATCCCATCTCATGTTAAAGGACGGGTCTCTGGTTTAGTATTAGAATCATTGAGATATCACATCGCATGCTGTAGGAAGGGTCTAAGGATTGGAATGGGATGGACTTGGATATCACATCTCATGCTATAGGTAGGCTCTCAGGTTTGGTATAAGCATTGAGATATCACATCTCATGCTATAGGAAGGGTCTCAGGATTGGAATGGGAAGGATTTGGATATCACATCTCATGCTATAGGAAGGGTCTCAGGTTTGGTATAAGCATTGAGATATCACATCTCTGCTATCAGGAGTGGCTCAGGATTGGAATGGGAAGGAGTTGGATATCCCATCTCATGTTAAAGGACGGGTCTCTGGTTTGGTATTAGAATCATTGAGATATCACATCGCATGCTGTAGGAAGGGTCTAAGGATTGGAATGGGATGGACTTGGATATCACATCTCATGCTATAGGTAGGCTCTCAGGTTTGGTATAAGCATTGAGATATCACATCTCATGCTATAGGAAGGGTCTCAGGGTTGGAATTGGAAGGAGTTGTATATGACATCTCATGCCATAGGAAGGGTCTCAGGTTTGGTATAAGCATTGAGATATCACATCACATGCTATAGGAAGGGTCTCACGATTGGAATGGGAAGGACTTGGATATCACATCTCATGCTATAGGCAGGGTCTCAGGTTTGGAAAGGGAAGGAGATGGATATCACATTTCATGTTAGAGGTAGGATCTCAGGTTTGGTATTAGAGGCATTGAGATATCACATCTCATGCTATCAGAAGGGTCTCAGGATTGGAATGGGAAGGAGTTGGATATCACATTTCATGCTAAAGGGAGGGTCTCAGGTTTGGAAGGGGAAGGATTTGGAAATCACATCTCATATTATAGGAAGGATCTCAGGTTTGGTATTAGAAGCATTGAGATATCACATCTCATGCTATCGGAAGGATCTCAGGTTTGGTATAAGAGGCATTGAGATATCACATCTCATGCTATCATAAGGGTCTCAGGATTGGAATGGGAAGGAGTTGGATATCACATCTCATGTTATAGGAAGGATCTCAGGTTTGGTATTAGAAGCATTGAGACATCACATCTCATGCTATAGGAAGGGTCTCAGGATTGGAATGGGAAGGAGTTGGATATCACATCTCATGCTATAGGAAGGGTCTCAGGTTTGGTATAAGCATTGAGATATCACATCTCATGCTATAGGAAGGGTCTCAGGATTGGAAAGGGAAGGATTTGGATATCACATCTTATGCTATAGGAAGGGTCTCAGGTTTGGTATAAGCATGGAGATATCACTTCTCATGCTATAGGAAGGGTCTCAGGATTGGAATGGGAAGGAGTTGGATATCACATCTCATGCTATAGGAAGGGTCTCAGATTTGGTATAAGCATTGAGATATCACATCTCATGCTATAGGAAGGGTCTCAGGATTGGAATGGGAAGGAGTTGTATATGACATCTCAGGCCATAGGAAGGGTCTCAGATTTGGTATAAGCATTGAGATATCACATCTCATGATATCGGAAGGGTCTCAGGATTGGAATGGGAAGGAGTTGGATATCACATTTCATGATAAAGGAAGGGTCTAAGGTTTGGAAGGGGAAGGATTTGGATATCACATCTCATGTTATAGGACGGGTCTCAGGTTTGGTATTAGAAGCATTGAGATATCAAGTCTCATGGTATAAGAAGGGTCTCAGGATTGGAATGGGAAGGAGTTTGATATCACATCTTATGCCATAGTATGGGTCTCAGGTTTGGTAGAAGCATTGGGATATCACATCTCATGCTATCGGAAGGGTATCAGTATTGGATTTGGAAGGAGTTGGATATCCCATCTCATGCTATAGGAAGGGTCTCAGGTTGGAATGGGAAGGAGTTGGATATCACATTTCATGTTATAGGAAGGGTCTCAGGATTGGAATGGGAAGGACTTGGATATCATATCTCATGCTATAGGAAGGCTCTCAGGTTTGGAAGGGGAAGGAGTTGGATATCACATTTCATGTTAGAGGAAGGATCTCAGGTTTGGTATTAGAGGCCTTGAGATATCACATCTCATGCTATAGGAAGGGTCTCAGGATTGGAATGGGAAGGAGTTGGATATCACATCTCAAGCTATAGGAAGGGTCTCAGGTTTGGTATAAGCATTGAGATATCACATCTCATGCTATAGGAAGGGTCTCCTGATTGGAATGGGAAGAAGTTGGATATCACATCTCATGCTATAGGAAGGGTCTCAGGTTTGGTATAAGCATTGAGATATCACATCTCATGCTATAGGAAGGGTCTCAGGATTGGAATGGGAAGGAGTTGTATATGCCATCTCATGCCATAGGAAGGGTCTCAGGTTTGGTAAAAGCATTGAGATATCACATCACATGCTATAGGAAGGGTCTCAGGATTGGAATGGGAAGGACTTGGATATCACATATCATGCTATAGGCAGGGTCTCAGGTTTGGAAAGGGAAGGAGATGGATATCACATTTCATGTTAGAGGTAGGATCTCAGGTTTGGTATTAGAGGCATTGAGAAATCACATCTCATGCTATCAGAAGGGTCTCAGGATTGGAATGGGAAGGAGTTGGATATCACATCTCATGCTAAAGGGAGGGTCTCAGGTTTGGAAGGGGAAGGATTTGGAAATCACATCTCATATTATAGGAAGGATCTCAGGTTTGGTATTAGAAGCATTGAGATATCACATCTCATGCTATCGGAAGGATCTCAGGTTTGGTATAAGAGGCATTGAGATATCACATCTCATGCTATCATAAGGGTCTAAGGATTGGAATGGGAAGGAGTTGGATATCACATCTCATGTTATAGGAAGGATCTCAGGTTTGGTATTGGAAGCATTGAGACATCACATCTCATGCTATAGGAATGGTCTCAGGATTAGAATGGGTAGGAGTTGGATATTACATTCTTGCTATAGGAAGGGTCTCATGTTTGGAATGGGAAGGAGTTGGATATCACATATGCTATAGGAAGTGTCTCAGGTTTGGAACGGGAAGGAGTTGGATATCACATCTCATGTTATAGGAAGGGTCTCAGGTTTGGTATAAGCATTGAGATATCACATCTCTGCTATCAGGAGTGGCTCAGGATTGGAATGGGAAGGAGTTGGATATCCCATCTCATGTTAAAGGACGGGTCTCTGGTTTGGTATTAGAATCATTGAGATATCACATCGCATGCTGTAGGAAGGGTCTAAGGATTGGAATGGGATGGACTTGGATATCACATCTCATGCTATAGGTAGGCTCTCAGGTTTGGTATAAGCATTGAGATATCACATCTCATGCTATAGGAAGGGTCTCAGGATTGGAATGGGAAGGATTTGGATATCACATCTCATGCTATAGGAAGGGTCTCAGGTTTGGTATAAGCATGGAGATATCACTTCTCATGCTATAGGAAGGGTCTCAGGATTGGAATGGGAAGGTGTTGGATATCACATCTCATGCTATAGGAAGGGTCTCAGATTTGGTATAAGCATTGAGATATCACATCTCATGCTCTAGGAAGGGTCTCAGGATTGCAATGGGAAGGAGTTGTATATGACATCTCAGGCCTTAGGAAGGGTCTCAGGTTTGGTATAAGCATTGAGATATCACATCTCTGCTATCGGAAGGGTCTCAGGATTGGAATGGGAAGGAGTTGGATATCCCATCTCATGTTATAGGAAGGGTCTCAGGTTTGGTATTAGAAGCATTGAGATATCACATCTCATGCTATAGGAAGGGTCTCAGGATTGGAATGGGAAGGACTTGGATGTCACATCTCATGCTATAGGGAGGGTCTCAAGTTTAATATTAGAAGCATTGAGATAACAAATCTCATGATATCGGAAGGGTCTCAGGATTGGAATGGGAAGGAGTTGGATATCACATCTCATTATAAAGGAAGGGTCTAAGGTTTGGAAGGGGATGGATTTGGATATCACATCTCATGTTATAGGACGGGTCTCAGGTTTGGTGTTAGAAGCATTGAGATATCAAGTGTCATGGTATAAGAAGGGTCTCAGAATTGGAATGGGAAGGAGTTGGATATCACATCTCAAGCTATAGGAAGCGTCTCAGGATTGGAATGGGAAGGAGTTTGATATCACATCTCATGCCATAGTATGGGTCTCAGGTTTGGTAGAAGCATTGGGATATCACATCTCATGCTATCGGAAGGGTATCAGTATTGGATTTGGAAGGAGTTGGATATCCCATCTCATGCTATAGGAAGGGTCTCAGGTTAGAATGGGAAGGAGTTGGATATCACATTTCATGTTATAGGAAGGGTCTCAGGATTGGAATGGGAAGGACTTGGATATCATATCTCATGCTATCGGAAGGCTCTCAGGTTTGGAATTGGAAGGAGTTGGATATCACATTTCATGTTAGAGGAAGGATCTCAGGTTTGGTATTAGAGGCCTTGAGATATCACATCTCATGCTATAGGAAGGGTCTCAGGATTGGAATGGGAAGGAGTTGGATATCACATCTCAAGCTATAGGAAGGGTCTCAGGTTTGGTATAAGCATTGAGATATCACATCTCATGCTATAGGAAGGCTCTCAGGATTGGAATGGGAAGAAGTTGGATATCACATCTCATGCTATAGGAAGGGTCTCAGGTTTGGTATAAGCATTGAGATATCACATCTCATGCTATAGGAAGGGTCTCAGGGTTGGAATGGGAAGGAGTTGTATATGACATCTCATGCCATAGGAAGGGTCTCAGGTTTGGTATAAGCATTGAGATATCACATCACATGCTATAGGAAGGGTCTCAGGATTGGAATGGGAAGGACTTGGATATCACATCTCATGCTATAGGCAGGGTCTCAGGTTTGGAAAGGGAAGGAGATGGATATCACATTTCATGTTAGAGGTAGGATCTCAGGTTTGGTATTAGAGGCATTGAGATATCACATCTCATGCTATCAGAAGGGTCTCAGGATTGGAATGGGAAGGAGTTGGATATCAAATCTCATGCTAAAGGGATGGTCTAAGGTTTGGAAGGGGAGGGATTTGGACATCATATCTCATGTTATTGGAAGGATCTCAGGTTTGGTATTAGAAGCATTGAGATATCACATCTCATGCTATCGGAAGGGTCTTAGGTTTGGTATAAGCATTGAGATATCACATCTCTGCTATCGGAAGGGTCTCAGGATTGGAATGGGAAGGATTTGGATATCACAATTCATGTTATAGGGAGGGTCTCAGTTTTCATATTAGAAGCATTGAGATATCACATATGCTATTGGAAGGGTCTCAGTATTGGAATGGGAAGGAGTTGGATATCACATCTCATGTTATAGGGAGGGTCTCAGTTTTGATATTAGAAGCATTGAGATATCACATATGCTATTGGAAGGGTCTCAGTATTGGAATTGGAAGGAGTTGGATATCACATATGCTAAAGGAAAGGTCTCAGGTTTGGAATGGGAAGGAGTTGAATATCACATCTCATGCTAAAGGAAGGGTCATCAGGTTCGGTATAAGCATTGAGATATCACATCTCTGCTATCAGAAGGGTCTCAGGATAGGAATGGGAAGGACGTAGATTTCACATCTCATACTATAGGGAGGGTCTCAGTTTTGATATTAGAAGCATTGAGCTATCGCATATCAAGCTATAGGAAGGGTCTCAGGTTTGGAAGGGGAAGGATTTGGATCTCACATCTCAAGCTATCTCAGGATTGGAATGGGAAGGAGTTTGATATTTCATCTCAAGCTATAGGAAGGGTCTCAGGTTTGGAAAGGGAAGGATTTGGATTTCACATCTCATGTTATAGGATGGTTCTCATGTTTGGTTTTAGAAGCATTGAGATATCACATCTCATGCTATGGGAAGGGTCTCAGGTTTGGAATGGGAAGGAGTTGGTTATCACATCTCATGCTAAAGGAAAGGTCTCAGGTCTGGAAGGGGAAGGATTTGGATCTCACATCTCATGTTTTAGGACGGGTCTCAGGTTTGGTATTAGAAGCATTGAACTATCACATCTCATGGTATAGGAAGGGTCCCAGGATTGGAATGGGAAGGAGTTGGATATCACATTGAATCGGAAGGAGTTTGATATCACATCTCAAGCTATAGGAAGGGCCTCATGTTTGGAATGGGAATGATTTGGATTTCACATCTCATGTTATAGGATGGTTCTCATGTTTGGTTTTAGAAGCATTGAAATATCACATCTCATGCTATCTGAAGGGTCTCAGGTTTGGAATGGGAAGGAGTTTGATATCACATCTCATGTTAGAGGTAGGATCTCAGGTTTGGTATTAGAGGCATTGAGATATGACATCTCATGCCATCAGAAGGGTCTCAGGATTGGAATGGGAAGGAGTTGGATATCACATCTCATGCTAAAGGGAGGGTCTAAGGTTTGGAAGGGGAAGGATTTGGACATCACATCTCATGTTATTGGAAGGATCTGAGGTTTGGTATTAGAAGCATTGAGATATCACATCTCATGCTATCGGAAGGGTCTCAGGTTTGGTATAAGCATTGAGATATCACATCTCTGCTATCGGAAGGGTCTCAGGATTGGAATGGGAAGGATTTGGATATCACATCTCATGTTATAGGAAGGGTCTCAGGTTTGGTATTAGAAGCATTGAGATATCACATCTCATGCTATATTAAGGGTCTCAGGAATGGAATGGGAATGACTTGGATATCACATCTCATGATAAAGGAAGGGTCTAAGGTTTGGAAGGGGAAGGATTTGGATATCACATCTCATGTTATTGGACCGGTCTCAGGTTTGGTATTAGAAGCATTGAGATATCAAGTCTCATGGTATAGGACGGGAGTTTGATATCACATCTCATGCCATGGTATGGGTCTCAGGTTTTGTAGAAGCATTGGGATATCACATCTCATGCTATTGGAAGGGTATCAGGATTGGATTTGGAAGGAGTTGGATATCCCATCTCATGCTATAGGAAGGGTCTCAGGTTGGAGTAGAAGGAGTTGGATATCACATCTCATGTTATAGGAAGGGTCTCAGGATTGGAATGGGAAGGACTTGGATATCACATCTCATGTTATAGGAAGGATCTCAGGTTTTGTATTAGAATCATTGAGATATCACATCTCATGCTATAGGAAGGGTCTCAGGATTGGAATGTGAAGCATTTGGATATCACATCTCATGCTAAAGGAAGGGTCTCAGGTTTGGTAGAAGCATTGGGATATCACATCTCATGCTATCGGAAGGGTATCAGTATTGGATTTGGAAGGAGTTGGATATCCCTTCTCATGCTATAGGAAGGGTCTCAGGTTGGAATGGGTAGGAGTTGGATATCACATCTCATGTTATAGGAAGGGTCTCAAGATTGAAATGGGAAGGATTTGGATATCACATCTCTTGCTATAGGAAGGGTCTCAGGTTTTCTATTAGAAACATTGAGATATGACATCTCATGCTATAGGAAGGGTTTCAGTATTGGAATGGGAAGGATTTGGATATCACATCTCATGCTAAAGGAAGGGTCTCAGGTTTGGAAGGGGAAGGATTTGGATATCATATCTCATGTTATAGGACATATCTCATGTTATAGGACGGGTCCCAGGTTTGGTATTAGAAGCATTGAGATATCACATCTCATGGTATAGGAAGGGTCTCAGGATTGGAATGGGAAGGAGTTGGATCTCCCTTCTCATGCTACAGGAAGGGTCTCAGGTTGGAATGGGAAGGAGTTGGATATCACATCTCGTTATAGGAAGGGTCTCAGGATTGGAATGGGAAGGAATTGGATATCACATCTCTTGCTATAGGAAGGGTCTCAGGTTTGGAAGGGGAAGGATTTGGATATCATATCTCATGTTATAGGACCGGTCCCAGGTCTGGTATTTGAAGCATTGAGATATCACATCTCATGCTATAGGAGGAGTCTCAGGATTGGAATGGGAAGGAGTTGGATATCACGTCTCATGATATAGGAAGGGTCTCAGGATTGGAATGGGCAGGAGTTGAATATCACCTCTCATGCTAAAGGAAGGGTATCAGGTTTGGTAGAAGCATTGGGATATCACATCTCATGCTATCGGAAGGGTATCAGTATTGGATTTGGAAGGAGTTGGATATCCCTTCTCATGCTATAGGAAGGGTCTCAGGTTGGAATGGGTAGGAGTTGGATATCACATCTCATGTTATAGGAAGGGTCTCAAGATTGAAATGGGAAGGATTTGGATATCACATCTCTTGCTATAGGAAGGGTCTCAGGTTTTCTATTAGAAACATTGAGATATGACATCTCATGCTATAGGAAGGGTTTCAGTATTGGAATGGGAAGGATTTGGATATCACATCTCATGCTAAAGGAAGGGTCTCAGGTTTGGAAGGGGAAGGATTTGGATATCATATCTCATGTTATAGGACATATCTCATGTTATAGGACGGGTCCCAGGTTTGGTATTAGAAGCATTGAGATATCACATCTCATGGTATAGGAAGGGTCTCAGGATTGGAATGGGAAGGAGTTGGATCTCCCTTCTCATGCTACAGGAAGGGTCTCAGGTTGGAATGGGAAGGAGTTGGATATCACATCTCGTTATAGGAAGGGTCTCAGGATTGGAATGGGAAGGAATTGGATATCACATCTCTTGCTATAGGAAGGGTCTCAGGTTTGGAAGGGGAAGGATTTGGATATCATATCTCATGTTATAGGACCGGTCCCAGGTCTGGTATTAGAAGCATTGAGATATCACATCTCATGCTATAGGAGGAGTCTCAGGATTGGAATGGGAAGGAGTTGGATATCACGTCTCATGATATAGGAAGGGTCTCAGGATTGGAATGGGCAGGAGTTGAATATCACCTCTCATGCTAAAGGAAGGGTATCAGGTTTGATAGAAGCATTGAGATATCACATCTCATGCTATAGGAAGGAACTCAGGATTGGAATGGGAAGGAGTTGGATATCACATCTAATGCCATAGGAAGGGTCATCAGGTTTGGTATAAGCATTGAGATATCACATCTCTGCTATCGGAAGGGTCTCAGGATAGGAATGGTAAGGACTTAGAATTCACATCTCATACTATAGGGAGGGTCTCAGTTTTGATATTAGAAGCATTGAGCTATCACATCTCATGCTATCGGAAGGGTCTCAGGATTGGAATGGGATGGAGTTGGATATCACATCTCAAGCTATCTCAGGATTGGAATGGGAAGGAGTTTGATATTTCATCTCAAGCTATAGGAAGGGTCTCAGGTTTGGAAAGGGAAGGATTTGGATTTCACATCTTATGTTATAGGATGGTTCTCATGTTTGGTTTTAGAAGCATTGAGATATCACATCTCATGCTATCGGAAGGGTCTCAGGTTTGGAAAGGGAAGGATTTGGATTTCACATGTTATAGGATGGTTCTCAGGTTTGGTTTTAGAAGCATTAAATTATAACATCTCATGCTATAGGAAGGGTCTCAGGTTTGGAATGGGAAGGAGTTGGATATCACATCTCTGCTATCTGAAGGGTCTCATGATTGGAATGGGAAGGAGTTGGATATCCCATCTCGTTATAGGAAGGGTCTCAGGTTTGGTATTAGAAGCAATGAGATATCACATCTCATGCTATAGGAAGGATCTCAGGTTTGGTATAAGAGGCATTGAGATATCACATCTCATGCTATCATAAGGGTCTAAGGATTGGAATGGGAAGGAGTTGGATATCACATCTCATGTTATAGGAAGGATCTCAGGTTTGGTATTGGAAGCATTGAGACATCACATCTCATGCTATAGGAATGGTCTCAGGATTAGAATGGGTAGGAGTTGGATATTACATTCTTGCTATAGGAAGGGTCTCATGTTTGGAATGGGAAGGAGTTGGATATCACATATGCTATAGGAAGTGTCTCAGGTTTGGAACGGGAAGGAGTTGGATATCACATCTCATGTTATAGGAAGGGTCTCAGGTTTGGTATAAGCATTGAGATATCACATCTCTGCTATCAGGAGTGGCTCAGGATTGGAATGGGAAGGAGTTGGATATCCCATCTCATGTTAAAGGACGGGTCTCTGGTTTGGTATTAGAATCATTGAGATATCACATCGCATGCTGTAGGAAGGGTCTAAGGATTGGAATGGGATGGACTTGGATATCACATCTCATGCTATAGGTAGGCTCTCAGGTTTGGTATAAGCATTGAGATATCACATCTCATGCTATAGGAAGGGTCTCAGGATTGGAATGGGAAGGATTTGGATATCACATCTCATGCTATAGGAAGGGTCTCAGGTTTGGTATAAGCATGGAGATATCACTTCTCATGCTATAGGAAGGGTCTCAGGATTGGAATGGGAAGGTGTTGGATATCACATCTCATGCTATAGGAAGGGTCTCAGATTTGGTATAAGCATTGAGATATCACATCTCATGCTCTAGGAAGGGTCTCAGGATTGCAATGGGAAGGAGTTGTATATGACATCTCAGGCCTTAGGAAGGGTCTCAGGTTTGGTATAAGCATTGAGATATCACATCTCTGCTATCGGAAGGGTCTCAGGATTGGAATGGGAAGGAGTTGGATATCCCATCTCATGTTATAGGAAGGGTCTCAGGTTTGGTATTAGAAGCATTGAGATATCACATCTCATGCTATAGGAAGGGTCTCAGGATTGGAATGGGAAGGACTTGGATGTCACATCTCATGCTATAGGGAGGGTCTCAAGTTTAATATTAGAAGCATTGAGATAACAAATCTCATGATATCGGAAGGGTCTCAGGATTGGAATGGGAAGGAGTTGGATATCACATCTCATTATAAAGGAAGGGTCTAAGGTTTGGAAGGGGATGGATTTGGATATCACATCTCATGTTATAGGACGGGTCTCAGGTTTGGTGTTAGAAGCATTGAGATATCAAGTGTCATGGTATAAGAAGGGTCTCAGAATTGGAATGGGAAGGAGTTGGATATCACATCTCAAGCTATAGGAAGCGTCTCAGGATTGGAATGGGAAGGAGTTTGATATCACATCTCATGCCATAGTATGGGTCTCAGGTTTGGTAGAAGCATTGGGATATCACATCTCATGCTATCGGAAGGGTATCAGTATTGGATTTGGAAGGAGTTGGATATCCCATCTCATGCTATAGGAAGGGTCTCAGGTTAGAATGGGAAGGAGTTGGATATCACATTTCATGTTATAGGAAGGGTCTCAGGATTGGAATGGGAAGGACTTGGATATCATATCTCATGCTATCGGAAGGCTCTCAGGTTTGGAATTGGAAGGAGTTGGATATCACATTTCATGTTAGAGGAAGGATCTCAGGTTTGGTATTAGAGGCCTTGAGATATCACATCTCATGCTATAGGAAGGGTCTCAGGATTGGAATGGGAAGGAGTTGGATATCACATCTCAAGCTATAGGAAGGGTCTCAGGTTTGGTATAAGCATTGAGATATCACATCTCATGCTATAGGAAGGCTCTCAGGATTGGAATGGGAAGAAGTTGGATATCACATCTCATGCTATAGGAAGGGTCTCAGGTTTGGTATAAGCATTGAGATATCACATCTCATGCTATAGGAAGGGTCTCAGGGTTGGAATGGGAAGGAGTTGTATATGACATCTCATGCCATAGGAAGGGTCTCAGGTTTGGTATAAGCATTGAGATATCACATCACATGCTATAGGAAGGGTCTCAGGATTGGAATGGGAAGGACTTGGATATCACATCTCATGCTATAGGCAGGGTCTCAGGTTTGGAAAGGGAAGGAGATGGATATCACATTTCATGTTAGAGGTAGGATCTCAGGTTTGGTATTAGAGGCATTGAGATATCACATCTCATGCTATCAGAAGGGTCTCAGGATTGGAATGGGAAGGAGTTGGATATCAAATCTCATGCTAAAGGGATGGTCTAAGGTTTGGAAGGGGAGGGATTTGGACATCATATCTCATGTTATTGGAAGGATCTCAGGTTTGGTATTAGAAGCATTGAGATATCACATCTCATGCTATCGGAAGGGTCTTAGGTTTGGTATAAGCATTGAGATATCACATCTCTGCTATCGGAAGGGTCTCAGGATTGGAATGGGAAGGATGTGGATATCACAATTCATGTTATAGGGAGGGTCTCAGTTTTCATATTAGAAGCATTGAGATATCACATATGCTATTGGAAGGGTCTCAGTATTGGAATGGGAAGGAGTTGGATATCACATCTCATGTTATAGGGAGGGTCTCAGTTTTGATATTAGAAGCATTGAGATATCACATATGCTATTGGAAGGGTCTCAGTATTGGAATTGGAAGGAGTTGGATATCACATATGCTAAAGGAAAGGTCTCAGGTTTGGAATGGGAAGGAGTTGAATATCACATCTCATGCTAAAGGAAGGGTCATCAGGTTCGGTATAAGCATTGAGATATCACATCTCTGCTATCGGAAGGGTCTCAGGATAGGAATGGGAAGGACGTAGATTTCACATCTCATACTATAGGGAGGGTCTCAGTTTTGATATTAGAAGCATTGAGCTATCGCATATCAAGCTATAGGAAGGGTCTCAGGTTTGGAAGGGGAAGGATTTGGATCTCACATCTCAAGCTATCTCAGGATTGGAATGGGAAGGAGTTTGATATTTCATCTCAAGCTATAGGAAGGGTCTCAGGTTTGGAAAGGGAAGGATTTGGATTTCACATCTCATGTTATAGGATGGTTCTCATGTTTGGTTTTAGAAGCATTGAGATATCACATCTCATGCTATGGGAAGGGTCTCAGGTTTGGAATGGGAAGGAGTTGGTTATCACATCTCATGCTAAAGGAAAGGTCTCAGGTCTGGAAGGGGAAGGATTTGGATCTCACATCTCATGTTTTAGGACGGGTCTCAGGTTTGGTATTAGAAGCATTGAATTATCACATCTCATGGTATAGGAAGGGTCCCAGGATTGGAATGGGAAGGAGTTGGATATCACATTGAATCGGAAGGAGTTTGATATCACATCTCAAGCTATAGGAAGGGCCTCATGTTTGGAATGGGAATGATTTGGATTTCACATCTCATGTTATAGGATGGTTCTCATGTTTGGTTTTAGAAGCATTGAAATATCACATCTCATGCTATCTGAAGGGTCTCAGGTTTGGAATGGGAAGGAGTTTGATATCACATCTCATGTTAGAGGTAGGATCTCAGGTTTGGTATTAGAGGCATTGAGATATGACATCGCATGCCATCAGAAGGGTCTCAGGATTGGAATGGGAAGGAGTTGGATATCACATCTCATGCTAAAGGGAGGGTCTAAGGTTTGGAAGGGGAAGGATTTGGACATCACATCTCATGTTATTGGAAGGATCTGAGGTTTGGTATTAGAAGCATTGAGATATCACATCTCATGCTATCTGAAGGGTCTCAGGTTTGGTATAAGCATTGAGATATCACATCTCTGCTATCGGAAGGGTCTCAGGATTGGAATGGGAAGGATTTGGATATCACATCTCATGTTATAGGAAGGGTCTCAGGTTTGGTATTAGAAGCATTGAGATATCACATCTCATGCTATATTAAGGGCCTCATGTTTGGAATGGGAATGATTTGGATTTCACATCTCATGTTATAGGATGGTTCTCATGTTTGGTTTTAGAAGCATTGAAATATCACATCTCATGCTATCTGAAGGGTCTCAGGTTTGGAATGGGAAGGAGTTTGATATCACATCTCATGTTAGAGGTAGGATCTCAGGTTTGGTATTAGAGGCATTGAGATATGACATCTCATGCCATCAGAAGGGTCTCAGGATTGGAATGGGAAGGAGTTGGATATCACATCTCATGCTAAAGGGAGGGTCTAAGGTTTGGAAGGGGAAGGATTTGGACATCACATCTCATGTTATTGGAAGGATCTGAGGTTTGGTATTAGAAGCATTGAGATATCACATCTCATGCTATCTGAAGGGTCTCAGGTTTGGTATAAGCATTGAGATATCACATCTCATGATAAAGGAATGGTCTAAGGTTTGGAAGGGGAAGGATTTGGATATCACATCTCATGTTATTGGACCGGTCTCAGGTTTGGTATTAGAAGCATTGAGATATCAAGTCTCATGGTATAGGACGGGAGTTTGATATCACATCTCATGCCATGGTATGGGTCTCAGGTTTTGTAGAAGCATTGGGATATCACATCTCATGCTATTGGAAGGGTATCAGGATTGGATTTGGAAGGAGTTGGATATCCCATCTCATGCTATAGGAAGGGTCTCAGGTTGGAGTAGAAGGAGTTGGATATCACATCTCATGTTATAGGAAGGGTCTCAGGATTGGAATGGGAAGGACTTGGATATCACATCTCATGTTATAGGAAGGATCTCAGGTTTTGTATTAGAATCATTGAGATATCACATCTCATGCTATAGGAAGGGTCTCAGGATTGGAATGTGAAGCATTTGGATATCACATCTCATGCTAAAGGAAGGGTCTCAGGTTTGGTAGAAGCATTGGGATATCACATCTCATGCTATCGGAAGGGTATCAGTATTGGATTTGGAAGGAGTTGGATATCCCTTCTCATGCTATAGGAAGGGTCTCAGGTTGGAATGGGTAGGAGTTGGATATCACATCTCATGTTATAGGAAGGGTCTCAAGATTGAAATGGGAAGGATTTGGATATCACATCTCTTGCTATAGGAAGGGTCTCAGGTTTTCTATTAGAAACATTGAGATATGACATCTCATGCTATAGGAAGGGTTTCAGTATTGGAATGGGAAGGATTTGGATATCACATCTCATGCTAAAGGAAGGGTCTCAGGTTTGGAAGGGGAAGGATTTGGATATCATATCTCATGTTATAGGACATATCTCATGTTATAGGACGGGTCCCAGGTTTGGTATTAGAAGCATTGAGATATCACATCTCATGGTATAGGAAGGGTCTCAGGATTGGAATGGGAAGGAGTTGGATCTCCCTTCTCATGCTACAGGAAGGGTCTCAGGTTGGAATGGGAAGGAGTTGGATATCACATCTCGTTATAGGAAGGGTCTCAGGATTGGAATGGGAAGGAATTGGATATCACATCTCTTGCTATAGGAAGGGTCTCAGGTTTGGAAGGGGAAGGATTTGGATATCATATCTCATGTTATAGGACCGGTCCCAGGTCTGGTATTTGAAGCATTGAGATATCACATCTCATGCTATAGGAGGAGTCTCAGGATTGGAATGGGAAGGAGTTGGATATCACGTCTCATGATATAGGAAGGGTCTCAGGATTGGAATGGGCAGGAGTTGAATATCACCTCTCATGCTAAAGGAAGGGTATCAGGTTTGGTAGAAGCATTGGGATATCACATCTCATGCTATCGGAAGGGTATCAGTATTGGATTTGGAAGGAGTTGGATATCCCTTCTCATGCTATAGGAAGGGTCTCAGGTTGGAATGGGTAGGAGTTGGATATCACATCTCATGTTATAGGAAGGGTCTCAAGATTGAAATGGGAAGGATTTGGATATCACATCTCTTGCTATAGGAAGGGTCTCAGGTTTTCTATTAGAAACATTGAGATATGACATCTCATGCTATAGGAAGGGTTTCAGTATTGGAATGGGAAGGATTTGGATATCACATCTCATGCTAAAGGAAGGGTCTCAGGTTTGGAAGGGGAAGGATTTGGATATCATATCTCATGTTATAGGACATATCTCATGTTATAGGACGGGTCCCAGGTTTGGTATTAGAAGCATTGAGATATCACATCTCATGGTATAGGAAGGGTCTCAGGATTGGAATGGGAAGGAGTTGGATCTCCCTTCTCATGCTACAGGAAGGGTCTCAGGTTGGAATGGGAAGGAGTTGGATATCACATCTCGTTATAGGAAGGGTCTCAGGATTGGAATGGGAAGGAATTGGATATCACATCTCTTGCTATAGGAAGGGTCTCAGGTTTGGAAGGGGAAGGATTTGGATATCATATCTCATGTTATAGGACCGGTCCCAGGTCTGGTATTAGAAGCATTGAGATATCACATCTCATGCTATAGGAGGAGTCTCAGGATTGGAATGGGAAGGAGTTGGATATCACGTCTCATGATATAGGAAGGGTCTCAGGATTGGAATGGGCAGGAGTTGAATATCACCTCTCATGCTAAAGGAAGGGTATCAGGTTTGATAGAAGCATTGAGATATCACATCTCATGCTATAGGAAGGAACTCAGGATTGGAATGGGAAGGAGTTGGATATCACATCTAATGCCATAGGAAGGGTCATCAGGTTTGGTATAAGCATTGAGATATCACATCTCTGCTATCGGAAGGGTCTCAGGATAGGAATGGTAAGGACTTAGAATTCACATCTCATACTATAGGGAGGGTCTCAGTTTTGATATTAGAAGCATTGAGCTATCACATCTCATGCTATCGGAAGGGTCTCAGGATTGGAATGGGATGGAGTTGGATATCACATCTCAAGCTATCTCAGGATTGGAATGGGAAGGAGTTTGATATTTCATCTCAAGCTATAGGAAGGGTCTCAGGTTTGGAAAGGGAAGGATTTGGATTTCACATCTTATGTTATAGGATGGTTCTCATGCTTGGTTTTAGAAGCATTGAGATATCACATCTCATGCTATCGGAAGGGTCTCAGGTTTGGAAAGGGAAGGATTTGGATTTCACATGTTATAGGATGGTTCTCAGGTTTGGTTTTAGAAGCATTAAATTATAACATCTCATGCTATAGGAAGGGTCTCAGGTTTGGAATGGGAAGGAGTTGGATATCACATCTCTGCTATCTGAAGGGTCTCAGGATTGGAATGGGAAGGAGTTGGATATCCCATCTCGTTATAGGAAGGGTCTCAGGTTTGGTATTAGAAGCAATGAGATATCACATCTCATGCTATAGGAAGGGTCTAAGGTTTGGAAGGGGACGGATTTGGGTATCACATCTCATGTTATAGGACCGGTCTCAGGTTTGGTATTTGAAGCATTGAGATATCAAGTCTCATGGTATAGGACGGGTCTCAGAATTGGAATGAGAAGGAGTTGGATATCACATCTCAAGCTATAGGAAGGGTCTCATGATTGGAATGGGAAGGAGTTGGATATCACATCTCATGTTATAGGAAGGGTCTCAGGATTGGAATGGGAAGGACTTGGATATCACATCTCATTCTATAGGAAGGCTCTCAGGGTTGGAAGGGGAAGGAGTTGGATATCACATTTCATGTTAGAGGTAGGATCTCAGGTTTGGTTTTAGAGGCATTGAGATATCACATCTCATGCCATCAGAAGGGTCTCAGGATTGGAATGGGAAGGAGTTGGATATCAAATCTCATGCTAAAGGGATGGTCTAAGGTTTGGAAGGGGAGGGATTTGGACATCATATCTCATGTTATTGGAAGGATCTCAGGTTTGGTATTAGAAGCATTGAGATATCACATCTCATGCTATCGGAAGGGTCTTAGGTTTGGTATAAGCATTGAGATATCACATCTCTGCTATCGGAAGGGTCTCAGGATTGGAATGGGAAGGATTTGGATATCACAATTCATGTTATAGGAAGGGTCTCAGGTTTGGTATTAGAAGCATTGAGATATCACATCTCATGCTATAGGAAGGGTCTCAGGATTGGAATGGGAAGGACTTGGATATCACATCTCATGTTATAGGAAGAGTCTCAGGTTTGGTATTAGAAGCATTGAGATATCACATCTCATGCTATAGGAAAGGTCTCAGGAATGGAATGGGAAGGACTTGGATATCACATCTCATGATAAAGGAAGGGTCTAAAGTTTGGAAGGGGAAGGATTTGGATATCACATCTCATGTTATTGGACCGGTCTCAGGTTTGGTATTAGAAGCATTGAGATATCAAGTCTCATGGTATAGGACGGGAGTTTGATATCACATCTCATGCCATGGTATGGGTCTCAGGTTTTGTAGAAGCATTGGGATATCACATCTCATGCTATCGGAAGGGTATCAGGATTGGATTTGGAAGGAGTTGGATATCCCATCTCATGCTATAGGAAGGGTCTCAGGTTGGAATAGAAGGAGTTGGATATCACATCTCATGTTATAGGAAGGGTCTCAGGATTGGAATGGGAAGGACTTGGATATCACATCTCATGCTGTAGGAAGGGTCTCAGGTTTGGAAAAGGAAGGAGTTGGATATCACATTTCATGTTAGAGTTAGGATCTCAGGTTTGGTATTAGAGGCATTGAGATATCACATCTCATGCTATCAGAAGGGTATCAGGATTGGAATGGGAAGGAGTTGGATATCACATCTCATGCTAAAGGGAGGGTCTCAGGTTTGGAATGGGAAGGATTTGGATATCACATCTCATGTTATAGGAAGGACCTTAGGTTTGGTATTAGAAGCATTGAGATATCACATCTCATGCTATAGGAAGGGTCTCGGGATTGGAATGGGAAGGAGTTGGATATCACATCTCATGTTATAGGAAGGATCTCAGGTTTGGTATTAGAAGCATTGAGATATCACATCTCATGCTATAGGAAGGGTCTCAGGATTGGAATGGGAAGGAGTTGGATATCACATCTCATGCTATGGGAAGGGTCTCAGGTTTGGTATAAGCATTGAAATATCACATCTCTGCTATCGGAAGGGTCTCAGGATTGGAATGGGAGGAGCTGGATATCACATCTCATGCTATGGGAAGGGTCTCAGGTTTGGTATAAGCATTGAAATATCACATCTCTGCTATCGGAAGGGTCTCAGGATTGGAATGGGACGAGCTGGATATCACATCTCATGCTAAAGGAAGGGTCTCAGGTTTGGAAGGGGAAGGAGTTGGATATCACATCTCATGCTAAAGGGAGGGTCTCAGGTTTGGAATGGGAAGGATTTGGAAATCACATCTCATGTTATAGGAAGGACCTTAGGTTTGGTATTAGAAGCATTGAGATATCACATCTCATGCTATAGGAAGGGTCTCGGGATTGGAATGGGAAGGAGTTGGATATCACATCTCATGTTATTGGAAGGATCTCAGGTTTGGTATTAGAAGCATTGAGATATCACATCTCATGCTATCGGAAGGGTCTTACGTTTGGTATAAGCATTGAGATATCACATCTCTGCTATCGGAAGGGTCTCAGGATTGGAATGGGAAGGATTTGGATATCATGATTCATGTTATAGGAAGGGTCTCAGGTTTGGTATTAGAAGCATTGAGATATCACATCTCATGCTATAGGAAGGGTCTCAGGATTGGAATGGGAAGGACTTGGATATCACATCTCATGTTATAGGAAGGGTCTCATGTTTGGTATTAGAAGCATTGAGATATCACATCTCATGCTATAGGAAGGGTCTCAGGAATGGAATGGGAAGGACTTGGATATCACATCTCAGGATAAAGGAAGGGTCTAAGGTTTGGAAGGGGAAGGATTTGGATATCACATCTCATGTTATTGGACCGGTCTCAGGTTTGGTATTAGAAGCATTGAGATATCAAGGCTCATGGTATAGGACGGGAGTTTGATATCACATCTCATGCCATGGTATGGGTCTCAGGTTTTGTAGAAGCATTGGTATATCACATCTCATGCTATCGGAAGGGTATCAGGATTGGATTTGGAAGGAGTTGGATATCCCATCTCATGCTATAGGAAGGGTCTCAGGTTGGAATAGAAGGAGTTGGATATCACATCTCATGTTATAGGAAGGGTCTCAGGATTGGAATGGGAAGGACTTGGATATCACATCTCATGCTGTAGGAAGGGTCTCAGGTTTGGAAAAGGAAGGAGTTGGATATCACATTTCATGTTAGAGGTAGGATCTCAGGTTTGGTATTAGAGGCATTGAGATATCAGATCTCATGCTATCAGAAGGGTATCAGGATTGGAATGGGAAGGAGTTGGATATCACATCTCATGCTAAAGGGAGGGTCTCAGGTTTGGAATGGGAAGGATTTGGATATCACATCTCATGTTATAGGAAGGACCTTAGGTTTGGTATTAGAAGCATTGAGATATCACATCTCATGCTATAGGAAGGGTCTCGGGATTGGAATGGGAAGGAGTTGGATATCACATCTCATGTTATAGGAAGGATCTCAGGTTTGGTATTAGAAGCATTGAGATATCACATCTCATGCTATAGGAAGGGTCTCAGGATTGGAATGGGAAGGAGTTGGATATCACATCTCATGCTATGGGAAGGATCTCAGGTCTGGTATAAGCATTGAAATGTCACATCTCTGCTATCGGAAGGGTCTCAGGATTGGAATGGGAGGAGCTATATATCACATCTCATGCTAAAGGAAGGGTCTCAGGTTTGGAAGGGGAAGGATTTGGATATCACATCTCATGTTATAGGACGGGTCTCAGGTTTGGTATTAGAAGCATTGTGATATCACATCTCATGCTATAGGATGTGTCTCAGGATTGGAATGGGAAGGAGTTGGATATCACATCTCATGCTATAGGAAGGGTTTCAGGTTTGGTAGAAGCATTGAGATATCACATCTCATGCTATAGGAAGAGTCTCAGGTTTGGGAAGGGAAGGATTTGGATTTCACATCTCATGTTATAGGATGGTTCTCATGTTTGGTTTTTGAAGCATTGAGATATCACATCTCATGCTATCGGAAGGGTCTCAGGTTTGGAATGGGAAGGAGTTGGATATCACATCTCATGTTATAGGAAGGGTCTCAGGTTTGGAATGGGAAGGAGTTGGATATGACATCTCTTGTTATAGGGAGGGTCTCAGGATTTGAATGGTAAGGAGTTGGATATCACATCTCATGCTATAGGAAGGGTCTCAGGTTGGAATGGGAAGGAGTTGGATATCACATCTCATGTTATATACAGGAAGGGTCTCAGGATTGGAATGGGAAGGATTTGGATATCACATCTCTTGCTATAGGAAGGGTCTCAGGTTTTTTATTAGAAACATTGAGATATCACATCTCATGCTATAGGAAGGGTTTTAGGATTGGACTGGGAAGTATTTGGATATCACATCTCATGCTAAAGGAAGGGTCTCAGGTTTGGAAGGGGAAGGATTTGGATATCACATCTCATCCAATAGGAAGGGTCTCAGGTTTGGAATGGGAAGGAATTGGATATCACATCTCATGTTATAGGAAGGGTCTCAGGTTTTTTATTAGAAACATTGAGATATCACATCTCATGTTATAGGACGGTTCCCAGGTTTGGTATTAGAAGCATTGAGATATCACATCTCATGGTATAGGAAGGGTCTCAGGGTTGGAATGGGAAGGAGTTGGATATCACATCTCATCCAATAGGAAGGGTCTCAGGTTTGGAATGGGAAGGAATTGGATATCACATCTCATGTTATAGGAAGGATCTCAGGTTTGGTATTAGAAGCATTGAGATATCACATCTCATGCTATAGGAAGGGTCTCAGGATTGGAATGTGAAGGATTTGGATATCACATCTCATGCTAAAGGAAGGGTCTCAGGTTTGGTAGAAGCATTGAGATATCACATCTCATGCTATAGGAAGGGTCTCAGGATTCGAATGGCAATGAGTTGGATATCACATCTCATGCCATAGGAAGGGTCTCAGGTTTGGTATAAGCATTGAGATATCACATCTCTGCTATCGGAAGGTTCTCAGGATTGGATTGGGAAGGAGTTGGATATCCCTTCCCATGCTATAGGAAGTGTCTCAGGTTGGAATGGGAAGGAGTTGAATATCACATCTCATGTTATAGGAAGGGTCTCAGGATTGGAATGGGAAGGATTTGGATATCACATCTCTTGCTATAGGAAGGGTCTCAGGATTGGAATGGGAAGGATTTGGATATCACATCTCATGTCATAGGAAGGATCTCAGGTTTGGTATTAGAAGCATTGATATATCACATCTCATGCTATAGGAATGGTCTCAGGATTGGAATGGGTAGGAGTTGGATATTACATTCTTGCTATAGTAAGGGTCTCATGTTTGGAATGGGAAGGAGTTGGATATCACATATGCTATAGAAAGTGTCTCAGGTTTGGAACGGGAAGGAGTTGGATATCACATCTCATGTTATAGGAAGGGTCTCAGGTTTGGTATAAGCATTGAGATATCACATCTCTGCTATCAGGAGTGGCTCAGGATTGGAATGGGAAGGAGTTGGATATCCCATCTCATGTTAAAGGACGGGTCTCTGGTTTAGTATTAGAATCATTGAGATATCACATCGCATGCTGTAGGAAGGGTCTAAGGATTGGAATGGGATGGACTTGGATATCACATCTCATGCTATAGGTAGGCTCTCAGGTTTGGTATAAGCATTGAGATATCACATCTCATGCTATAGGAAGGGTCTCAGGATTGGAATGGGAAGGATTTGGATATCACATCTCATGCTATAGGAAGGGTCTCAGATTTGGTATAAGCATTGAGATATCACATCTCATGCTATAGGAAGGGTCTCAGGATTGGAATGGGAAGGAGTTGTTTATGACATCTCAAGCCTTAGGAAGGGTCTCAGGTTTGGTATAAGCATTGAGATATCACATCTCTGCTATCGGAAGGGTCTCAGGATTGGAATGGGAAGGAGTTGGATATCCCATCTCATGTTATAGGAAGGGTCTCAGGTTTGGTATTAGAAGCATTGAGATATCACATCTCATGCTATAGGAAGGGTCTCAGGATTGGAATGGGAAGGACTTGGATGTCACATCTCATGCTATAGGGAGGGTCTCAAATTTGATATTAGAAGCATTGAGATAACAAATCTCATGATATCGGAAGGGTCTCAGGATTGGAATGGGAAGGAGTTGGATATCACATCTCATTATAAAGGAAGGGTCTAAGGTTTGGAAGGGGAAGGATTTGGATATCACATCTCATGTTATAGGACGGGTCTCAGGTTTGGTATTAGAAGCATTGAGATATCAAGTCTCATGGTATAAGAAGGGTCTCAGAATTGGAATGGGAAGGAGTTGGATATCACATCTCAAGCTATAGGAAGCGTCTCAGGATTGGAATGGGAAGGAGTTTGATATCACATCTTATGCCATACTATGGGTCTCAGGTTTGGTAGAAGCATTGGGATATCACATCTCATGCTATAGGAAGGGTCTCAGGATTGGAATGGGAAGAAGTTGGATATCACATCTCATGCTATAGGAAGGCTCTCAGGTTGGAATAGAAGGAGTTGGATATCACATCTCATGTTATAGGAAGGGTCTCAGGATTGGAATGGGAAGGACTTGGATATCACATCTCATGCTGTAGGAAGGGTCTCAGGTTTGGAAAAGGAAGGAGTTGGATATCACATTTCATGTTAGAGGTAGGATCTCAGGTTTGGTATTAGAGGCATTGAGATATCAGATCTCATGCTATCAGAAGGGTATCAGGATTGGAATGGGAAGGAGTTGGATATCACATCTCATGCTAAAGGGAGGGTCTCAGGTTTGGAATGGGAAGGATTTGGATATCACATCTCATGTTATAGGAAGGACCTTAGGTTTGGTATTAGAAGCATTGAGATATCACATCTCATGCTATAGGAAGGGTCTCGGGATTGTAATGGGAAGGAGTTGGATATCACATCTCATGTTATAGGAAGGATCTCAGGTTTGGTATTAGAAGCATTGAGATATCACATCTCATGCTATAGGAAGGGTCTCAGGATTGGAATGGGAAGGAGTTGGATATCACATCTCATGCTATGGGAAGGGTCTCAGGTTTGGTATAAGCATTGAAATGTCACATCTCTGCTATCGGAAGGGTCTCAGGATTGGAATGGGAGGAGCTATATATCACATCTCATGCTAAAGGAAGGGTCTCAGGTTTGGAAGGGGAAGGATTTGGATATCACATCTCATGTTATAGGACGGGTCTCAGGTTTGGTATTAGAAGCATTGTGATATCACATCTCATGCTATAGGATGTGTCTCAGGATTGGAATGGGAAGGAGTTGGATATCACATCTCATGCTATAGGAAGGGTTTCAGGTTTGGTAGAAGCATTGAGATATCACATCTCATGCTATAGGAAGAGTCTCAGGTTTGGGAAGGGAAGGATTTGGATTTCACATCTCATGTTATAGGATGGTTCTCATGTTTGGTTTTTGAAGCATTGAGATATCACATCTCATGCTATCGGAAGGGTCTCAGGTTTGGAATGGGAAGGAGTTGGATATCACATCTCATGTTATAGGAAGGGTCTCAGGTTTGGAATGGGAAGGAGTTGGATATGACATCTCTTGTTATAGGGAGGGTCTCAGGATTTGAATGGTAAGGAGTTGGATATCACATCTCATGCTATAGGAAGGGTCTCAGGTTGGAATGGGAAGGAGTTGGATATCACATCTCATGTTATATACAGGAAGGGTCTCAGGATTGGAATGGGAAGGATTTGGATATCACATCTCTTGCTATAGGAAGGGTCTCAGGTTTTTTATTAGAAACATTGAGATATCACATCTCATGCTATAGGAAGGGTTTTAGGATTGGAATGGGAAGTATTTGGATATCACATCTCATGCTAAAGGAAGGGTCTCAGGTTTGGAAGGGGAAGGATTTGGATATCACATCTCATCCAATAGGAAGGGTCTCAGGTTTGGAATGGGAAGGAATTGGATATCACATCTCATGTTATAGGAAGGGTCTCAGGTTTTTTATTAGAAACATTGAGATATCACATCTCATGTTATAGGACGGTTCCCAGGTTTGGTATTAGAAGCATTGAGATATCACATCTCATGGTATAGGAAGGGTCTCAGGGTTGGAATGGGAAGGAGTTGGATATCACATCTCATCCAATAGGAAGGGTCTCAGGTTTGGAATGGGAAGGAATTGGATATCACATCTCATGTTATAGGAAGGATCTCAGGTTTGGTATTAGAAGCATTGAGATATCACATCTCATGCTATAGGAAGGGTCTCAGGATTGGAATGTGAAGGATTTGGATATCACATCTCATGCTAAAGGAAGGGTCTCAGGTTTGGTAGAAGCATTGAGATATCACATCTCATGCTATAGGAAGGGTCTCAGGATTTGAATGGCAATGAGTTGGATATCACATCTCATGCCATAGGAAGGGTCTCAGGTTTGGTATAAGCATTGAGATATCACATCTCTGCTATCGGAAGGTTCTCAGGATTGGATTGGGAAGGAGTTGGATATCCCTTCCCATGCTATAGGAAGTGTCTCAGGTTGGAATGGGAAGGAGTTGAATATCACATCTCATGTTATAGGAAGGGTCTCAGGATTGGAATGGGAAGGATTTGGATATCACATCTCTTGCTATAGGAAGGGTCTCAGGATTGGAATGGGAAGGATTTGGATATCACATCTCATGTCATAGGAAGGATCTCAGGTTTGGTATTAGAAGCATTGATATATCACATCTCATGCTATAGGAATGGTCTCAGGATTGGAATGGGTAGGAGTTGGATATTACATTCTTGCTATAGTAAGGGTCTCATGTTTGGAATGGGAAGGAGTTGGATATCACATATGCTATAGAAAGTGTCTCAGGTTTGGAACGGGAAGGAGTTGGATATCACATCTCATGTTATAGGAAGGGTCTCAGGTTTGGTATAAGCATTGAGATATCACATCTCTGCTATCAGGAGTGGCTCAGGATTGGAATGGGAAGGAGTTGGATATCCCATCTCATGTTAAAGGACGGGTCTCTGGTTTGGTATTAGAATCATTGAGATATCACATCGCATGCTGTAGGAAGGGTCTAAGGATTGGAATGGGATGGACTTGGATATCACATCTCATGCTATAGGAAGGGTCTCAGATTTGGTATAAGCATTGAGATATCACATCTCATGCTATAGGAAGGGTCTCAGGATTGGAATGGGAAGGAGTTGTATATGACATCTCAAGCCTTAGGAAGGGTCTCAGGTTTGGTATAAGCATTGAGATATCACATCTCTGCTATCGGAAGGGTCTCAGGATTGGAATGGGAAGGAGTTGGATATCCCATCTCATGTTATAGGAAGGGTCTCAGGTTTGGTATTAGAAGCATTGAGATATCACATCTCATGCTATAGGAAGGGTCTCAGGATTGGAATGGGAAGGACTTGGATGTCACATCTCATGCTATAGGGAGGGTCTCAAATTTGATATTAGAAGCATTGAGATAACAAATCTCATGATATCGGAAGGGTCTCAGGATTGGAATGGGAAGGAGTTGGATATCACATCTCATTATAAAGGAAGGGTCTAAGGTTTGGAAGGGGAAGGATTTGGATATCACATCTCATGTTATAGGAAGGGTCTCAGGTTTGGAATGTGAAGGAGTTGGATATGACATCTCTTGTTATAGGGAGGGTCTCAGGATTTGAATGGTAAGGAGTTGGATATCACATCTCATGCTATAGGAAGGGTCTCAGGTTGGAATGGGAAGGAGTTGGATATCACATCTCATGTTATATACAGGAAGGGTCTCAGGATTGGAATGGGAAGGATTTGGATATCACATCTCTTGCTATAGGAAGGGTCTCAGGTTTTTTATTAGAAACATTGAGATATCACATCTCATGCTATAGGAAGGGTTTTAGGATTGGAATGGGAAGTATTTGGATATCACATCTCATGCTAAAGGAAGGGTCTCAGGTTTGGAAGGGGAAGGATTTGGATATCACATCTCATCCAATAGGAAGGGTCTCAGGTTTGGAATGGGAAGGAATTGGATATCACATCTCATGTTATAGGAAGGGTCTCAGGTTTTTTATTAGAAACATTGAGATATCACATCTCATGTTATAGGACGGTTCCCAGGTTTGGTATTAGAAGCATTGAGATATCACATCTCATGGTATAGGAAGGGTCTCAGGGTTGGAATGGGAAGGAGTTGGATATCACATCTCATCCAATAGGAAGGGTCTCAGGTTTGGAATGGGAAGGAATTGGATATCACATCTCATGTTATAGGAAGGATCTCAGGTTTGGTATTAGAAGCATTGAGATATCACATCTCATGCTATAGGAAGGGTCTCAGGATTGGAATGTGAAGGATTTGGATATCACATCTCATGCTAAAGGAAGGGTCTCAGGTTTGGTAGAAGCATTGAGATATCACATCTCATGCTATAGGAAGGGTCTCAGGATTTGAATGGCAATGAGTTGGATATCACATCTCATGCCATAGGAAGGGTCTCAGGTTTGGTATAAGCATTGAGATATCACATCTCTGCTATCGGAAGGTTCTCAGGATTGGATTGGGAAGGAGTTGGATATCCCTTCCCATGCTATAGGAAGTGTCTCAGGTTGGAATGGGAAGGAGTTGAATATCACATCTCATGTTATAGGAAGGGTCTCAGGATTGGAATGGGAAGGATTTGGATATCACATCTCTTGCTATAGGAAGGGTCTCAGGATTGGAATGGGAAGGATTTGGATATCACATCTCATGTCATAGGAAGGATCTCAGGTTTGGTATTAGAAGCATTGATATATCACATCTCATGCTATAGGAATGGTCTCAGGATTGGAATGGGTAGGAGTTGGATATTACATTCTTGCTATAGTAAGGGTCTCATGTTTGGAATGGGAAGGAGTTGGATATCACATATGCTATAGAAAGTGTCTCAGGTTTGGAACGGGAAGGAGTTGGATATCACATCTCATGTTATAGGAAGGGTCTCAGGTTTGGTATAAGCATTGAGATATCACATCTCTGCTATCAGGAGTGGCTCAGGATTGGAATGGGAAGGAGTTGGATATCCCATCTCATGTTAAAGGACGGGTCTCTGGTTTGGTATTAGAATCATTGAGATATCACATCGCATGCTGTAGGAAGGGTCTAAGGATTGGAATGGGATGGACTTGGATATCACATCTCATGCTATAGGTAGGCTCTCAGGTTTGGTATAAGCATTGAGATATCACATCTCATGCTATAGGAAGGGTCTCAGGATTGGAATGGGAAGGATTTGGATATCACATCTCATGCTATAGGAAGGGTCTCAGATTTGGTATAAGCATTGAGATATCACATCTCATGCTATAGGAAGGGTCTCAGGATTGGAATGGGAAGGAGTTGTATATGACATCTCAAGCCTTAGGAAGGGTCTCAGGTTTGGTATAAGCATTGAGATATCACATCTCATGCTATAGGAAGGGTCTCAGGATTGGAATGGGAAGGATTTGGATATCACATCTCATGCTATAGGAAGGGTCTCAGATTTGGTATAAGCATTGAGATATCACATCTCATGCTATAGGAAGGGTCTCAGGATTGGAATGGGAAGGACTTGGATGTCACATCTCATGCTATAGGGAGGGTCTCAAATTTGATATTAGAAGCATTGAGATAACAAATCTCATGATATCGGAAGGGTCTCAGGATTGGAATGGGAAGGAGTTGGATATCACATCTCATTATAAAGGAAGGGTCTAAGGTTTGGAAGGGGAAGGATTTGGATATCACATCTCATGTTATAGGACGGGTCTCAGGTTTGGTATTAGAAGCATTGAGATATCAAGTCTCATGGTATAAGAAGGGTCTCAGAATTGGAATGGGAAGGAGTTGGATATCACATCTCAAGCTATAGGAAGCTTCTCAGGATTGGAATGGGAAGGAGTTTGATATCACATCTTATGCCATAGTATGGGTCTCAGGTTTGGTAGAAGCATTGGGATATCACATCTCATGCTATAGGAAGGGTCTCAGGATTGGAATGGGAAGAAGTTGGATATCACATCTCAAGCTATAGGAAGGGTCTCAGGTTTGGTATAAGCATTGAGATATCACATCTCATGCTATAGGAAGGGTCTCAGGGTTGGAATGGGAAGGAGTTGTATATGACATCTCATGCCATAGGAAGGGTCTCAGGTTTGGTATAAGCATTGAGATTTCACATTACATGCTATAGGAAGGGTCTCAGGATTGGAATGGGAAGGACTTGGATATCACATCACATGCTATAGGAAGGGTCTCAGGATTGGAATGGGAAGGACTTGGATATCACATCTCATGCTATAGGCAGGGTCTCAGGTTTGGAAAGGGAAGGAGATGGATATCACATTTCATGTTAGAGGTAGGATCTCAGGTTTGGTATTAGAGGCAATGAGATATCACATCTCATGCTATCAGAAGGGTCTCAGGATTGGAATGGGAAGGATTTGGATATCACATCTCTTGCTATAGGAAGGGTCTCAGGATTGGAATGGGAAGGATTTGGATATCACATCTCATGTCATAGGAAGGATCTCAGGTTTGGTATTAGAAGCATTGATATATCACATCTCATGCTATAGGAATGGTCTCAGGATTGGAATGGGTAGGAGTTGGATATTACATTCTTGCTATAGTAAGGGTCTCATGTTTGGAATGGGAAGGAGTTGGATATCACATATGCTATAGAAAGTGTCTCAGGTTTGGAACGGGAAGGAGTTGGATATCACATCTCATGTTATAGGAAGGGTCTCAGGTTTGGTATAAGCATTGAGATATCACATCTCTGCTATCAGGAGTGGCTCAGGATTGGAATGGGAAGGAGTTGGATATCCCATCTCATGTTAAAGGACGGGTCTCTGGTTTGGTATTAGAATCATTGAGATATCACATCGCATGCTGTAGGAAGGGTCTAAGGATTGGAATGGGATGGACTTGGATATCACATCTCATGCTATAGGTAGGCTCTCAGGTTTGGTATAAGCATTGAGATATCACATCTCATGCTATAGGAAGGGTCTCAGGATTGGAATGGGAAGGATTTGGATATCACATCTCATGCTATAGGAAGGGTCTCAGATTTGGTATAAGCATTGAGATATCACATCTCATGCTATAGGAAGGGTCTCAGGATTGGAATGGGAAGGAGTTGTATATGACATCTCAAGCCTTAGGAAGGGTCTCAGGTTTGGTATAAGCATTGAGATATCACATCTCTGCTATCGGAAGGGTCTCAGGATTGGAATGGGAAGGAGTTGGATATCCCATCTCATGTTATAGGAAGGGTCTCAGGTTTGGTATTAGAAGCATTGAGATATCACATCTCATGCTATAGGAAGGGTCTCAGGATTGGAATGGGAAGGACTTGGATGTCACATCTCATGCTATAGGGAGGGTCTCAAATTTGATATTAGAAGCATTGAGATAACAAATCTCATGATATCGGAAGGGTCTCAGGATTGGAATGGGAAGGAGTTGGATATCACATCTCATTATAAAGGAAGGGTCTAAGGTTTGGAAGGGGAAGGATTTGGATATCACATCTCATGTTATAGGAAGGGTCTCAGGTTTGGAATGGGAAGGAGTTGGATATGACATCTCTTGTTATAGGGAGGGTCTCAGGATTTGAATGGTAAGGAGTTGGATATCACATCTCATGCTATAGGAAGGGTCTCAGGTTGGAATGGGAAGGAGTTGGATATCACATCTCATGTTATATACAGGAAGGGTCTCAGGATTGGAATGGGAAGGATTTGGATATCACATCTCTTGCTATAGGAAGGGTCTCAGGTTTTTTATTAGAAACATTGAGATATCACATCTCATGCTATAGGAAGGGTTTTAGGATTGGAATGGGAAGTATTTGGATATCACATCTCATGCTAAAGGAAGGGTCTCAGGTTTGGAAGGGGAAGGATTTGGATATCACATCTCATCCAATAGGAAGGGTCTCAGGTTTGGAATGGGAAGGAATTGGATATCACATCTCATGTTATAGGAAGGGTCTCAGGTTTTTTTATTAGAAACATTGAGATATCACATCTCATGTTATAGGACGGTTCCCAGGTTTGGTATTAGAAGCATTGAGATATCACATCTCATGGTATAGGAAGGGTCTCAGGGTTGGAATGGGAAGGAGTTGGATATCACATCTCATCCAATAGGAAGGGTCTCAGGTTTGGAATGGGAAGGAATTGTATATCACATCTCATGTTATAGGAAGGATCTCAGGTTTGGTATTAGAAGCATTGAGATATCACATCTCATGCTATAGGAAGGGTCTCAGGATTGGAATGTGAAGGATTTGGATATCACATCTCATGCTAAAGGAAGGGTCTCAGGTTTGGTAGAAGCATTGAGATATCACATCTCATGCTATAGGAAGGGTCTCAGGATTTGAATGGCAATGAGTTGGATATCACATCTCATGCCATAGGAAGGGTCTCAGGTTTGGTATAAGCATTGAGATATCACATCTCTGCTATCGGAAGGTTCTCAGGATTGGATTGGGAAGGAGTTGGATATCCCTTCCCATGCTATAGGAAGTGTCTCAGGTTGGAATGGGAAGGAGTTGAATATCACATCTCATGTTATAGGAAGGGTCTCAGGATTGGAATGGGAAGGATTTGGATATCACATCTCTTGCTATAGGAAGGGTCTCAGGATTGGAATGGGAAGGATTTGGATATCACATCTCATGTCATAGGAAGGATCTCAGGTTTGGTATTAGAAGCATTGATATATCACATCTCATGCTATAGGAATGGTCTCAGGATTGGAATGGGTAGGAGTTGGATATTATATTCTTGCTATAGTAAGGGTCTCATGTTTGGAATGGGAAGGAGTTGGATATCACATATGCTATAGAAAGTGTCTCAGGTTTGGAACGGGAAGGAGTTGGATATCACATCTCATGTTATAGGAAGGGTCTCAGGTTTGGTATAAGCATTGAGATATCACATCTCTGCTATCAGGAGTGGCTCAGGATTGGAATGGGAAGGAGTTGGATATCCCATCTCATGTTAAAGGACGGGTCTCTGGTTTGGTATTAGAATCATTGAGATATCACATCGCATGCTGTAGGATGGGTCTAAGGATTGGAATGGGATGGACTTGGATATCACATCTCATGCTATAGGTAGGCTCTCAGGTTTGGTATAAGCATTGAGATATCACATCTCATGCTACAGGAAGGGTCTCAGGATTGGAATGGGAAGGATTTGGATATCACATCTCATGCTATAGGAAGGGTCTCAGATTTGGTATAAGCATTGAGATATCACATCTCATGCTATAGGAAGGGTCTCAGGATTGGAATGGGAAGGAGTTGTATATGACATCTCAAGCCTTAGGAAGAGTCTCAGGTTTGGTATAAGCATTGAGATATCACATCTCTGCTATCGGAAGGGTCTCAGGATTGGAATGGGAAGGAGTTGGATATCCCATCTCATGTTATAGGAAGGGTCTCAGGTTTGGTATTAGAAGCATTGAGATATCACATCTCATGCTGTAGGAAGGGTCTAAGGATTGGAATGGGATGGACTTGGATATCACATCTCATGCTATAGGTAGGCTCTCAGGTTTGGTATAAGCATTGAGATATCACATCTCATGCTATAGGAAGGGTCTCAGGATTGGAATGGGAAGGATTTGGATATCACATCTCATGCTATAGGAAGGGTCTCAGATTTGGTATAAGCATTGAGATATCACATCTCATGCTATAGGAAGGGTCTCAGGATTGGAATGGGAAGGAGTTGTATATGACATCTCAAGCCTTAGGAAGGGTCTCAGGTTTGGTATAAGCATTGAGATATCACATCTCTGCTATCGGAAGGGTCTCAGGATTGGAATGGGAAGGAGTTGGATATCCCATCTCATGTTATAGGAAGGGTCTCAGGTTTGGTATTAGAAGCATTGAGATATCACATCTCATGCTATAGGAAGGGTCTCAGGATTGGAATGGGAAGGACTTGGATGTCACATCTCATGCTATAGGGAGGGTCTCAAATTTGATATTAGAAGCATTGAGATAACAAATCTCATGATATCGGAAGGGTCTCAGGATTGGAATGGGAAGGAGTTGGATATCACATCTCATTATAAAGGAAGGGTCTAAGGTTTGGAAGGGGAAGGATTTGGATATCACATCTCATGTTATAGGAAGGGTCTCAGGTTTGGAATGGGAAGGAGTTGGATATGACATCTCTTGTTATAGGGAGGGTCTCAGGATTTGAATGGTAAGGAGTTGGATATCACATCTCATGCTATAGGAAGGGTCTCAGGTTGGAATGGGAAGGAGTTGGATATCACATCTCATGTTATATACAGGAAGGGTCTCAGGATTGGAATGGGAAGGATTTGGATATCACATCTCTTGCTATAGGAAGGGTCTCAGGTTTTTTATTAGAAACATTGAGATATCACATCTCATGCTATAGGAAGGGTTTTAGGATTGGAATGGGAAGTATTTGGATATCACATCTCATGCTAAAGGAAGGGTCTCAGGTTTGGAAGGGGAAGGATTTGGATATCACATCTCATCCAATAGGAAGGGTCTCAGGTTTGGAATGGGAAGGAATTGGATATCACATCTCATGTTATAGGAAGGGTCTCAGGTTTTTTTATTAGAAACATTGAGATATCACATCTCATGTTATAGGACGGTTCCCAGGTTTGGTATTAGAAGCATTGAGATATCACATCTCATGGTATAGGAAGGGTCTCAGGGTTGGAATGGGAAGGAGTTGGATATCACATCTCATCCAATAGGAAGGGTCTCAGGTTTGGAATGGGAAGGAATTGTATATCACATCTCATGTTATAGGAAGGATCTCAGGTTTGGTATTAGAAGCATTGAGATATCACATCTCATGCTATAGGAAGGGTCTCAGGATTGGTATTAGAAGCATTGAGATATCACATCTCATGCTATAGGAAGGGTCTCAGGATTGGAATGGGAAGGACTTGGATGTCACATCTCATGCTATAGGGAGGGTCTCAAGTTTGATATTAGAAGCATTGAGATAACAAATCTCATGATATCGGAAGGGTCTCAGGATTGGAATGGAAAGGAGTTGGATATCACATCTCATTATAAAGGAAGGGTCTAAGGTTTGGAAGGGGAAGGATTTGGATATCACATCTCATGTTATAGGAAGGGTCTCAGGATTGGAATGGGAAGGACTTGGATGTCACATCTCATGCTATAGGGAGGGTCTCAGGATTGGTATTAGAAGCATTGAGATATCACATCTCATGCTATAGGAAGGGTCTCAGGATTGGAATGGGAAGGACTTGGATGTCACATCTCATGCTATAGGGAGGGTCTCAAGTTTGATATTAGAAGCATTGAGATAACAAATCTCATGATATCGGAAGGGTCTCAGGATTGGAATGGAAAGGAGTTGGATATCACATCTCATTATAAAGGAAGGGTCTAAGGTTTGGAAGGGGAAGGATTTGGATATCACATCTCATGTTATAGGAAGGGTCTCAGGTTTGGAATGGGAAGGAGTTGGATATGACATCTCTTGTTATAGGGAGGGTCTCAGGATTTGAATGGTAAGGAGTTGGATATCACATCTCATGCTATAGGAAGGGTCTCAGGTTGGAATGGGAAGGAGTTGGATATCACATCTCATGTTATATACAGGAAGGGTCTCAGGATTGGAATGGGAAGGATTTGGATATCACATCTCTTGCTATAGGAAGGGTCTCAGGTTTTTTATTAGAAACATTGAGATATCACATCTCATGCTATAGGAAGGGTTTTAGGATTGGAATGGGAAGTATTTGGATATCACATCTCATGCTAAAGGAAGGGTCTCAGGTTTGGAAGGGGAAGGATTTGGATATCACATCTCATCCAATAGGAAGGGTCTCAGGTTTGGAATGGGAAGGAATTGGATATCACATCTCATGTTATAGGAAGGGTCTCAGGTTTTTTTATTAGAAACATTGAGATATCACATCTCATGTTATAGGACGGTTCCCAGGTTTGGTATTAGAAGCATTGAGATATCACATCTCATGGTATAGGAAGGGTCTCAGGGTTGGAATGGGAAGGAGTTGGATATCACATCTCATCCAATAGGAAGGGTCTCAGGTTTGGAATGGGAAGGAATTGTATATCACATCTCATGTTATAGGAAGGATCTCAGGTTTGGTATTAGAAGCATTGAGATATCACATCTCATGCTATAGGAAGGGTCTCAGGATTGGAATGTGAAGGATTTGGATATCACATCTCATGCTAAAGGAAGGGTCTCAGGTTTGGTAGAAGCATTGAGATATCACATCTCATGCTATAGGAAGGGTCTCAGGATTTGAATGGCAATGAGTTGGATATCACATCTCATGCCATAGGAAGGGTCTCAGGTTTGGTATAAGCATTGAGATATCACATCTCTGCTATCGGAAGGTTCTCAGGATTGGATTGGGAAGGAGTTGGATATCCCTTCCCATGCTATAGGAAGTGTCTCAGGTTGGAATGGGAAGGAGTTGAATATCACATCTCATGTTATAGGAAGGGTCTCAGGATTGGAATGGGAAGGATTTGGATATCACATCTCTTGCTATAGGAAGGGTCTCAGGATTGGAATGGGAAGGATTTGGATATCACATCTCATGTCATAGGAAGGATCTCAGGTTTGGTATTAGAAGCATTGATATATCACATCTCATGCTATAGGAATGGTCTCAGGATTGGAATGGGTAGGAGTTGGATATTATATTCTTGCTATAGTAAGGGTCTCATGTTTGGAATGGGAAGGAGTTGGATATCACATATGCTATAGAAAGTGTCTCAGGTTTGGAACGGGAAGGAGTTGGATATCACATCTCATGTTATAGGAAGGGTCTCAGGTTTGGTATAAGCATTGAGATATCACATCTCTGCTATCAGGAGTGGCTCAGGATTGGAATGGGAAGGAGTTGGATATCCCATCTCATGTTAAAGGACGGGTCTCTGGTTTGGTATTAGAATCATTGAGATATCACATCGCATGCTGTAGGATGGGTCTAAGGATTGGAATGGGATGGACTTGGATATCACATCTCATGCTATAGGTAGGCTCTCAGGTTTGGTATAAGCATTGAGATATCACATCTCATGCTACAGGAAGGGTCTCAGGATTGGAATGGGAAGGATTTGGATATCACATCTCATGCTATAGGAAGGGTCTCAGATTTGGTATAAGCATTGAGATATCACATCTCATGCTATAGGAAGGGTCTCAGGATTGGAATGGGAAGGAGTTGTATATGACATCTCAAGCCTTAGGAAGAGTCTCAGGTTTGGTATAAGCATTGAGATATCACATCTCTGCTATCGGAAGGGTCTCAGGATTGGAATGGGAAGGAGTTGGATATCCCATCTCATGTTATAGGAAGGGTCTCAGGTTTGGTATTAGAAGCATTGAGATATCACATCTCATGCTATAGGAAGGGTCTCAGGATTGGAATGGGAAGGACTTGGATGTCACATCTCATGCTATAGGGAGGGTCTCAAATTTGATATTAGAAGCATTGAGATAACAAATCTCATGATATCGGAAGGGTCTCAGGATTGGAATGGGAAGGAGTTGGATATCACATCTCATTATAAAGGAAGGGTCTAAGGTTTGGAAGGGGAAGGATTTGGATATCACATCTCATGTTATAGGAAGGGTCTCAGGTTTGGAATGGGAAGGAGTTGGATATGACATCTCTTGTTATAGGGAGGGTCTCAGGATTTGAATGGTAAGGAGTTGGATATCACATCTCATGCTATAGGAAGGGTCTCAGGTTGGAATGGGAAGGAGTTGGATATCACATCTCATGTTATATACAGGAAGGGTCTCAGGATTGGAATGGGAAGGATTTGGATATCACATCTCTTGCTATAGGAAGGGTCTCAGGTTTTTTATTAGAAACATTGAGATATCACATCTCATGCTATAGGAAGGGTTTTAGGATTGGAATGGGAAGTATTTGGATATCACATCTCATGCTAAAGGAAGGGTCTCAGGTTTGGAAGGGGAAGGATTTGGATATCACATCTCATCCAATAGGAAGGGTCTCAGGTTTGGAATGGGAAGGAATTGGATATCACATCTCATGTTATAGGAAGGGTCTCAGGTTTTTTATTAGAAACATTGAGATATCACATCTCATGTTATAGGACGGTTCCCAGGTTTGGTATTAGAAGCATTGAGATATCACATCTCATGGTATAGGAAGGGTCTCAGGGTTGGAATGGGAAGGAGTTGGATATCACATCTCATCCAATAGGAAGGGTCTCAGGTTTGGAATGGGAAGGAATTGGATATCACATCTCATGTTATAGGAAGGATCTCAGGTTTGGTATTAGAAGCATTGAGATATCACATCTCATGCTATAGGAAGGGTCTCAGGATTGGAATGTGAAGGATTTGGATATCACATCTCATGCTAAAGGAAGGGTCTCAGGTTTGGTAGAAGCATTGAGATATCACATCTCATGCTATAGGAAGGGTCTCAGGATTTGAATGGCAATGAGTTGGATATCACATCTCATGCCATAGGAAGGGTCTCAGGTTTGGTATAAGCATTGAGATATCACATCTCTGCTATCGGAAGGTTCTCAGGATTGGATTGGGAAGGAGTTGGATATCCCTTCCCATGCTATAGGAAGTGTCTCAGGTTGGAATGGGAAGGAGTTGAATATCACATCTCATGTTATAGGAAGGGTCTCAGGATTGGAATGGGAAGGATTTGGATATCACATCTCTTGCTATAGGAAGGGTCTCAGGATTGGAATGGGAAGGATTTGGATATCACATCTCATTTCATAGGAAGGATCTCAGGTTTGGTATTAGAAGCATTGATATATCACATCTCATGCTATAGGAATGGTCTCAGGATTGGAATGGGTAGGAGTTGGATATTACATTCTTGCTATAGTAAGGGTCTCATGTTTGGAATGGGAAGGAGTTGGATATCACATATGCTACAGAAAGTGTCTCAGGTTTGGAACGGGAAGGAGTTGGATATCACATCTCATGTTATAGGAAGGGTCTCAGGTTTGGTATAAGCATTGAGATATCACATCTCTGCTATCAGGAGTGGCTCAGGATTGGAATGGGAAGGAGTTGGATATCCCATCTCATGTTAAAGGACGGGTCTCTGGTTTGGTATTAGAATCATTGAGATATCACATCGCATGCTGTAGGAAGGGTCTAAGGATTGGAATGGGATGGACTTGGATATCACATCTCATGCTATAGGTAGGCTCTCAGGTTTGGTATAAGCATTGAGATATCACATCTCATGCTATAGGAAGGGTCTCAGGATTGGAATGGGAAGGATTTGGATATCACATCTCATGCTATAGGAAGGGTCTCAGATTTGGTATAAGCATTGAGATATCACATCTCATGCTATAGGAAGGGTCTCAGGATTGGAATGGGAAGGAGTTGTATATGACATCTCAAGCCTTAGGAAGGGTCTCAGGTTTGGTATAAGCATTGAGATATCACATCTCTGCTATCGGAAGGGTCTCAGGATTGGAATGGGAAGGAGTTGGATATCCCATCTCATGTTATAGGAAGGGTCTCAGGTTTGGTATTAGAAGCATTGAGATATCACATCTCATGCTATAGGAAGGGTCTCAGGATTGGAATGGGAAGGACTTGGATGTCACATCTCATGCTATAGGGAGGGTCTCAAATTTGATATTAGAAGCATTGAGATAACAAATCTCATGATATCGGAAGGGTCTCAGGATTGGAATGGGAAGGAGTTGGATATCACATCTCATTATAAAGGAAGGGTCTAAGGTTTGGAAGGGGAAGGATTTGGATATCACATCTCATGTTATAGGACGGGTCTCAGGTTTGGTATTAGAAGCATTGAGATATCAAGTCTCATGGTATAAGAAGGGTCTCAGAATTGGAATGGGAAGGAGTTGGATATCACATCTCAAGCTATAGGAAGCGTCTCAGGATTGGAATGGGAAGGAGTTTGATATCACATCTTATGCCATAGTATGGGTCTCAGGTTTGGCAGAAGCATTGGGATATCACATCTCATGCTATAGGAAGGGTCTCAGGATTGGAATGGGAAGAAGTTGGATATCACATCTCAAGCTATAGGAAGGGTCTCAGGTTTGGTATAAGCATTGAGATATCACATCTCATGCTATAGGAAGGGTCTCAGGGTTGGAATGGGAAGGAGTTGTATATGACATCTCATGCCATAGGAAGGGTCTCAGGTTTGGTATAAGCATTGAGATTTCACATTACATGCTATAGGAAGGGTCTCAGGATTGGAATGGGAAGGACTTGGATATCACATCACATGCTATAGGAAGGGTCTCAGGATTGGAATGGGAAGGACTTGGATATCACATCTCATGCTATAGGCAGGGTCTCAGGTTTGGAAAGGGAAGGAGATGGATATCACATTTCATGTTAGAGGTAGGATCTCAGGTTTGGTATTAGAGGCAATGAGATATCACATCTCATGCTATCAGAAGGGTCTCAGGATTGGAATGGGAAGGAGTTGGATATCACATTTCATGCTAAAGGGAGGGTCTCAGGTTTGGAAGGGGAAGGATTTGGAAATCACATCTCATATTATAGGAAGGATCTCAGGTTTGGTATTAGAAGCATTGAGATATCACATCTCATGCTATCGGAAGGATCTCAGGTTTGGTATAAGAGGCATTGAGATATCACATCTCATGCTATCATAAGGGTCTCAGGATTGGAATGGGAAGGAGTTGGATATCACATCTCATGTTATAGGAAGGATCTCAGGTTTGGTATTAGAAGCATTGAGACATCACATCTCATGCTATAGGAAGGGTCTCAGGATTGGAATGGGAAGGAGTTGGATATCACATCTCATGCTATAGGAAGGGTCTCAGGTTTGGTATAAGCATTGAGATATCACATCTCATGCTATAGGAAGGGTCTCAGGATTGGAATGGGAAGGATTTGGATATCACATCTTATGCTATAGGAAGGGTCTCAGGTTTGGTATAAGCATTGGGATATCACATCTCATGCTATAGGAAGGGTCTCAGGATTGGAATGGGAAGAAGTTGGATATCACATCTCATGCTATAGGAAGGGTCTCAGGTTTGGTATAAGCATTGAGATATCACATCTCATGCTATAGGAAGGGTCTTAGGGTTGGAATGGGAAGGATTTGGATATCACATCTTATGCTATAGGAAGGGTCTCAGGTTTGGTATAAGCATGGAGATATCACTTCTCATGCTATAGGAAGGGTCTCAGGATTGGAATGGGAAGGAGTTGGATATCACATCTCATGCTATAGGAAGGGTCTCAGATTTGGTATAAGCATTGAGATATCACATCTCATGCTATAGGAAGGGTCTCAGGATTGGAATGGGAAGGAGTTGTATATGACATCTCAGGCCATAGGAAGGGTCTCAGATTTGGTATAAGCATTGAGATATCACATCTCATGATATCGGAAGGGTCTCAGGATTGGAATGGGAAGGAGTTGGATATCACATCTCATGTTATAGGACGGGTCTCAGGTTTGGTATTAGAAGCATTGAGATATCAAGTCTCATGGTATAAGAAGGGTCTCAGGATTGGAATGGGAAGGAGTTTGATATCACATCTCATGCCATAGTATGGGTCTCAGGTTTGGTAGAAGCATTGGGATATCACATCTCATGCTATCGGAAGGGTATCAGTATTGGATTTGGAAGGAGTTGGATATCCCATCTCATGCTATAGGAAGGGTCTCAGGTTGGAATGGGAAGGAGTTGTACATGACATCTCAGGCCTTAGGAAGGGTCTCAGGTTTGGTATAAGCATTGAGATATCACATCTCTGCTATCGGAAGGGTCTCAGGATTGGAATGGGAAGGAGTTGGATATCCCATCTCATGTTATAGGAAGGGTCTCAGGTTTGGTATTAGAAGCATTGAGATATCACATCTCATGCTATAGGAAGAGTCTCAGGATTGGAATGGGAAGGACTTGGATGTCACATCTCATGCTATAGGGAGGGTCTCAAGTTTGATATTAGAAGCATTGAGATAACAAATCTCATGATATCGGAAGGGTCTCAGGATTGGAATGGAAAGGAGTTGGATATCACATCTCATTATAAAGGAAGGGTCTAAGGTTTGGAAGGGGAAGGATTTGGATATCACATCTCATGTTATAGGACGGGTCTCAGGTTTGGTATTAGAAGCATTGAGATATCAAGTGTCATGGTATAAGAAGGGTCTCAGAATTGGAATGGGAAGGAGTTGGATATCACATCTCAAGCTATAGGAAGCGTCTCAGGATTGGAATGGGAAGGAGTTTGATATCACATCTCATGCCATAGTATGGGTCTCAGGTTTGGTAGAAGCATTGGGATATCACATCTCATGCTATCGGAAGGGTATCAGTATTGGATTTGGAAGGAGTTGGATATCCCATCTCATGCTATAGGAAGGGTCTCAGGTTAGAATGGGAAGGAGTTGGATATCACATTTCATGTTATAGGAAGGGTCTCAGGATTGGAATGGGAAGGAGTTGGATATCACATCTCATGCTATAGGAAGGGTCTCAGATTTGGTATAAGCATTGAGATATCAACTCTCATGCTATAGGAAGGGTCTCAGGATTGGAATGGGAAGGAGTTGGATATCACATCTCAGGCCATAGGAAGGATCTCAGGTTTGGTATTAGAAGCATTGAGACATCACATCTCATGCTATAGGAAGGGTCTCAGGATTGGAATGGGAAGGAGTTGGATATCACATCTCATGCTACAGGAAGGGTCTCAGGTTTGGTATAAGCATTGAGATATCACATCTCATGCTATAGGAAGGGTCTCAGGATTGGAATGGGAAGGATTTGGATATCACATCTTATGCTATAGGAAGGGTCTCAGGTTTGGTATAAGCATGGAGATATCACTTCTCATGCTATAGGAAGGGTCTCAGGATTGGAAAGGGAAGGAGTTGGATATCACATCTCATGCTATAGGAAGGGTCTCAGGTTTGGTATTAGAAGCATTGAGATATCACATCTCATGCTATAGGAAGAGTCTCAGGATTGGAATGGGAAGGACTTGGATGTCACATCTCATGCTATAGGGAGGGTCTCAAGTTTGATATTAGAAGCATTGAGATAACAAATCTCATGATATCGGAAGGGTCTCAGGATTGGAATGGAAAGGAGTTGGATATCACATCTCATTATAAAGGAAGGGTCTAAGGTTTGGAAGGGGAAGGATTTGGATATCACATCTCATGTTATAGGACGGGTCTCAGGTTTGGTATTAGAAGCATTGAGATATCAAGTGTCATGGTATAAGAAGGGTCTCAGAATTGGAATGGGAAGGAGTTGGATATCACATCTCAAGCTATAGGAAGCGTCTCAGGATTGGAATGGGAAGGAGTTTGATATCACATCTCATGCCATAGTATGGGTCTCAGGTTTGGTAGAAGCATTGGGATATCACATCTCATGCTATCGGAAGGGTATCAGTATTGGATTTGGAAGGAGTTGGATATCCCATCTCATGCTATAGGAAGGGTCTCAGGTTAGAATGGGAAGGAGTTGGATATCACATTTCATGTTATAGGAAGGGTCTCAGGATTGGAATGGGAAGGAGTTGGATATCACATCTCATGCTATAGGAAGGGTCTCAGATTTGGTATAAGCATTGAGATATCAAATCTCATGCTATAGGAAGGGTCTCAGGATTGGAATGGGAAGGAGTTGGATATCACATCTCATGTTATAGGAAGGATCTCAGGTTTGGTATTAGAAGCATTGAGACATCACATCTCATGCTATAGGAAGGGTCTCAGGATTGGAATGGGAAGGAGTTGGATATCACATCTCATGCTACAGGAAGGGTCTCAGGTTTGGTATAAGCATTGAGATATCACATCTCATGCTATAGGAAGGGTCTCAGGATTGGAATGGGAAGGATTTGGATATCACATCTTATGCTATAGGAAGGGTCTCAGGTTTGGTATAAGCATGGAGATATCACTTCTCATGCTATAGGAAGGGTCTCAGGATTGGAATGGGAAGGAGTTGGATATCACATCTCATGCTATAGGAAGGGTCTCAGATTTGGTATAAGCATTGAGATATCACATCTCATGCTATAGGAAGGGTCTCAGGATTGGAATGGGAAGGAGTTGTATATGACATCTCAGGCCATAGGAAGGGTCTCAGATTTGGTATAAGCATTGAGATATCACATCTCATGATATCGGAAGGGTCTCAGGATTGGAATGGGAAGGAGTTGGATATCACATTTCATGATAAAGGAAGGGTCTAAGGTTTGGAAGGGGAAGGATTTGGATATCACATCTCATGTTATAGGACGGGTCTCAGGTTTGGTATTAGAAGCATTGAGATATCAAGTCTCATGGTATAAGAAGGGTCTCAGGATTGGAATGGGAAGGAGTTTGATATCACATCTCATGCCATAGTATGGGTCTCAGGTTTGGTAGAAGCATTGGGATATCACATCTCATGCTATCGGAAGGGTATCAGTATTGGATTTGGAAGGAGTTGGATATCCCATCTCATGCTATAGGAAGGGTCTCAGGTTGGAATGGGAAGGAGTTGGATATCACATTTCATGTTATAGGAAGGGTCTCAGGATTGGAATGGGAAGGACTTGGATATCATATCTCATGCTATAGGAAGGCTCTCAGGATTGGAATGGGAAGGAGTTGGATATCACATCTCATGCTATAGGAAGGGTCTCAGGATTGGAATGGGAAGAAGTTGGATATCACATCTCATGCTATAGGAAGGGTCTCAGGTTTGGTATAAGCATTGAGATATCACATCTCATGCTATAGGAAGGGTCTCAGGATTGGAATGGGAAGGAGTTGTATATGCCATCTCATGCCATAGGAAGGGTCTCAGGTTTGGTATAAGCATTGAGATATCACATCACATGCTATAGGAAGGGTCTCAGGATTGGAATGGGAAGGACTTGGATATCACATCTCATGCTATAGGAAGGGTCTCAGGATTGGAATGGGAAGGTGTTGGATATCACATCTCATGCTATAGGAAGGGTCTCAGATTTGGTATAAGCATTGAGATATCACATCTCATGCTATAGGAAGGGTCTCAGGATTGCAATGGGAAGGAGTTGTACATGACATCTCAGGCCTTAGGAAGGGTCTCAGGTTTGGTATAAGCATTGAGATATCACATCTCTGCTATCGGAAGGGTCTCAGGATTGGAATGGGAAGGAGTTGGATATCCCATCTCATGTTATAGGAAGGGTCTCAGGTTTGGTATTAGAAGCATTGAGATATCACATCTCATGCTATAGGAAGAGTCTCAGGATTGGAATGGGAAGGACTTGGATGTCACATCTCATGCTATAGGGAGGGTCTCAAGTTTGATATTAGAAGCATTGAGATAACAAATCTCATGATATCGGAAGGGTCTCAGGATTGGAATGGAAAGGAGTTGGATATCACATCTCATTATAAAGGAAGGGTCTAAGGTTTGGAAGGGGAAGGATTTGGATATCACATCTCATGTTATAGGACGGGTCTCAGGTTTGGTATTAGAAGCATTGAGATATCAAGTGTCATGGTATAAGAAGGGTCTCAGAATTGGAATGGGAAGGAGTTGGATATCACATCTCAAGCTATAGGAAGCGTCTCAGGATTGGAATGGGAAGGAGTTTGATATCACATCTCATGCCATAGTATGGGTCTCAGGTTTGGTAGAAGCATTGGGATATCACATCTCATGCTATCGGAAGGGTATCAGTATTGGATTTGGAAGGAGTTGGATATCCCATCTCATGCTATTGGAAGGGTCTCAGGTTAGAATGGGAAGGAGTTGGATATCACATTTCATGTTATAGGAAGGGTCTCAGGATTGGAATGGGAAGGAGTTGGATATCACATCTCATGCTATAGGAAGGGTCTCAGATTTGGTATAAGCATTGAGATATCAACTCTCATGCTATAGGAAGGGTCTCAGGATTGGAATGGGAAGGAGTTGTATATGACATCTCAGGCCATAGGAAGGGTCTCAGATTTGGTATAAGCATTGAGATATCACATCTCATGATATCGGAAGGGTCTCAGGATTGGAATGGGAAGGAGTTGGATATCACATTTCATGATAAAGGAAGGGTCTAAGGTTTGGAAGGGGAAGGATTTGGATATCACATCTCATGTTATAGGACGGGTCTCAGGTTTGGTATTAGAAGCATTGAGATATCAAGTCTCATGGTATAAGAAGGGTCTCAGGATTGGAATGGGAAGGAGTTTGATATCACATCTCATGCCATAGTATGGGTCTCAGGTTTGGTAGAAGCATTGGGATATCACATCTCATGCTATCGGAAGGGTATCAGTATTGGATTTGGAAGGAGTTGGATATCCCATCTCATGCTATAGGAAGGGTCTCAGGTTGGAATTGGAAGGAGTTGGATATCACATTTCATGTTATAGGAAGGGTCTCAGGATTGGAATGGGAAGGACTTGGATATCATATCTCATGCTATAGGAAGGGTCTCAGGTTTGGTATAAGCATGGAGATATCACTTCTCATGCTATAGGAAGGGTCTCAGGATTGGAATGGGAAGGAGTTGGATATCACATCTCATGCTATAGGAAGGGTCTCAGATTTGGTATAAGCATTGAGATATCACATCTCATGCTATAGGAAGGGTCTCAGGATTGGAATGGGAAGGAGTTGGATATCACATCTCATGTTATAGGAAGGATCTCAGGTTTGGTATTAGAAGCATTGAGACATCACATCTCATGCTATAGGAAGGGTCTCAGGATTGGAATGGGAAGGAGTTGGATATCACATCTCATGCTACAGGAAGGGTCTCAGGTTTGGTATAAGCATTGAGATATCACATCTCATGCTATAGGAAGGGTCTCAGGATTGGAATGGGAAGGATTTGGATATCACATCTTATGCTATAGGAAGGGTCTCAGGTTTGGTATAAGCATGGAGATATCACTTCTCATGCTATAGGAAGGGTCTCAGGATTGGAATGGGAAGGAGTTGGATATCACATCTCATGCTATAGGAAGGGTCTCAGATTTGGTATAAGCATTGAGATATCACATCTCATGCTATAGGAAGGGTCTCAGGATTGGAATGGGAAGGAGTTGTATATGACATCTCAGGCCATAGGAAGGGTCTCAGATTTGGTATAAGCATTGAGATATCACATCTCATGATATCGGAAGGGTCTCAGGATTGGAATGGGAAGGAGTTGGATATCACATTTCATGATAAAGGAAGGGTCTAAGGTTTGGAAGGGGAAGGATTTGGATATCACATCTCATGTTATAGGACGGGTCTCAGGTTTGGTATTAGAAGCATTGAGATATCAAGTCTCATGGTATAAGAAGGGTCTCAGGATTGGAATGGGAAGGAGTTTGATATCACATCTCATGCCATAGTATGGGTCTCAGGTTTGGTAGAAGCATTGGGATATCACATCTCATGCTATCGGAAGGGTATCAGTATTGGATTTGGAAGGAGTTGGATATCCCATCTCATGCTATAGGAAGGGTCTCAGGTTGGAATGGGAAGGAGTTGGATATCACATTTCATGTTATAGGAAGGGTCTCAGGATTGGAATGGGAAGGACTTGGATATCATATCTCATGCTATAGGAAGGCTCTCAGGATTGGAATGGGAAGGAGTTGGATATCACATCTCATGCTATAGGAAGGGTCTCAGGATTGGAATGGGAAGAAGTTGGATATCACATCTCATGCTATAGGAAGGGTCTCAGGTTTGGTATAAGCATTGAGATATCACATCTCATGCTATAGGAAGGGTCTCAGGATTGGAATGGGAAGGAGTTGTATATGCCATCTCATGCCATAGGAAGGGTCTCAGGTTTGGTATAAGCATTGAGATATCACATCACATGCTATAGGAAGGGTCTCAGGATTGGAATGGGAAGGACTTGGATATCACATCTCATGCTATAGGAAGGGTCTCAGGATTGGAATGGGAAGGTGTTGGATATCACATCCCATGCTATAGGAAGGGTCTCAGATTTGGTATAAGCATTGAGATATCACATCTCATGCTATAGGAAGGGTCTCAGGATTGCAATGGGAAGGAGTTGTATATGACATCTCAGGCCTTAGGAAGGGTCTCAGGTTTGGTATAAGCATTGAGATATCACATCTCTGCTATCGGAAGGGTCTCAGGATTGGAATGGGAAGGAGTTGGATATCCCATCTCATGTTATAGGAAGGGTCTCAGGTTTGGTATTAGAAGCATTGAGATATCACATCTCATGCTATAGGAAGGGTCTCAGGATTGGAATGGGAAGGACTTGGATGTCACATCTCATGCTATAGGGAGGGTCTCAAGTTTGATATTAGAAGCATTGAGATAACAAATCTCATGATATCGGAAGGGTCTCAGGATTGGAATGGAAAGGAGTTGGATATCACATCTCATTATAAAGGAAGGGTCTAAGGTTTGGAAGGGGAAGGATTTGGATATCACATCTCATGTTATAGGACGGGTCTCAGGTTTGGTATTAGAAGCATTGAGATATCAAGTGTCATGGTATAAGAAGGGTCTCAGAATTGGAATGGGAAGGAGTTGGATATCACATCTCAAGCTATAGGAAGCGTCTCAGGATTGGAATGGGAAGGAGTTTGATATCACATCTCATGCCATAGTATGGGTCTCAGGTTTGGTAGAAGCATTGGGATATCACATCTCATGCTATCGGAAGGGTATCAGTATTGGATTTGGAAGGAGTTGGATATCCCATCTCATGCTATAGGAAGGGTCTCAGGTTAGAATGGGAAGGAGTTGGATATCACATTTCATGTTATAGGAAGGGTCTCAGGATTGGAATGGGAAGGAGTTGGATATCACATCTCATGCTATAGGAAGGGTCTCAGATTTGGTATAAGCATTGAGATATCAACTCTCATGCTATAGGAAGGGTATCAGGATTGGAATGGGAAGGAGTTGTATATGACATCTCAGGCCATAGGAAGGGTCTCAGATTTGGTATAAGCATTGAGATATCACATCTCATGATATCGGAAGGGTCTCAGGATTGGAATGGGAAGGAGTTGGATATCACATTTCATGATAAAGGAAGGGTCTAAGGTTTGGAAGGGGAAGGATTTGGATATCACATCTCATGATATAGGACGGGTCTCAGGTTTGGTATTAGAAGCATTGAGATATCAAGTCTCATGGTATAAGAAGGGTCTCAGGATTGGAATGGGAAGGAGTTTGATATCACATCTCATGCCATAGTATGGGTCTCAGGTTTGGTAGAAGCATTGGGATATCACATCTCATGCTATCGGAAGGGTATCAGTATTGGATTTGGAAGGAGTTGGATATCCCATCTCATGCTATAGGAAGGGTCTCAGGTTGGAATTGGAAGGAGTTGGATATCACATTTCATGTTATAGGAAGGGTCTCAGGATTGGAATGGGAAGGACTTGGATATCATATCTCATGCTATAGGAAGGCTCTCAGGTTTGGAAGGGGAAGGAGTTGGATATCACATTTCATGTTAGAGGAAGGATCTCAGGCTTGGTATTAGAGGCCTTGAGATATCACATCTCATGCTATAGGAAGGATCTCAGGATTGGAATGGGAAGGAGTTGGATATCACATCTCAAGCTATAGGAAGGGTCTCAGGTTTGGTATAAGCATTGAGATATCACATCTCATGCTATAGGAAGGGTCTCAGGATTGGAATGGGAAGAAGTTGGATATCACATCTCATGCTATAGGAAGGGTCTCAGGTTTGGTATAAGCATTGAGATATCACATCTCATGCTATAGGAAGGGTCTCAGGATTGGAATGGGAAGGAGTTGTATATGCCATCTCATGCCATAGGAAGGGTCTCAGGTTTGGTATAAGCATTGAGCTATCACATCACATGCTATAGGAAGGGTCTCAGGATTGGAATGGGAAGGACTTGGATATCACATATCATGCTATAGGCAGGGTCTCAGGTTTGGAAAGGGAAGGAGATGGATATCACATTTCATGTTAGAGGTAGGATCTCAGGTTTGGTATTAGAGGCATTGAGAAATCACATCTCATGCTATCAGAAGGGTCTCAGGATTGGAATGGGAAGGAGTTGGATATCACATCTCATGCTAAAGGGAGGGTCTCAGGTTTGTAAGGGGAAGGATTTGGAAATCACATCTCATATTATAGGAAGGATCTCAGGTTTGGTATTAGAAGCATTGAGATATCACATCTTATGCTATCGGAAGGATCTCAGGTTTGGTATAAGAGGCATTGAGATATCACATCTCATGCTATCATAAGGGTCTCAGGATTGGAATGGGAAGGAGTTGGATATCACATCTCATGTTATAGGAAGGATCTCAGGTTTGGTATTGGAAGCATTGAGACATCACATCTCATGCTATAGGAATGGTCTCAGGATTGGAATGGGTAGGAGTTGGATATTACATTCTTGCTATAGGAAGGGTCTCATGTTTGGAATGGGAAGGAGTTGGATATCACATATGCTATAGGAAGTGTCTTAGGTTTGGAACGGGAAGGAGTTGGATATCACATCTCATGTTATAGGAAGGATCTCAGGTTTGGTATAAGCATTGAGATATCACATCTCTGCTATCAGGAGTGGCTCAGGATTGGAATGGGAAGGAGTTGGATATCCCATCTCATGTTAAAGGACGGGTCTCTGGTTTGGTATTAGAATCATTGAGATATCACATCGCTGTTAGGAAAGATTTCGTAATTGTAGGGAATTTTCCTTCCATGTGGCAACCCCTAAACCTTTTGCTATTGTTTTTAACCTTGTTCTTGACTTTGCCAGAGAAGTACAGCCTTCTGCCGCACTTCTCTGGGCTTTCGCTCCTTTCTTACGGGGAAACTGACATGCCCTTAAGACAGTCAGTACCGGGGAACGCTGTTTCCCGTAGTTTCTTTTATCATGTTGCGGCTTTAGTGCAACATGACACAAGAGGGCACTGTAAGCTAAGTTACAGCTCTCTTGGGTCTCTAGCCTTCTACAGGCCCTAGATACTCTTTTAGGATGGTATTTGATCGGTGCAAGTCATTCAGGGACTGGAATGGTGGCAGCGATCGTTTTGTTTATTTTGAGCTCCTTTTGGCGTTCTGAGCACGTTTTTCTCACTGAACCCAAAATGGTGGCCTGGCTCCCAAAATGGCCAGACCACGAGGCTCCTTTGTCCTGTCCACTGACCGTCTTGCTCCCTTCACCTTCCCCAGGTCGGGCGACCCGGGGCCTTCCTTATTTGGGCATGTACTTTCCCGCGAAACGTGGTTGCTTTTGCGGGCTTCTACATGTCGTTTGTGTGCCTCCAGGGTGGGGGCTGGGATGTCTGGTCCCAATACACATCCTGGGTGCCAGAGAGTCTAGGGTGGTGTGAATGCCTGGGACCACCGTGGTCCGTGATTGGTCCACGTATGGTATGTGTGTTGATGAGCGGATCTCCCATTGGCTCCCCTCCGTTTTGGCGCGAAGGGAACCGTGGATAAGAGGGAGCTGGAAACACCACTACCAGGTCGATCTCCTGAGTTATCACGAATGAAGGAATACAGGAGCCAAGTATCCTGCAACCAAGAGGCTGGACCGAGGAATCGCTGGTGACCCGCTGAAGGAATCCTCCTTTGCACTGCTGTCGTCCTGTGAAACCCTTTCCTCCTTGGATCGAACCAGAAGGCCTGTACTGGTGCTTCGACCTTTGGAATAGCAGGAACAGCTATTCCCGGCGACTTCATCCTCTCCTGCCAAGTAAGCCTTCGGAAGTGTCTCTGGGCCATCCAGTTGACTGACCAGCTTACAAGGGAGTCCTGCTCTGTAACCGCCGCCAGGTTGTGTTGTATTCCGAGTCCTTGTCACTCTCCCACGCTTCGTACACTTGGCGTTCCCAAGCCTGAAGGAAGGAGTGTACATTTGGCTCGAATACACACGGCCGCTCCGTTGTCCTGCTGCAGCAACAAACTGTGCTGGTTTCGTCGATTGGGACGTCTTTTTGCTCTACACGACTACGAGGCGTTCCCTGCTCTTCTGAACCTGCCAGCTGCTGAAACGAACGTGGAGAAGCCTGGGTCTGCTTGCTTCGGGGACCGGTGAGTAGTTTAGCTAGGATCTGGTCGCCCTCCTGCAGTATCCCATTGCTTTTCCCTGCTGTGTAAAAACAGCACCCTTTTGGCCGTACTCGCGCTCTGCTTCTGCCCGCTGTGGAGGCTGCGCTTGAGTTATGGAACCTGTTCTCCTTCTGCTGTGCACTAACCCGAACTGCCTGACTTCCTCCGAAGAGCTTCCCCTTTTGCCCGTTGGCACCGGCGTGGCAGGTACTTTGAGCACAAGGCTCCACTCTTCGCAGGGCTCGGACTTCCATCTAGTAGGTGCCTCTGAAGGCGAACTGAGTCTAAAGCGGTATCGCACTGCCTGTTTTCCTTCCCTGGCAGGTGGACTACATATTTCGTGCTTTAAACGCTTGCGACTGTGTATTTGTATATATATTGTGTTGATATGGTATGTGTTGGTTTAATATTGTGATATTGTGATTTTCTCGCTACGGTCATTATTTTAAAGGCCTTAAAATAAATGTGTATCTATTTTTGATATAACAACTGTTTGGAGTAGTTTGTAAGCGCTCTTGCTTTGTGTGCTCATTGCGGGCTTTCAGTCACCCTCACCCCTCTTGAGACCTAGTCTTGACCGCCGCGATCGCTACCTTGATTGGTCTGGCTTGTCCAGAGGTTACCCTGTTCCAAGTAATTAGGTTGGCCTTCTGAACTTCTGCGCCACCAGGACAGAGTTCAGAAATCCGTCTTAACAAATTGGTGTACAGCGGTGGGATACGACTGAAGGTATCCAGTGTTGCGCTCGAACTAAGGCATTTCAGGTTATTCCAAACAGTACACGTAGTGAATTGTTATAGAATAACTTTAAAAAGGCCATAGTCCTATCAAACAGTATGGAAGCAAATACCTTGTTAACTTTAAATGCTTCCAAATCAGAAACATTGAAAAAGATGTGTGCGGAGAGAGGTGTTTCCTCTCAAGGCACAAAATTGGAAATGATCCAGAGAATCGTGGCGTGGCAAGAAGCGCACCTTGACGCTATAACTTCCGAGGACAGTGCAGAAGGTGGTGGGGCTGCTCTCACTGGTAGAACCGACGGTTCTGCCGCTGCACTGATCCATCGCGACCACGAGGACAGGGAGGATGTAATGTCTAATGTTTCCTCTGCCAGTGTTGATGGGGAGGCTATGCTTGAATTCAAGAAGCAAGAGCTGCGGTTTAGGCAGCAGGAGCTTGAATTCAGCATAGCCAAACTAAAAATCGAACAGGCAGAAAAACAGAAAGACAGGGATCACCAGTTGGAACTGGCCAAGCTTCAGGTTGCAAATGGGTCCAAGGGTCCTGGACATGGGTCTGGGGCTTCCTCTCATCCACGGTTTCCAAAAGATCTGCTCAGTGTATATGAAGAAAGGAATGACATTATGGGCTGGCTGAATGCGTTTGAGTATGCATGCGAGGTTCAAAAAGTTGACAGTGCTGATAAGATTGCGTGGTTGCTCAGTAGACTGCCTCATTCTGGCTGTAGTGCCATTATGGAAATGTCGAAGGCTGAGCGGGCTGATTTCGCAATGTTAAAGCAAACTCTCATTTTAAAGTTTGGGAAGACTCCGGCCCAATATTTAAAGCGTTTTCGAGAGTATAAGAAAAAGGAAGGTGGTACTTGGGTATCTTATGTCGCTGAATCCTTGAAAAACTTAACTGGCTGGGTCGAAGATTATAAGGTTTCTACCTTCGAAGGCATGATAAATCTTGTCATGCTGGAACATATTTTTGCTTCTTCTTCCCCGGAGCTTAAGCAGCATTTGGCCGATTCGAAGGAGATAGATCCTAAGAAGCTGGCCATTGCAGCAGACTTACGGGTGTCACATCGAGTGTCCCATAAGGACAAAACTCATCCTGGTAAGCAGGAGGAAGGGAAAAAGTCCAAAGATATGGAGGGTGGGGAATCTGCTAAATCTTCTTCCCATAAGGGCCACAAAAAGAAAAACAAGGGTAAGACACAAGAGAACTCACAGGGTAGTGGAGGTCAGCCTCCGAAACAGAACTCTGGTTACAATAAGCCTCCCTACGTAAACAGACCCACTGGGGCTTGTTTTTCTTGTGGAGCAACTGACCATGTGAAGGGGGATCCCCGGTGTAAGGTTAGACCTTTGGGGGTCCACTCCCCTAATCTGGCCTTCTCCTCCTACGAGGAAGAAGAGATTACAGGAGCATCCTTCTCCTCAGACTCATTTCCCAGCGGGATAGAGGCTGAGGTAGTTTTAGTGTCCCTGGGTTCCTGGGAGCCTAAAGTCGCAGAGGCTTATGCTAGGATTCCGGATAATACCAAGCACTACTTTAAAGACAGTGTGCTGATCAATGGAGTGGATACTCCAGCTCTTAGGGATAGTGGGTGCAGTCGCACTGTAGTGGATTCTACCTTGGTAGACTCAGAGGAAGTTGCCAGAGCTACTCTGATGCCCACTAAGTTGGCTGACAGCCCCCTCCGTATGTTTCCCGTGATCCCTGTAAATCTTACTTTAAATGGTACAGCAGTCAGGATTCCAGTGAGCATTCAGAGAAACGTCCCGGGAAAGGTCTTGTTAGGTAATGATCTCAGAGCTTTAGGGCTCGTAGGAGACACTGCCGAAAGACCCTACACACGGTCTCAAGCACGGGCAGCATTGGCCAAGTCCAATACGCCGCCCCAGCCGAAGGGGAAGCCCAAGGCGAAAGGAGTCTACAAGTCAAAACGAGGGAAAGAGAATATTCCCCCGAGCTCGCCTACCACTGCGGTGGAGGAAGTTGGTCAATCGCCCGGGCCTGACGAGGAGGTGGCGATGCCTGAAGTATTCGACCCCAACGATCATCCTGAACTAAAAGACTTGTTAGTTGAAGGAGGTCCTGATAGGGACGAATTCAGTAAAGGCCAACGTGAGTGCCCATCTCTGGAAGGCCTAAGGAGACAGGCCTGCTCCCAGCTTGAGGGTGAACCTCCTGGGATGCGTAGGATTTACCAGGAAGGTGGACTCCTGTATAGTGAGCCCACAGAGTCTACAGAAGGAGACCATAGGAGGTTGGTGGTTCCCCTTGCTGTTAGGCCCTTCCTCCTGCAGTTGGCGCATGAAGTTCCCATTGCTGGTCACCTCGGTTTGAGGAAAACCAAGCAAAGGTTATCCATGCACTTCTACTGGCCCAAGATGGGGGAGCAAGTAGAAAGTCACTGCAGGAGTTGTGCCTCCTGCCAGTTGTCTGGTAAGGTTGGCGCGACAATCCAAGCTCCGTTGGTACCGCTCCCAGTTGTGGGGGTACCATTTGAAAGGGTAGGGATCGACATGGTTGGTCCCCTTGACCCGCAAACATCCTCAGGCAATAGGTTTATCCTGGTGCTGGTCGACCATGCAACCAGGTATCCTGAGGCCGTCCCATTTACAACTGTAACTGCCAAGCCAGTTGCAGAAGCTTTACTCGGCATGTTTACTAGGGTTGGCTTCCCTAAAGAAGTTGTGTCGGATCATGGCAGCAACTTTATGTCGAAGTATAGGCAGGCTATGTGGAAAGAATGTGGGGTCACCTACAGGTTCTCTTCTGCATACCACCCCCAGACCAATGGTCTGGGGGGGCGTTTCGACAGGACGTTAACGAGCATGATTGGGGCTCTGGAGGAGCCCCAGAGAAGAAAATGGGATCTTCTTGTTTCATGCTTACTGTTTGCCTACCGAGAGGTACCACAGGAGGGTGTTGGCTTCAGCCCCTTCAAACTTCTGTTCGGTCATCCCGTACGGGGACCCTTAGCCATTGTCAAGGAGGGATGGGAGATGCCCACTCCCCCTGTTACTACCAATGTAGTTGATTATGTGCTAGGGCTCAGAAAACGGATGGTACTTCTGATGGGCTTGGCTAGTGATAAATTGAAGGCAGGGCAAGCGCTGGTGAAACCTTGGTACGACCAGAAAGCTTCCCTCATCAACTTTACACTTGGTCAGCAAGTCCTGATCATGAATCCCATAAGGCCTCGAGCTTTACAGGACAATTGGTCAGGCCCTTACCCAGTGGTGGAGCCCCTGGGTGAGGTTAACTATTCAGTGGACCTTGGAAGGCCTGGAAAGGCTCCCAAAGTGTTTCACATGAATAGGCTGAAGGCTTTCGTCCCAAGCGGCGAAATCGCAGCACTGCTATTGGCTTCAGATGTTGAGGAAGAGGAGTCTGAACCTCTCCCCGACCTGTTCCAAAGCAGTCCTTCAGTTAGCTCTTTTGAGGGTGTCCGAGTGGCCCCTCACCAAAATGGACAAGGCTCAGTGGTTTACCTTGGACATGAAGTAGGTGGAGGGAGGATACAGCCTCTACCCAGTAAAGTACAAGCAGTACAAGACTGGCCTACCCCCACTACGCAAACCCAAGTGAGAGCCTTTTTAGGACTCACGGGGTATTACCGCACTTTTGTGGCAGACTATGGCACCATAGCTGCTCCTCTGACTGCCCTCACAACTCCGAAGAAACCCAAGAAGGTAACTTGGACCGACGAGTGTGAGAAGGCCTTCAATGGCTTAAAAGACTCCTTGTGCCAGGCCCCTGTCCTTAGGGCCCCGGATTATCAAAGACCTTTTATCGTGCAGACGGATGCCTCTGACACTGGGATAGGAGCTGTACTATCACAAGTAGATGCGAAGGGTAAGGAACACCCTATCGGTTTTATTAGTCGCCAGCTTAAGGACAGAGAGCTCAGATGGTCCACGGTAGAGAAAGAATGTTTCTCTGTTGTGTGGGCCCTAAGGAAGCTGAGGCCCTACCTCTATGGGACCCACTTCACTGTGCAGACTGACCATAAGCCGTTAAAGTGGCTAATGAACATGAAGGGGGAGAATCCAAAGTTGCTTAGGTGGTCCATAAGTCTACAAGGCTTCGACTTCACTATTGAGCATAGGCCAGGTGTCCAACATAGCAATGCTGATGGGTTGTCCAGAATGTTTAACCGACCTGAACAAGAGACTCATCCAGGGGTGGATTAGTTCCCCCTGTCCATAGTCTGGGAGGGGCGAGTGTTAGGAAAGATTTCGTAATTGTAGGGAATTTTCCTTCCATGTGGCAACCCCTAAACTTTTTGCTATTGTTTTTAACCTTGTTCTTGACTTTGCCAGAGAAGTACAGCCTTCTGCCGCACTTCTCTGGGCTTTCGCTCCTTTCTTACGGGGAAACTGACATGCCCTTAAGACAGTCAGTACCGGGGAACGCTGTTTCCCGTAGTTTCTTTTATCATGTTGCGGCTTTAGTGCAACATGACACAAGAGGGCACTGTAAGCTAAGTTACAGCTCTCTTGGGTCTCTAGCCTTCTACAGGCCCTAGATACTCTTTTAGGATGGTATTTGATCGGTGCAAGTCATTCAGGGACTGGAATGGTGGCAGCGACGTTTTGTTTATTTTGAGCTCCTTTTGGCGTTCTGAGCACGTTTTTCGCACTGAACCCAAAATGGTGGCCTGGCTCCCAAAATGGCCAGACCACGAGGCTCCTTTGTCCTGTCCACTGACCGTCTTGCTCCCTTCACCTTCCCCAGGTCGGGCGACCCGGGGCCTTCCTTATTTGGGCATGTACTTTCCCGCGAAACGTGGTTGCTTTCGCGGGCTTCTACATGTCGTTTGTGTGCCTCCAGGGTGGGGGCTGGGATGTCTGGTCCCAATACACATCCTGGGTGCCAGAGAGTCTAGGGTGGTGTGAATGCCTGGGACCACCGTGGTCTGTGATTGGTCCACGTATGGTATGTGTGTTGATGAGCGGATCTCCCATTGGCTCCCCTCCGTTTTGGCGCGAAGGGAACCGTGGATAAGAGGGAGCTGGAAACACCACTACCAGGTCGATCTCCTGAGTTCTCACGAATGAAGGAATACAGGAGCCAAGTATCCTGCAACCAAGAGGCTGGACCGAGGAATCGCTGGTGACCCGCTGAAGGAATCCTCCTTTGCACTGCTGTCGTCCTGTGAAACCCTTTCCTCCTTGGATCGAACCAGAAGGCCTGTACTGGTGCTTCGACCTTTGGAATAGCAGGAACAGCTATTCCCGGCGACTTCATCCTCTCCTGCCAAGTAAGCCTTCGGAAGTGTCTCTGGGCCATCCAGTTGACTGACCAGCTTACAAGGGAGTCCTGCTCTGTAACCGCCGCCAGGTTGTGTTGTATTCCGAGTCCTTGTCACTCTCCCACGCTTCGTACACTTGGCGTTCCCAAGTCTGAAGGGAGGAGTGTACATTTGGCTCGAATACACACGGCCGCTCCGTTGTCCTGCTGCGGCAACAAACTGTGCTGGTTTCGTCGATTGGGACGTCTTTTTGCTCTACACGACTACGAGGCGTTCCCTGCTCTTCTGAACCTGCCAGCTGCTGAAACGAACGTGGAGAAGCCTGGGTCTGCTTGCTTCGGGGACCGGTGAGTAGTTTAGCTAGGATCTGGTCGCCCTCCTGCAGTATCCCATTGCTTTTCGCTGCTGTGTAAAAACAGCACCCTTTTGGCCGTACTCGCGCTCTGCTTCTGCCCGCTGTGGAGGCTGTGCTTGAGTTACGGAACCTGTTCTCCTTCTGCTGTGCACTAACGTGAACTGCCTGACTTCCTCCGAAGAGCTTCCCCTTTTGCCCGTTGGCACCGGCGTGGCAGGTACTTTGAGCACAAGGCTCCACTCTTCGCAGGGCTCGGACTTCCATCTAGTAGGTGCCTCTGAAGGCGAACTGAGTCTAAAGCGGTATCGCACTGCCTGTTTTCCTTCCCTGGCAGGTGGACTACATATTTCGTGATTTAAACGCTTGCGACTGTGTATTTGTATATATATTGTGTTGATATGGTATGTGTTGGTTTAATATTGTGATATTGTGATTTTCTCGCTACGGTCATTATTTTAAAGGCCTTAAAATAAATGTGTATCTATTTTTGATATAACAACTGTTTGGAGTAGTTTGTAAGCGCTCTTGCTTTGTGTGCTCATTGCGGGCTTTCAGTCACCCTCACCCCTCTTGAGACCTAGTCTTGACCGCCGCGATCGCTACCTTGATTGGTCTGGCTTGTCCAGAGGTTACCCTGTTCCAAGTAATTAGGTTGGCCTTCTGAACTTCTGCGCCACCAGGACAGAGTTCAGAAATCCGTCTTAACAATCGCATGCTGTAGGAAGGGTCTAAGGATTGGAATGGGATGGACTTGGATATCACATCTCATGCTATAGATAGGCTCTCAGGTTTGGTATTAGCATTGAGATATCACATCTCATGCTATAGGAAGGGTCTCATGATTGGAATGGGAAGGATTTGGATATCACATCTCATGCTATAGGAAGGGTCTCAGGTTTGGTATAAGCATGGAAATATCACTTCTCATGCTATAGGAAGGGTCTCAGGATTGGAATGGGAAGGTGTTGGATATCACATCTCATGCTATAGGAAGGGTCTCAGATTTGGTATAAGCATTGAGATATCACATCTCATGCTATAGGAAGGGTCTCAGGATTGCAATGGGAAGGAGTTGTATATGACATCTCAGGCCTTAAGAAGGGTCTCAGGTTTGGTATAAGCATTGAGATATCACATCTCTGCTATCGGAAGGGTCTCAGGATTGGAATGGGAAGGAGTTGGATATCCCATCTCATGTTATAGGAAGGGTCTCAGGTTTGGTATTAGAAGCATTGAGATATCACATCTCATGCTATAGGAAGGGTCTCAGGATTGGAATGGGAAGGACTTGGATGTCACATCTCATGCTATAGGGAGGGTCTCAAGTTTGATATTAGAAGCATTGAGATAACAAATCTCATGATATCGGAAGGGTCTCAGGATTGGAATGGAAAGGAGTTGGATATCACATCTCATTATAAAGGAAGGGTCTAAGGTTTGGAAGGGGAAGGATTTGGATATCACATCTCATGTTATAGGACGGGTCTCAGGTTTGGTATTAGAAGCATTGAGATATCAAGTGTCATGGTATAAGAAGGGTCTCAGAATTGGAATGGGAAGGAGTTGGATATCACATCTCAAGCTATAGGAAGCGTCCCAGGATTGGAATGGGAAGGAGTTTGATATCACATCTCATGCCATAGTATGGGTCTCAGGTTTGGTAGAAGCATTGGGATATCACATCTCATGCTATCGGAAGGGTATCAGTATTGGATTTGGAAGGAGTTGGATATCCCATCTCATGCTATAGGAAGGGTCTCAGGTTAGAATGGGAAGGAGTTGGATATCACATTTCATGTTATAGGAAGGGTCTCAGGATTGGAATGGGAAGGACTTGGATATCATATCTCATGCTATAGGAAGGCTCTCAGGTTTGGAAGGGGAAGGAGTTGGATATCACATTTCATGTTAGAGGAAGGATCTCAGGTTTGGTATTAGAGGCCTTGAGATATCACATCTCATGCTATAGGAAGGGTCTCAGGATTGGAATGGGAAGGAGTTGGATATCACATCTCAAGCTATAGGAAGGGTCTCAGGTTTGGTATAAGCATTGAGATATCACATCTCATGCTATAGGAAGGGTCTCAGGATTGGAATGGGAAGAAGTTGGATATCACATCTCATGCTATAGGAAGGGTCTCAGGTTTGGTATAAGCATTGAGATATCACATCTCATGCTATAGGAAGGGTCTCAGGGTTGGATTGGGAAGGAGTTGTATATGACATCTCATGCCATAGGAAGGGTCTCAGGTTTGGTATAAGCATTGAGATATCACATCACATGCTATAGGAAGGGTCTCAGGATTGGAATGGGAAGGACTTGGATATCACATCTCATGCTATAGGCAGGGTCTCAGGTTTGGAAAGGGAAGGAGATGGATATCACATTTCATGTTAGAGGTAGGATCTCAGGTTTGGTATTAGAGGCATTGAGATATCACATCTCATGCTATCAGAAGGGTCTCAGGATTGGAATGGGAAGGAGTTGGATATCACATCTCATGCTATAGGAAGGGTCTCAGGTTTGCTATAAGCATTGAGATATCACATCTCATGCTATAGGAAGGGTCTCAGGATTGGAATGGGAAGGATTTGGATATCACATCTTATGCTATAGGAAGGGTCTCAGGTTTGGTATAAGCATTGAGATATCACATCTCATGCTATAGGAAGGGTCTCAGGATTGGAATGGGAAGAAGTTGGATATCACATCTCATGCTATAGGAAGGGTCTCAGGTTTGGTATAAGCATTGAGATATCACATCTCATGCTATAGGAAGGGTCTCAGGGTTGGAATGGGAAGGAGTTGTATATGACATCTCATGCCATAGGAAGGGTCTCAGGTTTGGTATAAGCATTGAGATATCACATCACATGCTATAGGAAGGGTCTCAGGATTGGAATCGGAAGGACTTGGATATCACATCTCATGCTATAGGCAGGGTCTCAGGTTTGGAAAGGGAAGGAGATGGATATCACATTTCATGTTAGAGGTAGGATCTCAGGTTTGGTATTAGAGGCATTGAGATATCACATCTCATGCTATCAGAAGGGTCTCAGGATTGGAATGGGAAGGAGTTGGTGTTAGGAAAGATTTCGTAATACTAGGTAATTTTCCTTCCATGTGGCAACCCCTAAACTTTTTGCTGTTGTTTTTCACCTTGTTCTTGACTTTGCCAGAGAAGTGCAGCCTTCTGCCGCACTCCTCTGGGCTTTCGCTCCTTTCTTACGGGGAAACTGACATGCCCTTAAGACAGTCAGTACCGGGGAACGCTGTTTCCCGTAGTTTCTTTTATCGTGTTGCGGCTTTAGTGCAACATGACACAAGAGGGCACTGTAAGCTAAGTTACAGCTCTCTTGGGTCTCTAGCCTTCTACAGACCCTAGATACTCTTTTAGGATGGTATTTGATCGGTGCAAGTCATTCAGGGACTGGAATGGTGGCAGCGATCGTTTTGTTTATTTTGAGCTCCTTTTGGCGTTCTGAGCACGTTTTTCGCACTGAACCCAAAATGGTGGCCTGGCTCCCAAAATGGCCAGACCACGAGGCTCCTTTGTCCTGTCCACTGACCGTCTTGCTCCCTTCACCTTCCCCAGGTCGGGCGACCCGGGGCCTTCCTTATTTGGGCATGTACTTTCCCGCGAAACGTGGTTGCTTTCGCGGGCTTCTACATGTCTTTTGTGTGCCTCCAGGGTGTGGGCTGGGATGTCTGGTCCCAATACACATCCTGGGTGCCAGAGAGTCTAGGGTGGTGTGAATGCCTGGGACCACTGTGGTCCGTGATTGGTCCACGTATGGTATGTGTGTTGATGAGCGGATCTCCCATTGGCTCCCCTCCATTTTGGTGCGAAGGGAACCGTGGATAAGAGGGGGTTGGAAACACCACTACCATGTCGATCTCCTGAGTTCTCACGAACGAAGGAATACAGGAGCCAAGTATCCTGCAACCAAGAGGCTGGACCGAGGAATCGCTGGTGACCCGCTGAAGGAATCCTCCTTTGCACTGCTGTCGTCCTGTGAAACCCTTTCCTCCTTTGATCGAACCAGAAGGCCTGTACTGGTGCTTCGACCTTTGGAATAGCAGGAACAGCTATTCCCGGCGACTTCATCATCTCCTGCCAAGTAAGCCTTCGGAAGTGTCTCTGGGCCATCCAGTTGACTGACCAGTTTACAAGGGAGTCCTGCTCTGTAACCGCCGCCAGGTTGTGTTGTATTTCGAGTCCTTGTCACTCTCCCACGCTTCGTACACTTGGCGTTCCCAAGTCTGAAGGGAGGAGTGTACATTTGGCTCGAATACACACGGCCGCACCGTTGTCCTGCTGCGGCAACAAACTGTGCCGGTTTCGTCGATTGGGACGTCTTTTTGCTCTACACGACTACGAGGCGTTCCCTGCTCTTCTGAACCTGCCAGCTGCTGAAACTAACGTGGAGAAGCCTGGGTCTGCTTGCTTCGGGGACCGGTGAGTAGTATAGCTAGGATCTGGTCGCCCTCCTGCAGTATCCCATTGCTTTTCCCTGCTGTGTAAAAACAGCACCCTTTTGCCGTACTCGCGCTCTGCTTCTGCTCGCTGTGGAGGCTGCGCTTGAGTTGCGGAACCTGTTCTCCTTCTGCTGTGCACTAACCCGAACTGCCTGACTTCCTCCGAAGAGCTTCTCCTTTTGCCCGTTGGCACCGGCGTGGCAGGTACTTTGAGCACAAGGCTCCACTCTTCGCAGGGCTCGGACTTCCATCTAGTTAGGTGCCTCTGAAGGCGAACTGAGTCTAAAGCGTTATCGCACTGCCTGTTTTCCTTCCCTGGCAGGTGGACTACACATTTCGTGCCTCTAATGCTTAAGACTGTCGTATTTGTATATATATTGTGTTGATATGGTATGTGTTGGTTTAGTATTGTGATATTGTGATTTTCTCGCTACGGTCATTATTTTAAAGGCCTTAAAATAAATGTGTATCTATTTTTGATATAACAACTGGTTGGAGTAGTTTGTAAGCGCTCTTGCTTTGTGTGCTCATTGCGGGCTTTCAGTCACCCTCACCCCTCTTGAGACCTAGTCTTGACCGCCGCGATCGCTACCTTGATTGGTCTGGCTCGTCCAGAGGTTACCCTGTTCCAAGTAATTAGGTTGGCCTTCTGAACTTCTGCGCCACCAGGACAGAGTTCAGAAATCCGTCTTAACAGTTGGATATCACATTTCATGCTAAAGGGAGGGTCTCAGGTTTGGAAGGGGAAGGATTTGGAAATCACATCTCATATTATAGGAAGGATCTCAGGTTTGGTATTAGAAGCATTGAGATATCACATCTCATGCTATCGGAAGGATCTCAGGTTTGGTATAAGAGGCATTGAGATATCACATCTCATGCTATCATAAGGGTCTCAGGATTGGAATGGGAAGGAGTTGGATATCACATCTCATGTTATAGGAAGGATCTCAGGTTTGGTATTAGAAGCATTGAGACATCACATCTCTTGCTATAGGAAGGGTCTCAGGATTGGAATGGGAAGGAGTTGGATATCACATCTCATGCTATAGGAAGGGTCTCAGGTTTGGTATAAGCATTGAGATATCACATCTCATGATATCGGAAGGGTCTCAGGATTGGAATGGGAAGGATTTGGATATCACATCTTATGCTATAGGAAGGGTCTCAGGTTTGGTATAAGCATGGAGATATCACTTCTCATGCTATAGGAAGGGTCTCAGGATTGGAATGGGAAGGAGTTGTTTATCACATCTCATGCTATAGGAAGGGTCTCAGATTTGGTATAAGCATTGAGATATCACATATCATGCTATAGGAAGGGTCTCAGGATTGGAATGGGAAGGAGTTGTATATGACATCTCAGGCCATAGGAAGGGTCTCAGATTTGGTATAAGCATTGAGATATCACATCTCATGATATCGGAAGGGTCTCAGGATTGGAATGGGAAGGAGTTGGATATCACATCTCATGATAAAGGAAGGGTCTAAGGTTTGGAAGGGGAAGGATTTGGATATCACATCTCATGTTATAGGACGGGTCTCAGGTTTGGTTTTAGAAGCATTGAGATATCAAGTCTCATGGTATAAGAAGGGTCTCAGGATTGGAATGGGAAGCAGTTTGATATCACATCTCATGCCATAGTATGGGTCTCAGGTTTGGTAGAAGCATTGGGATATCACATCTCATGCTATCGGAGGGTATCAGTATTGGATTTGGAAGGAGTTGGATATCCCATCTCATGCTATAGGAAGGGTCTCAGGTTGGAATGGGAAGGAGTTGGATATCACATTTCATGTTATAGGAAGGGTCTCAGGATTGGAATGGGAAGGACTTGGATATCATATCTCATGCTATAGGAAGGCTCTCAGGTTTGGAAGGGGAAGGAGTTGGATATCACATTTCATGTTAGAGGAAGGATCTCAGGTTTGGTAGTAGAGGCCTTGAGATATCACATCTCATGCTATAGAAAGGGTCTCAGGATTGGAATGGGAAGGAGTTGGATATCACATCTCAAGCTATAGGAAGGGTCTCAGGTTTGGTATAAGCATTGAGATATCACATCTCATGCTATAGGAAGGGTCTCAGGATTGGAATGGGAAGAAGTTGGATATCACATCTCATGCTATAGGAAGGGTCTCAGGTTTGGTATAAGCATTGAGATATCACATCTCATGCTATAGGAAGGGTCTCAGGATTGGAATGGGAAGGAGTTGTATATTCCATCTCATGCCATAGGAAGGGTCTCAGGTTTGGTATAAGCATTGAGATATCACATCACATGCTATAGGAAGGGTCTCAGGATTGGAATGGGAAGGACTTGGATATCACATATCATGCTATAGGCAGGGTCTCAGGTTTGGAAATTGAAGGAGATGGATATCACATTTCATGTTAGAGGTAGGATCTCAGGTTTGGTATTAGAGGCATTGAGATATCACATCTCATGCTATCAGAAGGGTCTCAGGATTGGAATGGGAAGGAGTTGGATATCACATCTCATGCTAAAGGGAGGGTCTCAGGTTTGGAAGGGGAAGGATTTGGAAATCACATCTCATATTATAGGAAGGATCTCAGGTTTGGTATTAGAAGCATTGAGATATCACATCTCATGCTATCGGAAGGATCTCAGGTTTGGTATAAGAGGCATTGAGATATCACATCTCATGCTATCATAAGGGTCTCAGGATTGGAATGGGAAGGAGTTGGATATCACATCTCATGTTATAGGAAGGATCTCAGGTTTGGTATTGGAAGCATTGAGACATCACATCTCATGCTATAGGAAGGGTCTCAGGATTGGAATGGGAAGCAGTTGGATATCACATCTCATGCTATAGGAAGGGTCTCAGATTTGGTATAAGCATTGAGATATCACATCTCATGCTATAGGAAGGGTCTCAGGATTGGAATGGGAAGGAGTTGTATATGACATCTCAGGCCATAGGAAGTGTCTCAGGTTTGATATAAGCATTGAGATATCACATCTCTGCTATCGGAAGGGTCTCAGGATTGGAATGGGAAGGAGATGGATATCCCATCTGAGTTGGATATCCCATCTCATGTTATAGGAAGGGTCTCAGGTTTGGTATTAGAAACATTGAGATATCACATCTCATGCTATAGGAAGGGTCTCAGGATTGGAATGGGGAGGACTTGGATGTCACATCTCATGCTATAGGGAGCGTCTCAAGTTTGATATTAGAAGCATTGAGATAACAAATGTCATGATATCGGAAGGGTCTCAGGATTGGAATGGGAAGGAGTTGGATATCACATCTCATGATAAAGGAAGGGTCTAAGGTTTGGAAGGGGAAGGATTTGGATATCACATCTCATGTTATAGGACGGGTCTCAGGTTTGGTATTAGAAGCATTGAGATATCAAGTCTCATGGTATAGGAAGGGTCTCAGAATTGGAATGGGAAGAAGTTGGATATCACATCTCAAGCTATAGGAATGGTATCAGTATTGGATTTGGAAGGAGTTGGATATCCCATCTCATGCTATAGGAAAGGTCTCAGGTTGGAATGGGATGGAGTTGGATATCACATTTCATGTTATAGGAAGGGTCTCAGGATTCGAATGGGAAGGACTTGGATATCATATCTCATGCTATAGGAAGGCTCTCAGGTTTGGAAGGGGAAGGAGTTGGATATCACATTTCATGTTAGAGGAAGGATCTCAGGTTTGGTATTAGAGGCCTTGAGATATCACATCTCATGCTATAGGAAGGGTCTCAGGATTGGAATGGGAAGGAGTTGGATATCACATCTCAAGCTATAGGAAGGGTCTCAGGTTTGGTATAAGCATTGAGATATCACATCTCATTCTATAGGAAGGGTCTCAGGATTGGAATGGGAAGGAGTTGGATATCACATCTCATGTTATAGGAAAGATCTCAGGTTTGGTATTAGAAGCATTGAGACATCACATCTCATGTTATAGGAAGGGTCTCAGGATTGGAATGGGAAGAAGTTGGATATCACATCTCATGCTATAGGAAGGGTCTCAGGTTTGGAAGGGGAAGGAGTTGGATATCCAATCTCATGTTATAGGACTGGTCTCAGGTTTGGTATTAGAAGCATTGAGATATCACATTGCATGCTGTAGGAAGGATCTCAGGTTTGGAATGGGGAGGAATTGGATATCACATCTCATGTCATAGGAAGGATCTCAGGTTTGGTATTAGAAGCATTGAGATATCACATCTCATGCTATAGGAATGGTCTCCGGGTTGGAATGGGAAGGAGTTGGATATTACATTCTTGCTATAGGAAGGGTCTCATGTTTGGAATGGGAAGGAGTTGGATATCACATATTCTATAGGAAGGGTCTCAGGTTTGGAACGGGAAGGAGTTGGATATCCGATCTCATGTTATAGGAAGGGTCTCAGGTTTGGTATAAGCATTGAGATATCACATCTCTGCTATCAGAAGTGTCTCAGGATTGGAATGGGAAGGAGTTGGATATCCCATCTCATGTTATAGGACGGGTCTCAGGTTTGTTATTAGAATCATTGAGATATCATATTGCACGCTGCAGGAAGGGTCTAAGGATTGGAATGGGAAGGACTTGGATATCACATCTCATGCTATAGATAGGCTCTCAGATTTGGAAAGGGAAGGAGTTGGATATCACATTTCATGTTAGAGGAAGGATCTCAGGTTTGGTATTAGAGGCATTGAGATATCACATCTCATGCTATAGGAAGCGTCTCAGGATTGGAATGGGAAGGAGTTGGGTATCACATCTCATGCTATAGGAAGGGTCTCAGGATTGGTATAAGTATTGAGATATAACATCTCATGCTATAGGAAGGGTCTCAGGATTGGAATGGAAGGAGTTGGATATCACATCTCATGTTATAGGAAGGGTCTCAGGTTTGGTATAAGCATTGAGATATCACATCTCATGCTATAGGAAGGGTCTCAGGATTGGAATGGGAAGGAGTTGTATATGACATCTCATGCCGTAGGAAGGGTCTCAGGTTTCGTATAAGCATTGAGATATCACATCTCTGCTATCGGAAGGGTCTCAGGATTGGAATGAGAAGGAGTTGGATATCCCATCTCATGTTATAGGAAGAGTCTCAGGTTTGGTATTAGAAGCATTGGATATCACATATCATGCTATAGGAAGTGTCTCAGGATTGGAATGGGAAGGACTTGGATATCACATCTCATGCTATAGGGAGGGTCTCAAGTTTGATATTAGAAGCATTGAGATATCACATCTCATGCTATAGGAAGGGTCTCAGGATTGGAATGGGAAGGAGTTGGATATCACATCTCATGCTATAGGAAGGGTCTCAGGTTTGGTATAAGCAGTGAGATATCACATCTCATGCTATAGGAAGGGTCTCAGGATTGGAATGGGAAGGAGTTGGATATCACATCTCATGTTATAGGAAGGGTCTCAGGTTTGGTATTAGAAGCATTGAGATATCACATCTCATGCTGTAGGAAGGGTCTCAGGATTGGAATTGGAAGGAGTTGGATATCACATCTCATGCTATAGGAAGGATCACAGGTTTGGTATTAGAAGCATTGAGATATCACATCTCATGCTATCAGAAGGGTCTCAGGATTGGAATGGGAAGGAGTTGGATATCAGATCTCATGCTATAGGAAGGGTCTCAGGTTTGGAACGGGAAGGAGTTGGATATCATATCTCATGTTATAGGAAGAGTCTCAGGTTTGGTATAAGCATTGAGATATCACATCTCTGCTATTGGAGGTGTCTCAGGATTGGGATGGGAAGGAGTTGGATATCACATCTCATGCTATAGGAAGGGTATCAGGTTTGGAACGGGAAGGAGTTGGATATCCCATCTCATGTTATAGGACGGGTCTCAGGTTTGGTATTAGAAGCATTGAGATATCACATCGCATGCTGTAGGAAGGATCTCAGGTTTGGAATGGGAAGGAATTGGATATCACATCTCATGTCATAGGAAGTATCTCAGATTTGGTATTAGAAGCATTGAGATATCACATCTCATGCTATAGGAATGGTCTCAGGATTGGAATGGGTAGGAGTTGGATATTACATTCTTGCTATAGGAAGGGTCTCATGTTTGGAATGGGAAGGAGTTGGATATCACATATGCTATAGGAAGGGTCTCAGGTTTGGAACGGGAAGGAGTTGGATATCACATCTCATGCTATAGGTAGGCTCTCAGGTTTGGTATAAGCATTGAGATATCACATCTCATGCTATAGGAAGGGTCTCAGGATTGGAATGGGAAGGATTTGGATATCACATCTCATGCTATAGGAATGGTCTCAGGTTTGGCATAAGCATGGAGATATCACTTCTCATGCTATAGGAAGTGTCTCAGGATTGGAATGGGAAGGAGTTGGATATCACATCTCATGTTATAGGAAGGATCTCAGGTTTGGTATTAGAAGCATTGAGACATCACATCTCATGCTATAGGAAGGGTCTCAGGATTGGAATGGGAAGTAGTTGGATATCACATCTCATGCTAAAGGGAGGGTCTCAGGTTTGGAAGGGGAAGGAATTGGATATTACATCTCGTGTTATAGGAATGATCTCAGGTTTGGTATTAGAAGCATTCAGATATCACATCTCATGCTATCGGAAGGATCTCAGGTTTGGTATTAGAAGCATTGAGATATCAAATCTCATGCTATAGGAAGGGTCGCAGGATTGGAATGGGAAGGAGTTCGATATCACATCTCATGCTATGGGAAGGGTCTCAGGATTGGAATGGGAAGGAGTTTTATATGACATCTCATGCCATAGGAAGGATCTCAGGTTTGGTATTAGAAGCATTGAGACATAACATCTCATGTTATAGGAAGGGTCTCAGGATTGGAATGGGAAGGAGTTGGATATCACATCTCATGCTATAGGAAGGGTCTCAGGTTTGGTATAAGTATTGAGATATCACATCTCATGCTATAGGAAGGGTCTCAGGATTGGAATGGGAAGGAGTTGTATATGACATCTCATGCCACAGGAAGGGTCTCAGGTTTGGTATAAGCATTGAGATATCACATCTCTGCTATCGGAAGGGTCTCAGGATTGGAATGGGAAGGAGTTGGATATCCCATCTTACGTTATAGGAAGGGTCTCAGGTTTGGTATTAGAAGCATTGAGATATCACATCTCATGCTATAGGAAGGGTCTCAGGATTGGAATGGGAAGGACTTGGATATCACATCTCATTCTATAGGGAGGGTCTCACGTTTGAAAAGGGAAGGAGTTGGATATCACATTTCATGTTAGATGTAGGATCTCAGGTTTGGTATTAGAGGCATTGAGATATCACATCTCATGCTATCAGAAGGGTCTCAGGATTGGAATGGGAAGGAGTTGGATATCACATCTCATCCTAAAGGGAGGGTCTCAGGAATGGAAGGGGAAGGATTTGGATATCACATCTCATGTTATAGGAAGGATCTCAGGTTTGGTATTAGAGGCATTGAGATATCACATCTCATGCTAAAGGGAGGGTCTCAGATTTCGAAGGGGAAGGATTTGGATATCACATCTCTTGTTATAGGAAGGATCACAGGTTTGGTATTAGAAGCATTGAGATATCACATCTCATTCTATGGGAAGGGTCTCAGGATTGGAATGGGAAGGAGTTGGATATCGCATCTCATGCTATAGGAAGGGTCTCAGGTTTGGAACGGGAAGGAGTTAGATATCACATCTCATGTTATAGTAAGAGTCTCAGGTTTGGTATAAGCATTGAGATTTCACATCTCTGCTATCGGAGGTGTCTCAGGATTGGGATGGGAAGGAATTGGATATCACATCTCATGCTATAGGAAGGGTATCAGGTTTGGAACGGGAAGGAGTTGGATATCCCATCTCATGTTATAGGACGGGTTTCAGTTTTGATATTAGAAGCATTGAGATATCACATCACATGCTGTAGGAAGGGTCTCAGGTTTGGAATGAGAAGGATTTAGATATCACATCTCATGTCATAGGAAGGATCTCAGGTTTGGTATAAGCATTGAGATATCACATCTCTGCTATTGGAAAGGTCTCAAGATTGGAATGGGAAGGACTTGGATATCACAATTCATGTTATAGGAAGGGTCTCAGGTTTGGTATTAGAAGCATTGAGATATGACATCTCATGCTATAGGAAGGGTCTCAGGATTGGAATGGGAAGGACTTGGATATCACATCTCATGTTATAGGAAGGGTCTCAGGTTTGGTATTAGAAGCATTGAGATATCACATCTCATGCTATAGGAAGGGTCTCAGGAGTGGAATGGGAAGGAGTTGGATATCACATCTCATGATAAAGGAAGGGTCTAAGGTTTGGAAGGGGAAGGATTTGGATATCACATCTCATGTTATTGGACTGGTCTCAGGTTTGGTATTAGAAGCATTGAGATATCAAGTCTCATGGTATAGGACGGGAGTTTGATATCACATCTCATGCCATGGTATGGGTCTCAGGTTTTGTAGAAGCATTGGGATATCACATCTCATGCTATTGGAAGGATATCAGGATTAGATTTGGAAGGAGTTGGATATCACATCTCATGCTATAGGAAGGGTCTCAGGATTGGAATGGGAAGGAGTTGGATATCACATCTCATGTTATAGGAAGGATCTCAGGTTTGGTATTAGAAGCATTGAGATATCACATCTCATGCTATAGGAAGGGTCTCAGGATTGGAATGGGAAGGAGTTGGATATCACATCTCATGCTAAAGGAAGGGTCTCAGTTTTGGTAGAAGCATTGAGATATCACATCTCATGCTATAGGACGGGTCTCAGGATTGGAATGGGAAGGAGTTGGATATCACATCTCGTGCTATAGGAAGGGTCTCAGGTTTGGTATAAGCATTGAGATATCACATCTCTGCTATCGGAAGGGTCTCAGGATTGGAATGGGAAGGACTTAAATATCACATCTAATGCTATAGGGAGGGTCTCAGTATTGATATTAGAAGCATTGAGATATCACATCTAATGCTATCGGAAGGGTCTCAGGATTGGAATGGAAGGAGCTGGATATCACATCTCATGCTAAGACCTGATATACCCTTCCTATAAAATGAGATGGGAATATCCAACTCCTTCCCATTCCAATCCTAAGACCCTTCCGATAGCAGAGATGTGATATCTCAATGCTTATACCAAACCTGAGATCCTTCCTATAACATGAGGTGTGATATCCAACTCCTTCCCATTCCAATCCTGAGACACTTCCTATAGCATGAGATGTGATATCTCACTGCTTATACCAAACCTGATACCCTTCCTATAGCATGAGATGTGATATCCAACTCCTTCACATTCCAATCCTGAGACACTTCCTATAGCATGAGATGTGATATCTCAATGCTTCTAATACCAAACCTGAGACTCTTCCTATAACATGAGATGGGATATCCAACTCCTTCCCGTTCCAATCCTGAGACCCTTCCAAAAGCAGAGATGTGATATCTCAATGCTTATACCAAACCTGAGACCCTTCCTATGGCATGAGATGTCATATACATATCCTTCCCATTCCAATCCTGAGACCCTTCCTATAGCATGAGATGTGATATCTCAATGCTTATACCAAACCTGAGACCCTTCCTATAGCATGAGATGTGATATCCAACTCCTTCCCATTCCAATCCTGAGACCCTTCCTATAGCATGAGATGTGATATCTCAATGCCTCTAATACCAAACCTGAGATCCTTCCTCTAACATGAAATGTGATATCCAACACCTTCCCTTTCCAAACCTGAGAGCCTACCTATAGCTTGAGATGTGATATCCAAGTCCTTCCCATTCCAATCCTTAGACCCTTCCTACAGCATGCAATATGATATCTCAATGATTCTAATAACAAACCTGAGACCCATCCTATAACATGAGATGGGATATCCAACTCCTTCCCATTCCAACCCTGAGACACTTCCGATAGCAGAGATGTGATATCTCAATGCTTATACCAAACCTGAGACCCTTCCTATAACATGAGATGTGATATCCAACTCCTTCCAAATCCAATCCTGATACCCTTCCGATAGCATGAGATGTGATATCCCAATGCTTCTACCAAACCTGAGACCCATAATATGGCATGAGATGTGATATCAAACTCCTTCCCATTCCAATCCTGAGACCCTTCCTATAGCTTGAGATGTGATATCCAACTCCTTCCCATTCCAATTCTGAGACCCTTCCTATACCATGAGACTTGATATCTCAATGCTACTAATACCAAACCTGAGACCCGTCCTATAACATGAGATGTGATATCCAAATCCTTCCCCTTCCAAACCTTAGACCCTTCCTTTATCATGAGATGTGATATCCAACTCCTTCCCATTCCAATCCTGAGACCCTTCCGATATCATGAGATGTGATATCTCAATGCTTCTAATATCAAACTTGAGACCCTCCCTATAGCATGAGATGTGATATCCAAGTCCTTCCCATTCCAATCCTGAGACCCTTCCTATAACATGAGATGGGAATATCCAACTCCTTCCCATTCCAATCCTGAGACCCTTCCGATAACAGAGATGTGATATCTCAATGCTTATACCAAACCTGAGATCCTTCCTATAACATGACATGTAATATCCAACTTCTTCCCATTCCAATCCTGAGACACTTCCTATAGCATGAGATGTGATATCTCACTGCTTATACCAAACCTGAGACCCTTCCTATAGCATGAGATGTGATATCCAACGCCTTCCCATTCCAATCCTGAGACCCTTCCTATAGCATGAGATGAGATATCTCAATGCTTCTAATACCAAACCTGAGACTCTTCCTATAACATGAGATGGGGTATCCAACTCCTTCCCATTCCAATCCTGAGACCCTTCCGATAGTAGAGATGTGATATCTCACTGCTTATACCAAACCTGAGACCCTTCCTATAGCATGAGATGTGATATCCAACTCCTTCCCATTCCAATCCTGAGACCCTTCCTATAGCATGAGATGTGATATATCAATGCTTATACCAAACCTGAGACCCTTCATATAGCATGAGATGTGAAATCCAACTCCTTCCCATTACAATCCTGAGACCCTTCCTATAGCATGAGATGTGATGTCTCAATGCTTCTAATACCAAACCTGAGATCCTTCCTATAACATGAGATGTGATATCCAACTCCTTCCATTCCAATCCTGAGACCCTTCCTATAGCATGAGATGTGATATCTCAATGCTTCTAATATCAAACTTGAGACCCTCCCTATAGCATGAGATGTGATATCCAAGTCCTTCCCATTCCAATCCTGAGACACTTCCTATAGCATGAGATGTGATATCTCAATGCTTCTAATACCAAACCTGAGACTCTTCCTATAACATGAGATGGGATATCCAACTCCTTCCCATTCCAATCCTGAGACCCTTCCAAAAGCAGAGATGTGATATCTCAATGCTTATACCAAACCTGAGACCCTTCCTATGGCATGAGATGTCATATACATATCCTTCCCATTCCAATCCTGAGACCCTTCCTATAGCATGAGATGTGATATCTCAATGCTTATACCAAACCTGAGACCCTTCCTATAGCATGAGATGTGATATCCAAGTCCTTCCCATTCCAATCCTTAGACCCTTCCTATAGCATGCAATATGATATCTCAATGAATCTAATACCAAACCTGAGACTCTTCCTATAACATGAGATGGTATATCCAACTCCTTCCCATTCCAATCCTGAGACCCTTCCAAAAGCAGAGATGTGATATCTCAATGCTTATACCAAACCTGAGACCCTTCCTATGGCATGAGATGTCATATACATATCCTTCCCATTCCAATCCTGAGACCCTTCCTATAGCATGAGATGTGATATCTCAATGCTTATACCAGACCTGAGACCCTTCCTATAGCATGAGATGTGATATCCAAGTCCTTCCCATTCCAATCCTTAGACCCTTCCTATAGCATGCAATATGATATCTCAATGATTCTAATAACAAACCTGAGACCCGTCCTATAACATGAGATGGGATATCCAACTCCTTCCCATTCCAATCCTGAGACCCTTCCGATAGCAGAGATGTGATATCTCAATGCTTATACCAAACCTGAGACCCTTCATACGGCATGAGATGTCATATACAACTCCTTCCCATTCCAATCCTGAGACCCTTCCCATAGCATGAGATGTGATATCTCAATGCTTATACCAAACCTGAGACCCTTCATATAGCATGAGATGTGATATCCAACTCCTTCCCATTACAATCCTGAGTCGCTTCCTATAGCATGAGATGTGATGTCTCAATGCTTCTAATACCAAACCTGAGATCCTTCCTATAACATGAGATGTGATATCCAACTCCTTCCATTCCAATCTTGAGACCCTTCCTATAGCATGAGATGTGATATCTCAATGCTTCTAATATCAAACTTGAGACCCTCCCTATAGCATGAGATGTGATATCCAATTCCTTCCCATTCCAATCCTGAGACACTTCCTATAGCATGAGATGTGATATCTCAATGCTTCTAATACCAAACCTGAGACTCTTCCTATAACATGAGATGGGATATCCAACTCCTTCCCATTCCAATCCTGAGACCCTTCCAAAAGCAGAGATGTGATATCTCAATGCTTATACCAAACCTGAGACCCTTCTTATGTCATGAGATGTCATATACATATCCTTCCCATTCCAATCCTGAGACCCTTCCTATAGCATGAGATGTGATATCTCAATGCTTATACCAAACCTGAGACCCTTCCTATAGCATGAGATGTGATATCCAACTCCTTCCCATTCCAATCCTGAGACCCTTCCTATAGCATGAGATGTGATATCTCAATGTCTCTAATAACAAACCTGAGATCCTTCCTCTAACATGAAATGTGATATCCAACTGCTTCCCTTTCCAAACCTGAGAGCCTACCTATAGCATGAGATGTGATATCCAAGTCCTTCCCATTCCAATCCTTAGACCCTTCCTATAGCATGCAATATGATATCTCAATGCTTATACCAAACCTGAGACTCTTCCTATAACATGAGATGGGATATCCAACTCCTTCCCATTCCAATCCTGAGACACTTCCGATAGCAGAGATGTGATATCTCAATGCTTATACCAAACCTGAGACCCTTCCTATAACATGAGATGTGATATCCAACTCCTTCCCATTCCAAACCTGAGACCCTTCCTATAGCATATGTGATATCCAACTCCTTCCAATTCCAAACATGAGACCCTTCCCATAGCAAGAATGTAATATCCAACTCCTTCCCATTCCAATCCTGAGACCATTCCTATAGCATGAGATGTGATATCTCAATGCTTCTAATACCAAACCTGAGATCCTTCCTATGACATGAGATGTGATATCCAATTCCTTCCCATTCCAAACCTGAGAACCTTCCTACAGCATGCGATGTGATATCTCAATGCTTCTAATACCAAACCTGAGACCAGTCCTATAGCATGAGATGTGATATCCAACTCCTTCCCGTTCCAATCCTGAGACACTTCCGATTGCAGAGATGTGATATCTCAATGCTTATACCAAACCTGAGACTCTTCCTATAACATGAGATGTGATATCCAACTCCTTCCCGTTCCAAACCTGAGACCCTTCCTATAGCATGAGATGTGATATCCAACTCCTTCCCATTCCAATCCTGAGACCCTTCCGATAGCATGAGATGTGATATCTCAATGCCTCTAATACCAAACCTGAGATCCTTCCTATAACATGTGATGTGATATTCAATTCCTTCCCCTTCCAAACCTGAGACCCTCCCTTTAGCATGAGATGTGATATCCAACTCCTTCCCATTCCAATCATGAGACCCTTATGATAGCATGAGATGTGATATCTCAATGCCTCTAATACCAAACCTGAGATACTTCCTATAGCATGAGATGTGATCTCTCAATGCTTCTAATACCAAACCTGAGATCCTTCCTATAACATGAGATGTGATATCCAACTCCTTCCCATTCCAATCCTGAGACCCTTCTGATAGCATGAGATGTGATATCTCAATGCCTCTAATACCAAACCTGAGATCCTACCTCTAGCATGAAATGTGATATCCAACTCCTTCCCTTTCCAAACCTGAGAGCCTACCTATAGCATGAGATGTGATATCCAAGTCCTTCCCATTCCAATCCTTAGACCCTTCCTATAGCATGCAATATGATATCTCAATGATTCTAATAACAAACCTGAGACCCGTCCTATAACATGAGATGGGATATCCAACTCCTTCCCATTCCAATCCTGAGACACTTCCGATAGCAGAGATGTGATATCTCAATGCTTATACCAAACCTGAGACCCTTCCTATAACATGAGATGTGATATCCAACTCCTTCCAATTCCAAACATGAGACCCTTCCCATAGCAAGAATGTAATATCCAACTCCTTCCCATTCCAATCCTGAGACCATTCCTATAGCATGAGATGTGGTATCTCAATGCTTCTAATACCAAACCTGAGATCCTTCCTATGACATGAGATGTGATATCCAATTCCTTCCCATTCCAAACCTGAGACCCTTCCTAGAGCATGCGATGTGATATCTCAATGCTTCTAATACCAAACCTGAGACCAGTCCTATAACATGAGATGGGATATCCAACTCCTTCCCGTTCCAATCCTGAGACACTTCCGATTGTAGAGATGTGATATCTCAATGCTTATACCAAACCTGAGACTCTTCCTATAACATGAGATGTGATATACAACTCCTTCCCGTTCCAAACCTGAGACCCTTCCTATAGCATGAGATGTGATATCCAACTCCTTCCCATTCCAATCCTGAGACCCTTCCGATAGCATGAGATGTGATATCTCAATGCCTCTAATACCAAACCTGAGATCCTTCCTATAACATGTGATGTGATATTCAATTCCTTCCCCTTCCAAACCTGAGACCCTCCCTTTAGCATGAGATGTGATATCCAACTCCTTCCCATTCCAATCCTGAGACCCTTATGATAGCATGAGATGTGATATCTCAATGCCTCTAATACCAAACCTGAGATACTTCCGATAGCATGAGATGTGATATCTCAATGCTTCTAATACCAAACCTGAGATCCTTCCTATAACATGAGATGTGATATCCAACTCCTTCCCATTCCAATCCTGAGACCCTTCTGATAGCATGAGATGTGATATCTCAATGCCTCTAATACCAAACCTGAGATCCTACCTCTAAAATGAAATGTGATATCCAACTCCTTCCCTTTCCAAACCTGAGACCCTGCCTATAGCATGAGATGTGATATCCAAGTCCTTCCCATTCCAATCCTGAGACCCTTCCTACAGCATGCGATGTGATATCTCAATGCTTCTAATACCAAACCTGAGACCAGTCCTATAACATGAGATGGGATATCCAACTCCTTCCCGTTCCAATCCTGAGACACTTCCGATTGTAGAGATGTGATATCTCAATGCTTATACCAAACCTGAGACTCTTCCTATAACATGAGATGTGATATACAACTCCTTCCCGTTCCAAACCTGAGACCCTTCCTATAGCATGAGATGTGATATCCAACTCCTTCCCATTCCAATCCTGAGACCCTTCCGATAGCATGAGATGTGATATCTCAATGCCTCTAATACCAAACCTGAGATACTTCCTATAGCATGAGATGTGATCTCTCAATGCTTCTAATACCAAACCTGAGATCCTTCCTTTAACATGAGATGTGATATCCAACTCCTTCCCATTCCAATCCTGAGACCCTTCTGATAGCATGAGATGTGATATCTCAATGCCTCTAATACCAAACCTGAGATCCTACCTCTAGCATGAAATGTGATATCCAACTCCTTCCCTTTCCAAACCTGAGAGCCTACCTATAGCATGAGATGTGATATCCAAGTCCTTCCCATTCCAATCCTTAGACCCTTCCTATAGCATGCAATATGATATCTCAATGATTCTAATAACAAACCTGAGACCCGTCCTATAACATGAGATGGGATATCCAACTCCTTCCCATTCCAATCCTGAGACACTTCCGATAGCAGAGATGTGATATCTCAATGCTTATACCAAACCTGAGACCCTTCCTATAACATGAGATGTGATATCCAACTCCTTCCAATTCCAAACATGAGACCCTTCCCATAGCAAGAATGTAATATCCAACTCCTTCCCATTCCAATCCTGAGACCATTCCTATAGCATGAGATGTGGTATCTCAATGCTTCTAATACCAAACCTGAGATCCTTCCTATGACATGAGATGTGATATCCAATTCCTTCCCATTCCAAACCTGAGACCCTTCCTACAGCATGCGATGTGATATCTCAATGCTTCTAATACCAAACCTGAGACCAGTCCTATAACATGAGATGGGATATCCAACTCCTTCCCGTTCCAATCCTGAGACACTTCCGATTGTAGAGATGTGATATCTCAATGCTTATACCAAACCTGAGACTCTTCCTATAACATGAGATGTGATATACAACTCCTTCCCGTTCCAAACCTGAGACCCTTCCTATAGCATGAGATGTGATATCCAACTCCTTCCCATTCCAATCCTGAGACCCTTCCGATAGCATGAGATGTGATATCTCAATGCCTCTAATACCAAACCTGAGATCCTTCCTATAACATGTGATGTGATATTCAATTCCTTCCCCTTCCAAACCTGAGACCCTCCCTTTAGCATGAGATGTGATATCCAACTCCTTCCCATTCCAATCCTGAGACCCTTATGATCGCATGAGATGTGATATCTCAATGCCTCTAATACCAAACCTGAGATACTTCCGATAGCATGAGATGTGATATCTCAATGCTTCTAATACCAAACCTGAGATCCTTCCTATAACATGAGATGTGATATCCAACTCCTTCCCATTCCAATCCTGAGACCCTTCTGATAGCATGAGATGTGATATCTCAATGCCTCTAATACCAAACCTGAGATCCTACCTCTAAAATGAAATGTGATATCCAACTCCTTCCCTTTCCAAACCTGAGACCCTGCCTATAGCATGAGATGTGATATCCAAGTCCTTCCCATTCCAATCCTGAGACCCTTCCTATAGCATGAGATGTGATATCTCAATGTCTCGTCGTCGTGCATTCAGCAGCAGAGTTGAGTAAAAGACGTCCCAAACGAAGGAACCCGCACAGTTTGTTACCACAGCAGGGCAACGGAGCGGCGGTGTGTATCTGAGCCAAATGTACACTACTCACTTCAGACCTGGGAACGCCAAGTGTACGAATCATGTGAGAGTGACAAGGACTCGATATACTACACAACCTGGCGGCGGTTACAGAGCAAGACTCCTGTGTAGGCTGGTCTGTCTGCTGGATGGCCCAGAGACGCTTCCGAAGGCTTACTAGCAGGAGATGGTGAAGATGCCGAGAATAGCTGTCCCCGCTATTCCAAGGGTCGAAGTACCAGTACAGGCCTTGTGGTTCGATCAAATGTGAAAAGGGTTTCACAAGGCGACAGCAGTGCAGAGGAGCAGTCCTTCAGCGGGTCACCAGCGATTCCTCGGTTCATCCTCTTGGTTGCAGGATACTTGGCTCCTGTATTCCTTCGTTCGTGAGAACTCAGGAGATCGACATGGTAGTGGTGTTTCCAGCCCCCTCTTATCCACGGTTCCCTTCGCGCCAAAACGGAGGGGACCCAATGGGAGATCCGCTCATCAACACTCACACCATTCGTGGACCTATCACGGACCACGGTGGTCCCAGGCATTCACACCACCCTAGACTCTCTGGCACCCAGGATGTGTATTGGGACCAGACATCCCAGCCCACATCCTGGAGGCACACACAAGACATGTAGAAGCCCGCGAAAGCATCTGTGTTTCGCGGGAAAGTACATGCCCAAATAAGGAAGGCCCCAGGTCGGCTCGACCTGGGGAAGGTGAAGGGAGCAAGATGGTCAGCGGACAGGACAAAGGAGCCTCGTGGTCTGGCCATTTTGGGCTCTAGGCCACCATTTTGGGTTAAGCGCGAGAAACGTGCTTAGAACGCCAAAAGGAGCTCAAAACACAATAAACGATCGCTGCCACCATTCCCGTCCGTGAATCACTTGCACCGATCAGTTACAATCCTGGAAGAGTATCTAGGGCCTGTAGAAGGCTAGAGACCCAAGAGAGCAGTAACTTATCTTACAGTGCCCTCTTGTGTCATGTTGCACGAAAGCCGCAACATGATAAAAGAAACTACGGAAACGAGCGTTTCCTGGTACTGACTGTCTTAAGGGCATGACAGTTTCCCCGTAAGAAAGGAGCGAAAGCCCAGAGGAGTGCGGCAAAGGCTGCACTTCTCTGGCAAAGTCGAGAACAAGGTGAAAAACAACAGCAAAAAGTTTAGGGGTTGCCACATGGAAGGAAAATTACCTACAATTACGAAATCTTTCCTAACACTCGCCCCTCCCAGACTATGGACAGGGGGAACTAATCCACCCCTGGATGAGTCTCTTGTTCAGGTCGGTTAAACATTCTGCACAACCCATCAGCATTGCTATGTTGGACACCTGGCCTATGCTCAATAGTGAAGTCGAAGCCTTGTAGACTTATGGACCACCTAAGCAACTTTGGATTCTCCCCCTTCATGTTTATTAGCCACTTTAAGGGCTTATGGTCAGTTTGCACAGTGAAGTGGGTCCCATAGAGGTAGGGCCTCAGCTTCCTTAGGGCCCACACAACAGAGAAACATTCTTTCTCTACCGTGGACCATCTGAGCTCTCTGTCCTTAAACTGGCGACTAATAAAACCAATAGGGTGTTCCTTACCCTTCTCATCTACTTGCGATAGTACAGCTCCTATCCCAGTGTCAGAGGCGTCCGTCTGCACGATAAAAGGTCTTTGATAATCAGGGGCCCTGAGGACAGGGGCCTGGCACAAGGAGTCTTTTAAGCCATTGAAGGCCTTCTCACACTCGTCGGTCCAAGTTACCTTCTTGGGTTTCTTCAGAGTTGTGAGGGCAGTCAGAGGGGCAGCTATGGTGCCATAGTCTGCCACAAAATTGCGGTAATACCCCGTGAGTCCTAAGAAGGCTCTCACTTGGGTTTGTGTAGTGGGGGTAGGCCAGTCTTGTACTGCTTGTACTTTACTGGGTACAGGCTGTATCCTCCCTCCACCTACTTCATGTCCAAGGTAAAACACTGAGCCTTGTCCAATCTGGCATTTACTAGCCTTTATGGTCAAGTGTGCTTTCTGAAGAGCCTGGAGCACAATCCCGAGGTGTTTCACATGGTCTTCCCAGGTGGCACTGAAAACTGCTATATCGTCCAGATATGCAAGACAGAATTCGTCCAACCCATTCAAAACATGATGCACAAGCCTCTGGAAAGTGGCAGGTGCATTCTTCAACCCGAACGGCATTACCCGGAATTGGTAAAGGCCGTCTGGAGTAGAAAACGCTGTCTTCTCCTTGGCATGTTGTGCTAAAGCTATTTGCCAATAGCCAGCAGTGAGGTCAAACGTGCTGAGGTACTTGGAGGCACCCAAAGTATCCACCAGCTCATCTGTTCGAGGCAAGGGGTGTGCATCTGTCTTGGTGACAGCATTCAGAGCCCTGTAATCCACGCAGAACCTCAATTCAGAAGTGCCTGCCTTTGGAACGAAAACCACAGGGCTGGACCAAGGACTACTAGAGGGTTCAATCACCCCAAGGTCTAACATCTTGTTGACCTCGGTCTTAATATAAGACCGTACTTTGTCTGACATCCTGTATCCCCTACTTTTGGTAGGTACACTGTCTCCTGTGTCTATGTTATGTTTGCACCAAGGTGTCAAACCAGGCGACTGTGAAAACAGGGGGGAAAACTGCCTAAGCAAACTTTTCACCTCAGCCTGCTGATCAGAAGTCAGGTGAGGGGCCCCTCGGACACCCTCAAAGGAGCTATCTGAAGGACCGCTTTGGAACAGGTCGGGGAGAGGTTCAGACTCCTCTTCCTCAACATCTGAAGCCAGTAACAGTGCTGCGATTTCGACTCTTGGGACGAAAGCCTTCAGCCTATTCACGTGAAACACTTTTGGAGCCTGTCCAGGCCTTCCAAGGTCCACTAAATAGTTAACCTCACCCAGGGGCTCCACCACTGTGTAAGGGCCTGACCATTTGTCCTGTAAAGCTCAAGGCCTTATGGGATTCATGATCAGGACTTGCTGACCAGGTGTAAAGTTGATGAGGGAAGCTTTCTGGTCGTACCAATGTTTCACCAGTGCTTGTCCTGCCTTCAATTTATCACTAGCCAAGCCCATCAGAAGTACCATCCGTTTTCTGAGCCCTAGCACATAATCAACTACGTTGGTAGTAACAGGGGGAGTGGGCATCTCCCATCCCTCTTTGACTATGGCTAAGGGTCCCCGTACAGGATGACCAAACAGAAGTTTGAAGGGGCTGAAGCCAACACCCTCCTGTGGTACCTCTCGGTAGGCAAACAGTAAGCATGGTAAAAGAAGATCCCATTGTCTTCTCTGAAGCTTCTCCAGAGCCCCAATCATGCTTTTTAACGTTCTGTTGAAACGTTCCACCAGACCATTGGTCTGGGGGTGGTATGCAGAAGAGAACTTGTAGGTGACCCCACATTCTTTCCACATAGCCTGCATATACTTCGACATAAAGTTGCTGCCACGATCTGACACAACTTCTTTAGGGAAGCCAACCCTAGTAGATATGCCAAGTAAAGCTTTTGCAACTGACTTGGCAGTTACAGTTTTCAATGGGATGGCCTCAGGATATCTGGTTGCATGGTCGACCAGCACCAGGATAAACCTATTGCCCGAGGATGTTTGCGGGTCAAGGGGACCAACGATGTCGATCCCTACCCTTTCAAATGGTACCCCCACAACTGGGAGCGGTACCAACGGAGCTTGGATTGTCGAGCCAACCTTACCAGATAACTGGCAGGAGGCACAACTCCTGCAGTGACTTTCTACTTGCAGCCCCATCTTGGGCCAGTAGAAGTGCATGGATAACCTTTGCTTGCTCCTCTTAATACCAAGGTGACCAGCAAGGAGCACTTCATGTGCCAACTGCAGGAGGAAGGGCCTAACAGCAAGGGGAACCACCAACCTCCTATGGTCTCCTTCTGTAGACTCTGTGGGCTCACTATACAGGAGTCCACCTTCCCAATACATCCTATGCGTCCCAGGAGGTTCACCCTCAAGCTGGGAGCAGGCCTGTCTCCTTAGGCCTTCCAGAGATGGGCACTCACGTTGGCCTTTACTGAATTGGTCCCTGTCAGGACCTCCTTCAACTTACAAGTCTTTTAGTTCAGGGTGGTCGTTGGGGACAAATACTTCAGGCATCGCCACCTCCTCGTCAGGCCCGGGCGATTGACCAACTTCCTCCACCGCAGTGGTAGGCGAGCTCGGGGGAATATTCTCTTTCCCTCGTCTTGACTTGTTGACTCCTTTCGCCTTGGGTTTCCCCTTCGGCTGGGGCGGTGTATTGGTCTTGGCCAATGCTGCCCGTGCTTGAGACCGTGTGTAGGGTCTTTCGGCAGTGTCTCCTACGAGCCCTAAAGCTCTGAGATCATTACCTAACAAGACCTTTCCCGGGACGTTTCTCTGAATGCTCACTGGAATCCTGACTGCTGTACCATTTAAAGTAAGATTTACAGGTATTACTGGGAACATACGGAGTGGGCCGTCAGCCAACTTAGTGGGCATCAGAGTAGCTCTGGCAACTTCCTCTGAGTCTACCAAGGTAGAATCCACTACAGTTCGACTGCACCCACTATCCCTAAGAGCTGGAGTATCTACTCCATTGATCAGCACACTGTCTTTAAAGTAGTGCTTGGTATTATCTGTAATCCTAGCATAAGCCTCTGCGACTTTAGGCTCCCAGCAACCCAGGGAAACTAAAACTACCTCAGCCTCTATCCCGCTGGGAAATGAGTCTGAGGAGAAGGATGCTCCTGTAATCTCTTCTTCCTCGTAGGAGGAGAAGGCCAGATTAGCGGAGTGGACCCCCAAAGGTCAAACCTTACACCGGGGATCCCCCTTCACGTGGTCAGTTGCTCCACAAGCAAAACAAGATCCATTGGGTCTGTTTACATAGGGAGGCTTATTGTAACCAGAGTTCTGTTTCGGAGGCTGACCTCCACTACCCTGTGAGTTCTCTTGTGTCTTACCCTTATTTTTCTTTTTGTGGCCCTTTTGAGAAGAAGATTTATCAGATTCTCCACCCTCCTTATCTTTGGACTTTTTCCCTTCCTCCTGCTTACCAGGATGAGTTTTGTCCTTATGGGACACTCGATGTGACACCCATAAGTCTGCTGCAATGGCCAGCTTCTTAGGATCTATCTCCTTCGAATCGGCCAAATGCTGCTTAAGCTCCGGGGAAGAAGATGCAAAAATGTGTTCCAGCATGACAAGATTTATCATGCCTTCGAAGGTAGAAACCTTATAACCTTCGACCCAGCCAGTTAAGTTTTTCAAGGATTCAGTGACATAAGATACCCAAGTACCACCTTCCTTTTTCTTATACTCTATGAATCGTTTCAAATATTGGGCCGGAGTCTTCCCAAACTTTAAAATGAGAGTTTGCTTTAACATTGCGAAATCAGCTTGCTCAGCCTTCGACATTTCCATAAAGGCACTACAGTGACAATGGGGCAGTCTGCTGAGTAACCAGGCAATCTTATCAGCATTGTCAACTTGTTGAACTTCGCATGCATAATCAAACGCATTCATCCAGTCCATAATGTCATTCCTTTCCTCATACACAATGACCAGATCTTTCGGAAACCGTGGATGAGAGGAGGCCCCAGACCCATGTCCAGGACCCTTGGACCCATTTGCAACCTGAAGCTTGGCCAGTTCCAACTGGTGATCCCTGTCTTTCTGTTTTTCTGACTGTTCGATTTTTAGTTTGGCTATGCTGAATTCAAGCTCCTTCTGCCTAAACCGCAGCTCTTGCTTCTTGAATTCAAGCATAGCCTCCCCATCAACACTGGCAGAGGAAACATTAGACATCTCATCCTCCCTGTCCTCGTGGTCGCGGTGGATCAGTGCAGCGGCAGAACCGTCGGTTCTACCAGTGAGAGCAGCCCCACCTCCTTCCGCACTGTCCTCAGAAGTTATAGCGTCAAGCTGCGCTTCTTGCCACGCCACGATTCTTTGGATCATATCCAATTTCGTGCCTTGAGAGGAAACACCTCTCTCCGCACACATTTTTTTCAATGTTTCTGATTTGGAAGCATTTAAAGTTAACAAGGTATTTGTTTCCATACTGTTAGATAGGACTATGGCCTTTTTAAAGTTATACTACAACAATTCACTACGTGTCCTGGTAGGAATAACTTGAAATGCCTTAGTTCGTGCGCAACACTGGATACCTTCAGTCGTATCCCACCGCTGTACACCAATTTGTTAAGACGGATTTCTGAACTCTGTCCTGGTGGCGCAGAAGTTCAGAAGGCCAACCTAATTACTTGGAACAGGGTAACCTCTGGACAAGCCAGACCAATCAAGGTAGCGATCGCGGCGGTCAAGACTAGGTCTCAAGAGGGGTGAGGGTGAATGAAAGCCTGCAATGAGCACACAAAGCAAGGACACTTACAAACTACTCCAAACAGGTGCTATATTAAAAATATATACACATTTATTCCAAGGCCTTTAAAACAATGACCGTAGCGAGAAATCACAATACAACTCTAGTAAACCAACACATACCATACCAATACAATATATATACAAATACAAACAAGTCTCAAGCGTTAGATGCACGAAATGTGTAGTCCACCTAAAAGGGAAGGAAAACAGGCAGTGTGAAATAATGCTTAGACCCAGTCCGCCTTCAGAGGCACCTAACTAAAAGGAAGTCCGAGCCCTACGAAGAGAGGAGCCTTGTGCTCAAAAGTACCTGCACACGCTGGTGCCAACGGGCAAAAGGGGAGTCTCTTCGAGGGAGATCAGGCAGTTCAGTTTAGTGCACAAACGAAGAACAACAGTGTTCCGCGACTCAAGCGCAGCCTCCACTGTGGGCAGAAGCAGAGCGCGAGTACGGAAAGGCGTGCTGTTTTGACACAGCGGGGAAAAGCTATGGGCTCCTGCAGGAGGGCGACCAGTTCCTAGCTATGCTACTCACCGGACCCCGATGCAAGCAGACCCAGGCTTCTCCGCATCAGTTTCAGTCGCTGGCAGGTTCAGAAGAGCAGGGGACGTCTCGTCGTCGTGTTGAGTCTGCAGCAGCAGAGTTGAGTAAAAGACGTCCCAAACGAAGGAACCCGCACAGTTTGTTACCACAGCAGGGCAACGGAGCGGCCGTGTGTATCTGAGCCAAATGTACACTACTCACTTCAGACCTGGGGACGCCAAGTGTACGAATCGTGTGAGAGTGACAAGGACTCGATATACTACACAACCTGGTGGCGGTTACAGAGCAAGACTCCTGTGTAGGCTGGTCAGTCTGCTGGATGGCCCAGAGACGCTTCCGAAGGCTTACTAGCAGGAGATGGTGAAGATGCCGAGAATAGCTGTCCCCGCTATTCCAAGGGTCGAAGTACTAGTACAGGCCTTCTGGTTCGATCAAAGGTGAAAAGGGTTTCACAAGGCGACAGCAGTGTAGAGGAGCAGTCCTTCAGCGGGTCACCAGCGATTCCTCGGTTCAGCCTCTTGGTTGCAGGATACTTGGCTCCTGTATTCCTTCGTTCGTGAGAACTCAGGAGATCGACATGGTAGTGGTGTTTCCAGCCCCCTCTTATCCACGGTTCCCTTCGCGCCAAAACGGTGGGGACCCAATGGGAGATCCGCTCATCAACACTCACACCATTCGTGGACCTATCATGGACCACGGTGGTCCCAGGCATTCACACGGGACCAGACATCCCAGCCCACATACTGGAGGCACACACAAGACATGTAGAAGCCCGCGAAAGCATCCGTGTTTCGCGGGAAAGTACATGCCCAAATAAGGAAGGCCCCGGGTCGGCTCGACCTGGGGAAGGTGAAGGGAGCAAGACGGTCAGCGGACAGGACAAAGGAGCCTCGTGGTCTGGCCATTTTGGGAGCCAGGCCACCATTTTGGGTTAAGTGCAATAAACGTGCTTAGAACGCCAAAAGGAGCTCAAAACACAAGAAACGATCGCTGCCACCATTCCCGTCCGTGAATCACTTGCACCGATCAGTTACAATCCTGAAAGAGTATCTAGGGCCTGTAGCAGGCTAGAATCCCAAGAGAGCAGCAATTTAGCTTACAGTGCCCTCTTGTGTCATGTTGCACGAAAGCCGCAACATGATAAAAGAAACTACGGAAAACAGCGTTTCCCGGTACTGACTGTCTTAAGGGCATGTCAGTTTCCCCGTAAGAAAGGAGCGAAAGCCCAGAGGAGTGCGGCAGAAGGCTGCACTTCTCTGGCAAAGTCGAGAACAAGGTGAAAAACAACAGCAAAAAGTTTAGGGGTTGCCACATGGAAGGAAAATTACCTACAATTATTAAATCTTTCCTAACAGATATCACATCTCATGTTATAGGAAGAGTCTCAGGTTTGGTATAAGCATTGAGATATCACATCTCTGCAATCGGAAGTGTCTCAGGATTGGGATGGGAAGGAGTTGGATATCCCATCTCATGTTATAGGACGGGTCTCAGGATTGTTATTAGAATCATTGAGATATCATATTGCATGCTGTAGGAAGGGTCTAAGGATTGGAATGGGAAGGACTTGGATATCACATCTCATGCTATGGATAGGCTCATATCATATCCCAATGCTTCTACCAAACCTGAGACCCATACTATGGCATGAGATGTGATATCAAACTCATTCCCATTCCAATCCTGAGACTCTTCCTATAGCTTGAGATGTGATATCCAACTCCTTCCCATTCCAATTCTGAGACCCTTCCTATGCCATGAGACTTGATATCTCACTGCTTCTAATACCAAACCTGAGACCCGTCCTATAACATGAGATGTGATATCCAAATCTTTCCCCTTCCAAACCTTAGACCCTTCCTTTATCATGAGATGTGATATCCAAGTCCTTCCCATTCCAATCCTTAGACCCTTCCTACAGCATGCAATATGATATCTCAATGATTCTAATAACAATCCTGAGACCCGTCCTATAACATGAGATGGGATATCCAACTCCTTCCCATCCCAATCCTGAGACACTTCCGATTGCAGAGATGTGATATCTCAATGCTTATACCAAACCTGAGACTCTTCCTATAACATGAGATGTGATATCTGTTAGGAAAGATTTAATAATTGTAGGTAATTTTCCTTCCATGTGGCAACCCCTAAACTTTTTGCTGTTGTTTTTCACCTTGTTCTCGACTTTGCCAGAGAAGTGCAGCCTTCTGCCGCACTCCTCTGGGCTTTCGCTCCTTTCTTACGGGGAAACTGACATGCCCTTAAGACAGTCAGTACCGGGAAACGCTGTTTTCCATAGTTTCTTTTATCATGTTGCGGCTTTCGTGCAACATGACACAAGAGGGCACTGTAAGCTAAGTTGCTGCTCTCTTGGGATTCTAGCCTTCTACAGGCCCTAGATACTCTTTCAGGATTGTAACTGATCAGTGCAAGTGATTCACGGACGGGAATGGTGGCAGCGATCGTTTCTTGTGTTTTGAGCTCCTTTTGGCGTTCTAAGCACGTTTCTCGCACTTAACCCAAAATGGTGGCCTGGCTCCCAAAATGGCCAGACCACGAGGCTCCTTTGTCCTGTCCGCTGACCGTCTTGCTCCCTTCACCTTCCCCAGGTCGAGCCGACCCGGGGCCTTCCTTATTTGGGCATGTACTTTCCCGCGAAACACGGATGCTTTCGCGGGCTTCTACATGTCTTGTGTGTGCCTCCAGTATGTGGGCTGGGATGTCTGGTCCCGTGTGAATGCCTGGGACCACCGTGATCCGTGATAGGTCCACGAATGGTGTGAGTGTTGATGAGCGGATCTCCCATTGGGTCCCCACCGTTTTGGCGCGAAGGGAACCGTGGATAAGAGGGGGCTGGAAACACCACTACCATGTCGATCTCCTGAGTTCTCACGAACGAAGGAATACAGGAGCCAAGTATCCTGCAACCAAGAGGCTGAACCGAGGAATCGCTGGTGACCCGCTGAAGGACTGCTCCTCTGCACTGCTGTCGCCTTGTGAAACCCTTTTCACCTTTGATTGAACCAGAAGGCCTGTACTAGTACTTCGACCCTTGGAATAGTGGGGACAGCTATTCTCGGCATCTTCACCATCTCCTGCTAGTAAGCCTTCGGAAGCGTCTCTGGGCCATCCAGCAGACTGACCAGCCTACACAGGAGTCTTGCTCTGTAACCGCCACCAGGTTGTGTAGTATATCGAGTCCTTGTCACTCTCACACGATTCGTACACTTGGCGTTCCCAGGTCTGAAGTGAGTAGTGTACATTTGGCTCAGATACACACGGCCGCTCCGTTGCCCTGCTGTGGTAACAAACTGTGCGGGTTCCTTCGTTTGGGACGTCTTTTACTCAACTCTGCTGCTGCAGACTCAACACGACGACGAGACGTCCCCTGCTCTTCTGAACCTGCCAGCGACTGAAACTGACGCGGAGAAGCCTGGGTCTGCTTGCATCGGGGTCCGGTGAGTAGCATAGCTAGGAACTGGTCGCCCTCCTGCAGGAGCCCATAGCTTTTCCCCGCTGTGTCAAAACAGCACGCCTTTCCGTACTCGCGCTCTGCTTCTGCCCACAGTGGAGGCTGCGCTTGAGTCGCGTAACACTGTTGTTCTTCGTTTGTGCACTAAACTGAACTGCCTGATCTCCCTCGAAGAGACTCCCCTTTTGCCCGTTGGCACCAGCGTGTGCAGGTACTTTTGAGCACAAGGCTCCACTCTTCGTAGGGCTCGGACTTCCTTTTAGTTAGGTGCCTCTGAAGGCGGACTGGGTCTAAGCATTATTTCACACTGCCTGTTTTCCTTCCCTTTTAGGTGGACTACACATTTCGTGCATCTAACGCTTGAGACTTGTTTGTATTTGTATATATATTGTATTGGTATGGTATGTGTTGGTTTACTAGAGTTGTATTGTGATTTCTCGCTACGGTCATTGTTTTAAAGGCCTTGGAATAAATGTGTATATATTTTTAATATAGCACCTGTTTGGAGTAGTTTGTAAGTGTCCTTGCTTTGTGTGCTCATTGCAGGCTTTCAGTCACCCTCACCCCTCTTGAGACCTAGTCTTGACCGCCGCGATCGCTACCTTGATTGGTCTGGCTTGTCCAGAGGTTACCCTGTTCCAAGTAATTAGGTTGGCCTTCTGAACTTCTGCGCCACCAGGACAGAGTTCAGAAATCCGTCTTAACAAATTGGTGTACAGCGGTGGGATACGACTGAAGGTATCCAGTGTTGCGCACGAACTAAGGCATTTCAAGTTATTCCTACCAGGACACGTAGTGAATTGTTGTAGTATAACTTTAAAAAGGCCATAGTCCTATCTAACAGTATGGAAACAAATACCTTGTTAACTTTAAATGCTTCCAAATCAGAAACATTGAAAAAAATGTGTGACGCTATAACTTCTGAGGACAGTGCGGAAGGAGGTGGGGCTGCTCTCACTGGTAGAACCGACGGTTCTGCCGCTGCACTGATCCACCGCGACCACGAGGACAGGGAGGATGAGATGTCTAATGTTTCCTCTGCCAGTGTTGATGGGGAGGCTATGCTTGAATTCAAGAAGCAAGAGCTGCGGTTTAGGCAGAAGGAGCTTGAATTCAGCATAGCCAAACTAAAAATCGAACAGTCAGAAAAACAGAAAGACAGGGATCACCAGTTGGAACTAGCCAAGCTTCAGGTTGCAAATGGGTCCAAGGGTCCTGGACATGGGTCTGGGGCCTCCTCTCATCCACGGTTTCCGAAAGATCTGGTCATTGTGTATGGGGAAAGGAATGACATTATGGACTGGATGAATGCGTTTGAGTATGCATGCGAAGTTCAACAAGTTGACAATGCTGATAAGATTGCCTGGTTACTCAGCAGACTGCCCCATTCTGGCTGTAGTGCCATTATGGAAATGTCGAAGGCTGAGCAAGCTGATTTCGCAATGTTAAAGCAAACTCTCATTTTAAAGTTTGGGAAGACTCCGGCCCAATATTTGAAACGATTCATAGAGTATAAGAAAAAGGAAGGTGGTACTTGGGTATCTTATGTCACTGAATCCTTGAAAAACTTAACTGGCTGGGTCGAAGGTTATAAGGTTTCTACCTTCGAAGGCATGATAAATCTTGTCATGCTGGAACACATTTTTGCATCTTCTTCCCCGGAGCTTAAGCAGCATTTGGCCGATTCGAAGGAGATAGATCCTAAGAAGTTGGCCATTGCAGCAGACTTATGGGTGTCACATCGAGTGTCCCATAAGGACAAAACTCATCCTGGTAAGCAGGAGGAAGGGAAAAAGTCCAAAGATAAGGAGGGTGGAGAATCTGATAAATCTTCTTCTCAAAAGGGCCACAAAAAGAAAAATAAGGGTAAGACACAAGAGAACTCACAGGGTAGTGGAGGTCAGCCTCCGAAACAGAACTCTGGTTACAATAAGCCTCCCTATGTAAACAGACCCAATGGATCTTGTTTTGCTTGTGGAGCAACTGACCACGTGAAGGGGGATCCCCGGTGTAAGGTTTAACCTTTGGGGGTACACTCCGCTAATCTGGCCTTCTCCTCCTACGAGGAAGAAGAGATTACAGGAGCATCCTTCTCCTCAGACTCATTTCCCAGCGGGATAGAGGCTGAGGTAGTGTTAGGAAAGATTTCATAATTGTAGGGAATTTTCCTTCCATGTGGCAACCCCTAAACTTTTTGCTATTGTTTGTAACCTTGTTCTTGACTTTGCCAGTGAAGTGTAGCCTTCTGCCGCACTTCTCTGGGCTTTCGCTCCTTTCTTACGGGGAAACTGACATGCCCTTAAGACAGTCAGTACCGGGGAACGCTGTTTCCCGTAGTTTCTTTTATCGTGTTGCGGCTTTAGTGCAACATGACACAAGAGGGCACTGTAAGCTAAGTTACAGCTCTCTTGGGTCTCTAGCCTTCTACAGACCCTAGATACTCTTTTAGGATGGTATTTGATCGGTGCAAGTCCTTCAGGGACTGGAATGGTGGCAGCGATCGTTTTGTTTATTTTGAGCTCCTTTTGGCGTTCTGAGCACGTTTTTCGCACTGAACCCAAAATGGTGGCCTGGCTCCCAAAATGGCCAGACCACGAGGCTCCTTTGTCCTGTCCACTGACCGTCTTGCTCCCTTCACCTTCCCCAGGTCGGGCGACCCGGGGCCTTCCTTATTTGGGCATGTACTTTCCCGCGAAACGTGGTTGCTTTCGCGGGCTTCTACATGTCGTTTGTGTGCCTCCAGGGTGTGGGCTGGGATGTCTGGTCCCAATACACATCCTGGGTGCCAGATAGTCTAGGGTGGTGTGAATGCCTGGGACCACCGTGGTCCGTGATTGGTCCACGTATGGTATGTGTGTTGATGAGCGGATCTCCCATTGGCTCCCCTCCGTTTTGGCGCGAAGGGAACCGTGGATAAGAGGGAGCTGGAAACACCACTACCATGTCGATCTCCTGAGTTCTCACGAACGAAGGAATACAGGAGCCAAGTATCCTGCAACCAAGAGGCTGGACCGAGGAATCGCTGGTGACCCGCTGAAGGAATCCTCCTTTGCACTGCTGTCGTCCTGTGAAACCCTTTCCTCCTTGGATCGAACCAGAAGGCCTGTACTGGTGCTTCGACCTTTGGAATAGCAGGAACAGCTATTCCCGGCGACTTCATCATCTCCTGCCAAGTAAGCCTTCGGAAGTGTCTCTGGGCCATCCAGTTGACTGACCAGCTTACAAGGGAGTCCTGCTCTGTAACTGCCGCCAGGTTGTGTTGTATTTCGAGTCCTTGTCACTCTCCCACGCTTCGTACACTTGGCGTTCCCAAGTCTGAAGGGAGGAGTGTACATTTGGCTCGAATACACACGGCCGCTCCGTTGTCCTGCTGCGGCAACAAAACTGTGCTGGTTTCGTCGATTGGGACGTCTTTTTGCTCTACACGACTACGAGGCGTTCCCTGCTCTTCTGAACCTGCCAGCTGCTGAAACTAACGTGGAGAAGCCTGGGTCTGCTTGCTTCGGGGACCGGTGAGTAGTTTAGCTAGGATCTGGTCGCCCTCCTGCAGTATCCCATTGCTTTTCCCTGCTGTGTAAAAACAGCACCCTTTTGGCCGTACTCGCGCTCTGCTTCTGCCCGCTGTGGAGGCTGCGCTTGAGTTGCGGAACCTGTTCTCCTTCTGCTGTGCACTAACCCAAACTGCCCGACTTCCTCCGAAGAGCTTCCCCTTTTGCCCGTTGGCACCGGCGTGGCAGGTACTTTGAGCACAAGGCTCCACTCTTCGCAGGGCTCGGACTTCCATCTAGTTAGGTGCCTCTAAAGGCGAACTGAGTCTAAAGCGTTATCGCACTGCCTGTTTTCCTTTCCTTTCAGGTGGACTACATATTTCGTGCTTTAAACGCTTGCGACTGTGTATTTGTATATGTATTGTGTTGATATGGTATGTGTTGGTTTAGTATTGTGATATTGTGATTTTCTCGCTACGGTCATTATTTTAAAGGCCTTAAAATAAATGTGTATCTATTTTTGATATAACAACTGTTTGGAGTAGTTTGTCAGCGCTCTTGCTTTGTGTGCTCATTGCGGGCTTTCAGTCACCCTCACCCCTCTTGAGACCTAGTCTTGACCGCCGCGATCGCTACCTTGATTGGTCTGGCTTGTCCAGAGGTTACCCTGTTCCAAGTAATTAGGTTGGCCTTCTGAACTTCTGCGCCACCAGGACAGAGTTCAGAAATCCGTCTTAACAAATTGGTGTACAGCGGTGGGATACGACTGAAGGTATCCAGTGTTGCGCTCGAACTAAGGCATTTCAGGTTATTCCAAACAGTACACGTAGTGAATTGTTATAGTATAACTTTAAAAAGGCCATAGTCCTATCAAACAGTATGGAAACAAATACGTTGTTAACTTTAAATGCTTCCAAATCAGAAACGCTGAAAAAGATGTGTGCGGAGAGAGGTGTTTCCTCTCAAGGCACAAAATTGGAAATGATCCAAAGAATCGTGGCGTGGCAAGAAGCGCAGCTTGACGCTATAACTTCTGAGGACAGTGCGGAAGGTGGTGGGGCTGCTCTCACTGGTAGAACCGACGGTTCTGCCGCCGCACTGATCCACCGCGACCACGAGGACAGGGAGGACGAGATGTCTAATGTTTCCTCTGCCAGTGCTGATGGGGAGGCTATGCTTGAATTCAAGAAGCAAGAGCTGCGGTTTAGGCAGCAGGAGCTTGAATTCAGCATAGCCAAACTAAAAATCGAACAGGCAGAAAAACAGAAAGACAGGGATCACCAGTTGGAACTGGCCAAGCTTCAGGTTGCAAATGGATCCAAGGGTCCTGGACATGGGTCTGGGGCTTCCTCTCATCCACGGTTTCCAAAAGATCTGCTCAGTGTGTATGAAGAGAGGAATGACATTATGGACTGGCTGAATGCGTTTGAGTATGCATGCGAGGTTCAAGAAGTTGACAATGCTGATAAGATTGCGTGGTTGCTCAGTAGACTGCCCCATTCTGGCTGTAGTGCCATTATGGAAATGTCGAAGGCTGAGCGGGCTGATTTCGCAATGTTAAAGCAAACTCTCATTTTAAAGTTTGGGAAGACTCCGGCCCAATATTTAAAGCGTTTTCGAGAGTATAAGAAAAAGGAAGGTGGTACTTGGGTATCTTATGTCGCTGAATCCTTGAAAAACTTAACTGGCTGGGTCGAAGGTTATAAGGTTTCTACCTTCGAAGGCATGATAAATCTTGTCATGCTGGAACACATTTTTGGTTCTTCTTCCCCGGAGCTTAAGCAGCATTTGGCCGATTCGAAGGAGATAGATCCTAAGAAGCTGGCCATTGCAGCAGACTTATGGGTGTCACATCGAGTGTCCCATAAGGACAAAACTCATCCTGGTAAGCAGGAGGAAGGGAAAAAGTCCAAAGATATGGAGGGTGGGGAATCTGCTAAATCTTCTTCCCAAAAGAAAAATAAGGGTAAGACACAAGAGAACTCACAGGGCAGTGGAGGTCCGCCTCCGAAACAGATCTCTGGTTACAATAAGCCTCCCTACGTAAACAGACCCAATGGGGCTTGTTTTTCTTGTGGAGCAACTGACCATGTGAAGGGGGATCCCCGTTGTAAGGTTAGACCTTTGGGGGTCCACTCCGCTAATCTGGCCTTCTCCTCCTACGAGGAAGAAGAGATTACAGGAGCATCCTTCTCCTCAGACTCATTTCCCAGTGGGATAGAGGCTGAGGTAGTTTTAGTGTCCCTGGGTTCCTGGGAGCCTAAAGTCGCAGAGGCTTATGCTAGGATTCCGGATAATACCAAGCACTACTTTAAAGACAGTGTGCTGATCAATGGAGTGGATACTCCAGCTCTTAGGGATAGTGGGTGCAGTCGCACTGTAGTGGATTCTACCTTGGTAGACTCAGAGGAAGTTGCCAGAGCTACTCTGATGCCCACTAAGTTGGCTGACGGCCCCCTCCGTATGTTTCCCGTGATCCCTGTAAATCTTACTTTAAATGGTACAGCAGTCAGGATTCCAGTGAGCATTCAGAGAAACGTCCCGGGAAAGGTCTTGTTGGGCAATGATCTCAGAGCTTTAGGGCTCGTAGGAGACACTGCCGAAAGACCCTACACACGGTCTCAAGCACGGGCAGCATTGGCCAAGTCCAATACGCCGCCCCAGCTGAAGGGGAAACCCAAGGCGAAAGGAGTCTACAAGTCAAGACGAGGGAACGAGAATATTCCCCCGAGCTCGCCTACCACTGCGGTGGAGGAAGTTGGTCAATCGCCCGGGCCTGACGAGGAGGTGGCGATGCCTGAAGTATTCGACCCCAACGATCATCCTGAACTAAAAGACTTGTTAGTTGAAGGAGGTCCTGATAGGGACGAATTCAGTAAAGGCCAACGTGAGTGCCCATCTCTGGAAGGCCTAAGGAGACAGGCCTGCTCCCAGCTTGAGGGTGAACCTCCTGGGAAGCATAGGATTTATTGGGAAGGTGGACTCCTGTATAGTGAGCCCACAGAGTCTACAGAAGGAGACCATAGGAGGTTGGTGGTTGCCCTTGCTGTTAGGCCCTTCCTCCTGCAGTTGGCGCATGAAGTTCCCCTTGCTGGTCACCTTGGTATGAAGAGGACCAAGCAAAGGTTATCCATGCACTTCTACTGGCCCAAGATGGGGGTGCAAGTAGAAAGTCACTGCAGGAGTTGTGCCTCCTGCCAGTTGTCTGGTAAGGTTGGCGCGACAATCCAAGCTCCGTTGGTACCGCTCCCAGTTGTGGGGGTACCATTTGAAAGGGTAGGGATCGACATCATTGGTCCCCTTGACCCGCAAACATCCTCGGGCAATAGGTTTATCCTGGTGCTGGTCGACCATGCAACCAAGTATCCTGAGGCCATCCCATTGAAAACTGTAACTGCCAAGTCAGTTGCAAAAGCTTTACTCGGCATATTTACTAGGGTTGGCTTCCCTAAAGAAGTTGTGTCAGATATTGGCAGCAACTTTATGTCGAAGTATATGCAGGCTATGTGGAAAGAATGTGGGGTCACCTACAAGTTCTCTTCTGCATACCACCCCCAGACCAATGGTCTGGTGGAACGTTTCAACAGAACGTTAAAGAGCATGATTGGGGCTCTGGAGGAGCCTCAGAGAAGAAAATGGGATCTTCTTTTACCATGCTTGCTGTTTGCCTACCGAGAGGTACCACAGGAGGGTGTTGGCTTCAGCCCCTTCGAACTTCTGTTCGGTCATCCCGTACGGGGACCCTTAGCCATCGTCAAAGAGGGATGGGAGATACCCACTCCCCCTGTTACTACCAATGTAGTTGACTATGTGCTAGGGCTCAGAAAACGGATGGTACTTCTGATGGGCTTGGCTAGTGATAAATTGAAGGCAGGGCAAGCGCTGGTGAAATATTGGTACGACCAGAAAGATTCCCTCATCAACTTTAGACCTGGTCAGCAAGTCCTGATCATGAATCCTATAAGGCCTCGAGCGTTACAGGACAAATGGTCAGGCCCTTACACAGTGGTGGAGCCCCTGGGTGAGGTGAACTATTTAGTGGACCTTGGAAGGCCTGGACAGGCTCCAAAAGTCTTCCACGTGAATAGGCTGAAGGCTTTCGTCCCAAGAGTTGAAATCGCAGCACTGCTACTGGCGTCAGACGTTGAGGAAGAGGAGTCTGAACCTCTTCCCGACCTGTTCCAAAGCGGTCCTTCAGATAGCTCCGTTGAGGGTGTCCGAGTGGCCCCTCACCTGACTTCTGATCAGCAGGCTGAGGTGAAAAGTTTGCTTAGGCAGTTTTCCCCCCTGTTTTCACAGTCGCCTGGTTTGACACCTTGGTGCAAACATAACATTGACACAGGAGACAGTGTACCTACCAAAAGTAGGGGATACAGGATGTCAGACAAAGTACGGTCTTATATTAAGACCGAGGTCAACAAGATGTTAGATCTTGGGGTGATTGAACCCTCTAGTAGTCCTTGGTCCAGTCCTGTGGTGTTGGTTCCAAAGGCAGGCACTTCTGAATTGAGGTTCTGCGTGGATTACAGGGCTCTGAATGCTGTCACCAAGACAGATGCACACCCCTTGCCTCGAACGGATGAGCTGGTGGATACTTTGGGTGCCTCCAAGTACCTCAGCACGTTTGACCTCACTGCTGGCTATTGGCAAATAGCTTTAGCAGAACATGCCAAGGAGAAGACAGCATTTTCTACTCCAGACGGCCTTTACCAATTCCGGGTAATGCCGTTCGGGTTGAAGAATGCACCTGCCACTTTCCAGAGGCTTGTGAATCATGTGTTGAATGGGTTGGACGAATTCTGTCTTGCATATCTGGACGATATAGCAGTTTTCAGTGCCACCTGGGAAGACCATGTGAAACACCTCGGTATTGTGCTCCAGGCTCTTCAGAAAGCCCACTTGACCATAAAGGCTAGTAAATGCCAGATTGGACAAGGCTCAGTGGTTTACCTTGGACATGAAGTAGGTGGAGGGAGGATACAGCCTCTACCCAGTAAAGTACAAGCAGTACAAGACTGGCCTACCCCCACTACGCAAACCCAAGTGAGAGCCTTCTTAGGACTCACGGGGTATTATCACAATTTTGTGGCAGACTATGGTACCATAGCTGCTCCTCTGACTGCCCTCACAACTCCGAAGAAACCCAAGAAGGTAACTTGGACCGACGAGTGTGAGAAGGCCTTCAATGGCTTAAAAGACTCCTTGTGCCAGGCCCCTGTCCTAAGGGCCCCTGATTATCAAAGACCTTTTATCGTGCAGACGGATGCCTCTGACACTGGGATAGGAGCTGTACTATCACAAGTAGATAAGAAGGGTAAGGAACACCCTATCGGTTTTATTAGTCGCCAGCTTAAGGACAGAGAGCTCAGATGGTCCACGGTAGAGAAAGAATGTTTCTCTGTTGTGTGGGCCCTAAGGAAGCTGAGGCCCTACCTCTATGGGACCCACTTCACTGTGCAGACTGACCATAAGCCGTTAAAGTGGCTAATGAACATGAAGGGGGAGAATCCAAAGTTGCTTAGGTGGTCCATAAGTCTACAAGGCTTCGACTTCACTATTGAGCATAGGCCAGGTGTCCAACATAGCAATGCTGATGGGTTGTCCAGAATGTTTTACCGACCTGAACAAGAGACTCATCCAGGGGTGGATTAGATCCCCCTGTCCATAGTCTGGGAGGGGCGAGTGTTAGGAAAGATTTCATAATTGTAGGGAATTTTCCTTCCATGTGGCAACCCCTAAACATTTTGCTATTGTTTGTAACCTTGTTCTTGACTTTGCCAGCGAAGTGCAGCCTTCTGCCGCACTTCTCTGGGCTTTCGCTCCTTTCTTACGGGGAAACTGACATGCCCTTAAGACAGTCAGTACCGGGGAACGCTGTTTCCCGTAGTTTCTTTTATCGTGTTGCGGCTTTAGTGCAACATGACACAAGAGGGCACTGTAAGCTAAGTTACAGCTCTCTTGGGTCTCTAGCCTTCTACAGACCCTAGATACTCTTTTAGGATGGTATTTGATCGGTGCAAGTCATTCAGGGACTGGAATGGTGGCAGCGATCGTTTTGTTTATTTTGAGCTCCTTTTGGCGTTCTGAGCACGTTTTTCGCACTGAACCCAAAATGGTGGCCTGGCTCCCAAAATGGCCAGACCACGAGGCTCCTTTGTCCTGTCCACTGACCGTCTTGCTCCCTTCACCTTCCCCAGGTCGGGCGACCCGGGGCCTTCCTTATTTGGGCATGTACTTTCCCGCGAAACGTGGTTGCTTTCGCGGGCTTCTACATGTCGTTTGTGTGCCTCCAGGGTGTGGGCTGGGATGTCTGGTCCCAATACACATCCTGGGTGCCAGAGAGTCTAGGGTGGTGTGAATGCCTGGGACCACCGTGGTCCGTGATTGGTCCACGTATGGTATGTGTGTTGATGAGCGGATCTCCCATTGGCTCCCCTCCGTTTTGGCGCGAAGGGAACCGTGGATAAGAGGGAGCTGGAAACACCACTACCATGTCGATCTCCTGAGTTCTCACGAACGAAGGAATACAGGAGCCAAGTATCCTGCAACCAAGAGGCTGGACCGAGGAATCGCTGGTGACCCGCTGAAGGAATCCTCCTTTGCACTGCTGTCGTCCTGTGAAACCCTTTCCTCCTTGGATCGAACCAGAAGGCCTGTACTGGTGCTTCGACCTTTGGAATAGCAGGAACAGCTATTCCCGGCGACTTCATCATCTCCTGCCAAGTAAGCCTTCGGAAGTGTCTCTGGGCCATCCAGTTGACTGACCAGCTTACAAGGGAGTCCTGCTCTGTAACTGCCGCCAGGTTGTGTTGTATTTCGAGTCCTTGTCACTCTCCCACGCTTCGTACACTTGGCGTTCCCAAGTCTGAAGGGAGGAGTGTACATTTGGCTTGAATACACACGGCCGCTCCGTTGTCCTGCTGCGGCAACAAAACTGTGCTGGTTTCGTCGATTGGGACGTCTTTTTGCTCTACACGACTACGAGGCGTTCCCTGCTCTTCTGAACCTGCCAGCTGCTGAAACTAACGTGGAGAAGCCTGGGTCTGCTTGCTTCGGGGACCGGTGAGTAGTTTAGCTAGGATCTGGTCGCCCTCCTGCAGTATCCCATTGCTTTTCCCTGCTGTGTAAAAACAGCACCCTTTTGGCCGTACTCGCGCTCTGCTTCTGCCCGCTGTGGAGGCTGCGCTTGAGTTGCGGAACCTGTTCTCCTTCTGCTGTGCACTAACCCGAACTGCCCGACTTCCTCCGAAGAGCTTCCCCTTTTGCCCGTTGGCACCGGCGTGGCAGGTACTTTGAGCACAAGGCTCCACTCTTCGCAGGGCTCGGACTTCCATCTAGTTAGGTGCCTCTGAAGGCGAACTGAGTCTAAAGCGTTATCGCACTGCCTGTTTTCCTTTCCTTTCAGGTGGACTACATATTTCGTGCTTTAAACGCTTGCGACTGTGTATTTGTATATGTATTGTGTTGATATGGTATGTGTTGGTTTAGTATTGTGATATTGTGATTTTCTCGCTACGGTCATTATTTTAAAGGCCTTAAAATAAATGTGTATCTATGTTTGATATAACAACTGTTTGGAGTAGTTTGTCAGCGCTCTTGCTTTGTGTGCTCATTGCGGGCTTTCAGTCACCCTCACCCCTCTTGAGACCTAGTCTTGACCGCCGCGATCGCTACCTTGATTGGTCTGGCTTGTCCAGAGGTTACCCTGTTCCAAGTAATTAGGTTGGCCTTCTGAACTTCTGCGCCACCAGGACAGAGTTCAGAAATCCGTCTTAACAGGTAGTTTTAGTTTCCCTGGGTTCCTGGGAGGCTAAAGTCGCAGAGGCTTATGCTAGGATTACAGATAATACCAAGCACTACTTTAAAGACAGTGTGCTGATCAATGGAGTAGATACTCCAGCTCTTAGGGATAGTGGGTACAGTCGAACTGTAGTGGATTCTACCTTGGTAGACTCAGAGGAAGTTGCCAGAGCTACTCTGATGCCCACTAAGTTGGCTGACGGCCCACTCTGTATGTTCCCAGTAATACCTGTAAATCTTACTTTAAATGGTACAGCAGTCAGGATTCCAGTGAGCATTCAGAGAAACGTCCCGGGAAAGGTCTTGTTAGGTAATGATCTCAGAGCTTTAGGGCTCGTAGGAGACACTGCCAAAAGACCCTACACACGGTCTCAAGCACGGGCAGCATTGGCCAAGACCAATACGCCGCCCCAGCCGAAGGGGAAACCCAAGGCGAAAGGAGTCAACAAGTTAAGACGAGGGAAAGAGAATATTCCCCCGAGCTCGCCTACCACTGCGGTGGAGGAAGTTGGTCAATCGCCTGGGCCTGACGAGGAGGTGGCGATGCCTGAAGTATTTGACCCCAACGACCATCCTGAACTAAAAGACTTGTAAGTTGAAGGAGGTCCTGACAGGGACGAATTCAGTAAAGGCCAACGTGAGTGCCCATCTCTGGAAGGCCTAAGGAGACAGGCCTGCTCCCAGCTTGAGGGTGAACCTCCTGGGACGCATAGGATGTATTGGGAAGGTGGACTCCTGTATAGTGAGCCCACAGAGTCTACAGAAGGAGACCATAGGAGGTTGGTGGTTCCCCTTGCTGTTAGGCCCTTCCTCCTGCAGTTGGCGCATGAAGTGCTCCTTGCTGGTCACCTTGGTATTAAGAGGAGCAAGCAAAGGTTATCCATGCACTTCTACTGGCCCAAGATGGGGGTGCAAGTAGAAAGTCACTGCAGGAGTTGTGCCTCCTGCCAGTTATCTGGTAAGGTTGGCTCGACAATCCAAGCTCCGTTGGTACCGCTCCCAGTTGTGGGGGTACCATTTGAAAGGGTAGGGATCGACATTGTTGGTCCCCTTGACCTGCAAACATCCTCGGGCAATAGGTTTATCCTGGTGCTGGTCGACCATGCAACCAGATATCCTGAGGCCATCCCATTGAAAACTGTAACTGCCAAGTCAGTTGCAAAAGCTTTACTTGGCATATTTACTAGGGTTGGCTTCCCTAAAGAAGTTGTGTCAGATCGTGGCAGCAACTTTATGTCGAAGTATATGCAGGCTATGTGGAAAGAATGTGGGGTCACCTACAAGTTCTCTTTTGCATACCACCCCCAGACCAATGGTCTGGTGGAACGTTTCAACAGAACGTTAAAAAGCATGATTGGGGCTCTGGAGAAGCTTCAGAGAAGACAATGGGATCTTCTTTTACCATGCTTACTGTTTGCCTACCGAGAGGTACCACAGGAGGGTGTTGGCTTCAGCCCCTTCAAACTTCTGTTTGGTCATCCTGTACGGGGACCCTTAGCCATAGTCAAAGAGGGATGGGAGATGCCCACTCCCCCTGTTACTACCAACGTAGTTGATTATGTGCTAGGGCTCAGAAAACGGATGGTACTTCTGATGGGCTTGGCTAGTGATAAATTGAAGGCAGGACAAGCACTGGTGAAACATTGGTACGACCAGAAAGCTTCCCTCATCAACTTTACACCTGGTCAGCAAGTCCTGATCATGAATCCCATAAGGCCTTGAGCTTTACAGGACAAATGGTCAGGCCCTTACACAGTGGTGGAGCCCCTGGGTGAGGTTAACTATTTAGTGGACCTTGGAAGGCCTGGACAGGCTCCAAAAGTGTTTCACGTGAATAGGCTGAAGGCTTTCGTCCCAAGAGTCGAAATCGCAGCACTGTTACTGGCTTCAGATGTTGAGGAAGAGGAGTCTGAACCTCTCCCCGACCTGTTCCAAAGCGGTCCTTCAGATAGCTCCTTTGAGGGTGTCCGAGGGACCCCTCACCTGACTTCTGATCAGCAGGCTGAGGTGAAAAGTTTGCTTAGGCAGTTTTCCCCCCTGTTTTCACAGTCGCCTGGTTTGACACCTTGGTGCAAACATAACATAGACACAGGAGACAGTGTACCTACCAAAAGTAGGGGATACAGGATGTCAGACAAAGTACGGTCTTATATTAAGACCGAGGTCAACAAGATGTTAGACCTTGGGGTGATTGAACCCTCTAGTAGTCCTTGGTCCAGCCCTGTGGTTTTCGTTCCAAAGGCAGGCACTTCTGAATTGAGGTTCTGCGTGGATTACAGGGCTCTGAATGCTGTCACCAAGACAGATGCACACCCCTTGCCTCGAACAGATGAGCTGGTGCATACATTGGGTGCCTCCAAGTACCTCAGCACGTTTGACCTCACTGCTAGCTATTGGCAAATAGCTTTAGCAGAACATGCCAAGGAGAAGACAGCGTTTTCTACTCCAGACGGCCTTTACCAATTCCGGGTAATGCCGTTCGGGTTGAAGAATGCACCTGCCACTTTCCAGAGGCTTGTGCATCATGTTTTGAATGGGTTGGACGAATTCTGTCTTGCATATCTGGACGATATAGCAGTTTTCAGTGCCACCTGGGAAGACCATGTGAAACACCTCGGGATTGTGCTCCAGGCTCTTCAGAAAGCACACTTGACCATAAAGGCTAGTAAATGCCAGATTGGACAAGGCTCAGTGTTTTACCTTGGACATGAAGTAGGTGGATGGAGGATACAGCCTCTACCCAGTAAAGTACAAGCAGTACAAGACTGGCCTACCCCCACTACACAAACCCAAGTGAGAGCCTTCTTAGGACTCACGGGGTATTACCGCAATTTTGTGGCAGACTATGGCACCATAGCTGCCCCTCTGACTGCCCTCACAACTCTGAAGAAACCCAAGAAGGTAACTTGGACCGACGAGTGTGAGAAGGCCTTCAATGGCTTAAAAGACTCCTTGTGCCAGGCCCCTGTCCTCAGGGCCCCTGATTATCAAAGACCTTTTATCGTGCAGACGGACGCCTCTGACACTGGGATAGGAGCTGTACTATCGCAAGTAGATGAGAAGGGTAAGGAACACCCTATTGGTTTTATTAGTCGCCAGTTTAAGGACAGAGAACTCAGATGGTCCACGGTAGAGAAAGAATGTTTCTCTGTTGTGTGGGCCCTAAGGAAGCTGAGGCCCTACCTCTATGGGACCCACTTCACTGTGCAAACTGACCATAAGCCCTTAAAGTGGCTAATAAACATGAAGGGGGAGAATCCAAAGTTGCTTAGGTGGTCCATAAGTCTACAAGGCTTCGACTTCACTATTGAGCATAGGCCAGGTGTCCAACATAGCAATGCTGATGGGTTGTGCAGAATGTTTAACCGACCTGAACAAGAGACTCATCCAGGGGTGGATTAGTTCCCCCTGTCCATAGTCTGGGAGGGGCGAGTGTTAGGAAAGATTTCGTAATTGTAGGTAATTTTCCTTCCATGTGGCAACCCCTAAACTTTTTGCTGTTGTTTTTCACCTTGTTCTCGACTTTGCCAGAGAAGTGCAGCCTTCTGCCTCACTCCTCTGGGCTTTCGCTCCTTTCTTACGGGGAAACTGTCATGCCCTTAAGACAGTCAGTACCAGGAAACGCTCGTTTCCGTAGTTTCTTTTATCATGTTGCGGCTTTCGTGCAACATGACACAAGAGGGCACTGTAAGATAAGTTACTGCTCTCTTGGGTCTCTAGCCTTCTACAGGCCCTAGATACTCTTCCAGGATTGTAACTGATCGGTGCAAGTGATTCACAGACGGGAATGGTGGCAGCGATCGTTTATTGTGTTTTGAGCTCCTTTTGGCGTTCTTAGCGCGTTTCTCGCGCTTAACCCAAAATGGTGGCCTAGAGCCCAAAATGGCCAGACCACGAGGCTCCTTTGTCCTGTCCGCTGACCATCTTGCTCCCTTCACCTTCCCCAGGTCGAGCCGACCTGGGGCCTTCCTTATTTGGGCATGTACTTTCCCGCGAAACACAGATGCTTTCCCGGGCTTCTACATGTCTTGTGTGTGCCTCCAGGATGTGGGCTGGGATGTCTGGTCCCAATACACATCCTGGGTGCCAGAGAGTCTAGGGTGGTGTGAATGCCTGGGACCACCGTGGTCCGTGATAGGTCCACAAATGGTGTGAGTGTTGATGAGCGGATCTCCCATTGGGTCCCCTCCGTTTAGGCGCGAAGGGAACCGTGGATAAGAGGGGGCTGGAAACACCACTACCATGTCGATCTCCTGAGTTCTCACGAACGAAGGAATACAGGAGCCAAGTATCCTGCAACCAAGAGGCTGAACCGAGGAATCGCTGGTGACCCGCTGAAGGACTGCTCCTCTGCACTGCTGTCGCCTTGTGAAACCCTTTTCACCTTTGATCGAACCAGAAGGCCTGTACAGGTACTTCGACCCTTGGAATAGCGGGGGCAGCTATTCTCGGCATCTTCACCATCTCCTGCTAGTAAGCCTTCGGAAGCGTCTCTGGGCCATCCAGCAGACTGACCAGCCTACACAGGAGTCTTGCTCTGTAACCGCCGCCAGGTTGTGTAGTATATCGAGTCCTTGTCACTCTTACATGATTCGTACACTTGGCGTTCCCAGGTCTGAAGTGAGTAGTGTACATTTGGCTCAGATACACACCGCCGCTCCGTTGCCCTGCTGTGGTAACAAACTGTGCGGGTTCCTTAGTTTGGGACGTCTTTTACTCAACTCTGCTGCTGCAGACTCAACACGACGACGAGACATTGAGATATCACATCTCATGCTATAGGAAGGGTCTCAGGATTGGAATGGGAAGGACTTGGATATCACATCTGATGCTATAGGCAGGGTCTCAGGTTTGGAAAGGGAAGGAGTTGGATATCACATTTCATTTTAGAGGTAGGATCTCAGGTTTGGTATTAGAGGCATTGAGATATCACATCTCATGCTATCAGAAGGGTCTCAGGATTGGAATGGGAAGGAGTTGGATATCACATCTCATGTTATAGGAAGGATCTCAGGTTTGGTATTAGAAGCATTGAGATATCACATCTCATGCTATCGGAAGTATCTCAGGTTTGGTATTAGAGGCATTGAGATATCACATCTCATGCTATCATAAGGGTCTCAGGACTGGAATGGGAAGGAGTTGGATATCACATCTCATGCTAAAGGGAGGGTCTCAGGTTTGGAAGGGGAAGGAATTGAATATCACATCACATGTTATAGGAAGGATCTCAGGTTTGGTATTAGAGGCATTGAGATATCACATCTCATGCTATCGGAAGGGTCTCAGGATTGGAATGGGAAGGAGTTGGATATCACATCTCATGCTATAGGAAGGGTCTCAGGTTTGGAACGGGAAGGAGTTGTATATCACATCTCATGTTATAGGAAGAGTCTCAGGTTTGGTATAAGCATTGAGATATCACATCTCTGCAATCGGAAGTGTCTCAGGATTGGAACGGGAAGGAGTTGGATATCCCATCTCATGTTATAGGACTGGTCTCAGGTTTGGTATTAGAAGCATTGAGATATCACATCGCATGCTGTAGGAAGGGTCTCAGGTTTGGAATGGGAAGGAATTGGATATCACATCTCATGTCATAGGAAGGATCTCAGGTTTGGTATTAGAAGCATTGAGATATCACATCTCATGCTATAGGAATGGTCTCAGGATTGGAATGGGAAGGAGTTGGATATTACATTCTTGCTATGGGAAGGGTCTCATGTTTGGAATTGGAAGGAGTTGGATATCACATCTCATGTTATAGGAAGGGTCTCAGGTTTGGTATAAGCATTGAGATATCACATCTCTGCTATCGGAAGTGTCTCAGGATTGGAATGGGAAGGAGTTGGATATCCCATCTCATGTTATAGGACGGGTCTCAGGTTTGTTATTAGAATCATTGAGATATCATATTGCATGCTATAGGAAGGGTCTAAGGATTGGAATGGGAAGGACTTGGATATCACATCTCATGCTATAGGTAGGCTCTCAGGTTTGGAAAGGGAAGGAGTTGGATATCACATTTCATGCTAGAGGTAGGATCTCAGGTTTGGTATTAGAGGCATTGAGATATCACATCTCATGCTATCAGAAGGGTCTCAGGATTGGAATGGGAAGGAGTTGTATATCACATCTCATGTTATAGGAAGGATCTCAGGTTTGGTATTAGAAGCATTGAGATATCACATCTCCTGCTATCGGAAGTATCTCAGGTTTGGTATTAGAGGCATTGAGATATCACATCTCATGCTATCATAAGGGTCTCAGGATTGGAATGGGAAGGAGTTGGATATCACATCTCATGCTAAAGGGAGGGTCTCAGGTTTGGAAGGGGAAGGAATTGAATATCACATCACATGTTATAGGAAGGATCTCAGGTTTGGTATTAGAGGCATTGAGATATCACATCTCATGCTATCGGAAGGGTCTCAGGATTGGAATGGGAAGGAGTTGGATATCACATCTCATGCTATAGGAAGGGTCTCAGGTTTGGAACGGGAAGGAGTTGGATATCACATCTCATGTTATAGGAAGAGTCTCAGGTATGGTATAAGCATTGAGATATCACATCTCTGCAATCGGAAGTGTCTCAGGATTGGAACGGGAAGGAGTTGGATATCCCATCTCATGTTATAGGACTGGTCTCAGGTTTGGTATTAGAAGCATTGAGATATCACATCGCATGCTGTAGGAAGGGTCTCAGGTTTGGAATGGGAAGGAATTGGATATCACATCTCATGTCATAGGAAGGATCTCAGGTTTGGTATTAGAAGCATTGAGATATCACATCTCATGCTATAGGAATGGTCTCAGGATTGGAATGGGAAGGAGTTGGATATTACATTCTTGCTATGGGAAGGGTCTCATGTTTGGAATTGGAAGGAGTTGGATATCACATATGCTATAGGAAGGGTCTCAGGTTTGGAATGGGAAGGAGTTGGATATCACATCTCATGTTATAGGAAGGGTCTCAGGTTTGGTATAAGCATTGAGATATCACATCTCTGCTATCGGAAGTGTCTCAGGATTGGAATAGGAAGGAGTTGGATATCCCATCTCATGTTATAGGACGGGTCTCAGGTTTGTTATTAGAATCATTGAGATATCATATTGCATGCTATAGGAAGGGTCTAAGGATTGGAATGGGAAGGACTTGGATATCACATCTCATGCTATAGGTAGGCTCTCAGGTTTGGAAAGGGAAGGAGTTGGATATCACATTTCATGTTAGAGGAAGGATCTCAGGTTTGGTATTAGAGGCATTGAGATATCACATCTCATGCTATAGGAAGGGTCTCAGGATTGGAATGGGAAGGAGTTGGATATCACATCTCATGATAAAGGAAGGGTCTAAGGTTTGGAAGGGGAAGGATTTGGATATCACATCTCATGTTATAGGACGGGTCTCAGGTTTGGTATTAGAAGCATTGAGATATCAAGTCTCATGGTATAGGAAGGGTCTCAGAATTGGAATGGGAAGGAGTTGGATATCACATCTCAAGCTATAGGAAGGGTCTCAGGATTGGAATGGGAAGGAGTTCGATATCACATCTCATGCCATAGTATGGGTCTCAGGTTTGGTAGAAGCATTGGGATATCACATCTCATGCTATCGGAACGGTATCAGGATTGGATTTGGAAGGAGTTGGATATCACATCTCATGTTATAGGAAGGGTCTCAGGTTTGGTATAAGCATTGAGATATCACATCTCTGCTATCGGAAGTGTCTCAGGATTGGAATGGGAAGGAGTTGGGTATCCCATCTCATGCTATAGGACGGGTCTCAGGTTTGTTATTAGAATCATTGAGATATCATATTGCATGCTGTAGGAAGGGTCTAAGGATTGGAATGGGAAGGACTTGGATATCACATCTCAAGCTATAGGTAGGCTCTCAGGTTTGGAAAGGGAAGGTGTTGGATATCAAATTTCATGTTAGAGGAAGGATCTCAGGTTTGGTATTAGAGGCATTGAGATATCACATCTCATGCTATAGGAAGGGTCTCAGGATTGGAATGGGAAGGAGTTGGATATCACATCTCATGCTATAGGAAGGGTCTCAGGTTTGGTATAAGCATTGAGATATCACATCTCATGCTATAGGAAGGGTTTCAGGATTGGAATGGGAAGGATATGTATATGACATCTCATGCCATAGGAAGGGTCTCAGGTTTGGTATAAGCATTGAGATATCACATCTCTGCTTTTGGAAGGGTCTCAGGATTGGAATGGGAAGGAGTTGGATATCCCATCTCATGTTATAGGAAGAGTCTCAGGTTTGGTATTAGAAGCATTGAGATATCACATCTCATGCTATAGGAAGTGTCTCAGGATTGGAATGTGAAGGACTTGGATATCACATCTCATGCTATAGGGAGGGTCTCAAGTTTGATATTAGAAGCATTGAGATATCACATCTCATGCTATAGGAAGGGACTCAGGATTGGAATGGGAAGGAGTTGGATATCACATCTCATGCTATAGGAAGGGTATCAGGTTTGGTATAAGCAGTGAGATATCACATCTCATGCTATCGGAAGTGTCTCAGGATTGGAATGGGAAGGAGTTGGATATCACACCTCATGTTATAGGAAGTATCTCAGGTTTGGTGTAAGCGTTGAGATATCACATCTCTGCTATCGGAAGGGTCTCAGGATTGGAATGGGAAGGAGTTGGATATTCCCATCTCATTTTATAGGAAGGGTATATCAGGTCTTAGCATGAGATGTGATATCCAGCTCCTTCCATTCCAATCCTGAGACCCTTCCGATAGCATGAGATGTGATATCTCAATGCTTCTAATATCAATACTGAGACCCTCCCTATAGCATGAGATGTGATATCTAAGTCCTTCCCATTCCAATCCTGAGACCCTTCCGATAGCAGAGATGTGATATCTCAATGCTTATACCAAACCTGAGACCCTTCCTATAGCACGAGATGTGATATCCAACTCGTTCCCATTCCAATCCTGAGACCCTTCCTATAGCATGAGATGTGATATCTCAATGCTTCTACCAAAACTGAGACCCTTCCTTTAGCATGAGATGTGATATCCAACTCCTTCCCATTCCAATCCTGAGACCCTTCCTATAGCATGAAATGTGATATCTCAATGCTTCTAATACCAAACCTGAGATCCTTCCTATAACATGAGATGTGATATCCAACTCCTTCCCATTCCAATCCTGAGACCCTTCCTATAGCATGAGATGTGATATCTCAATGCTTCTAATACCAAACCTGAGATCCTTCCGATAGCATGAGATGTGATATCTCAATGCTTCTAATACCAAACCTGAGACCCTCCCTTTAGCATGAGATGTGATATCCAATTCCTTCCCATTCCAATCCTGATACCCTTCTGATAGGATGAGATGTGATATCTCAATGCCTCTAATACCAAACCTGAGATCCTACCTCTAACATGAAATGTGATATCCAACTCCTTCCCTTTCCAAACCTGAGAGCCTTCCTACAGCATGAGATGTGATATCCAAGTCCTTCCCATTCAAATCCTGAGACCCTTCCTATAACATGAGATGTGATATCCAACTCCTTCCCATTCCAACCTGAGACCCTTCCTATAGCATGAGATGGGATATCCAACTCCTTCCAAATCTAATCCTGATATCCTTCCGATAGCATGAGATGTGATATCCCAATGCTTCTACAAAACCTGAGACCCATACCATGGCATGAGATGTGATATCAAACTCCCGTCCTATACCATGAGACTTGATATCTCAATGCTTCTAATACCAAACCTGAGACCAGTCCAATAACATGAGATGTGATATCCAAATCCTTCCCCTTCCAAACCTTAGACCCTTCCTTTATCATGAGATGTGATATCCAACTCCTTCCCATTCCACTCCTGAGACCCTTCCTATAGCATGAGATGTGATATCTCAATGCTTCTAATACCAAACCTGAGACCCTTCCTATAACATGAGATGTGATATCCAAGTCCTTCCCATTCCAATCCTGAGACCCTTCCTATAGCATGAGATGTCATATCTCAATGCTTCTAATACCAAACCTGAGACCCTTCCTATAACATGAATTGTGATATCCAAGTCCTTCCCATTCCAATCTTGAGACCTTTCCAATAGCAGAGATGTGATATCTCAATGCTTATACCAAACCTGAGATCCTTCCTATGACATGAGATGTGATATCTAAATCCTTCTCATTCCAAACCTGAGACCCTTCGTACAGCATGTGATGTGATATCTCAATGCTTCTAATATCAAAACTGAGACCCGTCCTATAACATGAGATGGGATATCCAACTCCTTCCCGTTCCAAACCTGATACCCTTCCTATAGCATGAGATGTGATATCCAATTCCTTCCCATCCCAATCCTGAGACACCTCCGATAGCAGAGATGTGAAATCTCAATGCTTATACCAAACCTGAGACTGTTACTATAACATGAGATGTGATATCTAACTCCTTCCCGTTCCAAACCCGAGACCCTTCCTATAGCATGAGATGCGATATCCAACTCCTTCCCATTCCAATCCTGAGACCCTTCCCATAGCATGAGATGTGATATCTCAATGCTTCTAATATCAATACTGAGACCCTCCCTATAGCATGAGATGTGATATCTAAGTCCTTCCCATTCCAATCCTGAGACCCTTCCGATAGCAGAGATGTGATATCTCAATGCTTATACCAAACCTGAGACCCTTCCTATAGCACGAGATGTGATATCCAACTCCTTCCAATTCCAATCCTGAGACCCTTCCTATAGCATGAGATGTGATATCTCAATGCTTCTACCAAAACTGAGACCCTTCCTTTAGCATGAGATGTGATATCCAACTCCTTCCCATTCCAATCCTGAGACCCTTCCTATAGCATGAAATGTGATATCTCAATGCTTCTAATACCAAACCTGAGATCCTTCCTATAACATGAGATGTGATATCCAACTCCTTCCCATTCCAATCCTGAGACCCTTCCTATAGCATGAGATGTGATATCTCAATGCTTCTAATACCAAACCTGAGATCCTTCCGATAGCATGAGATGTGATATCTCAATGCTTCTAATACCAAACCTGAGACCCTCCCTTTAGCATGAGATGTGATATCCAATTCCTTCCCATTCCAATCCTGATACCCTTCTGATAGGATGAGATGTGATATCTCAATGCCTCTAATACCAAACCTGAGATCCTACCTCTAACATGAAATGTGATATCCAACTCCTTCCCTTTCCAAACCTGAGAGCCTTCCTACAGCATGAGATGTGATATCCAAGTCCTTCCCATTCAAATCCTGAGACCCTTCCTATAACATGAGATGTGATATCCAACTCCTTCCCATTCCAACCTGAGACCCTTCCTATAGCATGAGATGGGATATCCAACTCCTTCCAAATCTAATCCTGATATCCTTCCGATAGCATGAGATGTGATATCCCAATGCTTCTACAAAACCTGAGACCCATACCATGGCATGAGATGTGATATCAAACTCCCGTCCTATACCATGAGACTTGATATCTCAATGCTTCTAATACCAAACCTGAGACCAGTCCAATAACATGAGATGTGATATCCAAATCCTTCCCCTTCCAAACCTTAGACCCTTCCTTTATCATGAGATGTGATATCCAACTCCTTCCCATTCCACTCCTGAGACCCTTCCTATAGCATGAGATGTGATATCTCAATGCTTCTAATACCAAACCTGAGACCCTTCCTATAACATGAGATGTGATATCCAAGTCCTTCCCATTCCAATCCTGAGACCCTTCCTATAGCATGAGATGTCATATCTCAATGCTTCTAATACCAAACCTGAGACCCTTCCTATAACATGAATTGTGATATCCAAGTCCTTCCCATTCCAATCTTGAGACCTTTCCAATAGCAGAGATGTGATATCTCAATGCTTATACCAAACCTGAGATCCTTCCTATGACATGAGATGTGATATCTAAATCCTTCTCATTCCAAACCTGAGACCCTTCCTACAGCATGTGATGTGATATCTCAATGCTTCTAATATCAAAACTGAGACCCGTCCTATAACATGAGATGGGATATCCAACTCCTTCCCGTTCCAAACCTGATACCCTTCCTATAGCATGAGATGTGATATCCAATTCCTTCCCATCCCAATCCTGAGACACCTCCGATAGCAGAGATGTGAAATCTCAATGCTTATACCAAACCTGAGACTCTTACTATAACATGAGATGTGATATCTAACTCCTTCCCGTTCCAAACCTGAGACCCTTCCTATAGCATGAGATGCGATATCCAACTCCTTCCCATTCCAATCCTGAGACCCTTCCCATAGCATGAGATGTGATATCTCAATGCTTCTAATACCAAACCTGTGATCCTTCCTATAACAAGAGATGTGATATCCAAATCCTTCCCCTTCCAAATCTGAGACCCTCCCTTTAGCATGAGATGTGATATCTCAATGCCTCTAATACCAAACCTGAGATCCTTCCGATAGCATGAGATGTGATATCTCAATGCTTCTAATACCAAACCTGAGATCCTTCCTATAACATGAGATGTGATATCCAAATCCTTCCCCTTCCATTCCTGAGACCCTCCCTTTAGCATGAGATGTGATATCCAACTCCTTCCCATTCCAATCCTGAGACCCTTCTGATAGCATGAGATGTGATATCTCAATGCCTCTAATACCAAACCTGAGATCCTACATCTAACATGAAATGTGATATCCAACTCCTTCCCTTTCCAAACGTGAGACCCTCCCTATAGAATGAGATGTGATATCCAAGTCCTTCCCATTCCAATCCTGAGACCCTTCCTATAGCATGAGATGTGATATCTCAATGCTTCTAATACCAAACCTGAGACCCTTCCTATAACGTAAGATGGGATATCCAACTCCTTCCCATTCCAATCCTGAGACCCTTCCGATAGCAGAGATGTGATATCTCAATGCTTATACCAAACCTGAGACCCTTCCTGTGGCATGAGATGTCATATACAACTCCTTCCCATTCCAATCCTGAGACCCTTCCTATAGCATGAGATGTGATATCTCAATACTTATACCAAACCTGAGACCCTTCCTATAGCATGAGATGTGATATCCAACTCCTTCCCATTCCAATCCTGAGACCCTTCCTATAACATGAGATGTTATGTCTCAATGCTTCTAATACCAAACCTGAGATCCTTCCTATGGCATGAGATGTCATATAAAACTCCTTCCCATTCCAATCCTGAGACCCGTCCCATAGCATGAGATGTGATATCGAACTCCTTCCCATTCCAATCCTGTGACCCTTCCTATAGCATGAGATTTGATATCTCAATGCTTCTAATACCAAACCTGAGATCCTTCCGATAGCATGAGATTTGATATCTCAATGCTTCTAATACCAAACCTGAGATCCTTCCTATAACATGAGATGTGATATCCAAATCCTTCCCCTTCCATTCCTGAGACCCTCCCTTTAGCATGAGATGTGATATCCAACTCCTTCCCATTCCAATCCTGAGACCCTTCTGATAGCATGAGATGTGATATCTCAATGCCTCTAATACCAAACCTGAGATCCTACATCTAACATGAAATGTGATATCCAACTCCTTCCCTTTCCAAACGTGAGACACTCCCTATAGAATGAGATGTGATATCCAAGTCCTTCCCATTCCAATCCTGAGACCCTTCCTATAGCATGAGATGTGATATCTCAATGCTTCTAATACCAAACCTGAGACCCTTCCTATAACGTAAGATGGGATATCCAACTCCTTCCCATTCCAATCCTGAGACCCTTCCGATAGCAGAGATGTGATATCTCAATGTTTATACCAAACCTGAGACCCTTCCTGTGGCATGAGATGTCATATAAAACTCCTTCCCATTCCAATCCTGAGACCCGTCCCATAGCATGAGATGTGATATCGAACTCCTTCCCATTCCAATCCTGCGACCCTTCCTATAGCATGAGATTTTATATCTCAATGCTTCTAATACCAAACCTGAGATCCTTCCGATAGCATGAGATGTGATATCTGAATGCTTCTAATACCAAACCTGAGATCATTCCTATAACACGAGATGTAATATCCAAATCCTTCCCCTTCCAAACCTGAGACCCTCCCTTTAGCATGAGATGTGATATCCAACTACTTCCCATTCCAATCCTGAGACCCTTCCTATAGCATGAGATGTGATGTCTCAATGCTTCTAATACCAAACCTGAGATCCTTCCTATAACATGAGATGTGATATCCAACTCCTTCCCATTCCAATCCTGAGACACTTCCTATAGCATGAGAAGTGATATCTCCATGCTTATACCAAACCTGAGACCCTTCCTATAGCATGAGATGTGATATCCAAATCCTTCCCATTCCAATCCTGAGACCCTTCCTATAGCATGAGATGTGATATCTCAATGCTTATACCAAACCTGAGAGCCTACCTATAGCATGAGATGTGATATCCAACTCCTTCCCGTTCCAAACCTGAGACCCTTCCTATAGCATATGTGATATCCAACTCCTTCCCATTCCAAACATGAGACCCTTCCTATAGCAAGAATGTAATATCCAACTCCTACCCATTCCAATTCTGAGACCATTCCTATAGCATGAGATGTGATATCTCAATGCTTCTAATACCAAACCTGAGACCCGTCCTATAACATGAGATGGGATATCCAACTCCTTCCCGTTCCAAACCTGATACCCTTCCTATAGCATGAGATGTGATATCCAACTCCTTCCCATCCCAATCCTGAGACACCTCCGATAGCAGAGATGTGATATCTCAATGCTTATACCAAACCTGAGACTCTTCCTATAACATGAGATATGATATCCAACTCCTTCCCGTTTCAAACCTGAGACCCTTCCTATAGCATGAGATGTGATATCCAACTCCTTCCCATTCCAATCCTGAGACCCTTCCGATAGCATGAGATGTGATATCTCACTGCTTATACCAAACCTGAGATCCTTCCTATAGCATGAGATGTGATATCCAACTCCTTCCCATTCCAATCCTGAGACCCTTCCTATAGCATGAGATGTGATATCTCTATGCTTCTAATATCAAACTTGAGACCCTCCCTATAGCATGAGATGTGATATCCAAGTCCTTCCCATTCCAATCCTGAGACACTTCCTATAGCATGATATGTGATATCCAATGCTTCTAATACCAAACCTGAGACTCTTCCTATAACATGAGATGGGATATCCAACTCCTTCCCATTCCAATCCTGAGACCCTTCCGATAGCAGAGATGTGATATCTCAATGCTTATACGAAACCTGAGACCCTTCCTACGGCATGAGATGTCATATACAACTCCTTCCCATTCCAATCCTGAGACCCTTCCTATAGCATGAGATGTGATATCTCAATGCTTATACCAAACCTGAGACCCTTCCTATAGCATGAGATGTGATATCCAACTCCTTCCCATTCCAATCCTGAGACCCTTCCTATAGCATGAGATGTGATATCTCAATGCTTCTAATACCAAACCTGAGATCCTTCCTATAACATGAGATGTGATATCCAACTCCTTCCATTCCAATCCTGAGACCCTTCCTATAGCATGAGATGTTATATCTCAATACTTATACCAATCCTGAAACCCTTCCTATAGCATGAGATGTGATACCCAACTCCTTCCCATTCCAATCCTGAGACGCTTCCTATAGCATGAGATGTGATATCTCAATGCCTCTAATACCAAACCTGAGATCCTTCCTCTAACATGAAATGTGATATCCAACTCCTTCCCTTTCCAAATCTGAGAGCCTATCTATAGCATGAGATGTGATATCCAAGTCCTTCCCATTCCAATCCTTAGACCCTTCCTGCAGCGTGCAATATGATATCTCAATGATTCTAATAACAAACCTGAGACCCGTCCTATAACATGAGATGGGATATCCAACTCCTTCCCATTCCAATCCTGAGACACTTCTGATAGCAGAGATGTGATATCTCAATGCTTATACCAAACCTGAGACCCTTCCTATAACATATGTGATATCCAACTCCTTCCCATTCCAAACATGAGACCCTTCCTATAGCATATGTGATATCCAACTCCTTCCCATTCCAAACATGAGACCCTTCCTATAGCAAGAATGTAATATCCAACTCCTTCCCATTCCAACCCTTAGACCATTCCTATAGCATGAGATGTGATATCTCAATGCTTCTAATACCAAACCTGAGATCCTTCCTATGACATGAGATGTGATATCCAATTCCTCCCCATTCCAAACCTGAGAACCTTCCTACAGCATGCGATGTGATATCTCAATGCTTCTAATACCAAACCTGATACCAGTCCTATAACATGAGATTGGATATCCAACTCCTTCCCCTTCCAAACCTGAGACCCTTCCTATAGCATGAGATGTGATATCCAACTTCTTCCCATTCCAATCCTGAGACCCTTCCTATAACATGAGATGTGATGTCTCAATGCTTCTAATACCAAACCTGAGATCTTTCCTATAACATGAGATGTGATATCCAACTCCTTCCCATTCCAATCCTGAGATGTGATATCTCAATGCTTATACCAAACCTGAGACCCTTCCTATAGCTTGAGATGTGATATCCAACTCCTTCCCATTCCAATCCTGAGACCCTTCCTATAGCATGAGATGTGATATCTCAAGGCCTCTAATACCAAACCTGAGATCCTTCCTCTAACATGAAATGTGATATCCAACTCCTTCCCCTTCCAAACCTGAGAGCCTTCCTATAGCATGAGATATGATATCCAAGTCCTTCCCATTCCAATCCTGAGACCCTTCCTATAACATGAAATGTGATATCCAACTCCATCCCATTCCAACCTGAGACCTTTCCTATAGCATGAGATGGGATATCCAACTCCTTCCAAATCCAATACTGATACCATTCCGATAGCATGAGATGTGATATCCCAATGCTTCTACCAAATCTGAGACCCATACTATGGCATGAGATGTGATATCAAACTCCTTCCCATTCCAATCCTGAGACCCTTCCTATAGCTTGAGATGTGATATCCAACTTCTTCCCATTCCAATTCTGAGACCCTTCCTATACCATGAGACTTGATATCTCAATGCTTCTAATACCAAACCTGAGACCCGTCCTATAACATGAGATGTGATATCCAAATCCTTCCCCTTCCAAACCTTAGACCCTTCCTTTATCATGAGATGTGATATCCAACTCCTTCCCATTCCAATCCTGAGACCCTTCTGATAGCATGAGATGTGATATCTCAATGCCTCTAATACCAAACCTGAGATCCTTCCTCTAACATGAAATGTGATATCCAACTCCTTCCCTTTCCAAATCTGAGAGCCTATCTATAGCATGAGATGTGATATCCAAGTCCTTCCCATTCCAATCCTTAGACCCTTCCTGCAGCGTGCAATATGATATCTCAATGATTCTAATAACAAACCTGAGACCCGTCCTATAACATGAGATGGGATATCCAACTCCTTCCCATTCCAATCCTGAGACACTTCTGATAGCAGAGATGTGATATCTCAATGCTTATACCAAACCTGAGACCCTTCCTATAACATATGTGATATCCAACTCCTTCCCATTCCAAACATGAGACCCTTCCTATAGCATATGTGATATCCAACTCCTTCCCATTCCAAACATGAGACCCTTCCTATAGCAAGAATGTAATATCCAACTCCTTCCCATTCCAACCCTGAGACCATTCCTATAGCATGAGATGTGATATCTCAATGCTTCTAATACCAAACCTGAGATCCTTCCTATGACATGAGATGTGATATCCAATTCCTCCCCATTCCAACCCTGAGACCCTTCCTATAGCATGAGATGTGATATCTCAATGCTTATACCAAACCTGAGACCCTTCCTATAGCATGAGATGTGATATCCAACTTCTTCCCATTCCAATCCTGAGACCCTTCCTATAGCATGAGATGTGATATCTCAATGATTATACCAAACCTGAGACCCTTCCTATAGCTTGAGATGTGATATCCAACTCCTTCCCATTCCAATCCTGAGACCCTTCCTATAGCATGAGATGTGATATCTCAAGGCCTCCAATACCAAACCTGAGATCCTTCCTCTAACATGAAATGTGATATCCAACTCCTTCCCATTCCAATCCTGAGACCCTTATGATAGCATGAGATGTGATATCTCAATGCCTCTTACACCAAACCTGAGATCCTTCTGATAGCATGAGATGTGATATCTCAATGCTTCTAATACCAAACCTGAGATCCTTCCTATAATATGAGATGTGATTTCCAAATCCTTCCCCTTCCAAACCTGAGACCCTCCCTTTAGCATGAAATGTGATATCCAACTCCTTCCCATTCCAATCCTGAGACCCTTCTGATAGCATGAGATGTGATATCTCAATGCCTCTAATACCAAACCTGAGATCCTTCCTCTAACATGAAATGTGATATCCAACTCCTTCCCTTTCCAAATCTGAGAGCCTATCTATAGCATGAGATGTGATATCCAAGTCCTTCCCATTCCAATCCTTAGACCCTTCCTGCAGCGTGCAATATGATATCTCAATGATTCTAATAACAAACCTGAGACCCGTCCTATAACATGAGATGGGATATCCAACTCCTTCCCATTCCAATCCTGAGACACTTCTGATAGCAGAGATGTGATATCTCAATGCTTATACCAAACCTGAGACCCTTCCTATAACATATGTGATATCCAACTCCTTCCCATTCCAAACATGAGACCCTTCCTATAGCATATGTGATTTCCAACTCCTTCCCATTCCAAACATGAGACCCTTCCTATAGCAAGAATGTAATATCCAACTCCTTCCCATTCCAACCCTGAGACCATTCCTATAGCATGAGATGTGATATCTCAATGCTTCTAATACCAAACCTGAGATCCTTCCTATGACATGAGATGTGATATCCAATTCCTCCCCATTCCAAACCTGAGAACCTTCCTACAGCATGCGATGTGATATCTCAATGCTTCTAATACCAAACCTGAGACCAGTCCTATAACATGAGATTGGATATCCAACTCCTTCCCCTTCCAAACCTGAGACCCTTCCTATAGCATGAGATGTGATATCCAACTTCTTCCCATTCCAATCCTGAGACCCTTCCTATAACATGAGATGTGATGTCTCAATGCTTCTAATACCAAACCTGAGATCTTTCCTATAACATGAGATGTGATATCCAACTCCTTCCCATTCCAATCCTGAGATGTGATATCTCAAGGCTTATACCAAACCTGAGACCCTTCCTATAGCTTGAGATGTGATATCCAACTCCTTCCCATTCCAATCCTGAGACCCTTCCTATAGCATGAGATGTGATATCTCAAGGCCTCTAATACCAAACCTGAGATCCTTCCTCTAACATGAAATGTGATATCCAACTCCTTCCCCTTCCAAACCTGAGAGCCTTCCTATAGCATGAGATATGATATCCAAGTCCTTCCCATTCCAATCCTGAGACCCTTCCTATAACATGAAATGTGATATCCAACTCCATCCCATTCCAACCTGAGACCTTTCCTATAGCATGAGATGGGATATCCAACTCCTTCCAAATCCAATACTGATACCATTCCGATAGCATGAGATGTGATATCCCAATGCTTCTACCAAATCTGAGACCCATACTATGGCATGAGATGTGATATCAAACTCCTTCCCATTCCAATCCTGAGACCCTTCCTATAGCTTGAGATGTGATATCCAACTTCTTCCCATTCCAATTCTGAGACCCTTCCTATACCATGAGACTTGATATCTCAATGCTTCTAATACCAAACCTGAGACCCGTCCTATAACATGAGATGTGATATCCAAATCCTTCCCCTTCCAAACCTTAGACCCTTCCTTTATCATGAGATGTGATATCCAACTCCTTCCCATTCCAATCCTGAGACCCTTCCGATATCATGACATTTGTTATCTCAATGCTTCTAATATCAAACTTGAGACCCTCCCTATAGCATGAGATGTGACATCCAAGTCCTCCCCATTCCAATCCTGAGACCCTTCCTATAGCATGAGATGTGATATCCAACTCAGATGGGATATCCAACTCCTTCCCATTCCAATCCTGAGACCCTTCCGATAGCAGAGATGTGATATCTCAATGCTTATATCAAACCTGAGACCCTTCCTATGGCCTGAGATGTCATATACAACTCCTTCCCATTCCAATCCTGAGACCCTTCCTATAGTATGAGATGTGATATCTCAATGCTTATACCAAATCTGAGCCCCTTCCTATAGCATGAGATGTGATATCCAACACCTTCCCATTCCAATCCTGAGACCCTTCCTATAGCATGAGATGTGATGTCTCAATGCTTCCAATACCAAACCTGAGATCCTTCCTATAACATGAGATGTGATATCCAACTCCTTCCCATTCCAATCTTGAGACCCTTATGATAGCATGAGATGTGATATCTCAATGCCTCTTATACCAAACCTGAGATCCTTCCGATAGCATGAGATGTGATATCTCAATGCTTCTAATACCAAACCTGAGATCCTTCCTATAATATGAGATGTGATTTCCAAATCCTTCCCCTTCCAAACCTGAGACCCTCCCTTTAGCATGAGATGTGATATCCAACTCCTTCCCATTCCAATCCTGAGACCCTTCTGATAGCATGAGATGTGATATCTCAATGCCTCTAATACCAAACCTGAGATCCTACCTCTAACATGAAATGTGATATCCATCTCCTTCCCTTTCCAAACCTGAGACCCTGCCTATAGCATGATATGTGATATCCAAGTCCTTCCCATTCCAATCCTGAGACCCTTCCTATAGCATGTGATGTGATATCTCAATGCTTATACCAAACCTGAGACCCTTCCTATGGCATGAGATGGCATATACAACTCCTTCCCATTCCAATCCTGAGACCCTTCCTATAGCATGAGATGTGATATCCAACTTCTTCCCATTCCAATCCTGAGACCCTTCCTATAGCATGAGATGTGATATCTCAATGCTTATACCAAACCTGAGACCCTTCCTATAGCTTGAGATGTGATATCCAACTCCTTCCCATTCCAATCCTGAGACCCTTCCTATAGGATGAGATGTGATATCTCAAGGCCTCTAATACCAAACCTGAGACCCTTCCTATAACATGAAATGTGATATCCAACTCCTTCCCATTCCAACCTGAGACCCTTCCTATAGCATGAGATGGGATATCCAACTCCTTCCCATTCCAATCCTGAGACCCTTCCTATAGCATGAGATGTGATATCTCAAGGCCTCTAATACCAAACCTGAGACCCTTCCTATAACATGAAATGTGATATCCAACTCCTTCCCATTCCAACCTGAGACCCTTCCGATAGCATGAGATGTGATATCCCAATGCTTCTACCAAACCTGAGACCCATACTATGGCATGAGATGTGATATCAAACTCCTTCCCATTCCAATCCTGAGACCCTTCTTATACCATGAGACTTGATATCTCAATGCTTCTAATACCAAACCTGAGACCCACCCTATAACATGAGATGTGATATCCAAATCCTTCCCCTTCCAAACCTTAGACCCTTCCATTATCATGAGATGTGATATCCAACTCCTTCCCATTCCAATCCTGAGACCCTTCCGATATCATGAGATGTGATATCTCAATGCTTATACCAAATCTGAGACCCTTCCTATGGCCTGAGATGTCATATACAACTCCTTCCCATTCCAATCCTGAGACCCTTCCTATAGCATGAGATGTGATATCTCAATGCTTATACCAAATCTGAGACCCTTCCTATAGCATGAGATGTGATATCCAACTCCTTCCCATTCCAATCCTGAGACACTTCCTATAGCATGAGAAGTGATATCTCCATGCTTATACCAAACCTGAGACCCTTCCTATAGCATAAGATGTGATATCCAAATCCTTCCTATTCCAATCCTGAGACCCTTCCTATAGCATGAGATGTGATATCTCAATGCTTATACCAAACCTGAGACCCTTCCTATAGCATGAGATGTGATATCCAACTCCTTCCCATTCCAATCCTGAGACCCTTCCTATAGCATGAGATGTGATGTCTCAATGCTTCTAATACCAAACCTGAGATCCTTCCTATAACATGAGATGTGATATCCAACTCCTTCCCATTCCAATCCTGAGACCCTTATGATAGCATGAGATGTGATATCTCAATGCCTCTTATACCAAACCTGAGATCCTTCCGATAGCATGAGATGTGATATCACAATGCTTCTAATACCAAACCTGAGATCCTTCCTATAATATGAGATGTGATTTCCAAATCCTTACCCTTCCAAACCTGAGACCCTCCCTTTAGCATGAAATGTGATATCCAACTCCTTCCCATTCCAATCCTGAGACCCTTCTGATAGCATGAGATGTGATATCTCAATGCCTCTAATACCAAACCTGAGATCCTACCTCTAACATGAAATGTGATATCCATCTCCTTCCCTTTCCAAACCTGAGACCCTGCCTATAGCATGAGATGTGATATCCAAGTCCTTCCCATTCCAATCCTGAGACACTTCCTATAGCATGTGATGTGATATCTCAATGCTTATACCAAACCTGAGACCCTTCCTATGGCATGAGATGTCATACACAACTCCTTCCCATTCCAACCCTGAGACCCTTCCTATAGCATGAGATGTGATATCTCAATGCTTATACCAAACCTGAGACCCTTCCTATAGCATGAGATGTGATATCCAACTTCTTCCCATTCCAATCCTGAGACCCTTCCTATAGCATGAGATATGATATCTCAATGCTTATACCAAACCTGAGACCCTTCCTATAGCATAAGATGTGATATCCAAATCCTTCCCATTCCAATCCTGAGACCCTTCCTATAGCATGAGATGTGATATCTCAATGCTTATACCAAACCTGAGACCCTTCCTATAGCATGAGATGTGATATCCAACTCCTTCCCATTCCAATCCTGAGACCCTTCCTATAGCATGAGATGTGATGTCGCAATGCTTCTAATACCAAACCTGAGATCCTTCCTATAACATGAGATGTGATATCCAACTCCTTCCCATTCCAATCCTGAGACCCTTATGATAGCATGAGATGTGATATCTCAATGCCTCTTACACCAAACCTGAGATCCTTCCGATAGCATGAGATGTGATATCTCAATGCTTCTAATACCAAACCTGAGATCCTTCCTATAATATGAGATGTGATTTCCAAATCCTTCCCCTTCCAAACCTGAGACCCTCCCTTTAGCATGAAATGTGATATCCAACTCCTTCCCATTCCAATCCTGAGACCCTTCTGATAGCATGAGATGTGATATCTCAATGCCTCTAATACCAAACCTGAGATCCTACCTCTAACATGAAATGTGATATCCATCTCCTTCCCTTTCCAAACCTGAGACCCTGCCTATAGCATGAGATGTGATATCCAAGTCCTTCCCATTCCAATCCTGAGACCCTTCCTATAGCATGTGATGTGATATCTCAATGCTTATACCAAACCTGAGACCCTTCCTATGGCATGAGATTTCATATACAACTCCTTCCCATTCCAACCCTGAGACCCTTCCTATAGCATGAGATGTGATATCTCAATGCTTATACCAAACCTGAGACCCTTCCTATAGCATGAGATGTGATATCCAACTTCTTCCCATTCCAATCCTGAGACCCTTCCTATAGCATGAGATGTGATATCTCAATGATTATACCAAACCTGAGACCCTTCCTATAGCTTGAGATGTGATATCCAACTCCTTCCCATTCCAATCCTGAGACCCTTCCTATAGCATGAGATGTGATATCTCAAGGCCTCTAATACCAAACCTGAGATCCTTCCTCTAACATGAAATGTGATATCCAACTCCTTCCCATTCCAATCCTGAGAGCCTTCCTATAGCATGAGATATGATACCCAAGTCCTTCCCATTCCAATCCTGAGACCCTTCCTATAACATGAAATGTGATATCCAACTCCTTCCCATTCTAACCTGAAACCCTTCCTATAGCATGAGATGGGATATCCAACTCCTTCCAAATCCAATACTGATACCCTTCCGATAGCATGAGATGTGATATCCCAATGCTTCTACCAAACCTGAGACCAAACTATGGCATGAGATGTGATATCAAACTCCTTCCCATTCCAATCCTGAGACGCTTCCTATAGCTTGAGATGTGATATTCAACTCCTTCCCATTCCAATTCTGAGACCCTTCTTTTACCATGAGACTTGATATCTCAATGCTTCTAATACCAAACCTGAGACCCGTCCTATAACATGAGATGTGATATCCAAATCCTTCCCGTTCCAAACCTTAGACCCTTCCTTTATCATGAGATGTGATATCCAACTCCTTCCCATTCCAATCCTGAGACCCTTCCTATAGCATGAGATGTGATATCTCAATGCTTCTAATACCAAACCTGAGACCCTTCCTATAACGTAAGATGGGATATCCAACTCCTTCCCATTCCAATCCTGAGACCCTTCCGATAGCAGAGATGTGATATCTCAATGTTTATACCAAACCTGAGACCCTTCCTGTGGCATGAGATGTCATATAAAACTCCTTCCCATTCCAATCCTGAGACCCGTCCCATAGCATGAGATGTGATATCGAACTCCTTCCCATTCCAATCCTGCGACCCTTCCTATAGCATGAGATTTTATATCTCAATGCTTCTAATACCAATCCTGAGATCCTTCCGATAGCATGAGATGTGATATCTGAATGCTTCTAATACCAAACCTGAGATCATTCCTATAACACGAGATGTAATATCCAAATCCTTCCCCTTCCAAACCTGAGACCCTCCCTTTAGCATGAGATGTGATATCCAACTACTTCCCATTCCAATCCTGAGACCCTTCCTATAGCATGAGATGTGATGTCTCAATGCTTCTAATACCAAACCTGAGATCCTTCCTATAACATGAGATGTGATATCCAACTCCTTCCCATTCCAATCCTGAGACACTTCCTATAGCATGAGAAGTGATATCTCCATGCTTATACCAAACCTGAGACCCTTCCTATAGCATGAGATGTGATATCCAAATCCTTCCCATTCCAATCCTGAGACCCTTCCTATAGCATGAGATGTGATATCTCAATGCTTATACCAAACCTGAGAGCCTACCTATAGCATGAGATGTGATATCCAACTCCTTCCCGTTCCAAACCTGAGACCCTTCCTATAGCATATGTGATATCCAACTCCTTCCCATTCCAAACATGAGACCCTTCCTATAGCAAGAATGTAATATCCAACTCCTACCCATTCCAATCCTGAGACCATTCCTATAGCATGAGATGTGATATCTCAATGCTTCTAACACCAAACCTGAGACCCGTCCTATAACATGAGATGGGATATCCAACTCCTTCCCGTTCCAAACCTGATACCCTTCCTATAGCATGAGATGTGATATCCAACTCCTTCCCATCCCAATCCTGAGACACCTCCGATAGCAGAGATGTGATATCTCAATGCTTATACCAAATCTGAGACTCTTCCTATAACATGAGATATGATATCCAACTCCTTCCCGTTTCAAACCTGAGACCCTTCCTATAGCATGAGATGTGATATCCAACTCCTTCCCATTCCAATCCTGAGACCCTTCCGATAGCATGAGATGTGATATCTCACTGCTTATACCAAACCTGAGACCCTTCCTATAACATGAGATGGGATATCCAACTCCTTCCCATTCCAATCCTGAGACCCTTCCGATAGCAGAGATGTGATATCTCAATGCTTATACGAAACCTGAGACCCTTCCTACGGCATGAGATGTCATATACAACTCCTTCCCATTCCAATCCTGAGACCCTTCCTATAGCATGAGATGTGATATCTCAATGCTTATACCAAACCTGAGACCCTTCCTATAGCATGAGATGTGATATCCAACTCCTTCCCATTCCAATCCTGAGACCCTTCCTATAGCATGAGATGTGATGTCTCAATGCTTCTAATACCAAACCTGAGATCCTTCCTATAACATGAGATGTGATATCCAACTCCTTCCATTCCAATCCTGAGACCCTTCCTATAGCATGAGATGTTATATCTCAATACTTATACCAATCCTGAAACCCTTCCTATAGCATGAGATGTGATACCCAACTACTTCCCATTCCAATCCTGAGACGCTTCCTATAGCATGAGATGTGATATCTCAATGCCTCTAATACCAAACCTGAGATCCTTCCTCTAACATGAAATGTGATATCCAACTCCTTCCCTTTCCAAATCTGAGAGCCTATCTATAGCATGAGATGTGATATCCAAGTCCTTCCCATTCCAATCCTTAGACCCTTCCTGCAGCGTGCAATATGATATCTCAATGATTCTAATAACAAACCTGAGACCCGTCCTATAACATGAGATGGGATATCCAACTCCTTCCCATTCCAATCCTGAGACACTTCTGATAGCAGAGATGTGATATCTCAATGCTTATACCAAACCTGAGACCCTTCCTATAACATGAGATCGGATATCCAACTCCTTCCCGTTCCAAACCTGAGACCCTTCCTATAGCATATGTGATATCCAACTCCTTCCCATTCCAAACATGAGACCCTTCCTATAGCAAGAATGTAATATCCAACTCCTTCCCATTCCAACCCTGAGACCATTCCTATAGCATGAGATGTGATATCTCAATGCTTCTAATACCAAACCTGAGATCCTTCCTATGACATGAGATGTGATATCCAACTTCTTCCCATTCCAATCCTGAGACCCTTCCTATAACATGAGATGTGATGTCTCAATGCTTCTAATACCAAACCTGAGATCTTTCCTATAACATGAGATGTGATATCCAACTCCTTCCCATTCCAATCCTGAGATGTGATATCTCAATGCTTATACCAAACCTGAGACCCTTCCTATAGCTTGAGATGTGATATCCAACTCCTTCCCATTCCAATCCTGAGACCCTTTCTATAGCATGAGATGTGATATCTCAAGGCCTCTAATACCAAACCTGAGATCCTTCCTCTAACATGAAATGTGATATCCAACTCCTTCCCCTTCCAAACCTGAGAGCCTTCCTATAGCATGAGATATGATATCCAAGTCCTTCCCATTCCAATCCTGAGACCCTTCCTATAACATGAAATGTGATATCCAACTCCATCCCATTCCAACCTGAGACCTTTCCTATAGCATGAGATGGGATATCCAACTCCTTCCAAATCCAATACTGATACCATTCCGATAGCATGAGATGTGATATCCCAATGCTTCTACCAAATCTGAGACCCATACTATGGCATGAGATGTGATATCAAACTCCTTCCCATTCCAATCCTGAGACCCTTCCTATAGCTTGAGATGTGATATCCAACTTCTTCCCATTCCAATTCTGAGACCCTTCCTATACCATGAGACTTGATATCTCAATGCTTCTAATACCAAACCTGAGACCCGTCCTATAACATGAGATGTGATATCCAAATCCTTCCCCTTCCAAACCTTAGACCCTTCCTTTATCATGAGATGTGATATCCAACTCCTTCCCATTCCAATCCTGAGACCCTTCCGATATCATGACATTTGTTATCTCAATGCTTCTAATATCAAACTTGAGACCCTCCCTATAGCATGAGATGTGACATCCAAGTCCTCCCCATTCCAATCCTGAGACCCTTCCTATAGCATGAGATGTGATATCCAACTCAGATGGGATATCCAACTCCTTCCCATTCCAATCCTGAGACCCTTCCGATAGCAGAGATGTGATATCTCAATGCTTATATCAAACCTGAGACCCTTCCTATGGCCTGAGATGTCATATACAACTCCTTCCCATTCCAATCCTGAGACCCTTCCTATAGTATGAGATGTGATATCTCAATGCTTATACCAAATCTGAGCCCCTTCCTATAGCATGAGATGTGATACCCAACACCTTCCCATTCCAATCCTGAGACCCTTCCTATAGCATGAGATGTGATGTCTCAATGCTTCCAATACCAAACCTGAGATCCTTCCTATAACATGAGATGTGATATCCAACTCCTTCCCATTCCAATCCTGAGACCCTTATGATAGCATGAGATGTGATATCTCAATGCCTCTTATACCAAACCTGAGATCCTTCCGATAGCATGAGATGTGATATCTCAATGCTTCTAATACCAAACCTGAGATCCTTCCTATAATATGAGATGTGATTTCCAAATCCTTCCCCTTCCAAACCTGAGACCCTCCCTTTAGCATGAGATGTGATATCCAACTCCTTCCCATTCCAATCCTGAGACCCTTCTGATAGCATGAGATGTGATATCTCAATGCCTCTAATACCAAACCTGAGATCCTACCTCTAACATGAAATGTGATATCCATCTCCTTCCATTTCCAAACCTGAGACCCTGCCTATAGCATGATATGTGATATCCAAGTCCTTCCCATTCCAATCCTGAGACCCTTCCTATAGCATGTGATGTGATATCTCAATGCTTACACCAAACCTGAGACCCTTCCTATGGCATGAGATGGCATATACAACTCCTTCCCATTCCAATCCTGAGACCCTTCCTATAGCATGAGATGTGATATCCAACTTCTTCCCATTCCAATCCTGAGACCCTTCCTATAGCATGAGATGTGATATCTCAATGCTTATACCAAACCTGAGACCCTTCCTATAGCTTGAGATGTGATATCCAACTCCTTCCCATTCCAATCCTGAGACCCTTCCTATAGCATGAGATGTGATATCTCAAGGCCTCTAATACCAAACCTGAGATCCTTCCTCTAACATGAAATGTGATATCCAACTCCTTCCCCTTCCAAACCTGAGAGCCTTCCTATAGCATGAGATATGATATCCAAGTCCTTCCCATTCCAATCCTGAGACCCTTCCTATAACATGAAATGTGATATCCAACTCCTTCCCATTCCAACCTGAGACCCTTCCTATAGCATGAGATGGGATATCCAACTCCTTCCAAATCCAATACTGATACCCTTCCGATAGCATGAGATGTGATATCCCAATGCTTCTACCAAACCTGAGACCCATACTATGGCATGAGATGTGATATCAAACTCCTTCCCATTCCAATCCTGAGACCCTTTTTATACCATGAGACTTGATATCTCAATGCTTCTAATACCAAACCTGAGACCCATCCTATAACATGAGATGTGATATCCAAATCCTTCCCCTTCCAAACCTTAGACCCTTCCATTATCATGAGATGTGATATCCAACTCCTTCCCATTCCAATCCTGAGACCCTTCCGATATCATGAGATGTGATATCTCAATGCTTATACCAAATCTGAGACCCTTCCTATGGCCTGAGATGTCATATACAACTCCTTCCCATTCCAATCCTGAGACCCTTCCTATAGCATGAGATGTGATATCTCAATGCTTATACCAAATCTGAGACCCTTCCTATAGCATGAGATGTGATATCCAACTCCTTCCCATTCCAATCCTGAGACACTTCCTATAGCATGAGAAGTGATATCTCCATGCTTATACCAAACCTGAGACCCTTCCTATAGCATAAGATGTGATATCCAAATCCTTCCTATTCCAATCCTGAGACCCTTCCTATAGCATGAGATGTGATATCTCAATGCTTATACCAAACCTGAGACCCTTCCTATAGCATGAGATGTGATATCCAACTCCTTCCCATTCCAATCCTGAGACCCTTCCTATAGCATGAGATGTGATGTCTCAATGCTTCTAATACCAAACCTGAGATCCTTCCTATAACATGAGATGTGATATCCAACTCCTTCCCTTTCCAATCCTGAGACCCTTATGATAGCATGAGATGTGATATCTCAATGCCTCTTATACCAAACCTGAGATCCTTCCGATAGCATGAGATGTGATATCACAATGCTTCTAATACCAAACCTGAGATCCTTCCTATAATATGAGATGTGATTTCCAAATCCTTCCCCTTCCAAACCTGAGACCCTCCCTTTAGCATGAAATGTGATATCCAACTCCTTCCCATTCCAATCCTGAGACCCTTCTGATAGCATGAGATGTGATATCTCAATGCCTCTAATACCAAACCTGAGATCCTACCTCTAACATGAAATGTGATATCCATCTCCTTCCCTTTCCAAACCTGAGACCCTGCCTATAGCATGAGATGTGATATCCAAGTCCTTCCCATTCCAATCCTGAGACACTTCCTATAGCATGTGATGTGATATCTCAATGCTTATACCAAACCTGAGACCCTTCCTTTGGCATGAGATGTCATACACAACTCCTACCCATTCCAACCCTGAGACCCTTCCTATAGCATGAGATGTGATATCTCAATGCTTATACCAAACCTGAGACCCTTCCTATAGCATGAGATGTGATATCCAACTTCTTCCCATTCCAATCCTGAGACCCTTCCTATAGCATGAGATATGATATCTCAATGCTTATACCAAACCTGAGACCCTTCCTATAGCATAAGATGTGATATCCAAATCCTTCCCATTCCAATCCTGAGACCCTTCCTATAGCATGAGATGTGATATCTCAATGCTTATACCAAACCTGAGACCCTTCCTATAGCATGAGATGTGATATCCAACTCCTTCCCATTCCAATCCTGAGACCCTTCCTATAGCATGAGATGTGATGTCGCAATGCTTCTAATACCAAACCTGAGATCCTTCCTATAACATGAGATGTGATATCCAACTCCTTCCCATTCCAATCCTGAGACCCTTATGATAGCATGAGATGTGATATCTCAATGCCTCTTACACCAAACCTGAGATCCTTCCGATAGCATGAGATGTGATATCTCAATGCTTCTAATACCAAACCTGAGATCCTTCCTATAATATGAGATGTGATTTCCAAATCCTTCCCCTTCCAAACCTGAGACCCTCCCTTTAGCATGAAATGTGATATCCAACTACTTCCCATTCCAATCCTGAGACCCTTCTGATAGCATGAGATGTGATATCTCAATGCCTCTAATACCAAACCTGAGATCCTACCTCTAACATGAAATGTGATATCCATCTCCTTCCCTTTCCAAACCTGAGACCCTGCCTATAGCATGAGATGTGATATCCAAGTCCTTCCCATTCCAATCCTGAGACCCTTCCTATAGCATGTGATGTGATATCTCAATGCTTATACCAAACCTGAGACCCTTCCTATGGCATGAGATGTCATATACAACTCCTTCCCATTCCAACCCTGAGACCCTTCCTATAGCATGAGATGTGATATCTCAATGCTTATACCAAACCTGAGACCCTTCCTATAGCATGAGATGTGATATCCAACTTCTTCCCATTCCAATCCTGAGACCCTTCCTATAGCATGAGATGTGATATCTCAATGATTATACCAAACCTGAGACCCTTCCTATAGCTTGAGATGTGATATCCAACTCCTTCCCATTCCAATCCTGAGACCCTTCCTATAGCATGAGATGTGATATCTCAAGGCCTCTAATACCAAACCTGAGATCCTTCCTCTAACATGAAATGTGATATCCAACTCCTTCCCCTTCCAAACCTGAGAGCCTTCCTATAGCATGAGATATGATATCCAAGTCCTTCCCATTCCAATCCTGAGACCCTTCCTATAACATGAAATGTGATATCCAACTCCTTCCCATTCTAACCTGAAACCCTTCCTATAGCATGAGATGGGATATCCAACTCCTTCCAAATCCAATACTGATACCCTTCCGATAGCATGAGATGTGATATCCCAATGCTTCTACCAAACCTGAGACCCATACTATGGCATGAGATGTGATATCAAACTCCTTCCCATTCCAATCCTGAGACGCTTCCTATAGCTTGAGATGTGATATCCAACTCCTTCCCATTCCAATTCTGAGACCCTTCTTTTACCATGAGACTTGATATCTCAATGCTTCTAATACCAAACCTGAGACCCGTCCTATAACATGAGATGTGATATCCAAATCCTTCCCCTTCCAAACCTTAGACCCTTCCTTTATCATGAGATGTGATATCCAACTCCTTCCCATTCCAATCCTGAGACCCTTCCGATATCATGAGATTTGTTATCTCAATGCTTCTAATATCAAACTTGAGACCCTCCCTATAGCATGAGATGTGACATCCAAGTCCTTCCCATTCCAATCCTGAGACCCTTCCTATAGCATGAGATGTGATATCTCAATGCTTCTAATACCAAACCTGAGACCCTTCCTATAACATGAGATGGGATATCCAACTCCTTCCCATTCCAATCCTGAGACCCTTCCGATAGCAGAGATGTGATATCTCAATGCTTATACCAAACCTGAGACCCTTCCTAAGGCCTGAGATGTCATATACAACTCCTTCCCATTCCAATCCTGAGACCCTTCCTATAGCATGAGATGTGATATCTCAATGCTTATACCAAATCTGAGACCCTTCCTATAGCATGAGATGTGATATCCAACACCTTCCCATTCCAATCCTGAGACCCTTCCTATAGCATAAGATGTGATATCCAAATCCTTCCTATTCCAATCCTGAGACCCTTCCTATAGCATGAGATGTGATATCTCAATGCTTATACCAAACCTGAGACCCTTCCTATAGCATGAGATGTGATATCCAACTCCTTCCCATTCCAATCCTGAGACCCTTCCTATAGCATGAGATGTGATGTCTCAATGCTTCTAATACCAAACCTGAAATCCTTCCTATAACATGAGATGTGATATCCCACTCCTTCCCATTCCAATCCTGAGACCCTTATGATAGCATGAGATGTGATATCTCAATGCCTCTTATACCAAACCTGAGATCCTTCCGATAGCATGAGATGTGATATCTCAATGCTTCTAATACCAAACCTGAGATCCTTCCTATAATATGAGATGTGATTTCCAAATCCTTCCCCTTCCAAACCTGAGACCCTCCCTTTAGCATGAAATGTGATATCCAACTCCTTCCCATTCCAATCCTGAGACCCTTCTGATAGCATGAGATGTGATATCTCAATGCCTCTAATACCAAACCTGAGATCCTACCTCTAACATGAAATGTGATATCCATCTCCTTCCCTTTCCAAACCTGAGACCCTGCCTATAGCATGAGATGTGATATCCAAGTCCTTCCCATTCCAATCCTGAGACCCTTCCTATAGCATGTGATGTGATATCTCAATGCTTATAACAAACCTGAGACCCTTCCTATGGCATGAGATGTCATACACAACTCCTTCCCATTCCAACCCTGAGACCCTTCCTATAGCATGAGATGTGATATCTCAATGCTTATACCAAACCTGAGACCCTTCCTATAGCATGAGATGTGATATCCAACTTCTTCCCATTCCAATCCTGAGACCCTTCCTATAGCATGAGATATGATATCTCAATGCTTATACCAAACCTGAGACCCTTCCTATAGCATAAGATGTGATATCCAAATCCTTCCCATTCCAATCCTGAGACCCTTCCTATAGCATGACATGTGATATCTCAATGCTTATACCAAACCTGAGACCCTTCCTATAGCATGAGATGTGATATCCAACTCCTTCCCATTCCAATCCTGAGACCCTTCCTATAGCATGAGATGTGATGTCTCAATGCTTCTAATACCAAACCTGAGATCCTTCCTATAACATGAGATGTGATATCCAACTCCTTCCCATTCCAATCCTGAGACCCTTATGATAGCATGAGATGTGATATCTCAATGCCTCTTACACCAAACCTGAGATCCTTCCAATAGCATGAGATGTGATATCTCAATGCTTCTAATACCAAACCTGAGATCCTTCATATAATATGAGATGTGATTTCCAAATCCTTCCCCTTCCAAACCTGAGACCCTCCCTTTAGCATGAAATGTGATATCCAACTCCTTCCCATTCCAATCCTGAGACCCTTCTGATAGCATGAGATGTGATATCTCAATGCCTCTAATACCAAACCTGAGATCCTACCTCTAACATGAAATGTGATATCCATCTCCTTCCCTTTCCAAACCTGAGACCCTGCCTATAGCATGAGATGTGATATCCAAGTCCTTCCCATTCCAATCCTGAGACCATTCCTATAGCATGTGATGTGATATCTCAATGCTTATACCAAACCTGAGACCCTTCCTATGGCATGAGATGTCATATACAACTCCTTCCCATTCCAACCCTGAGACCCTTCCTATAGCATGAGATGTGATATCTCAATGCTTATACCAAACCTGAGACCCTTCCTATAGCATGAGATGTGATATCCAACTTCTTCCCATTCCAATCCTGAGACCCTTCCTACAGCATGAGATGTGATATCTCAATGCTTATACCAAACCTGAGACCCTTCCTATAGCTTGAGATGTGATATCCAACTCCTTCCCATTCCAATCCTGAGACCCTTCCTATAGCATGAGATGTGATATCTCAAGGCCTCTAATACCAAACCTGAGATTCTTCCTCTAACATGAAATGTGATATCCAACTCCTTCCCCTTCCAAACCTGAGAGCCTTCCTATAGCATGAGATATGATATCCAAGTCCTTCCCATTCCAATCCTGAGACCCTTCCTATAACATGAAATGTGATATCCAACTCCTTCCCATTCTAACCTGAGACCCTTCCTATAGCATGAGATGGGATATCCAACTCCTTCCAAATCCAATACTGATACCCTTCCGATAGCATGAGATGTGATATCCCAATGCTTCTACCAAACCTGAGACCCATACTATGGCATGAGATGTGATATCAAACTCCTTCCCATTCCAATCCTGAGACGCTTCCTATAGCTTGAGATGTGATATCCAACTCCTTCCCATTCCAATTCTGAGACCCTTCTTATACCATGAGACTTGATATCTCAATGCTTCTAATACCAAACCTGAGACCCGTCCTATAACATGAGATGTGATATCCAAATCCTTCCCCTTCCAAACCTTAGACCCTTCCTTTATCATGAGATGTGATATCCAACTCCTTCCCATTCCAATCCTGAGACCCTTCCGATATCATGAGATTTGTTATCTCAATGCTTCTAATACCAAACCTGAGACCCTTCCTATAACATGAGATGGGATATCCAACTCCTTCCCATTCCAATCCTGAGACCCTTCCGATAGCAGAGATGTGATATCTCAATGCTTATACCAAACCTGAGACCCTTCCTAAGGCCTGAGATGTCATATACAACTCCTTCCCATTCCAATCCTGAGACCCTTCCTATAGCATGAGATGTGATATCTCAATGCTTATACCAAATCTGAGACCCTTCCTATAGCATGAGATGTGATATCCAACACCTTCCCATTCCAATCCTGAGACCCTTCCTATAGCATAAGATGTGATATCCAAATCCTTCCTATTCCAATCCTGAGACCCTTCCTATAGCATGAGATGTGATATCTCAATGCTTATACCAAACCTGAGACCCTTCCTATAGCATGAGATGTGATATCCAACTCCTTCCCATTCCAATCCTGAGACCCTTCCTATAGCATGAGATGTGACATCTCAATGCTTCTAATACCAAACCTGAGACCCTTCCTATAACATGAGATGGGATATCCAACTCCTTCCCATTCCAATCCTGAGACCCTTCTGATAGCAGAGATGTGATATCTCAATGCTTATACCAAACCTGAGATCCTTCCTATGGCATGAGATGTTGTCACACCGCTGAGACCGTGGAAGTTATGGGCAAGATGGAGGCGTTATTAGGTCCATCTGGTCTGTCGGAGAGCGGTCTAGTCTTTCTGGTTGCCGCTGCATTTAAGGAAGCCACGCCCCCCCTGCGAGTTGCGTTGCAACTCGCTATGCTACTTTCGGATTTGTGCCGACGAAAGCTTGTTGACCTTCCGAGCTCCTCTTTAGTTTACCTGGGTACTCTCACCGGCCCGCCGCCCTCTCGCCTGGCGACGGCCGTTCTCTCTTGCCTTCCCCCTTTTCTTTCGGTCTTTCCATCCTTCTCTTTCTCCCTTGGTTTTTTCTTTCGCGTACTCTCGCATTCGTTCGACCGCGCATTCGCGCGCTCTCATAGACACTTGCTCTTTCATTCAGACTCTCTCGCATTCACTCTACCTCGCATTCGCGCACTCACATAGCCACTTACCCTTTCAGGCTTTCTCTCTCGCATTCGCTTGCCTCGCATTCGCGCACTCTCATAGTCACTTCTCTCTCATTCTTACTCTCTCGCATTCTCGCTCGCCACCCTCCATTTCTCAGGTGTATCCTCACATTCTCTCCCTCCATCCCAACTTACCCTATCAGCAGTCTTCGGAGCCGCTGTTGGATACTTCGGAAGCCTGTTTAGTCTTCCTTCGTGGCTCTTCACTCCAGCGCCTCATCCAAGGCACCCTCGTTTCTGCCAAGGAATCAAAGTCCTGTTTCCGGTGATACTTGGAGTTATCCACTGGACATTATTCTCAAGACTTTTAGTACATCTGGAAGTTACCCAATCCATCCCCGCCGGCAGCCTCACAGGGTTTTTTCTGCCTTACTGGCTTTTTCCCTGTAGTGGGAGGGGCGGACTCCCCAGGGTTCACCTGACGGTTTAGTCTAATAACGGTCAAGGTGGCCTCCGGAGGAGACCGTCCCTATCTCTTCGAACGCAAGAAGGGTAAAGGACTCCTTAAGAAGGACACGGAAGAGGAGAAGACCCAGAAAGAATGGAGGAGAAGACAGAAAGCCACCAGTCTTAGTGAAGATCAAGGTGAGGAGACTCCGGGTAAAGAAACTTTGGGAAGTGGTTTTGACAGATTGCAACGCCCAACAACTACGATGGCCTCTTTGGAACAATACCAGGAGATGGTAACGGCTATTCAGGGTCTCCAGGCGGAGGTTCAGAACCTTCGAACAGAGAACATCAACTTACGGCAGCAGGTAGCCACTCGAGAGGATTTCCGAGGCGACCTGCTTCCCCTGACATTTTCCTTCGGAAAGTATGATGGCAGTCCACGACTCCTGAAAGAATTTTTGGATGCCTGTATGGTTTATTTTACCTTTCGACCTAAGGCCTATGAACTCGATAGGGCCAAGGTTGGTTTTTTGGTCTCCAACCTAGTGGGCAATGCCTTGGCGTGGGCTACTCCATTGATAGCGCAAGCTAATCCTGCGGTTAATGATTACGCACAGTTCCTTCAATTGATGCGGAACAGATTCGAACGACCAGAGGTCCAATACTCCTCATATGAAGCTCTTCTGGATCTCCGTCAGGGGAATCAAGGTATACAGACATACGCCTCAGCATTTATGAAGTTGGCGACTGAGGCAGGGTGGCCAGACTCTGCCCAGCAGACCCTCTTCCGACAAGGACTACATGATGAAATTAAAGACGAACTAGCCCGGATGGCACGTCCTGCTTCTTTCCCGGAGTTGGTCACACTGTCCCTGCAATTGGAATTTAGATTACAAGAGCGAAGATTAGAAAGGAGGAGGTTTAGACCACATCAGGCCATCGGAGTACCCGCCTCAAACCCTTCTACTCGATCGCAGCCAGAGGAACCTATGCAAATAGGATCTACTAGGGGCCCGTTGACTCCCGAGGAACGAAAGAGACGCAGAGAACAGGGCCTCTGCATGTACTGCGGATCCTCTAAGCACCTACTTCGGAGTTGTCCCGAAGTTCCCCCGAGACGGTCGGGAAACGCGTCTCCCCGGTCTTAAGCAGGGAAAGGTACCGGGCGGAATCGATTGATCCCTGCAATTCCAGACAGCCGGATAAACCGAAGGAGGACCATAGACTCATGGTGTTTACTGTCCATCTAACATTCGGATCTCTTGCTTCATTAGAAACATTGGCTATGCTAGACTGCGGAGCTGCTGGAAATTTCATAGATATTCAGTGGGTTCAAGAACAAGCTATTCCCCTAATTCAGAAGGATTGTCCTTTACCGGTAGAGGGAGTTGACGGAGTTCCTCTCTCTTCAGGACCCATCGTTCAAGAGACTAGTCCAGCCACTATGTCTTTGTTCCAACACCAGGAACAAATTACCTTTGATGTTATCAGAGCTGCCCATGTTCCCGTCATCCTGGGCATACCCTGGTTGCGCAAGCATAATCCCAGGATAGACTGGGCTACTAATACCATAGGCTTTCAGTCTTCGTATTGTTCCACTTCGTGTCTTCCCCAGACATCTCATTTCAGGGGGAAGGGAGTTGCTATTCCAACGTCCTCGGCTGTGGTTCAAACAATCCCTCCTTATTATCAGCAGTATGCCGAGATTTTTGAGGACAAACTACCTCGTACTCTACCTCCTCATCGTGCTGAGGATTGTGCCATCAATTTGAAGCCTGAAGCATCTGTACCCTTTGGACGCATGTATCCGATGTCACTACCAGAAAGAAAGGCATTGAAGGAGTATCTAGATGCAAATCTACAGAACGGCCTGATCCAGGAATCTCACTCTCCCGCGGGGGCTTCAATGTTCTTCATCCCAAAGAAGGGCTCTACCGAGCTCAGGCCGTGCATAGATTACCGGGGATTGAACAGCTTGACTATTCGGGACAGGTACCCTATGCCTCTCATAAAGGAGGTACTCGAAGCTGTAGAAGGAGCCTCTATATTCACCAAATTAGATCTTCGGGGAGCCTACCATCTGCTGAGAATAAAGAAAGGGGATGAGTGGAAAACGGCCTTTCGAACACCTTTGGGACACTTTGAATATAGAGTTATGCCCTTTGGACTGGTGTACGCCCCGGCAGTCTTCCAGCGCTTCGTTGATAAGATTTTCTCTGACTTGCTGTATGCCTCAGTGGTAGTCTACTTAGACGATATTTTGGTCTTCTCCTCCTCTCTGTCAGAACACCGAAGACATGTCTCCCTAGTCCTCCAAAGATTAAGGGAGAATCAGCTTCTGGTCAAACCAAAAAAGTGCATTTTCGAGGTTACCTCAGTGTCATACTTAGGTTTTATCGTCTCCAAGGAAGGGGTACAGATGGATCCTGAGAAGGTAAGGGCAGTCCTTAGGTGGTCTGTTCCGAAGAGTCCTAAGGACATACAGAGATTTTTGGGTCTTTCCAACTTCTATAGAAGATTCATCCCGAACTTCTCTGACATAGTCTTACCCATCACTCGTCTTCTAAAGAAGGGCCAAAGGTTTGATTGGGATAAGGATGCCGACCAAGCCTTCCTGGTACTCAAGAAAGCCTTTACTACTGCCCCCATTCTGGTGCAACCTAACCAATCTCTCCCCTTTGTGGTTGGAACAGATGCCTCTGGAGGGGCTATTGGAGCCGCCCTTCTACAAGCCGGTAAAGAGGGAGTTGAACATCCGGTGGCATATTATTCTAGAACCCTTACACCTAGTGAAAGGAATTACTCGGTTTTGGAACGAGAGTTATTGGCTATCCGACAGGCTTGTATCGAATGGAGACATTTGCTACAGGGAGCTGCCCATCCCTTTTTGGTTCGTACTGACCACAGGAATCTGAAGATATTGCAGCAAATGGAGTGCCGCAATTCCAGACACGCTCGATGGGCCTATTTCTTTTCCCAATTTGACTTTGAAATCACATATCTTCCCGGAAAGGAGAACGCCTTAGCGGACGCTCTCTCTCGGAGCCTGGAGTACTAAGAAGAACAGAAACAGGGCCAGGATGGGATACTTGCTGGCAAGAGAATCCTGGGAGTGGTCAGCTCGTTCCTACAAGACGTAGAACTTGCCACTAACCTCATCGAGGTGTCTTCAGAGTATCAACCGCTTTTGGTGAGGAAGGGTGGATTGTACTTTCATCAAGGCGCTCTATTTCTACCGTCTAAGGAGTTCCAAACGCAAGCCCTATATTGGTGTCACGACCTGCCGTCTGCAGGTCACAAGGGACAGAGGGCAACCCTAGGCTTGGTTTCTAGATATTTCTGGTGGCCGACAATGGTGAAGGACACTAAGACATATGTGATGAGTTGTCCAGTATGTGCTGCCAACAAGAATACCACTCATAGTCCTTTGGGCCTGCTCCAACAAGAGCCTCTACCATCCCAGCCGTGGATACATGTATCTACCGATTTCATTGTGGATCTTCCCCCCTCGGGGAAATACACAGCAATTATGGTGACGATAGACTCCCTGAGCAAGATGGCACATTTCTCTCCCTTACATGGCTTGCCTTCTGCCCCGGTGACTGCCGAGGTGTTCCTGAGAGACGTTGTGAGACTACATGGCTTGCCTCGGACCATAGTGTCTGATAGGGGTACCCAATTTACTTCCCGTTTTTGGTCAGCTTTATGCAACTCTCTGGGGATTCAGAGGGCATTGTCGTCGGGTTACCACCCCCAGAGTAACGGCCAGACCGAACGCCTCAATGCCACCATTGAACAGTATTTACGCTGTTTCTGCAATCAGGAGCAGAATAAGTGGCAGTCCTATCTAGCACTGGCAGAGTTTACATATAATAACACCCAACATTCTGCTACAGGTATCAGTCCCTTCTTTTGCACCTACGGGTATCACCCGAGACATATACCTCTTTTCGAGAGTCCCTCTACTACTGTGCCCTCGGTGGATTGTCATCTTCATGATCTCCGTATCATCCAAAAGGAAGCGGTACAGAAGTTGGAGGCAAGCCGGATACGTTACAAGAAGTATGCGGATAAGAAGCGCTCCCCTAACCCTAACTGGGTCGTAGGAACCAAGGTTTGGTTATCTACCAAATTTCTCCCACGTTGGGTTCACCCAGGAAAATTCTCGGCCCGCTTCATAGGTCCATTCCCCATTTCAGCCCGAGTAAATCCTGTGGCCTTTCGATTACAATTACCACCCAAGATGAAGAGGATTCATCCTGTATTCCATACGTCTCTCCTAAAGGCTTATGTCCCCGATCCTACGAGTCATCGTAAACCCTCCTCTTTAAGGATTGAAGACCCGGACCCTGACGAGTATGAGGTGGAGAGACTGGTGGATTCCCGTTACAGACATGGCACTGTACAATACCTGGTCCATTGGAAAGGATACTCCGCCGCAGAACGCTCTTGGGAGCCCAGACGTAACATCCATGCCCCACGCCTTCTCAGATTGTTCCATCGCCTTCACCCAGGGAAGCCTGGGGGAGAAGGGATAAGGAGAGGGCATACTGTCACACCGCTGAGACCGTGGAAGTTATGGGCAAGATGGAGGCGTTATTAGGTCCATCTGGTCTGTCGGAGAGCGGTCTAGTCTTTCTGGTTGCCGCTGCATTTAAGGAAGCCACGCCCCCCCTGCGAGTTGCGTTGCAACTCGCTATGCTACTTTCGGATTTGTGCCGACGAAAGCTTGTTGACCTTCCGAGCTCCTCTTTAGTTTACCTGGGTACTCTCACCGGCCCGCCGCCCTCTCGCCTGGCGACGGCCGTTCTCTCTTGCCTTCCCCCTTTTCTTTCGGTCTTTCCATCCTTCTCTTTCTCCCTTGGTTTTTTCTTTCGCGTACTCTCGCATTCGTTCGACCGCGCATTCGCGCGCTCTCATAGACACTTGCTCTTTCATTCAGACTCTCTCGCATTCACTCTACCTCGCATTCGCGCACTCACATAGTCACTTACCCTTTCAGGCTTTCTCTCTCGCATTCGCTTGCCTCGCATTCGCGCACTCTCATAGTCACTTCTCTCTCATTCTTACTCTCTCGCATTCTCGCTGGCCACCCTCCATTTCTCAGGTGTATCCTCACATTCTCTCCCTCCATCCCAACTTACCCTATCAGCAGTCTTCGGAGCCGCTGTTGGATACTTCGGAAGCCTGTTTAGTCTTCCTTCGTGGCTCTTCACTCCAGCGCCTCATCCAAGGCACCCTCGTTTCTGCCAAGGAATCAAAGTCCTGTTTCCGGTGATACTTGGAGTTATCCACTGGACATTATTCTCAAGACTTTTAGTACATCTGGAAGTTACCCAATCCATCCCCGCCGGCAGCCTCACAGGGTTTTTTCTGCCTTACTGGCTTTTTCCCTGTAGTGGGAGGGGCGGACTCCCCAGGGTTCACCTGACGGTTTAGTCTAATAACGGTCAAGGTGGCCTCCGGAGGAGACCGTCCCTATCTCTTCAAACGCAAGAAGGGTAAAGGACTCCTTAAGAAGGACACGGAAGAGGAGAAGACCCAGAAAGAATGGAGGAGAAGACAGAAAGCCACCAGTCTTAGTGAAGATCAAGGTGAGGAGACTCCGGGTAAAGAAACTTTGGGAAGTGGTTTTGACAGATGTCATATACAACTCCTTCCCATTCCAACCCTGAGACCCTTCCTATAGCATGAGATGTGATATCTCAATGCTTCTAATACCAAACCTGAGACCCTTCCTATAACATGAGATGGGATATCCAACTCCTTCCCATTCCAATCCTGAGACCCTTCCGATAGCAGTGATGTGATATCTCAATGCTTATACCAAACCTGAGACCCTTCCTATGGCATGAGATGTCATATACAACTCCTTCCCATTGCAACCCTGAGACCCTTCCTATAGCATGAGATGTGATATCTCAATGCTTATACCAAACCTGAGACCCTTCCTATAGCATGAGATGTGATATCCAACTTCTTCCCATTCCAATCCTGAGACCCTTCCTATAGCATGAGATGTGATATCTCAATGCTTATACCAAACCTGAGACCCTTCCTATAGCATGAGATGTGATATCTCAAGGCCTCTAATACCAAACCTGAGATCCTTCCTCTAACATGAAATGTGATATCCAACTCCTTCCCCTTCCAAACCTGAGAGCCTTCCTATAGCATGAGATATGATATCCAAGTCTTTCCCATTCCAATCCTGAGACCCTTCCTATAACATGAAATGTGATATCCAACTCCTTCCCATTCTAACCTGAGACCCTTCCTATAGCATGAGATGGGATATCCAACTCCTTCCAAATCCAATACTGATACCCTTCTGATAGCATGAGATGTGATATCCCAATGCTTCTACCAAACCTGAGACCCATACTATGGCATGAGATGTGATATCAAACTCCTTCCCATTCCAATCCTGAGACGCTTCCTATAGCTTGAGATGTGATATCCAACTCCTTCCCATTCCAATTCTGAGACCCTTCTTATACCATGAGACTTGATATCTCAATGCTTCTAATACCAAACCTGAGACCCGTCCTATAACATGAGATGTGATATCCAAATCCTTCCCCTTCCAAACCTTAGACCCTTCCTTTATCATGAGATGTGATATCCAACTCCTTCCCATTCCAATCCTGAGACCCTTCCGATATCATGAGATTTGTTATCTCAATGCTTCTAATATGAAACTTGAGACCCTCCCTATAGCATGAGATGTGACATCCAAGTCCTTCCCATTCCAATCCTGAGACCCTTCCTATAGCATGAGATGTGATATCTCAATGCTTCTAATACCAAACCTGAGACCCTTCCTATAACATGAGATGGGATATCCAACTCCTTCCCATTCCAATCCTGAGACCCTTCCGATAGCAGAGATGTGATATCTCAATGCTTATACCAAACCTGAGACCCTTCCTAAGGCCTGAGATGTCATATACAACTCCTTCCCATTCCAATCCTGAGACCCTTCCTATAGCATGAGATGTGATATCTCAATGCTTATACCAAATCTGAGACCCTTCCTATAGCATGAGATGTGATATCCAACACCTTCCCATTCCAATCCTGAGACCCTTCCTATAGCATGAGAAGTGATATCTCCATGCTTATACCAAACCTGAGACCCTTCCTATAGCATGAGATGTGATATCCAAATCCTTCCCATTCCAATCCTGAGACCCTTCCTATAGCATGAGATGTGATATCTCAATGCTTATACCAAACCTGAGACCCTTCCTATAGCTTGAGATGTGATATCCAACTCCTTCCCATTCCAATCCTGAGACCCTTCCTATAGCATGAGATGTGATATCTCAAGGCCTCTAATACCAAACCTGAGATTCTTCCTCTAACATGAAATGTGATATCCAACTCCTTCCCCTTCCAAACCTGAGAGCCTTCCTATAGCATGAGATATGATATCCAAGTCCTTCCCATTCCAATCCTGAGACCCTTCCTATAACATGAAATGTGATATCCAACTCCTTCCCATTCTAACCTGAGACCCTTCCTATAGCATGAGATGGGATATCCAACTCCTTCCAAATCCAATACTGATACCCTTCCGATAGCATGAGATGTGATATCCCAATGCTTCTACCAAACCTGAGACCCATACTATGGCATGAGATGTGATATCAAACTCCTTCCCATTCCAATCCTGAGACGCTTCCTATAGCTTGAGATGTGATATCCAACTCCTTCCCATTCCAATCCTGAGACCCTTCCGATATCATGAGATTTGTTATCTCAATGCTTCTAATATCAAACTTGAGACCCTCCCTATAGCATGAGATGTGACATCCAAGTCCTTCCCATTCCAATCCTGAGACCCTTCCTATAGCATGAGATGTGATATCTCAATGCTTCTAATACCAAACCTGAGACCCTTCCTATAACATGAGATGGGATATCCAACTCCTTCCCATTCCAATCCTGAGACCCTTCCGATAGCAGAGATGTGATATCTCAATGCTTATACCAAACCTGAGACCCTTCCTAAGGCCTGAGATGTCATATACAACTCCTTCCCATTCCAATCCTGAGACCCTTCCTATAGCATGAGATGTGATATCTCAATGCTTATTCCAAATCTGAGACCCTTCCTATAGCATGAGATGTGATATCCAACACCTTCCCATTCCAATCCTGAGACCCTTCCTATAGCATAAGATGTGATATCCAAATCCTTCCTATTCCAATCCTGAGACCCTTCCTATAGCATGAGATGTGATATCTCAATGCTTATACCAAACCTGAGACCCTTCCTATAGCATGAGATGTGATATCCAACTCCTTCCCATTCCAATCCTGAGACCCTTCCGATAGCAGAGATGTGATATCTCAATGCTTATACCAAACCTGAGATCCTTCCTATGGCATGAGATGTCATATACAACTCCTTCCCATTCCAACCCTGAGACCCTTCCTATAGCATGAGATGTGATATCTCAATGCTTCTAATACCAAACCTGAGACCCTTCCTATAACATGAGATGGGATATCCAACTCCTTCCCATTCCAATCCTGAGACCCTTCCGATAGCAGTGATGTGATATCTCAATGCTTATACCAAACCTGAGACCCTTCCTATGGCATGAGATGTCATATACAACTCCTTCCCATTGCAACCCTGAGACCCTTCCTATAGCATGAGATGTGATATCTCAATGCTTATACCAAACCTGAGACCCTTCCTATAGCATGAGATGTGATATCCAACTTCTTCCCATTCCAATCCTGAGACCCTTCCTATAGCATGAGATGTGATATCTCAATGCTTATACCAAACCTGAGACCCTTCCTATAGCATGAGATGTGATATCTCAAGGCCTCTAATACCAAACCTGAGATCCTTCCTCTAACATGAAATGTGATATCCAACTCCTTCCCCTTCCAAACCTGAGAGCCTTCCTATAGCATGAGATATGATATCCAAGTCCTTCCCATTCCAATCCTGAGACCCTTCCTATAACATGAAATGTGATATCCAACTCCTTCCCATTCTAACCTGAGACCCTTCCTATAGCATGAGATGGGATATCCAACTCCTTCCAAATCCAATACTGATACCCTTCTGATAGCATGAGATGTGATATCCCAATGCTTCTACCAAACCTGAGACCCATACTATGGCATGAGATGTGATATCAAACTCCTTCCCATTCCAATCCTGAGACGCTTCCTATAGCTTGAGATGTGATATCCAACTCCTTCCCATTCCAATTCTGAGACCCTTCTTATACCATGAGACTTGATATCTCAATGCTTCTAATACCAAACCTGAGACCCGTCCTATAACATGAGATGTGATATCCAAATCCTTCCCCTTCCAAACCTTAGACCCTTCCTTTATCATGAGATGTGATATCCAACTCCTTCCCATTCCAATCCTGAGACCCTTCCGATATCATGAGATTTGTTATCTCAATGCTTCTAATATCAAACTTGAGACCCTCCCTATAGCATGAGATGTGACATCCAAGTCCTTCCCATTCCAATCCTGAGACCCTTCCTATAGCATGAGATGTGATATCTCAATGCTTCTAATACCAAACCTGAGACCCTTCCTATAACATGAGATGGGATATCCAACTCCTTCCCATTCCAATCCTGAGACCCTTCCGATAGCAGAGATGTGATATCTCAATGCTTATACCAAACCTGAGACCCTTCCTAAGGCCTGAGATGTCATATACAACTCCTTCCCATTCCAATCCTGAGACCCTTCCTATAGCATGAGATGTGATATCTCAATGCTTATACCAAATCTGAGACCCTTCCTATAGCATGAGATGTGATATCCAACACCTTCCCATTCCAATCCTGAGACCCTTCCTATAGCATGAGAAGTGATATCTCCATGCTTATACCAAACCTGAGACCCTTCCTATAGCATGAGATGTGATATCCAAATCCTTCCCATTCCAATCCTGAGACCCTTCCTATAGCATGAGATGTGATATCTCAATGCTTATACAAAACCTGAGAGCCTACCTATAGCATGAGATGTGATATCCAAGTCCATCCCATTCCAATCCTTAGACCCTTCCTACAGCATGCGATGTGATATCTCAATGATTCTAATACCAAACCAGAGACCCGTCCTTTAACATGAGATGGGATATCCAACTCCTTCCCATTCCAATCCTGAGCCACTCCTGATAGCAGAGATGTGATATCTCAATGCTTATACCAAACCTGAGACCCTTCCTATAACATGAGATGTGATATCCAACTCCTTCCCAGGTTTGGTATTAGAGGCCTTGAGATATCACATCTCATGCTATAGGAAGGGTCTCAGGATTGGAATGGGAAGGAGTTGGATATCACATCTCATGTTATAGGAAGGATCTCAGGTTTGGTATTAGAAGCATTGAGACATCACATCTCATGCTATAGGAAGGGTCTCAGGATTGGAATGGGAAGGAGTTGGATATCACATTTCATGCTAAAGGGAGGGTCTCAGGTTTGGAAGGGGAAGGATTTGGAAATCACATCTCATATTATAGGAAGGATCTCAGGTTTGGTATTAGAAGCATTGAGATATCACATCTCATGCTATCGGAAGGATCTCAGGTTTGGTATAAGAGGCATTGAGATATCACATCTCATGCTATCATAAGGGTCTCAGGATTGGAATGGGAAGGAGTTGGATATCACATCTCATGTTATAGGAAGGATCTCAGGTTTGGTATTAGAAGCATTGAGACATCACATCTCATGCTATAGGAAGGGTCTCAGGATTGGAATGGGAAGGAGTTGGATATCACATCTCATGCTATAGGAAGGGTCTCAGGTTTGGTATAAGCATTGAGATATCACATCTCATGCTATAGGAAGGGTCTCAGGATTGGAATGGGAAGGATTTGGATATCACATCTCATGCTATAGGAAGGGTCTCAGGTTTGGTATAAGCATTGAGATATCACATCTCATGCTATAGGAAGGGTCTCAGGGTTGGAATGGGAAGAAGTTGGATATCACATCTCATGCTATAGGAAGGGTCTCAGGTTTGGTATAAGCATTGAGATATCACATCTCATGCTATAGGAAGGGTCTCAGGGTTGGAATGGGAAGGAGTTGTATATGACATCTCATGCCATAGGAAGGGTCTCAGGTTTGGTATAAGCATTGAGATATCACATCACATGCTATAGGAAGGGTCTCAGGATTGGAATGGGAAGGACTTGGATATCACATCTCATGCTATAGGCAGGGTCTCAGGTTTGGAAAGGGAAGGAGATGGATATCACATTTCATGTTTGAGGTAGGATCTCAGGTTTGGTATTAGAGGCATTGAGATATCACATCTCATGCTATCAGAAGGGTCTCAGGATTGGAATGGGAAGGAGTTGGATATCACATTTCATGCTAAAGGGAGGGTCTCAGGTTTGGAAGGGGAAGGATTTGGAAATCACATCTCATATTATAGGAAGGATCTCAGGTTTGGTATTAGAAGCATTGAGATATCACATCTCATGCTATCGGAAGGATCTCAGGTTTGGTATAAGAGGCATTGAGATATCACATCTCATGCTATCATAAGGGTCTCAGGATTGGAATGGGAAGGAGTTGGATATCACATCTCATGTTATAGGAAGGATCTCAGGTTCGGTATTAGAAGCATTGAGACATCACATCTCATGCTATAGGAAGGGTCTCAGGTTTGGTATAAGCATTGAGATATCACATCTCATGCTATAGGAAGGGTCTCAGGATTGGAATGGGAAGGATTTTGGATATCACATCTTATGCTATAGGAAGGGTCTGTAGGGTATTTTGTGGAGATTTGGGGTCTGACGGTATTTTATTACCGCCGAAAAATAACTTAGCAATAATCACTCTTTGTATTCAGATTTGGCCATGTGCAACAATAATACAATGGACATGCATTATTTCAGCACCCAGACCTGCATATTTGGTATACGTGGTTGGTGGTATTTTGGTGAGCATAATTCCCTTGTTTTATTTGTGGCCCCAATGTCCAGAATCCCTTATCTTTGCTTCGATTTTTCGTGTGATCACTAGAGAGACCTCAGACCTGCATTCTAGGAATACCACATTTTCCAGTGATAGTGTTGGTGTGCCACCATGGGCGAACTCACTGACTTATTTACGACAGAGAGCTATATGTGGTAGTCTTGTGGTAATTTCCACTACCTTATATACGGTAGGGAGCTATGTTCAGAGAGTCTCTCTTCCCGTTGGCTCATGTACCTCCAACAAGCTATGCTACAGTCACTCACAATTATTCATACTGATTTTGACATGCACACATCTGTCTTAAAATGACCATTGCACTGTTTAAAAATCTCCCCACATCATCAGCATTGTAATGGTAAACAATAAACATCACCCGTCTGTTTTCAAATATTTTTCTGTATTATAAAAGTTGTATTTAAAAACGATCTCATTCTTTACAGAAATAAAATGGTACAGTCAAAGCATTGTCTGTGACACTCTGCAAAGAGAGTGGCGGAGAACAGAACTCAAATTGCAACATTAGCACTTGATTAAGACACGCACAGGAATCCTACACTGACTGCATATTACCGTACACACTCAGCTCCCACACTTCTCATTACCTTATCTTTTTAGTTGTTCTCTTTGTGAATGTGGCTCTCTTGGATTAACTCCAGCAAAAAGGAACGCTTGCCTTCTCAAACCGGGGTCATTGCCTGGAATTCTCAGCTTTTGCAGATAGGAATGCCTCAGCCAGTGGAAAGGTCCTTCTTTCAGCTCTCCCCAATCTCGACTGCAGCATGACACAGGAATCTGCATTCAGTCAGGAGCCCCACAGCCAGGTCTTCTCCCCAATAGTGCAGAAAGATGTCTGCCTGTCTTTTTCCCTGATACTGCCCACTAAAACTTTCCTCTCAGCCCTCTGTATGATGTGTCCCAATGAAATCCATCATCTCTCATCCTCCTACTCTTCAACAATAGCTTCGCTTATACATTTGCAATTGTTGCAAATCTGACTTCCTTCTTCCTGCAGTTACTGTGCACAAAAACACGGAGAATCAGGCAGAGAAGAGAAGAAAAAAAATCTGCACACGCATTTAAATGGTTTTCAGAGTATGCCTAATTCTGCAGTGGAGAACACATTTTATTAGTGGGTTATGTTAAATAAGGTTTTATTAGTCAGGTTAATTGTTAATAGGTTAGCTGTTAATTTTCAAATGTGTCTCTAGCAATATAGGCATTTCAGGTGAAAAATAGTGTGCATTTTTAAATGAGCACGTGTGCTTTTAACTGTAAAAATAGATTTGCATCTTATATGTTAAAATCGTTTTTGACTGAATAGCCTGTCTTTCCTTGTTAATCTGGTAACCCATATAGCAATGCACCGCACCCTTGTGGTGGTGCTGCAAAAAAAAAAAAATGTGCTACTTGTGCAGTATTACTGTACTCTGTACTGTAACACGCCAAATATCCTTACATATACCCTCCTTTTGTTTTTAGAACTTGGCTATAATCCAAGCCAATTCCTAAAAACAACTTGTTCTATTTTTTTTACAATATAGCAATCCAACAAAATGAATATTCATGTGCATCAATGAAAATTTGCAATCAACATTTCATCTGAGTCCATCAGTTCATAAAATGTTCCACATTTGCCTTCTCAGTGGAAGTGGCATTACTTTAAGTTTAAATTTTCCAAGTCAATTAAAAACAATGAAATAAAACAACTAACTAAAACAAATAAGTAATATAACAAGTTAAAATAAATAATTAAAATAATAAATACGTGGAACTTCATATGCCGGAACTTTTGTTTTGTCTCTTTTGGTATGTCCCGACCAGCGATGTTATTCGGTTCATTCGAGTACTCTTTCATCTTGGCAATCTTGAATCCGCAGTAGTCATCTCTTTTGGCATTCCGGTTATTTTGTCTTCACCTCCACCTGGAGGCAGGCATCTTTTGGTCTTCATCCAGGGGACTCCAGGACTCCATCGTCTCCCGTGGCCTCTGATCCCGGAACCTCCGACCAAATAATGTTAATTGTCTAAATCAAAATAGAAAATAAACAGATTAAGTACATAGCACAATACTAACTTCATCCTTTTGCCAAAAATAAAACATGCTTGGTAAAAATATTTTTTTTTTTTTTTTTTTCTTCTGAAATTAAACACAAGTTAAAAGAAAACAAACACATATAAAACAGCATTCAATATTTAATACACTTTCTCTCTGCACACCAACCATGAGCTTCCATTATATGTGCATTTATTTATTTATTTATTTATTTATATTTATTTTATATTATATTTTACATATACTACAGTGTTTATGTGCCATCATAACAATCAACTTTTTTTTAACTTCTTTGTCACTGCCTCCTGATTACACCCATTTATTTTCTCAAGGGACTCTATCTGTTTCTACATGCTCAAGCTGCCTGATCTCATGCCTGGGATGGCATGGTTTGATTTGATTTACATGGACAAACTGCTCTATTGCTGTTTCACCTTCATTTTTCAAAATTGTATACACTACAGGAGAAACCTTATCTATAATTCGAAATGGCCCCTGCCAGGCTGCTAGAAATTTAGAATTTTTCTGTTTACTTTTTCCAAAATGAAACTTGTACACCTGATCCCCTACATTGTATTCCTTTACTGATGTCTTTTTGTCATAATATGACTTAGCACTGTCAGCAGCTCTTTCCAGATTTCTCTGCACAAAAGCAAATGCATGTTGCAAATGCCTCCTCAGTTCATCAATATATTCATGAACTGTGGATGCACTCACTAGAGTTTGCTCATGTGTTCTGTATAGTAGGTGTTGTGGTAACACCATTTTCCTACCTGTCAAGACCTCATGGGGGCTAACACCTGTTGCTTTGGCAGGAGTCGACCTGATTGCCATCAGAACCAACGGTAAACGTAAATCCCAGCTGGAACCTGCTTCTGCCACAAATTTCTTTAAAATATCCTCAACAGACCTATTGCTTCTTTCAACTGTACCTGAAGACGCCGCCCGATATGCGATATGTAGTTTCCTTTTCACACCTAGTATTTGCCATACCTTACTCATTAGAGTACTTGTGAAATGACTTCCTCTGTCTGACTCAATTCTTTGTGGCAACCCAAACCTTGAGAACACATGGTTCACCAGTAATGTGGCTGCTGTTTGCGCACTACAATCTGGTGCAGGAATGCACTCAATCCACTTCGACATCAAACATACCACACTCAAAATATAACGGTGTCCCCTGCTCGACCTTTTTAAAGGACCTACATAGTCTATTTGCAAATCTGACCATGGGAGAGTTAGGCCTCTTTTCATCAATGGTGCTCTATGCATTGGTGAAGCAGGTTTAAATTGGGCGCATACTAGACATCCTCTAGTATATAATTCCACATCTTGGGACATATGAGGCCAGTAAGCATAATCTTTTAGTATTTCTAATGTTTTTTGTAAACCTCTATGGCCTGCAGTTATGGCATCATGTGCATGGTGTAGCATTAGTCCTCTGAATGAAAGGGGTACTACCCACTGTATTTGTCCTGTTATGGACTCTCTAATCATGAGTCCATCCTGTAATCTGATTCGTGTTTTGTTCTTTAATAACACCCTCAACTCTTCTTTTCCCATACAATCTTTTTCTGTTAAAGGATTTTGTTCAGGATCTATCAAATGATTATAATAGATTCCCAAAATTTGATCATTCTTTTGTGCCTCAATCAAATCTTGGTCTGGCGTGTCATGACTCCACTGCACCACCGGTTGATCTACCTCCTTTGGTGCTTTAGAACGTGTGACTGCATCAATTTGTATTTCACCCATTAAATAATCAATAGGTAGCAATTCTCCCATCACACCCCAATCTTAGCCAGATGGTCTGCCTTATCATTTCCCTCCTTATCCTCTCCTGGTGTTTTTAAATGCCCACGAATTTTTCTCCAGTATATTGTTAAATTATTTTCTGACACCAATTTGTCTATGGCTTGTATCATTTTTCCATGTTTAAGTGGCTTTTTGTTGTATGTAACCATGCCTCTTGCTTTCCAACCAGGCAAATACTCCACAAAGCTATTCCGTGCATAGTCAGAATCAGTCACCAGGACAATTTCACTGAACTTTTTATCAACTGCAGTAGCAATTGCTTTATAAATGGCTGCCAATTCCGCCACCTGACTGCTCCTATCTCCAATCCTCATCCCTATACTGGGGACGCCTTCACATTTCAACCAGACATTTCCTATTCCTGCCACTAATTGTTTATTACTGTCATTTTCAATGTGAAAAGCACAACCATCCACATATACAGTTGGCAAATCCTTGCATGTTTTTTCATCAAAAGCTTTGTGTGGTGATTGTTCAAATTCCTGTAAACTAGCTTCCACTTCCATTTCATTTGGTATTTGTTCAGCTGCACAGTCATGTAAGTCAGCTAACCCTTGAGCAATTGGGCTCTTTTTATTTTGTCCATATCTTACTTCTACGGGAAAACCTTGTAATGCCAGCGTCCATGAAGTGATTCTGGATTGCGCTAGATTGCCTGATCTAATTCTTTTACTCTCTAAAAATTGCAAAGGTTGATGATTTGTTTCAATAATCACCTTTTCTCCCTGAACAATGGGGCGAAAATGTTGTAGCGCCCACACAGTGGTTAATAGGGCCTTCTCACATTCATTAAATTTCATTTCAACTTGGGAAAATGCCTTACTTGCATATGCAATGGTTTTGTGATTCAAATCGTGTTTTTGTGATAACACTGCTGACATACAATGTTCAGAAAAGCCTATTTCTATAAAGAAATCCCTGTCCTTTATGGGGTATGCTAAACATGGTGCCTTTACAAGACATTCCTTCAATCTAGCCACTGCATCAGACTGCTCTCTTTCCCATCTCCAGGGAGTATTTAGTTTAAGCAGTTTAGTCAATGGTTGAGTGATTTCTGCATAATTCTCAATGAACTTTCTGTTATAGCCTGTCATCCCTAATAAACTTTTTACTCCTTTCACATTTTTAGGATCTTTTAATCTTTGTATGGCCTCTATTTTCTTCCTTTGTGGATTTAGCCCATGTTCAGTCACTTCATGCCCTAGAAAGTTCACTTTTTTCTTGCACCATTGTGCTTTTTGCAGAGATACTTTGGCGCCTGCTTTCTGCAATTGGCCAAGCACATGTCTTATTTCATCAAAATGGCTTTTAAGGTTTTCATTTTTTATCAGGACATCATCCACATAAACTATTGTTCCTCTTTCCGCTGCATCCGGCATGGCCTTTCTCAAAAATATGCCAAATTCACTCCCACTATTGATGTACCCGAACGGAGCTCTAAGCCAGGCATATTGAGTCCTGTCAAATGTAAAGGAAAATAAGTGTTGTATCTCCTCTGCCAATGGCACACACCAATATCCAGAGGTGAGATCTAACGTGGTAAATACATTTGAACCATGTATCTGAGCTAGGCCCTGATCAATGAATGGTAGTGGCCATCTATATACTGGTACTCTTTTATTTAACTCTCTTAAGTCTGCACACAGCCGCCATTGACCATTTGGCTTTAACACACCTAAAATAGGCGTATTGGATGTGCTATGAATGGGCCTAATTATTCCCCGTGATTCCAAACTTTTAATAATCTCTGCCAATGATTCTAAACATGCCAGCGGTAGTCTATACTGGCGTACAAACACTGGATTTCTGCTACAACCTTCTGGTAGTGTGGCCACATGTAAATCAGTTAAACCACAATCATAAGCATCTTTTGCAAATACATCCTTAAACTCCATAAATATTTCCCTCAGGTCGTTTCGATCCCCATCGCTGTCACATGCATCCGCTAAGGAGATCTGCTCTTCTACCATTCTGGAAAATTCTGGAAACTCTTCTGGTAAAGGAATCTCAGCGCTTTCCTCTAACTGTGTGGCTGTGTCTTTTTGTAGAGCTGCCACTTTTAAATATTTTGGCATATCAGCTTCCACTTCGATGGGCTGATTTCCTGTCTCATTTTCATTTAAATTAAATATTATGCAATCCTCTTGATGGCAGCACACTGTCTCATTTGAATCATAAGGATACACAGAATGAATTTTAAATATTCCTTTGGGCTGAGAGTCCAGGTGTTCTGGCAACTCGCCCTTGGCATCTACATATTTTTCAGGAATATTCCCAATCACCATGTTATTTAAATCTGCCGTATAATGTGATTTTTGTATGGCCATTCCTAATGGGGAGTTTTCCTCTAAATGAATATCCTGACAACCTTTATTATTTACCATGATTTTTACAGATCCCTCACCAATGTCTACCAATGGAATGTATTCATAATCCAGGCCTTGCTGTTTTATGGATTCATTCAGGCATACAAATGCATCAGAGCCTTTCATCTGCTGCCCATTTTTGCATTTCAGTGTTATTGCAAACTGTTTTGTAAATGCAGGAATAATAGTATCTTTCCTTATTTGTAATTCGATGGCATAAGGAACCAGTTGTGCACAATGATAAGCCCTTCTTTTGTCTTCAAATTCAGGTGCCGGCCCACCTAGGCGTGACCATATTTTTTGATTAAGGAAATCTAACACCATACACATTCTGTGCATGATGTCATTGCCCATGTAAAATTCATTTTGTGCTCCATTCACTATCCATACATTATGGTAAATTGTTTTCTGCCCAATGCTAATTTTAAGCATGCATCTGCCTGCAATTCGGTTTTCAAAGTCTGGACTGTCCAACCCAGAAACATATTGGTTTTTAATCCTAAATTTCGGGATTTCTTCCCTCTCCATAATTTTTTGCAACAATTTCTCATTAATGAAACTCCTTTCATGTTCAAGCGCTAAAGTGGCTTTTATTGTTTTAAGATAATCATTTATACCAACGTGAACCCATGGTTGCTCATCTTCCATGTGTATTTCTGCCAGAGTGGTAATGTGTTTTTCTGAATCTGTTTTAGGAATAATATTCTGTTTGCATGTTTTCTCTTTTAAATAGAAACGTAATGTGTGCTCATCTATGGCAGTCTGCCAATCTTTCCTTGGGTCCAAGTATATTTGTACAGGTATTTTTTCATTGTCGCTCTGATCTTTGTCTTGACACATTAATATAACAGTGACACTAGGTATGCAGCTATTCTGGAGATATACCTCCACAGCATCATTTGTTTTGGCAACGGTGTGACATTCTTTTATATTGCTGTTTTGTGATTTTAGTTTCTTAGGCCTCAATGGTTTTTTGGTTAAGGACCACAGCACTCCATTCACCCCATCTATGAGAGGAGACAATCTTTTCAGGCAATCTGTCCCCATCAGAAATGGAATTTCACAAATAGATGTGATCAATACCTCTTGTTTCATTCTGTGCTTTCCTATTTTTATGTCAACCTCAGTTACACCTATGATGGGCACCTCCTCCCCATTAAAGTTATGCACTGGGCCTTGATTTTCCTTCACTGTGATCTGACTCTGTGGAGGCCTCCCTTCATTGATACTCTTTACCAGCTCCTTGGACATAATTGTGGCCTGTGCGCCAGTGTCAATCATAGCAAAGGTGTGGCACTTTTCTTCTACAGTGATGGGTGCATAATATCTGTCCTCAACTTCCTCTAATACACATAAGAAATGTGAATTCTTACTGATTTCAGGGCTCACCTTTCTCAGGTCTTTTTCACTTTTGGCTAAGCACATTGGTAAATGAAAAGACATTTTTCCCTCCTTTTTACCCATTTCTGTGCGAGATATTTTATTCATTTCTCCATGATCAGAAGTTTTTTGGAGTGTGGCCACTGTTCGCCCATCCATCTGGGTAACATCAGAGACCACATTACAACCTTCCAACTGAACATGTGTAACAACATCATTCAGCAATTTGTCATTTTTTAATTCTGTGCATTTGTGATCATTTAGTGTAATACCAGCCCTTTCAGCCTCTTCAAAAATATGTGGCTCAAAGAATTCTTCAGGTGATTGACTTGTACCCTCCTTGTGAGTATTTCCTTTTTCTGTCTGTGTTTGGTCATTGTTTTGATTGCCCAGGGAAGGAGCTATGGCATCCCCACTTACTCCCTGTTCACTGGTATTCCCCATGCATGAGTCATTTTTCTTAAATCTGTTCCTTTGTTCTTTTGGAATTCCTAATGTTTCTTTTTCATTTGTGCAAATCTTTACTGTTTTATTTAGCTCTAAGTTAAACCGTACCTCTTTTTTAGAAGTATTTGCACTTTCTGTCACAATTTCATTTACTGGTACTTTCATTTTTAATCCATTAGGCATCTCAGAGTCGTTATGCAAAATTATATCAGAGCAATCTGTCATTTTGGCACTGCAGTTATCATGAGTACTTAGTCACTTTTCGGAAGCCCCCCGGTCATTGCTATGGCCATCAGCCCCCTCTTTGGAAGGTTGTTTTTGCGCTGTATAGAGCTTTCCTATTTGCTCAGCTAACATTTTCACTTGGGCCTCAAGGCACTGGAACCTTTCCATCTCTCTAGGATCCTCTTTCTGTGGCCTAGGTCGATATTGGTTGTTTTCCCCCTGATTGGATCTATTCTGATACCTCTCAGGTGATTGATACCGGTTGGGATGGTTTCTGAACTCTTGATTCATTTGTGGAGGGGAGCGGGTTGCACCCATCCTTTGATTATAGTCCCCTGGTGGGGAATCATTGTACTGGCGTGGACTGTAGTTCACGTTTTGCCTCATGTCCTGTCTCTCAGATTGTGGGTACTGGCCCCTATGTTGATTTCCATTATCAGTAAATCGATCCACATATCGGGGCCTATCCTGATTACCATATATCATGGTGTTGGGATCAAATCTGCTCTGTGTCCCCAATGACTGGTAGGGACCATCATTTCTTTGATCTTGATTTTGTCTCTGGTTATTGTTCATACCTGCCATATCAGACCGGTATCTTACCCGGGGTCTATCCCCTTGATACCTAGGGCTGATGTAGCTCTCTCTATTACTAGGATCATGTGATTGGAACATCGGTACAGGAAATGGCGATCTTTGTTGATTACCCCTTTGTTCAGGTGTCACATTATTTTTACCTTGACTTTGAGCAGACTCAAGGGACATTTTGGCTGACCTGATTTCCATTACTGTGGCTGAGGGTTCTTTAGATTTAGGCCTAGTATCTTTCATTTTATCACTTTCTCTACCCTGACAATAGGGTACCTCATATAGCTTTGTGCTTTGATGTGCAATCCATTCAAGGGACTTGTCACGGTCAAATTCACGGACCAATTGGGATATGATGTCTTTCTGTAGCCCATAGAAGTATGCAGTTTTAAACTCATTGGAATTTGAGTCAAAAGATACATCAAAGCGAGAGAATGCTCTTCTTAAGTCTTGTAAAAATTGGCGAGGGGATGTATTAGGTCCAGCAGTAATTGTGTACGCGACTTTCTTTGCCTCCTGCAATGACTGAAAAGGAGAAAAATGACGCCTAATTTCTTTTTCAAACTCCAGCCATGTCATATTCTGCTGTTCATTTAATCCCCTTATGATGCTGGCCGTCGGGGCATCTAAAGTTAAATGAAAATATTGTCTGTACTGTTCCTTAGGTATCTGGAGTGCTTTAAAAATGTCATGCACCGCTTCTAAGTGATCCTCAATGCAGCATTCACCTCCCTTTTTAAATGGTTTGATCAGGGCTTTAATGGATTTCATTATTTTTATGGGGCTACTTGTTGCAATGCATGGAATTGCACTATTTTGTGATTCAATCCTGTTTTCAGGTGTATGAGATTGGTGGCTGTCCCCAATGGGAGTATCAAATCCCCCAAGGGCGCTGCAACCAAGTTCAGTCACCGGCCCAGTCTCTGGGGCACTAGCTCTTTGGGCAGAGCTAGACTTCACCTCCACTCCATTGAATGTGGTACCCTGCCGCCTCTCCTGGCACCTGGGAATGCACATTTGCTGTTCTAAGTCCTTACACTTTTTAAGGAGTCTGGTTGCTTCATTCTGCAAATAATTATTTTCATCGCTCATTTTATTAATCGCCTCCTGCATGTCGCACATTTGCATTTGGCATTCATTGAACTCTTTATTTCTTTTGTCTCTTTCTTGAATCATTTTAATCATTTCTTGTTCTGCACTCTGGAGATCACCTTCTTTTTCACAATGTTCTTTTTGTAAAATCTGCATTTCTGAAACAACCTCATCTTTATCCTGCCTAATGTGATCCACTAAGACTTTTAAGTGTGTCAATTCTTGCTCACTGTCTTCAAATTGTTTCTTGCTTTTGGATAACTGAGTATCAAAGTCTCTGCATTTTAATTGCATGTCTTTTTGGCATACATCCAATTCTGCTCTCAACATTTCCTGATTTTTACTTGCCCCCTCTAATTCAGTCTTTAACCTGTTAATTAGCTGAGTATCATTCTCTTGCATTCGCAGGGATTTGTTTAAAATAAACCATATTTTGCCGCATAGCCGTATTAAACAGTCTTTCTCTGCACTTTTATCGGCTGCATTCAATAATCTTGTAAGGCAGACCTGAATTATGCTGCCTTCTGCAAAAATACTGTCTAGTTTTTCTTTCTGCACCTCACCCTGAATGCGGTTACTCCATTCTAACGTGCTATTCGAAGACCAATTCCCATGTGCAAATAACTTTGCCTCTAAATATTGCACTAGATCTGAGAATGTGGTTTCCCTTTGTGACATTCTGAAATTCGTTTTTAGTGGCACACTGCTATTATAAAATGGGTTCCCTTTAATGTGCAAATGGCAGTGTGAGACACGCTTGCCACGCCCAGTAGGTACTCTATGATCACTTTCCCGGCCTGCAACGCACCATAAATATGTAGGGTATTTTGTGGAGATTTGGGGTCTGACGGTATTTTATTACCGCCGAAAAATAACTTAGCAATAATCACTCTTTGTATTCAGATTTGGCCATGTGCAACAATAATACAATGGACATGCATTATTTCAGCACCCAGACCTGCATATTTGGTATACGTGGTTGGTGGTATTTTGGTGAGCATAATTCCCTTGTTTTATTTGTGGCCCCAATGTCCAGAATCCCTTATCTTTGCTTAGATTTTTCGTGTGATCACTAGAGAGACCTCAGACCTGCATTCTAGGAATACCACATTTTCCAGTGATAGTGTTGGTGTGCCACCATGGGCGAACTCACTGACTTATTTACGACAGAGAGCTATATGTGGTAGTCTTGTGGTAATTTCCACTACCTTATATACGGTAGGGAGCTATGTTCAGAGAGTCTCTCTTCCCGTTGGCTCATGTACCTCCAACAAGCTATGCTACAGTCACTCACAATTATTCATACTGATTTTGACATGCACACATCTGTCTTAAAATGACCATTGCACTGTTTAAAAATCTCCCCACATCATCAGCATTGTAATGGTAAACAATAAACATCACCCGTCTGTTTTCAAATATTTTTCTGTATTATAAAAGTTGTATTTAAAAACGATCTCATTCTTTACAGAAATAAAATGGTACAGTCAAAGCATTGTCTGTGACACTCTGCAAAGAGAGTGGCGGAGAACAGAACTCAAATTGCAACATTAGCACTTGATTAAGACACGCACAGGAATCCTACACTGACTGCATATTACCGTACACACTCAGCTCCCACACTTCTCATTACCTTATCTTTTTAGTTGTTCTCTTTGTGAATGTGGCTCTCTTGGATTAACTCCAGCAAAAAGGAACGCTTGCCTTCTCAAACCGGGGTCATTGCCTGGAATTCTCAGCTTTTGCAGATAGGAATGCCTCAGCCAGTGGAAAGGTCCTTCTTTCAGCTCTCCCCAATCTCGACTGCAGCATGACACAGGAATCTGCATTCAGTCAGGAGCCCCACAGCCAGGTCTTCTCCCCAATAGTGCAGAAAGATGTCTGCCTGTCTTTTTCCCTGATACTGCCCACTAAAACTTTCCTCTCAGCCCTCTGTATGACGTGTCCCAATGAAATCCATCATCTCTCATCCTCCTACTCTTCAACAATAGCTTCGCTTATACATTTGCAATTGTTGCAAATCTGACTTCCTTCTTCCTGCAGTTACTGTGCACAAAAACACGGAGAATCAGGCAGAGAAGAGAAGAAAAAAAATCTGCACACGCATTTAAATGGTTTTCAGAGTATGCCTAATTCTGCAGTGGAGAACACATTTTATTAGTGGGTTATGTTAAATAAGGTTTTATTAGTCAGGTTAATTGTTAATAGGTTAGCTGTTAATTTTCAAATGTGTCTCTAGCAATATAGGCATTTCAGGTGAAAAATAGTGTGCATTTTTAAATGAGCACGTGTGCTTTTAACTGTAAAAATAGATTTTCATCTTATATGTTAAAATCGTTTTTGACTGAATAGCCTGTCTTTCCTTGTTAATCTGGTAACCCATATAGCAATGCACCGCACCCTTGTGGTGGTGCTGCAAAAAAAAAAAAATGTGCTACTTGTGCAGTATTACTGTACTCTGTACTGTAACACGCCAAATATCCTTACAGGTCTCAGGTTTGGTATAAGCATGGAGATATCACTTCTCATGCTATAGGAAGGGTCTCAGGATTGGAATGGGAAGGAGTTGGATATCACATCTCATGCTATAGGAAGGGTCTCAGATTTGGTATAAGCATTGAGATATCACATCTCATGCTATAGGAAGGGTCTCAGGATTGGAATGGGAAGGAGTTGTATATGACATCTCAGGCCATAGGAAGGGTCTCAGATTTGGTATAAGCATTGAGATATCACATCTCATGATATCGGAAGGGTCTCAGGATTGGAATGGGAAGGAGTTGGATATCACATCTCATGATAAAGGAAGGGTCTAAGGTTTGGAAGGGGAAGGATTTGGATATCACATCTCATGTTATAGGACGGGTCTCAGGTTTGGTATTAGAAGCATTGAGATATCAAGTCTCATGGTATAAGAAGGGTCTCAGGATTGGAATGGGAAGGAGTTTGATATCACATCTCATGCCATAGTATGGGTCTCAGGTTTGGTAGAAGCATTGGGATATCACATCTCATGCTATCGGAAGGGTATCAGTATTGGATTTGGAAGGAGTTGGATATCCCATCTCATGCTATAGGAAGGGTCTCAGGTTGGAATGGGAAGGAGTTGGATATCACATTTCATGTTATAGGAAGGGTCTCAGGATTGGAATGGGAAGGACTTGGATATCATATCTCATGCTATAGGAAGGCTCTCAGGTTTGGAAGGGGAAGGAGTTGGATATCACATTTCATGTTAGAGGAAGGATCTCAGGTTTGGTATTAGAGGCCTTGAGATATCACATCTCATGCTATAGGAAGGGTCTCAGGATTGGAATGGGAAGGAGTTGGATATCACATCTCAAGCTATAGGAAGGGTCTCAGGTTTGGTATAAGCATTGAGATATCACATCTCATGCTATAGGAAGGGTCTCAGGATTGGAATGGGAAGAAGTTGGATATCACATCTCATGCTATAGGAAGGGTCTCAGGTTTGGTATAAGCATTGAGATATCACATCTCATGCTATAGGAAGGGTCTCAGGATTGGAATGGGAAGGAGTTGTATATGCCATCTCATGCCATAGGAAGGGTCTCAGGTTTGGTATAAGCATTGAGATATCACATCACATGCTATAGGAAGGGTCTCAGGATTGGAAAGGGAAGGACTTGGATATCACATATCATGCTATAGGCAGGGTCTCAGGTTTGGAAAGGGAAGGAGATGGATATCACATTTCATGTTAGAGGTAGGATCTCAGGTTTGGTATTAGAGGCATTGAGATATCACATCTCATGCTATCAGAAGGGTCTCAGGATTGGAATGGGAAGAAGTTGGATATCACATCTCATGCTAAAGGGAGGGTCTCGGGTTTGGAAGGGGAAGGATTTGGAAATCACATCTCATATTATAGGAAGGATCTCAGGTTTGGTATTAGAAGCATTGAGATATCACATCTCATGCTATCGGAAGGATCTCAGGTTTGGTATAAGAGGCATTGAGATATCACATCTCATGCTATCATAAGGGTCTCAGGATTGGAATGGGAAGGAGTTGGATATCACATCTCATGTTATAGGAAGAATCTCAGGTTTGGTATTGGAAGCATTGAGACATCACATCTCATGCTATAGGAAGGGTCTCAGGATTGGAATGGGAAGGAGTTGGATATCACATCTCATGCTATAGGAAGGGTCTCAGATTTGGTATAAGCATTGAGATATCACATCTCATGCTATAGGAAGGGTCTCAGGATTGGAATGGGAAGGAGTTGTATATGACATCTCAGGCCATAGGAAGGGTCTCAGGTTTGATATAAGCATTGAGATATCACATCTCTGCTATCGGAAGGGTCTCAGGATTGGAATGGGAAGGAGTTGGATATCCCATCTGAGTTGGATATCCCATCTCATGTTATAGGAAGGGTCTCAGGTTTGGTATTAGAAGCATTGAGATATCACATCTCATGCTATAGGAAGGGTCTCAGGATTGGAATGGGGAGGACTTGGATGTCACATCTCATGCTATTGGGAGGGTCTCAAGTTTGATATTAGAAGCATTGAGATAACAAATGTCATGATATCGGAAGGGTCTCAGGATTGGAATGGGAAGGAGTTGGATATCACATCTCATGGTAAAGGAAGGGTCTAAGGTGTGGAAGGGGAAGGATTTGGATATCACATCTCATGTTATAGGACGGGTCTCAGGTTTGGTATTAGAAGCATTGAGATATCAAGTCTCATGGTATAGGAAGGGTCTCAGAATTGGAATGGGAAGAAGTTGGATATCACATCTCAAGCTATAGGAAGGGTCTCAGGATTGGAATGGGAAGGAGTTTGATATCACATCTCATGCCATAGTATGGGTCTCAGATTTGGTAGAAGCATTGGGATATCACATCTCATGCTATCGGAATGGTCTCAGGTTGGAATGGGATGGAGTTGGATATCACATTTCATGTTATAGGAAGGGTCTCAGGATTGGAATGGGAAGGACTTGGATATCATATCTCATGCTATAGGAAGGCTCTCAGGTTTGGAAGGGGAAGGAGTTGGATATCACATTTCATGTTAGAGGAAGGATCTCAGGTTTGGTATTAGAGGCCTTGAGATATCACATCTCATGCTATAGGAAGGGTCTCAGGATTGGAATGGGAAGGAGTTGGATATCACATCTCAAGCTATAGGAAGGGTCTCAGGTTTGGTATAAGCATTGAGATATCACATCTCATGCTATAGGAAGGGTCTCAGGATTGGAATGGGAAGGAGTTGGATATCACATCTCATGTTATAGGAAAGATCTCAGGTTTGGTATTAGAAGCATTGAGACATCACATCTCATGTTATAGGAAGGGTCTCAGGATTGGAATGGGAAGAAGTTGGATATCACATCTCATGCTATAGGAAGGGTCTCAGGTTTGGAAGGGGAAGGAGTTGGATATCCAATCTCATGTTATAGGACTGGTCTCAGGTTTGGTATTAGAAGCATTGAGATATCACATCGCATGCTGTAGGAAGGTTCTCAGGTTTGGAATGGGGAGGAATTGGATATCACATCTTATGTCATAGGAAGGATCTCAGGTTTGGTATTAGAAGCATTGAGATATCACATCTCATGCTATAGGAATGGTCTCAGGGTTGGAATGGGAAGGAGTTGGATATTACATTCTTGCTATAGGAAGGGTCTCATGTTTGGAATGGGAAGGAGTTGGATATCACATATGCTATAGGAAGGGTCTCAGGTTTGGAATGGGAAGGAGTTGGATATCCGATCTCATGTTATAGGAAGGGTCTCAGGTTTGGTATAAGCATTGAGATATCACATCACTGCTATCAGAAGTGTCTCAGGATTGGAATGGGAAGGAGTTGGATATCCCATCTCATGTTATAGGACGGGTCTCAGGTTTGTTATTAGAATCATTGAGATATCATATTGCACGCTGCAGGAAGGGTCTAAGCATTGGAATGGGAAGGACTTGGATATCACATCTCATGCTATAGATAGGCTCTCAGATTTGGAAAGGGAAGGAGTTGGATATCACATTTCATGTTATAGGAAGGATCTCAGGTTTGGTATTAGAGGCATTGAGATATCACATCTCATGCTATAGGAAGCGTCTCAGGATTGGAATGGGAAGGAGTTGGGTATCACATCTCATGCTATAGGAAGGGTCTCAGGATTGGTATAAGTATTGAGATATAACATCTCATGCTATAGGAAGGGTCTCAGGATTGGAATGGAAGGAGTTGGATATCACATCTCATGTTATAGGAAGGATCTCAGGTTTGGTATTAGAAGCATTGAGACATCACATCTCATGCTATAGGAAGGGTCTCAGGTTTCGTATAAGCATTGAGATATCACATCTCTGCTATCGGAAGGGTCTCAGGATTGGAATGGGAAGGAGTTGGATATCCCATCTCATGTTATAGGAAGAGTCTCAGGTTTGGTATTAGAAGCATTGGATATCACATATCATGCTATAGGAAGTGTCTCAGGATTGGAATGGGAAGGACTTGGATATCACATCTCATGCTATAGGGAGGGTCTCAAGTTTGATATTAGAAGCATTGAGTTATCACATCTCATGCTATAGGAAGGGTCTCAGGATTGGAATGGGAAGGAGTTGGATATCACATCTCATGCTATAGGAAGGGTCTCAGGTTTGGTATAAGCAGTGAGATATCACATCTCATGCTATAGGAAGGGTCTCAGGTTTGGAATGGGAAGGAATTGGATATCACATCTCATGTCATAGGAAGTATCTCAGGTTTGGTATTAGAAGCATTGAGATATCACATCTCATGCTATAGGAATGGTCTCAGGATTGGAATGGGTAGGAGTTGGATATTACATTCTTGCTATAGGAAGGGTCTTATGTTTGGAATGGGAAGGAGTTGGATATCACATATGCTATAGGAAGGGTCTCAGGTCTGGAACGGGAAGGAGTTGGATATCACATCTCATGCTATAGGTAGGCTCTCAGGTTTGGTATAAGCATTGAGATATCACATCTCATGCTATAGGAAGGGTCTCAGGATTGGAATGGGAAGGATTTGGATATCACATCTCATGCTATAGGAAGGGTCTCAGGATTGGTATAAGAATTGAGATATAACATCTCATGCTATAGGAAGGGTCTCAGGATTGGAATGGAAGGAGTTGGATATCACATCTCATGTTATAGGAAGGATCTCAGGTTTGGTATTAGTAGCATTGAGACATCACATCTCATGCTATAGGAAGGGTCTCAGGATTGGAATGGGAAGGAGTTGGATATCACATCTCATGCTATAGGAAGGGTCTCAGGTTTGGAAGGGGAAGGATTTGGATATTACATCTCGTGTTATAGGAATGATCTCAGGTTTGGTATTAGAAGCATTCAGATATCACATCTCATGCTATCGGAAGGATCTCAGGTTTGGTATTAGAAGCATTGAGATATCAAATCTCATGCTATAGGAAGGGTCGCAGGATTTGAATGGGAAGGAGTTCGATATCACATCTCATGCTGTGGGAAGGGTCTCAGGATTGGAATGGGAAGGAGTTTTATATGACATCTCATGCCATAGGAAGGATCTCAGGTTTGGTATTAGAAGCATTGAGACATAACATCTCATGTTATAGGAAAGGTCTCAGGATTGGAATGGGAAGGAGTTGGATATCACATCTCATGCTATAGGAAGGGTCTCAGGTTTGGTATAAGTATTGAGATATCACATCTCATGCTATAGGAAGGGTCTCAGGATTGGAATGGGAAGGAGTTGTATATGACATCTCATGCCACAGGAAGGGTCTCAGGTTTGGTATAAGCATTGAGATATCACATCTCTGCTATCGGAAGGGTCTCAGGATTGGAATGGGAAGGAGTTGGATATCCCATCTTACGTTATAGGAAGGGTCTCAGGTTTGGTATTAGAAGCATTGAGATATCACATCTCATGCTATAGGAAGGGTCTCAGGATTGGAATGGGAAGGACTTGGATATCACATCTCATTCTATAGGGAGGGTCTCACGTTTGGAAAGGGAAGGAGTTGGATATCACATTTCATGTTAGATGTACGATCTCAGGTTTGGTATTAGAGGCATTGAGATATCACATCTCATGCTATCAGAAGGGTCTCAGGATTGGAATGGGAAGGAGTTGGATATCACATCTCATGCTAAAGGGAGGGTCTCAGGAATGGAAGGGGAAGGATTTGGATATCACATCTCATGTTATAGGAAGGATCTCAGGTTTGGTATTAGAAGCATTGAGATATCACATCTCATGCTATCGGAAGGATCTCAGGTTTGGTATTAGAGGCATTGAGATATCACATCTCATGCTAAAGGGAGGGTCTCAGAGTTGGAAGGGGAAGGATTTGGATATCACATCTCGTGTTATAGGAAGGATCACAGGATTGGTATTAGAAGCATTGAGATATCACATCTCATGCTATGGGAAGGGTCTCAGGATTGGAATGGGAAGTAGTTGGATATCGCATCTCATGCTATAGGAAGGGTCTCAGGGTTGGAATGGGAAGGAGTTGTATATGACATCTCATGCCACAGGAAGGGTCTCAGGTTTGGTATAAGCATTGAGATATCACATCTCTGCTATTGGAAAGGTCTCAGAATTGGAATGGGAAGGACTTGGATATCACAATTCATGTTATAGGAAGGGTCTCAGGTTTGGTATTAGAAGCATTGAGATATGACATCTCATGCTATAGGAAGGGTCTCAGGATTGGAATGGGAAGGACTTGGATATCACATCTCATGTTATAGGAAGGGTCTCAGGTTTGGTATTAGAAGCATTGAGATATCACATCTCATGCTATAGGAAGGGTCTCAGGAGTGGAATGGAAAGGAGTTGGATATCACATCTCATGATAAAGGAAGGGTCTAAGGTTTGGAAGGGGAAGGATTTGGATATCACATCTCATGTTATTGGACTGGTCTCAGGTTTGGTATTAGAAGCATTGAGATATCAAGTCTCATGGTATAGGACTGGAGTTTGATATCACATCTCATGCCATGGTATGGGTCTCAGGTTTTGTAGAAGCATTGGGATATCACATCTCATGCTATCGGAAGGATATCAGGATTAGATTTGGAAGGAGTTGGATATCCCATCTCATGTTATAGGAAGGGTCTCAGGATTGGAATGGGAAGGACTTGGATATCACATCTCATGCTGTAGGAAGGCTCTCAGGTTTGGAAAGGGAAGGAGTTGGATATGACATTTCATGTTAGAGGTAGGATCTCAGGTTTGGTATTAGAGGCATTGAGATATCACATCTCATGCTATCAGAAGGGTATCAGGATTGGAATGGGAAGGAATTGGATATCACATCTCATGCTAAAGGGAGGGTCTCAGGTTTGGTATTAGAAGCATTGAGATATCACATCTCATGCTATCTGAAGGATCTCAGGTTTGGTATTAGAAGCATTGAGATATCACATCTCATGCTATAGGAAGGGTCTCAGGATTGGAATGGGAAGGAGTTGGATATCACATCTCATGTTATAGGAAGGATCTCAGGTTTGGTATTAGAAGCATTGAGATATCACATCTCATGCTATAGGAAGGGTCTCAGGATTGGAATGGGAAGGAGTTGGATATCACATCTCATGCTAAAGGAAGGGTCTCCGTTTTGGTAGAAGCATTGAGATATCACATCTCATGCTATAGGAAGGGTCTCAGGATTGGAATGGGAAGGAGTTGGATATCACATCTCGTGCTATAGGAAGGGTCTCAGGTTTGGTATAAGCATTGAGATATCACATCTCTGCTATCGGAAGGGTCTCAGGATTGGAATGGGAAGGACTTAGATATCACATCTCATGCTATAGGGAGGGTCTCAGTATTGATATTAGAAGCATTGAGATATCACATCTCATGCTATCGGAAGGGTCTCAGGATTGGAATGGAAGGAGCTGGATATCACATCTCATGCTAAGACCTGATATACCCTTCCTATAAAATGAGATGGGAATATCCAACTCCTTCCCATTCCAATCCTGAGACCCTTCCGATAGCAGAGATGTGATATCTCAATGCTTATACCAAACCTGAGATCCTTCCTATAACATGAGGTGTGATATCCAACTCCTTCCCATTCCAATCCTGAGACACTTCCTATAGCATGAGATGTGATATCTCACTGCTTATACCAAACCTGATACCCTTCCTATAGCATGAGATGTGATATCCAACTCCTTCCCATTCCAATCCTGAGTCCCTTCCTATAGCATGAGATGTGATATCTCAATGCTTCTAATTTCAAACTTGAGACCCTCCCTATAGCATGAGATGTGATATCCAAGTCCTTCGCATTCCAATCCTGAGACACTTCCTATAGCATGAGATGTGATATCTCAATGCTTCTAATACCAAACCTGATACTCTTCCTATAACATGAGATGGGATATCCAACTCCTTCCCATTCCAATCCTGAGATCCTTCCTCTAACATGAAATGTGATATCCAACACCTTCCCTTTCCAAACCTGATAGCCTACCTATAGCTTGAGATGTGATATCCAAGTCCTTCCCATTCCAATCCTTAGACCCTTCCTACAGCATGCAATATGATATCTCAATGATTCTAATAACAAACCTGAGACCCGTCCTATAACATGAGATGGGATATCCAACTCCTTCCCATTCCAATCCTGAGACACTTCCGATAGCAGAGATGTGATATCTCAATGCTTATACCAAACCTGAGATCCTTCCTATAACATGAGATGTGATATCCAACTCCTTCCAAATCCAATCCTGATACCCTTCCGATAGCATGAGATGTGATATCCCAATGCTTCTACCAAACCTGAGACCCAGACTATGGCATGAGATGTGATATCAAACTCCTTCCCATTCCAATCCTGAGACCCTTCCTATAGCTTGAGATGTGATATCCAACTCCTTCCCATTCCAATTCTGAGACCCTTCCTATACCATGAGACTTGATATCTCAATGCTTCTAATACCAAACCTGAGACCCATCCTATAACATGAGATGTGATATCCAAATCCTTCCCCTTCCAAACCTTAGACCCTTCCTTTATCATGAGATGTGATATCCAACTCCTTCCCATTCAAATCCTGAGACCCTTCCGATATCATGAGATGTGATATCTCAATGCTTCTAATACCAAACCTGAGACCCTTCCTATAGCACGAGATGTGATATCCAACTCCTTCCCATTCCAATCCTGAGACCCTTCCTATAGCATGAGATGTGATATCTCAATGCTTCTACCAAAACGGAGACCCTTCCTTTAGCATGAGATGTGATATCCAACTCCTTCCATTCCAATCCTAAGACCCTTCCTATAGCATGAGATGTGATATCTCAATGCTTCTAATATCAAACTTGAGACCCTCCCTATAGCATGAGATGTGATATCCAAGTCCTTCCCATTCCAATCCTGAGACACTTCCTATAGCATGATATGTGATATCTCAATGCTTCTAATACCAAACCTGAGACTCTTCCTATAACATGAGATGGGATATCCAACTCCTTCCCATTCCAATCCTGAGACCCTTCCAAAAGCAGAGATGTGATATCTCAATGCTTATACCAAACCTGAGACCCTTCCTATGGCATGAGATGTCATATACATATCCTTCCCATTCCAATCCTGAGACCCTTCCTATAGCATGAGATGTGATATCTCAATGCTTATACCAAACCTGAGACCCTTCCTATAGCATGAGATGTGATATCCAAGTCCTTCCCATTCCAATCCTTAGACCCTTCCTATAGCATGCAATATGATATCTCAATGAATCTAATACCAAACCTGAGACTCTTCCTATAACATGAGATGGGATATCCAACTCCTTCCCATTCCAATCCTGAGACCCTTCCAAAAGCAGAGATGTGATATCTCAATGCTTATACCAAACCTGAGACCCTTCCTATGGCATGAGATGTCATATACATATCCTTCCCATTCCAATCCTGAGACCCTTCCTATAGCATGAGATGTGATATCTCAATGCTTATACCAAACCTGAGACCCTTCCAATAGCATTAGATGTGATATCCAAGTCCTTCCCATTCCAATCCTTAGACCCTTCCTATAGCATGCAATATGATATCTCAATGATTCTAATAACAAACCTGAGACCCGTCCTATAACATGAGATGGGATATCCAACTCCTTCCCATTCCAATCCTGAGACCCTTCCGATAGCAGAGATGTGATATCTCAATGCTTATACCAAACCTGAGACCCTTCCTACGGCATGAGATGTCATATACAACTGCTTCCCATTCCAATCCTGAGACCCTTCCCATAGCATGAGATGTGATATCTCAATGCTTATACCAAACCTGAGACCCTTCATATAGCATGAGATGTGATATCCAACTCCTTCCCATTACAATCCTGAGTCCCTTCCTATAGCATGAGATGTGATGTCTCAATGCTTCTAATACCAAACCTGAGATCCTTCCTATAACATGAGATGTGATATCCAACTCCTTCCATTCCAATCCTGAGACCCTTCCTATAGCATGAGATGTGATATCTCAATGCTTCTAATATCAAACTTGAGACCCTCCCTATAGCATGAGATGTGATATCCAATTCCTTCCCATTCCAATCCTGAGACACTTCCTATAGCATGAGATGTGATATCTCAATGCTTCTAATACCAAACCTGAGACTCTTCCTATAACATGAGATGGGATATCCAACTCCTTCCCATTCCAATCCTGAGACCCTTCCAAAAGCAGAGATGTGATATCTCAATGCTTATACCAAACCTGAGACCCTTCTTATGTCATGAGATGTCATATACATATCCTTCCCATTCCAATCCTGAGACCCTTCCTATAGCATGAGATGTGATATCTCAATGCTTATACCAAACCTGAGACCCTTCCTATAGCATGAGATGTGATATCCAACTCCTTCCCATTCCAATCCTGAGACCCTTCCTATAGAATGAGATGTGATATCTCAATGCCTCTAATACCAAACCTGAGATCCTTCCTCTAACATGAAATGTGATATCCAACTCCTTCCCTTTCCAAACCTGAGAGCCTACCTATAGCATGAGATGTGATATCCAAGTCCTTCCCATTCCAATCCTTAGACCCTTCCTATAGCATGCAATATGATATCTCAATGATTCTAATAACAAACCTGAGACCCGTCCTATAACATGAGATGGGATATCCAACTCCTTCCCATTCCAATCCTGAGACACTTCCGATAGCAGAGATGTGATATCTCAATGCTTATACCAAACCTGAGACCCTTCCTATAACATGAGATGTGATATCCAACTCCTTCCCATTCCAAACCTGAGACCCTTCCTATAGCATATGTGATATCCAACTCCTTCCAATTCCAAACATGAGACCCTTCCCATAGCAAGAATGTAATATCCAACTCCTTCCCATTCCAATCCTGAGACCATTCCTATAGCATGAGATGTGATATCTCAATGCTTCTAATACCAAACCTGAGATCCTTCCTATGACATGAGATGTGATATCCAATTCCTTCCCATTCCAAACCTGAGACCCTTCCTACAGCATGCGATGTGATATCTCAATGCTTCTAATACCAAACCTGAGACCAGTCCTATAACATGAGATGGGATATCCAACTCCTTCCCGTTCCAATCCTGAGACACTTCCGATTGCAGAGATGTGATATCTCAATGCTTATACCAAACCTGAGACTCTTCCTATAACATGAGATGTGATATCCAACTCCTTCCCGTTCCAAACCTGAGACCCTTCCTATAGCATGAGATGTGATATCCAACTCCTTCCCATTCCAATCCTGAGACCCTTCCGATAGCATGCGATGTGATATCTCAATGCCTCTAATACCAAACCTGAGATCCTTCCTATAACATGTGATGTGATATTCAATTCCTTCCCCTTCCAAACCTGAGACCCACCCTTTAGCATTAGATGTGATATCCAACTCCTTCCCATTCCAATCCTGAGACCCTTATGATAGCATGAGATGTGATATCTCAATGCCTCTAATACCAAACCTGAGATACTTCCGATAGCATGAGATGTGATATCTCAATGCTTCTAATACCAAACCTGAGATCCTTCCTATAACATGAGATGTGATATCCAACTCCTTCCCATTCCAATCCTGAGACCCTTCTGATAGCATGAGATGTGATATCTCAATGCCTCTAATACCAAACCTGAGATCCTACCTCTAGCATGAAATGTGATATCCAACTCCTTCCCTTTCCAAACCTGAGAGCCTACCTATAGCATGAGATGTGATATCCAAGTCCTTCCCATTCCAATCCTTAGACCCTTCCTATAGCATGCAATATGATATCTCAATGATTCTAATAACAAACCTGAGACCCGTCCTATAACATGAGATGGGATATCCAACTCCTTCCCATTCCAATCCTGAGACACTTCCGATAGCAGAGATGTGATATCTCAATGCTTATACCAAACCTGAGACCCTTCCTATAACATGAGATGTGATATCCAACTCCTTCCAATTCCAAACATGAGACCCTTCCCATAGAAAGAATGTAATATCCAAGTCCTTCCCATTCCAATCCTGAGACCATTCCTATAGCATGAGATGTGATATCTCAATGCTTCTAATACCAAACCTGAGATCCTTCCTATGACATGAGATGTGATATCCAATTCCTTCCCATTCCAAACCTGAGACCCTTCCTACAGCATGCGATGTGATATCTCAATGCTTCTAATACCAAACCTGAGACCAGTCCTATAACATGAGATGGGATATCCAACTCCTTCCTGTTCCAATCCTGAGACACTTCCGATTGTAGAGATGTGATATCTCAATGCTTATACCAAACTTGAGACTCTTCCTATAACATGAGATGTGATATACAACTCCCTCCCGTTCCAAACCTGAGACCCTTCCTATAGCATGAGATGTGATATCCAACTCCTTCCCATTCCAATCCTGAGACCCTTCCGATAGCATGAGATGTGATATCTCAATGCCTCTAATACCAAACCTGAGATCCTTCCTATAACATGTGATGTGATATTCAATTCCTTCCCCTTCCAAACCTGAGACCTTCCCTTTAGCATGAGATGTGATATCCAACTCCTTCCCATTCCAATCCTGAGACCCTTATGATAGCATGAGATGTGATATCTCAATGCCTCTAATACCAAACCTGAGATACTTCCGATAGCATGAGATGTGATATCTCAATGCTTCTAATACCAAACCTGAGATCCTTCCTATAACATGAGATGTGATATCCAACTCCTTCCCATTCCAATCCTGAGACCCTTCTGATAGCATGAGATGTGATATCTCAATGCCTCTAATACCAAACCTGAGATCCTACCTCTAAAATGAAATGTGATATCCAACTCCTTCCCTTTCCAAACCTGAGACCCTGCCTATAGCATGAGATGTGATATCCAAGTCCTTCCCATTCCAATCCTGAGACCCTTCCTATAGCATGAGATGTGATATCTCAATGTCTCGTCGTCGTGTTGAGTCTGCAGCAGCAGAGTTGAGTAAAAGACGTCCCAAACGAAGGAACCCGCACAGTTTGTTACCACAGCAGGGCAACGGAGCGGCGGTGTGTATCTGAGCCAAATGTACACTACTCACTTCAGACCTGGGAACGCCAAGTGTACGAATCATGTGAGAGTGACAAGGACTCGATATACTACACAACCTGGCGGCGGTTACAGAGCAAGACTCCTGTGTAGGCTGGTCAGTCTGCTGGATGGCCCAGAGACGCTTCCGAAGGCTTACTAGCAGGAGATGGTGAAGATGCCGAGAATAGCTGTCCCCGCTATTCCAAGGGTCGAAGTACCAGTACAGGCCTTCTGGTTCGATCAAAGGTGAAAAGGGTTTCACAAGGCGACAGCAGTGCAGAGGAGCAGTCCTTCAGCGGGTCACCAGCGATTCCTCGGTTCAGCCTCTTGGTTGCAGGATACTTGGCTCCTGTATACCTTCGTTCGTGAGAACTCAGGAGATCGACATGGTAGTGGTGTTTCCAGCCCCCTCTTATCCACGGTTCCCTTCGCGCCAAAACGGAGGGGACCCAATGGGAGATCCGCTCATCAACACTCACACCATTCGTGGACCTATCACGGACCACGGTGGTCCCAGGCATTCACACCACCCTAGACTCTCTGGCACCCAGGATGTGTATTGGGACCAGACATCCCAGCCCACATCCTGGAGGCACACACAAGACATGTAGAAGCCCGCGAAAGCATCTGTGTTTCGCGGGAAAGTACATGCCCAAATAAGGAAGACCCCAGGTCGGCTCGACCTGGGGAAGGTGAAGGGAGCAAGATGGTCAGCGGACAGGACAAAGGAGCCTCGTGGTCTGGCCATTTTGGGCTCTAGGCCACCATTTTGGGTTAAGCGCGAGAAACGCGCTTAGAACGCCAAAAGGAGCTCAAAACACAATAAACGATCGCTGCCACCATTCCCGTCCGTGAATCACTTGCACCAATCAGTTACAATCCTGGAAGAGTATCTAGGGCCTGTAGAAGGCTAGAGACCCAAGAGAGCAGTAACTTATCTTACAGTGCCCTCTTGTGTCATGTTGCACGAAAGCCGCAACATGATAAAAGAAACTACGGAAACGAGCGTTTCCTGGTACTGACTGTCTTAAGGGCATGACAGTTTCCCCGTAAGAAAGGAGCGAAAGCCCAGAGGAGTGCGGCAGAAGGCTGCACTTCTCTGGCAAAGTCGAGAACAAGGTGAAAAACAACAGCAAAAAGTTTAGGGGTTGCCACATGGAAGGAAAATTACCTACAATTACGAAATCTTTCCTAACACTCGCCCCTCCCAGACTATGGACAGGGGGAACTAATCCACCCCTGGATGAGTCTCTTGTTCAGGTCGGTTAAACATTCTGCACAACCCATCAGCATTGCTATGTTGGACACCTGGGCTATGCTCAATAGTGAAGTCGAAGCCTTGTAGACTTATGGACCACCTAAGCAACTTTGGATTCTCCCCCTTCATGTTTATTAGCCACTTTAAGGGCTTATGGTCAGTTTGCACAGTGAAGTGGTGTTAGGAAAGATTTCGTAATTGTAGGGAATTTTCCTTCCATGTGGCAACCCCTAAACTTTTTGCTATTGTTTTTAACCTTGTTCTTGACTTTGCCAGAGAAGTACAGCCTTCTGCTGCACTTCTCTGGGCTTTCGCTCCTTTCTTACGGGGAAACTGACATGCCCTTAAGACAGTCAGTACCGGGGAACGCTGTTTCCCGTAGTTTCTTTTATCGTGTTGCGGCTTTAGTGCAACATGACACAAGAGGGCACTGTAAGCTAAGTTACAGCTCTCTTGGGTCTCTAGCCTTCTACAGGCCCTAGATACTCTTTTAGGATGGTATTTGATCGGTGCAAGTCATTCAGGGACTGGAATGGTGGCAGCGATCGTTTTGTTTATTTTGAGCTCCTTTTGGCGTTCTGAGCACGTTTTTCGCACTGAACCCAAAATGGTGGCCTGGCTCCCAAAATGGCCAGACCACGAGGCTCCTTTGTCCTGTCCACTGACCGTCTTGCTCCCTTCACCTTCCCCAGGTCAAGCGACCCGGGGCCTTCCTTATTTGGGCATGTACTTTCCCGCGAAACGTGGTTGCTTTCGCGGGCTTCTACATGTCTTTTGTGTGCCTCCAGGGTGTGGGCTGGGATGTCTGGTCCCAATACACATCCTGGGTGCCAGAGAGTCTAGGGTAGTGTGAATGCCTGGGACCACCGTGGTCCGTGATTGGTCCACGTATGGTGTGTGTGTTGATGAGCGGATCTCCCATTGGCTCCCCTCCGTTTTGGCGCGAAGGGAACCGTGGATAAGAGGGGGCTGGAAACACCACTACCATGTCGATCTCCTGAGTTCTCACGAACGAAGGAATACAGGAGCCAAGTATCCTGCAACCAAGAGGCTGGACCGAGGAATCGCTGGTGACCCGCTGAAGGAATCCTCCTTTGCACTGCTGTCGTCCTGTGAAACCCTTTCCTCCTTGGATCGAACCAGAAGGCCTGTACTGGTGCTTCGACCTTTGGAATAGCAGGAACAGCTATTCCCGGCGACTTCATCATCTCCTGCCAAGTAAGCCTTCGGAAGCGTCTCTGGGCCATCCAGTTGACTGACCAGCTTACAAGGGAGTCCTGCTCTGTAACTGCCGCCAGGTTGTGTTGTATTTCGAGTCCTTGTCACTCTCCCACACTTCGTACACTTGGCGTTCCCAAGTCTGAAGGGAGGAGTGTACATTTGGCTCGAATACACCCGGCCGCTCCGTTGTCCTGCTGCGGCAACAAACTGTGCTGGTTTCGTCGATTGGGACGTCTTTTTGCTCTACACGACTACGAGGCGTTCCCTGCTCTTCTGAACCTGACAGCTGCTGAAACTAACGTGGAGAAGCCTGGGTCTGCTTGCTTCGGGGACCGGTGAGTAGTTTAGCTAGGATCTGGTCGCCCTCCTGCAGTATCCCATTGCTTTTCCCTGCTGTGTAAAAACAGCACCCTTTTGGCCGTACTCGCGCTCTGCTTCTGCCCGCTGTGGAGGCTGCGCTTGAGTTACGGAACCTGTTCTCCTTCTGCTGTGCACTAACCCGAACTGCCTGACTTCCTCCGAAGAGCTTCCCCTTTTGCCCGTTGGCACCGGCGTGGCAGGTACTTTGAGCACAAGGCTCCACTCTTCGCAGGGCTCGGACTTCCATCTAGTTAGGTGCCTCTGAAGGCGAACTGAGTCTAAAGCGGTATCGCACTGCCTGTTTTCCTTCCCTGGGAGGTGGACTACATATTTCGTGCTTTAAACGCTTGCGACTGTGTATTTGTATATATATTGTGTTGATATGGTATGTGTTGGTTTAATATTGTGATATTGTGATTTTCTCGCTACGGTCATTATTTTAAAGGCCTTAAAATAAATGTGTATCTATTTTTGATATAACAACTGTTTGGAGTAGTTTGTCAGCGCTCTTGCTTTGTGTGCTCACTGCGGGCTTTCAGTCACCCTCACCCCTCTTGAGACCTAGTCTTGACCGCCGCGATCGCTACCTTGATTGGTCTGGCTTGTCCAGAGGTTACCCTGTTCCAAGTAATTAGGTTGGCCTTCTGAACTTCTGCGCCACCAGGACAGAGTTCAGAAATCCGTCTTAACAAATTGGTGTACAGCGGTGGGATACGACTGAAGGTATCCAGTGTTGCGCTCGAACTAAGGCATTTCAGGTTATTCCAAACAGTACACGTAGTGAATTGTTATAGTATAACTTTAAAAAGGCCATAGTCCTATCAAACAGTATGGAAACAAGTACCTTGTTAACTTTGAATGCTTCTAAATCAGAAACACTAAAAAAGATGTGTGCGGAGAGAGGGGTTTCCTCTCAAGGCACGAAATTGGAAATGATCCAAAGAATCGTGGCGTGGCAAGAAGCGCAGCTTGACGCTATAACTTCTGAGGACAGTGCGGAAGGTGGTGGGGCTGCTCTCACTGGTAGAACCGACGGTTCTGCCGCCGCACTGATCCACCGCGACCACGAGGACAGGGAGGACGAGATGTCTAATGTTTCCTCTGCCAGTGTTGATGGGGAGGCTATGCTTGAATTCAAGAAGCAAGAGCTGCGGTTTAGGCAGCAGGAGCTTGAATTCAGCATAGCCAAACTAAAAATCGAACAGGCAGAAAAACAAAAAGACAGGGATCACCAGTTGGAACTGGCCAAGCTTCAGGTTGCAAATGGATCCAAGGGTCCTGGACATGGGTCTGGGGCTTCCTCTCATCCACGGTTTCCAAAAGATCTGCTCAGTGTGTATGAAGAACGGAATGACATTATGGACTGGCTGAATGCGTTTGAGTATGCATGCGAGGTTCAAGAAGTTGACAATGCTGATAAGATTGCGTGGTTGCTCAGTAGACTGCCCCATTCTGGCTGTAGTGCCATTATGGAAATGTCGAAGACTGAGCGAGTTGATTTCGCAATGTTAAAGCAAACTCTCATTTTAAAGTTTGGGAAGACTCCGGCCCAATATTTAAAGCGTTTTCGAGAGTATAAGAAAAAGGAAGGTGGTACTTGGGTATCTTATGTCGCTGAATCCTTGAAAAACTTAACTGGCTGGGTCGAAGGTTATAAGGTTTCTACCTTCGAAGGCATGATAAATCTTGTCATGCTGGAACACATTTTTGGTTCTTCTTCCCCGGAGCTTAAGCAGCATTTGGCCGATTCGAAGGAGATAGATCCTAAGAAGCTGGCCATTGCAGCAGACTTATGGGTGTCACATCGAGTGTCCCATAAGGACAAAACTCATCCTGGTAAGCAGGAGGAAGGGAAAAAGTATAAAGATATGGAGGGTGGGGAATCTGCTAAATCTTCTTCCCAAAAGGGCCACAAAAAGAAAAATAAGGGTAAGACACAAGAGAACTCACAGGGCAGTGGAGGTCCGCCTCCGAAACAGAACTCTGGTTACAATAAGCATCCCTACGTAAACAGACCCAATGGGGCTTGTTTTTCTTGTGGAGCAACTGACCATGTGAAGGGGGATCCCCGGTGTAAGGTTAGACCTTTGGGGGTCCACTCCGCTAATCTGGCCTTCTCCTCCTACGAGGAAGAAGAGATTACAGGAGCATCCTTCTCCTCAGACTCGTTTCCCAGCGGGATAGAGGCTGAGGTAGTTTTAGTGTCCCTGGGTTCCTGGGAGCCTAAAGTCGCAGAGGCTTATGCTAGGATTCCGGATAATACCAAGCACTACTTTAAAGACAGTGTGCTGATCAATGGAGTGGATACTCCAGCTCTTAGGGATAGTGGGTGCAGTCGCACTGTAGTGGATTCTACCTTGGTAGACTCAGAGGAAGTTGCCAGAGCTACTCTGATGCCCACTAAGTTGGCTGACGGCCCCCTCCGTATGTTTCCCGTGATCCCTGTAAATCTTACTTTAAATGGTACAGCAGTCAGGATTCCAGTGAGCATTCAGAGAAACGTCCCAGGAAAGGTCTTGTTGGGTAATGATCTCAGAGCTTTAGGGCTCGTAGGAGACACTGCCGAAAGACCCTACACACGGTCTCAAGCACGGGCAGCATTGGCCAAGTCCAATACGCCGCCCCAGCCAAAGGGGAAACCCAAGGCGAAAGGAGTCTACAAGTCAAGACGAGGGAAAGAGAATATTCCCCCGAGCTCGTCTACCACTGCGGTGGAGGAAGTTGGTCAATCGCCCGGGCCTGACGAGGAGGTGGCGATGCCTGAAGTATTCGACCCCAACGATCATCCTGAACTAAAAGACTTGTTAGTTGAAGGAGGTCCTGATAGGGACAAATTCAGTAAAGGCCAACGTGAGTGCCCATCTCTGGAAGGCCTAAGGAGACAGGCCTGCTCCCAGCTTGAGGGTGAACCTCCTGGGAAGCATAGGATTTATTGGGAAGGTGGACTCCTGTATAGTGAGCCCACAGAGTCTACAGAAGGAGACCATAGGAGGTTGGTGGTTCCCCTTGCTGTTAGGCCCTTCCTCCTGCAGTTGGCGCATGAAGTTCCCCTTGCTGGTCACCTTGGTATGAAGAGGACCAAGCAAAGGTTATCCATGCACTTCTACTGGCCCAAGATGGGGGTGCAAGTAGAAAGTCACTGCAGGAGTTGTGCCTCCTGCCAGTTGTCTGGTAAGGTTGGCGCGACAATCCAAGCTCCGTTGGTACCGCTCCCAGTTGTGGGGGTACCATTTGAAAGGGTAGGGATCGACATCGTTGGTCCCCTTGACCCGCAAACATCCTCGGGCAATAGGTTTATCCTGGTGCTGGTCGACCATGCAATCAGGTATCCTGAGGCCATCCCATTGAAAACTGTAACTGCCAAGTCAGTTGCAAAAGCTTTACTTGGCATATTTACTAGGGTTGGCTTCCCTAAAGAAGTTGTGTCAGATCGTGGCAGCAACTTTATGTCGAAGTATATGCAGGCTATGTGGAAAGAATGTGGGGTCACCTACAAGTTCTCTTCTGCATACCACCCCCAGACCAATGGTCTGGTGGAACGTTTCAACAGAACGTTAAAGAGCATGATTGGGGCTCTGGAGGAGCCTCAGAGAAGAAAATGGGATCTTCTTTTACTATGCTTGCTGTTTGCCTACCGAGAGGTACCACAGGAGGGTGTTGGCTTCAGCCCCTTCGAACTTCTGTTTGGTCATCCCGTATGGGGACCCTTAGACATCGTCAAAGAGGGATGGGAGATGCCCACTCCCCCTGTTACTACCAATGTAGTTGACTATGTGCTAGGGCTCAGAAAACGGATGGTACTTCTGATGGGCTTGGCTAGTGATAAATTGAAGGCAGGGCAAGCGCTGGTGAAACATTGGTACGACCAGAAAGCTTCCCTCATCAACTTTACACCTGGTCAGCTAGTCCTGATCATGAATCCCATAAGGCCTCGCGCTTTACAGGACAAATGGTCAGGCACTTACACAGTGGTGGAGCCCCTGGGTGAGGTGAACTATTTAGTGGACCTTGGAAGGCCTGGACAGGCTCCAAAAGTGTTCCACGTGAATAGGCTGAAGGCTTTCGTCCCAAGAGTCGAAATCGCAGCACTGCTACTGGCTTCAGATGTTGAGGAAGAGGAGTCAGAACCTCTCCCCGACCTGTTCCAAAGCGGTCCTTCAGATAGCTCCGTTGAGGGTGTCCGAGTGGCCCCTCACCTGACTCCGAATCAGCAGGCTGAGGTGAAAAGTTTGCTTAGGCAGTTTTCCCCCCTGTTTTCACAGTCCCCTGGTTTGACACCTTGGTGCAAACATAACATTGGCACAGGAGACAGTGTACCTACCAAAAGTAGGGGATACAGGATGTCAGATAAAGTACGGTCTTATATTAAGACCGAGGTCAACAAGATGTTAGACCTTGGGGTGATTGAACCCTCTAGTAGTCCTTGGTCCAGTCCTGTGGTGTTGGTTCCAAAGGCAGGCACTTCTGAATTGAGGTTCTGCGTGGATTACAGGGCTCTGAATGCTGTCACCAAGACAGACGCACACCCCTTGCCTCGAACGGATGAGCTGGTGGATACTTTGGGTGCCTCCAAGTACCTCAGCACGTTTGACCTCACTGCTGGCTATTGGCAAATAGCTTTAGCAGAACATGCCAAGGAGAAGACAGCATTTTCTACTCCAGACGGCCTTTACCAATTCCGGGTAATGCCGTTCGGGTTGAAGAATGCACCTGCCACTTTCCAGAGACTTGTGAATCATGTGTTGAATGGGTTGGACGAATTCTGTCTTGCATATCTGGACGATATAGCAGTTTTCAGTGCCACCTGGGAAGACCATGTGAAACACCTCGGGATTGTGCTCCAGGCTCTTCAGAAAGCCCACTTGACCATAAAGGCTAGTAAATGCCAGATTGGACAAGGCTCAGTGGTTTACCTTGGACATGAAGTAGGGGGAGGGAGGATACAGCCTCTACCCAGTAAAGTACAAGCAGTACAAGACTGGCCTACCCCCACTACGCAAACCCAAGTGAGAGCCTTTTTAGGACTCACGGGGTATTACCGCAATTTTGTGGCAGACTATGGCACCATAGCTGCTCCTCTGACTGCCCTCACAACTCCGAAGAAACCCAAGAAGGTAACTTGGACCGACGAGTGTGAGAAGGCCTTCAATGGCTTAAAAGACTCCTTGTGCCAGGCGCCTGTCCTAAGGGCCCCTGATTATCAAAGACCTTTTATCGTGCAGACGGATGCCTCTGACACTGGGATAGGAGCTGTACTATCACAAGTAGATGAGAAGGGTAAGGAACACCCTATCGGTTTTATTAGTCGCCAGCTTAAGGACAGAGAGCTCAGATGGTCCACGGTAGAGAAAGAATGTTTCTCTGTTGTGTGGGCTCTAAGGAAGCTGAGGCCCTACCTCTATGGGACCCACTTCACTGTGCAAACTGACCATAAGCCGTTAAAGTGGCTAATGAACATGAAGGGGGAGAATCCAAAGTTGCTTAGGTGGTCCATAAGTCTACAAGGCTTCGACTTCACTATTGAGCATAGGCCAGGTGTCCAACATAGCAATGCTGATGGGTTGTCCAGAATGTTTAACCGACCTGAACAAGAGACTCATCCAGGGGTGGATTAGTCCCCCCTGTCCATAGTCTGGGAGGGGCGAGTGTTAGGAAAGATTTCGTAATTGTAGGGAATTTTCCTTCCATGTGGCAACCCCTAAACTTTTTGCTATTGTTTTTAACCTTGTTCTTGACTTTGCCAGAGAAGTACAGCCTTCTGCCGCACTTCTCTGGGCTTTCGCTCCTTTCTTACGGGGAAACTGACATGCCCTTAAGACAGTCAGTACCGGGGAACGCTGTTTCCCGTAGTTTCTTTTATCGTGTTGCGGCTTTAGTGCAACATGACACAATAGGGCACTGTAAGCTAAGTTACAGCTCTCTTGGGTCTCTAGCCTTCTACAGGCCCTAGATACTCTTTTAGGATGGTATTTGATCGGTGCAAGTCATTCAGGGACTGGAATGGTGGCAGCGATCGTTTTGTTTATTTTGAGCTCCTTTTGGCGTTCTGAGCACGTTTTTCGCACTGAACCCAAAATGGTGGCCTGGCTCCCAAAATGGCCAGACCACGAGGCTCCTTTGTCCTGTCCACTGACCGTCTTGCTCCCTTCACCTTCCCCAGGTCAAGCGACCCGGGGCCTTCCTTATTTGGGCATGTACTTTCCCGCGAAACGTGGTTGCTTTCGCGGGCTTCTACATGTCTTTTGTGTGCCTCCAGGGTGTGGGCTGGGATGTCTGGTCCCAATACACATCCTGGGTGCCAGAGAGTCTAGGGTAGTGTGAATGCCTGGGACCACCGTGGTCCGTGATTGGTCCACGTATGGTGTGTGTGTTGATGAGCGGATCTCCCATTGGCTCCCCTCCGTTTTGGCGCGAAGGGAACCGTGGATAAGAGGGGGCTGGAAACACCACTACCATGTCGATCTCCTGAGTTCTCACGAACGAAGGAATACAGGAGCCAAGTATCCTGCAACCAAGAGGCTGGACCGAGGAATCGCTGGTGACCCGCTGAAGGACTGCTCCTCTGCACTGCTGTCGCCTTGTGAAACCCTTTTCACCTTTGATCGAACCAGAAGGCCTGTACTGGTGCTTCGACCTTTGGAATAGCAGGAACAGCTATTCCCGGCGACTTCATCATCTCCTGCCAAGTAAGCCTTCGGAAGCGTCTCTGGGCCATCCAGTTGACTGACCAGCTTACAAGGGAGTCCTGCTCTGTAACTGCCGCCAGGTTGTGTTGTATTTCGAGTCCTTGTCACTCTCCCACGCTTCGTACACTTGGCGTTACCAAGTCTGAAGGGAGGAGTGTACATTTGGCTCGAATACACCCGGCCACTCCGTTGTCCTGCTGCGGCAACAAACTGTGCTGGTTTCGTCGATTGGGACGTCTTTTTGCTCTACACGACTACGAGGCGTTCCCTGCGCTTCTGAACCTGCCAGCTGCTGAAACTAACGTGGAGAAGCCTGGGTCTGCTTGCTTCGGGGACCGGTGAGTAGTTTAGCTAGGATCTGGTCGCCCTCCTGCAGTATCCCATTGCTTTTCCCTGCTGTGTAAAAACAGCACCCTTTTGGCCGTACTCGCGCTCTGCTTCTGCCCGCTGTGGAGGCTGCGCTTGAGTTACGGAACCTGTTCTCCTTCTGCTGTGCACTAACCCGAACTGCCTGACTTCCTCCGAAGAGCTTCCCCTTTTGCCCGTTGGCACCGGCGTGGCAGGTACTTTGAGCACAAGGCTCCACTCTTCGCAGGGCTCGGACTTCCATCTAGTTAGGTGCCTCTGAAGGCGAACTGAGTCTAAAGCGGTATCGCACTGCCTGTTTTCCTTCCCTGGCAGGTGGACTACATATTTCGTGCTTTAAACGCTTGCGACTGTGTATTTGTATATATATTGTGTTGATATGGTATGTGTTGGTTTAATATTGTGATATTGTGATTTTCTCGCTACGGTCATTATTTTAAAGGCCTTAAAATAAATGTGTATCTATTTTTGATATAACAACTGTTTGGAGTAGTTTGTCAGCGCTCTTGCTTTGTGTGCTCACTGCGGGCTTTCAGTCACCCTCACCCCTCTTGAGACCTAGTCTTGACCGCCGCGATCGCTACCTTGATTGGTCTGGCTTGTCCAGAGGTTACCCTGTTCCAAGTAATTAGGTTGGCCTTCTGAACTTCTGCGCCACCAGGACAGAGTTCAGAAATCCGTCTTAACAAGTGGGTCCCATAGAGGTAGGGCCTCAGCTTCCTTAGGGCCCACACAACAGAGAAACATTCTTTCTCTACCGTGGACCATCTGAGCTCTCTGTCCTTAAACTGGCGACTAATAAAACCAATAGGGTGTTCCTTACCCTTCTCATCTACTTGCGATAGTACAGCTCCTATCCCAGTGTCAGAGGCGTCCGTCTGCACGATAAAAGGTCTTTGATAATCAGGGGCCCTGAGGACAGGGGCCTGGCACAAGGAGTCTTTTAAGCCATTGAAGGCCTTCTCACACTCGTCGGTCCAAGTTACCTTCTTGGGTTTCTTCAGAGTTGTGAGGGCAGTCAGAGGGGCAGCTATGGTGCCATAGTCTGCCACAAAATTGCGGTAATACCCTGTGAGTCCTAAGAAGGCTCTCACTTGGGTTTGTGTAGTGGGGGTAGGCCAGTCTTGTACTGCTTGTACCTTACTGGGTAGAGGCTGTATCCTCCCTCCACCTACTTCATATCCAAGGTAAAACACTGAGCCTTATCCAATCTGGCATTTACTAGCCTTTATGGTCAAGTGTGCTTTCTGAAGAGCCTGGAGCACAATCCCGAGGTGTTTCACATGGTCTTCCCAGGTGGCACTGAAAACTGCTATATCGTCCAGATATGCAAGACAGAATTCGTCCAACCCATTCAAAACATGATGCACAAGCCTCTGGAAAGTGGCAGGTGCATTCTTCAACCCGAACGGCATTACCCGGAATTGGTAAAGGCCGTCTGGAGTAGAAAACGCTGTCTTCTCCTTGGCATGTTCTGCTAAAGCTATTTGCCAATAGCCAGCAGTGAGGTCAAACTTGCTGAGGTACTTGGAGGCACCCAAAGTATCCACCAGCTCATCTGTTCGAGGCAAGGGGTGTGCATCTGTCTTGGTGACAGCATTCAGAGTCCTGTAATCCACGCAGAACCTCAATTCAGAAGTGCCTGCCTTTGGAAGGAAAACCACAGGGCTGGACCAAGGACTACTAGAGGGTTCAATCACCCCAAGGTCTAACATCTTGTTGACCTCGGTCTTAATATAAGACCGTACTTTGTCTGACATCCTGTATCCCCTACTTTTGGTAGGTACACTGTCTCCTGTGTCTATGTTATGTTTGCACCAAGGTGTCAAACCAGGTGACTGTGAAAACAGGGGGGAAAACTGCCTAAGCAAACTTTTCACCTCAGCCTGCTGATCAGAAGTCAGGTGAGGGGCCCCTCGGACACCCTCAAAGGAGCTATCTGAAGGACCGCTTTGGAACAGGTCGGGGAGAGGTTCAGACTCCTCTTCCTCAACATCTGAAGCTAGTAACAGTGCTGCGATTTCGACTCTTGGGACGAAAGCCTTCAGCCTATTCACGTGAAACACTTTTGGAGCCTGTCCAGGCCTTCCAAGGTCCACTAAATAGTTAACCTCACACAGGGGCTCCACCACTGTGTAAGGGCCTGACCATTTGTCCTGTAAAGCTCAAGGCCTTATGGGATTCATGATCAGGACTTGCTGACCAGGTGTAAAGTTGATGAGGGAAGCTTTCTGGTCGTACCAATGTTTCACCAGTGCTTGTCCTGCCTTCAATTTATCACTAGCCAAGCCCATCAGAAGTACCATCCGTTTTCTGAGCTCTAGCACATAATCAACTACGTTGGTAGTAACAGGGGGAGTGGGCATCTCCCATCCCTCTTTGACTATGGCTAAGGGTCCCCGTACAGGATGACCAAACAGAAGTTTGAAGGGGCTGAAGCCAACACCCTCCTGTGGTACCTCTCGGTAGGCAAACAGTAAGCATGGTAAAAGAAGATCCCATTGTCTTCTCTGAAGCTTCTCCAGAGCCCCAATCATGCTTTTTAACGTTCTGTTGAAACGTTCCACCAGACCATTGGTCTGGGGGTGGTATGCAGAAGAGAACTTGTAGGTGACCCCACATTCTTTCCACATAGCCTGCATATACTTCGACATAAAGTTGCTGCCACGATCTGACACAACTTCTTTAGGGAAGCCAACCCTAGTAAATATGCCAAGTAAAGCTTTTGCAACTGACTTGGCAGTTACAGTTTTCAATGGGATGGCCTCAGGATATCTGGTTGCATGGTCGACCAGCACCAGGATAAACCTATTGCCCGAGGATGTTTGCGGGTCAAGGGGACCAACGATGTCGATCCCTACCCTTTCAAATGGTACCCCCACAACTGGGAGCGGTACCAACGGAGTTTGGATTGTCGAGCCAACCTTACCAGATAACTGGCAGGAGGCACAACTCCTGCAGTGACTTTCTACTTGCACCCCCATCTTGGGCCAGTAGAAGTGCATGGATAACCTTTGCTTGCTCCTCTTAATACCAAGGTGACCAGCAAGGAGCACTTCATGCGCCAACTGCAGGAGGAAGGGCCTAACAGCAAGGGGAACCACCAACCTCCTATGGTCTCCTTCTGTAGACTCTGTGGGCTCACTATACAGGAGTCCACCTTCCCAATAAATCCTATGCGTCCCAGGAGGTTCACCCTCAAGCTGGGAGCAGGCCTGTCTCCTTAGGCCTTCCAGAGATGGGCACTCACGTTGGCCTTTACTGAATTCGTCCCTATCAGGACCTCCTTCAACTAACAAGTCTTTTAGTTCAGGATGGTCGTTGGGGTCAAATACTTCAGGCATCGCCACCTCCTCGTCAGGCCCGGGCGATTGACCAACTTCCTCCACCGCAGTGGTAGGCGAGCTCGGGGGAATATTCTCTTTCCCTCGTCTTGACTTGTTGACTCCTTTCGCCTTGGGTTTCCCCTTCGGCTGGGGCGGCGTATTGGTCTTGGCCAATGCTGCCCGTGCTTGAGACCGTGTGTAGGGTCTTTCGGCAGTGTCTCCTACGAGCCCTAAAGCTCTGAGATCATTACCTAACAAGACCTTTCCCGGGACGTTTCTCTGAATGCTCACTGGAATCCTGACTGCTGTAGCATTTAAAGTAAGATTTACAGGTATTACTGGGAACATACGGAGTGGGCCGTCAGCCAACTTAGTGGGCATCAGAGTAGCTCTGGCAACTTCCTCTGAGTCTACCAAGGTAGAATCCACTACAGTTCGACTGCACCCACTATCCCTAAGAGCTGGAGTATCTACTCCATTGATCAGCACACTGTCTTTAAAGTAGTGCTTGGTATTATCTGTAATCCTAGCATAAGCCTCTGCGACTTTAGGCTCCCAGGAACCCAGGGAAACTAAAACTACCTCAGCCTCTATCCCGCTGGGAAATGAGTCTGAGGAGAAGGATGCTCCTGTAATCTCTTCTTCCTCGTAGGAGGAGAAGGCCAGCGGAGTGGACCCCCAAAGGTCAAACCTTACACCGGGGATCCCCCTTCACGTGGTCAGTTGCTCCACAAGCAAAACAAGATCCATTGGGTCTGTTTACATAGGGAGGCTTATTGTAACCAGAGTTCTGTTTCGGAGGCTGACCTCCACTACCCTGTGAGTTCTCTTGTGTCTTACCCTTATTTTTCTTTTTGTGGCCCTTTTGAGAAGAAGATTTATCAGATTCTCCACCCTCCTTATCTTTGGACTTTTTCCCTTCCTCCTGCTTACCAGGATGAGTTTTGTCCTTATGGGACACTCGATGTGACACCCATAAGTCTGCTGCAATGGCCAGCTTCTTAGGATCTATCTCCTTCGAATCGGCCAAATGCTGCTTAAGCTCCGGGGAAGAAGATGCAAAAATGTGTTCCAGCATGACAAGATTTATCATGCCTTCGAAGGTAGAAACCTTATAACCTTCGACCCAGCCAGTTAAGTTTTTCAAGGATTCAGTGACATAAGATACCCAAGTACCACCTTCCTTTTTCTTATACTCTATGAATTGTTTCAAATATTGGGCCGGAGTCTTCCCAAACTTTAAAATGAGAGTTTGCTTTAACATTGCAAAATCAGCTTGCTCAGCCTTCGACATTTCCATAATGGCACTACAGCCAGAATGGGGCAGTCTGCTGAGTAACCAGGCAATCTTATCAGCATTGTCAACTTGTTGAACTTCGCATGCATACTCAAACGCATTCATCCAGTCCATAATGTCATTCCTTTCCTCATACACAATGACCAGATCTTTCAGAAACCGTGGATGAGAGGAGGCCCCAGACCCATGTCCAGGACCCTTGGACCCATTTGCAACCTGAAGCTTGGCCAGTTCCAACTGGTGATCCCTGTCTTTCTGTTTTTCTGACTGTTCGATTTTTAGTTTGGCTATGCTGAATTCAAGCTCCTTCTGCCTAAACCGCAGCTCTTGCTTCTTGAATTCAAGCATAGCCTCCCCATCAACACTGGCAGAGGAAACATTAGACATCTCATCCTCCCTGTCCTCGTGGTCGCGGTGGATCAGTGCAGCGGCAGAACCGTCGGTTCTACCAGTGAGAGCAGCCCCACCTCCTTCCGCACTGTCCTCAGAAGTTATAGCGTCAAGCTGCGCTTCTTGCCACGCCACGATTCTTTGGATCATATCCAATTTCGTGCCTTGAGAGGAAACACCTCTCTCCGCACACATTTTTTTCAATGTTTCTGATTTGGAAGCATTTAAAGTTAACAAGGTATTTGTTTCCATACTGTTAGATAGGACTATGGCCTTTTTAAAGTTATACTACAACAATTCACTACGTGTCCTGGTAGGAATAACTTGAAATGCCTTAGTTCGTGCGCAACACTGGATACCTTCAGTCGTATCCCACCGCTGTACACCAATTTGTTAAGACGGATTTCTGAACTCTGTCCTGGTGGCGCAGAAGTTCAGAAGGTCAACCTAATTACTTGGAACAGGGTAACCTCTGGACAAGCCAGACCAATCAAGGTAGCGATTGCGGCGGTCAAGACTAGGTCTCAAGAGGGGTGAGGGTGACTGAAAGCCTGCAATGAGCACACAAAGCAAGGACACTTACAAACTACTCCAAACAGGTGCTATATTAAAAATATATACACATTTATTCCAAGGCCTTTAAAACAATGACCGTAGCGAGAAATCACAATACAACTCTAGTAAACCAACACATACCATACCAATACAATATATATACAAATACAAACAAGTCTCAAGCGTTAGATGCACGAAATGTGTAGTCCACCTAAAAGGGAAGGAAAACAGGCAGTGCGAAATAATGCTTAGACCCAGTCCGCCTTCAGAGGCACCTAACTAAAAGGAAGTCCGAGCCCTACGAAGAGTGGAGCCTTGTGCTCAAAAGTACCTGCACACGCTGGTGCCAACGGGCAAAAGGGGAGTCTCTTCGAGGGAGATCAGGCAGTTCAGTTTAGTGCACAAACGAAGAACAACAGTGTTCCGCGACTCAAGCGCAGCCTCCACTGTGGGCAGAAGCAGAGCGCGAGTACGGAAAGGCGTGCTGTTTTGACACAGCGGGGAAAAGCTATGGGCTCCTGCAGGAGGGCGACCAGTTCCTAGCTATGCTACTCACCGGACCCCGATGCAAGCAGACCCAGGCTTCTCCGCGTCAGTTTCAGTCGCTGGCAGGTTCAGAAGAGCAGGGGACGTCTCGTCGTCGTGTTGAGTCTGCAGCAGCAGAGTTGAGTAAAAGAGGTCCCAAACGAAGGAACCCGCACAGTTTGTTACCACAGCAGGGCAACGGAGCGGCCGTGTGTATCTGAGCCAAATGTACACTACTCACTTCAGACCTGGGAACGCCAAGTGTACGAATCGTGTGAGAGTGACAAGGACTCGATATACTACACAACCTGGTGGCGGTTACAGAGCAAGACTCCTGTGTAGGCTGGTCAGTCTGCTGGATGGCCCAGAGACGCTTCCGAAGGCTTACTAGCAGGAGATGGTGAAGATGCCGAGAATAGCTGTCCCCGCTATTCCAAGGGTCGAAGTACTAGTACGGGCCTTCTGGTTCGATCAAAGGTGAAAAGGGTTTCACAAGGCGACAGCAGTGCAGAGGAGCAGTCCTTCAGCGGGTCACCAGCGATTCCTCGGTTCAGCCTCTTGGTTGCAGGATACTTGGCTCCTGTATTCCTTCGTTCGTGAGAACTCAGGAGATCGACATGGTAGTGGTGTTTCCAGCCCCCTCTTATCCACGGTTCCCTTTGCGCCAAAACGGTGGGGACCCAATGGGAGATCCGCTCATCAACACTCACACCATTCGTGGACCTATCACGGACCACGGTGGTCCCAGGCATTCACACGGGACCAGACATCCCAGCCCACATACTGGAGGCACACACAAGACATGTAGAAGCCCGCGAAAGCATCCGTGTTTCGCGGGAAAGTACATGCCCAAATAAGGAAGGCCCCGGGTCGGCTCGACCTGGGGAAGGTGAAGGGAGCAAGACGGTCAGCGGACAGGACAAAGGAGCCTCGTGGTCTGGCCATTTTGGGAGCCAGGCCACCATTTTGGGTTAAGTGCGAGAAACGTGCTTAGCCAAAAGGAGCTCAAAACACAAGAAACGATCGCTGCCACCATTCCCGTCCGTGAATCACTTGCACCGATCAGTTACAATCCTGAAAGAGTATCTAGGGCCTGTAGAAGGCTAGAATCCCAAGAGAGCAGCAACTTAGCTTACAGTGCCCTCTTGTGTCATGTTGCACGAAAGCCGCAACATGATAAAAGAAACTACGGAAAACAGCGTTTCCCGGTACTGACTGTCTTAAGGGCATGTCAGTTTCCCCGTAAGAAAGGAGCGAAAGCCCAGAGGAGTGCGGCAGAAGGCTGCACTTCTCTGGCAAAGTCGAGAACAAGGTGAAAAACAACAGCAAAAAGTTTAGGGGTTGCCACATGGAAGGAAAATTACCTACAATTATTAAATCTTTCCTAACAGATATCACATCTCATGTTATAGGAAGAGTCTCAGGTTTGGTATAAGCATTGAGATATCACATCTCTGCAATCGGAAGTGTCTCAGGATTGGGATGGGAAGGAGTTGGATATCCCATCTCATGTTATAGGACGGGTCTCAGGATTGTTATTAGAATCATTGAGATATCATGTTGCATGCTGTAGGAAGGGTCTAAGGATTGGAATGGGAAGGACTTGGATATCACATCTCATGCTATGGATAGGCTCTCAGGTTTGGAAAGGGAAGGAGTTGGATATCACATTTCATGTTAGAGGAAGGATCTCAGGTTTGGTATTAGAGGCATTGAGATATCATCCCGGCCCTAAAAACACTACACTGGCTCCCAGTAAAACAGCGCATCATCTTCAAAACAATGTGCATAACGCACAGGGCAATCAGCGGACAAGGAGCAGAATTCCTACAAAAGAAAATAACAATCTACAAGCCAACGAGACCGCTCAGGTCAACCAATGAAATCCGACTGGAACAAAAACCTTACATCAAGAAGAAACTCGGAGGAACCGCTTTCTACCACCTAGCCGCGAAAACCTGGAACAGCATCCCAAAAATAATAAGGAACACCAAAGATCACCTCAAATTCAGAAAATTACTAAAAACCTAGCTCTTCAAAACCAGAGACTAAAACAGAAACAACAATAAGACAAATGACTCAACAAAAAGGACCTTGACACAGGGGTCCACCTGCGAGACCCAGGGAGACGGAGGCAACGACTCCAGCCAACCCTCACCATCCCCCATCACCCGTACAGCCACAACTAGGTACCACGAGATGTGGAACGGACAAGACACAACTAATCACCACACAAACGGAAGTATGGACACTAGCAGCTGCGCTAGTCATGTGGGGGGGTGAGGAGCATGCAAAGTTATTAAGGGAGCGGGCGGAGGGGTCAGCTAAATCCTCAAACGGCCTCGAATGGAGAAAAAAAAAAAAAACGAGCACGTACCTCCTGAGGCACAGGGTGTACAAGCATCCCGTCGTGTAAGATTACACGAGCCCAACCGGCTCAATCCAGGATAGAGATGCCAACTAACCAATACCACTAACAACTTCCTTCTCTGCATACACCTCTCAAACTCCAAACCAAACACAACCACAAACCTCCAGCACAGCAAACCGCACAAACTTCACTACACTGCAACAACAAAACAAAAACACACATAGACTCGCACATCAGCACACGACGACTACCGGCCGCATACACCCCAGGCCCAGCCGACGGAACCACCGGGCTGAGGCTGCCAACAGCACATCACTGCAATCTTGCACTTTTCCAGCCTCCACCCACTAACCCACCCCTCCCTCCCTCTTTCAGAGCCGCCAGAGCGCCAGGGGACCACTCCGGTGGTGATAGTGCGCGGTACAAATGACCTTTAACATTAACATTAACATATCACATCTCATGCTATAGGAAGGGTCTCAGGATTGGAATGGGAAGGAGTTGGATATCACATCTCATGCTATAGGAAGGATCTCAGGTTTGGTATAAGCATTGAGATATCACATCTCATGCTATAGGAAGGGTCTCAGGATTGGAATGGGAAGGAGTTGGATATCACATCTCATGATAAAGGAAGGGTCTAAGGTTTGGAAGGGGAAGGATTTGGATATCACATCTCATGTTATAGGACGGGTCTCAGGTTTGGTATTAGAAGCACTGAGATATCAAGTCTCATGGTATAGGAAGGGTCTCAGAATTGGAATGAGAAGGAGTTGGATATCACATCTCAAGCTATAGGAAGGGTCTCAGGATTGGAATGGGAAGGAGTTTGATATCACATCTCATGCAATAGTATGGGCCTCAGGTTTGGTATAAGCATTGGGATATCACATCTCATGCTATCGGAAGGGTATCAGGATTGGAATTCCAAGGAGTTGGATATCCCATCTCATGCTATAGGAAGGGTCTCAGGTTGGAATGGGAAGGAGTTGGATATCACATCTCATGTTATAGGAAGGGTCTCAGGATTGGAATGGGAAGGACTTGGATATCACATCTCATGCTATAGGAAGGCTCTCAGGTTTGGAAGGGGAAAGAGTTGGATATCACATTTCATGTTAGAGGTAGGATCTCAGGTTTGGTATTAGAGGCATTGAGATATCACATCTCATGCTATCAGAAGGGTCTCAGGATTGGAATGGGAAGGAGTTGGATATCACATCTCATGCTAAAGGGAGGGTCTCAGGTTTGGAAGGGGAAGGATTTGGATATCACATCTCATGTTATAGAAAGGATCTCAGGTTTGGTATTAGAAGCATTGAGATATCACATCTCATGCTATCGGAAGGATCTCAGGTTTGGTATTAAGAAGCATTGAGATATCACATCTCATGCTATCAGAATGGTCTCAAGATTGGAATCGGAAGGATTTGGATATCACATCTCATGCTAAAGGGAGGGTCTCAGGTTTGGAAGGGGAAGGATTTGGATATCACATCTCATGTTATCGGAAGGATCTCAGGTTTGGTATTAGAAGTATTGAGATATCACATCTCATGCTATAGGAATGGTCTCAGGATTGGAATGGGAAGGACTTGGATATCACATCTCATGCTATAGGGAGGGTCTCAAGTTTGATATTAGAAGCATTGAGATATCACATCTCATGCTATAGGAAGGGTCTCAGGATTGGAATGGAAGGAGTTGGATATCACATCTCATGTTTTAGGAAGGATCTCAGGTTTGGTATTAGAAGCATTGAGACATCACATCTCATGCTAAAGGGAGGGTCTCAGGTTTGGAAGGGGAAGGATTTGGATATCACATCTCATGTTATCGGAAGGATCTCAGGTTTGGTATTAGAAGTATTGAGATATCACATCTCATGCTATAGGAATGGTCTCAGGATTGGAATGGGAAGGACTTGGATATCACATCTCATGCTATAGGGAGGGTCTCAAGTTTGATATTAGAAGCATTGAGATATCACATCTCATGCTATAGGAAGGGTCTCAGGATTGGAATGGGAAGGACTTGGATATCACATCTCATGCTATAGGAAGGCTCTCAGGTTTGGAAGGGGAAAGAGTTGGATATCACATTTCATGTTAGAGGTAGGATCTCAGGTTTGGTATTAGAGGCATTGAGATATCACATCTCATGCTATCAGAAGGGTCTCAGGATTGGAATGGGAAGGAGTTGGATATCACATCTCATGCTAAAGGGAGGGTCTCAGGTTTGGAAGGGGAAGGATTTGGATATCACATCTCATGTTATAGAAAGGATCTCAGGTTTGGTATTAGAAGCATTGAGATATCACATCTCATGCTATCGGAAGGATCTCAGGTTTGGTATTAAGAAGCATTGAGATATCACATCTCATGCTATCAGAATGGTCTCAAGATTGGAATCGGAAGGATTTGGATATCACATCTCATGCTAAAGGGAGGGTCTCAGGTTTGGAAGGGGAAGGATTTGGATATCACATCTCATGTTATCGGAAGGATCTCAGGTTTGGTATTAGAAGTATTGAGATATCACATCTCATGCTATAGGAATGGTCTCAGGATTGGAATGGGAAGGACTTGGATATCACATCTCATGCTATAGGGAGGGTCTCAAGTTTGATATTAGAAGCATTGAGATATCACATCTCATGCTATAGGAAGGGTCTCAGGATTGGAATGGAAGGAGTTGGATATCACATCTCATGTTTTAGGAAGGATCTCAGGTTTGGTATTAGAAGCATTGAGACATCACATCTCATGCTATAGGAAGGGTCTCAGGATTGGAATGGGAAGGAGTTGGATATCACATCTCATGCTATATGAAGGGTCTCAGGTTTGGTATAAGCATTGAGATATCACATCTCATGCTATAGGAAGGGTCTCAGGATTGGAATGGGAAGGAGTTGTATATGACATCTCATGCCGTAGGAAGGGTCTCAGGTTTGGTATAAGCATTGAGATATCACATCTCTGCTATCGGAAGAGTCTCAGGATTGGAATGGGAAGGAGTTGGATATCCCATCTCATGTTATAGGAAGAGTCTCAGGTTTGGTATTAGAAGCATTGAGATATCACATCTAATGCTATAGGAAGGGTCTCAGGATTGGAATGGGAAGGAGTTGGATATCACATCTCATGCTATAGGAAGGGTCTCAGGTTTGGTATAAGCAGTGAGATATCACATCTCATGCTATAGGAACTGTCTCAGGATTGGAATGGGAAGAAGTTGGATATCACATCTCATGTTATAGGAAGGATCTCAGGTTTGGTATAAGCATTGAGATATCACATCTCTGTTATCGGAAGGGTCTCAGGATTGGAATGGGAAGGAGTTGGATATTCCCATCTCATGTTATAGGAAGGGTCTCAGGTTTGGTATTAGAAGCATTGAGATATCACATCTCATGATATAGGAAGGGTCTCAGGATTGGAATGGGAAGGACTTGGATATCACATCTCATGCTATAGGGAGGGTCTCAGCATTGGAATGGGAAGGAGTTGGATATCACATCTCATGATAAAGGAAGGGTCTAAGGTTTGGAAGGGGAAGGATTTGGATAACACATCTCATGTTATAGGACGGGTCTCAGGTTTGGTATTAGAAGCATTGAGATATCAAGTCTCATGGTATAGGAAGGGTCTCAGAATTGGAATGGGAAGGAGTTGGATATCACATCTCATTCTATAGGAAGGGTCTCAGGATTGGAATGGGAAGGAGTTTGATATCACATCTCATGCCATAGTATGGGTCTCAGGTTTGGTAGAAGCATTGGGATATCACATCTCATGCTATCGGAAGGTTATCAGGATTGGATTTGGAAGGAGTTGGATATCCCATCTCATGCTACAGGAAGGGTCTCAGGTTGGAATGGGAAGGAGTTGGATATCACATCTCATGTTATAGGAAGGGTCTCAGGATTGGAATGGGAAGGACTTGGATATCACATCTCATGCTATAGGTAGGCTCTCAGGTTTGGAAGGGGAAAGAGTTGGATATCACATTTCATGTTAGAGGTAGGATCTCAGGTTTGGTATTAGAGGCATTGAGATATCACATCTCATGCTATCAGAAGGGTCTCAGGATTGGAATGGGAAGGAGTTGGATATCACATCTCATGCTAAAGGGAGGGTCTCAGGTTTGGAAGGGGAAGGATTTGGATATCACATCTCATGTTATAGGAAGGATCTCAGGTTTGGTATTAGAAGCATTGAGATATCACATCTCATGCTATCGGAAGGATCTCAGGTTTGGTATTAGAAGCATTGAGATATCACATCTCATGCTATCAGAAGGGTTTTAGGATTGGAATGGGAAGGAGTTGGATATCCCATCTCATGCTAAAGGGAGGGTCTCAGGTTTGGAAGGGGAAGGATTTGGATATCACATCTTATGTTATCGGAAGGATCTCAGGTTTGGTATTAGAAGTATTGAGATATCACATCTCATGCTATAGGAAGGGTCTCAGGATTGGAATGGGATGGAGTTGGATATCACATCTCAAGCTATAGGAAGGGTCTCAGGTTTGGTATATGCATTGAGATATCACATCTCATGCTATAGGAAGGGTCTCAGGATTGGAATGGGAAGGAGTTGGATATCACATCTCATGTTATAGGAAAGATTTCAGGTTTGGTATTAGAAGCATTGAGACATCACATCTCATGTTATAGGAAGGGTCTCAGGATTAGAATGTGAAGAAGTTGGATATCACATCTCATGCTATAGGAAGGGTCTCAGGTTTGGCATAAGCATTGAGATATCACATCTCATGCTATAGGAAGGGTATCAGGATTGGAATGGGAAGGACTTGGATATCACATCTCATGCTATCAGAAGGGTCTCAGGATTGGAATGGGAAGGAGTTGGATATCACATCTCATGCTAAAGGTAGGGTCTCAGGTTTGGAAGGGGAAGGATTTGGATATCACATCTCATGTTATAGGAAGGATCTCAGGTTTGGTATTAGAAGCATTGAGATATCACATCTCATGCTATCGGAAGTATCTCAGGTTTGGTATTAGAGGCATTGAAATATCACATCTCATGCTATCATAAGGGTCTCAGGATTGGAATGGGAAGGAGTTGGATATCACATCTCATGCTAAAGGGAGGGTCTCAGGTTTGGAAGGGGAAGGATTTAAATATCACATCACATGTTATAGGAAGGATCTCAGGTTTGGTATTAGAAGCATTGAGATATCACATCTCATGCTTTCGGAATGGTCTCAGGATTGGAATGGGAAGGAGTTGGATATCACATCTCATGCTATAGGAAGGGTCTCAGGTTTGGAACGGGAAGGAGTTGGATATCACATCTCATGTTATAGGAAAGATCTCAGGTTTGGTATTAGAAGCATTGAGACATCACATCCGTGCAATCGGAAGTGTCTCAGGATTGGGATAGGAAGGCGTTGGATATCACATCTCATGTTATAGGAAAGATCTCAGGTTTGGTATTAGAAGCATTGAGACATCACATCTCATGTTATAGGAAGGGTCTCAGAATTGGAATGGGAAGAAGTTGGATATCACATCTCATGCTATAGGAAGGGACTCAGGTTTGGTATAAGCATTGAGATATCACATCTCATGCTATAGGAAGGGTCTCAGGATTGGAATGGGAAGGAGTTGTATATGACATCTCATGCCATAGGAAGGGTCTCAGGTTTGGTATAAGCATTGAGATATCACATCACATGCTATAGGAAGGGTCTCAGGATTGGAATGGGAAGGACTTGGATATCACATCTCATGCTATAGGCAGGGTCTCAGGTTTGGAAAGGGAAGGAGTTGGATATCACATTTCATGTTAGAGGTAGGATCTCAGGTGTGGTATTAGAGGCATTGAGATATCACATCTCATGCTATCAGAAGGGTCTCAGGATTGGAATGGGAAGGAGTTGGATATCACATCTCATGCTAAAGGGAGGGTCTCAGGTTTGGAAGGGGAAGGATTTGTATATCACATCTCATGTTATAGGAAGGATCTCAGGTTTTGTATTAGAAGCATTGAGATATCACATCTCATGCTATCGGAAGTATCTCAGGTTTGGTATTAGAGGCATTGAGATATCACATCTCATGCTATCGTAAGGGTCTCAGGATTGGAATGGGAAGGAGTTGGTTATCACATCTCATGCTAAAGGGAGGGTCTCAGGTTTGGAAGGGGAAGGATTTGAATATCACATCACATGTTATAGGAAGGATCTCAGGTTTGGTATTAGAAGCATTGAGATATCACATCTCATGCTATCGGAATGGTCTCAGGATTGGAATGGGAAGGAGTTGGATATCACATCTCATGCTATAGGAAGGGTCTCAGGTTTGGAACGGGAAGGAGTTGGATATCACATCTCATGTTTAAGGAAAGATCTCAGGTTTGGTATTAGAAGCATTGAGACATCACATCTCTGCAATCGGAAGTGTCTCAGGATTAGGATGGGAAGGAGTTGGATATCACATCTCATGTTATAGGAAAGATCTCAGGTTTGGTATTAGAAGCATTGAGACATCTCATGCTATAGGAAGGGTCTCAGGATTGGAATGGGAAGGAGTTGGATATCACATCTCATGCTATAGGAAGGGTCTCAGATTTGGTATAAGCATTGAGATATCACATCTCATGCTATAGGAAGGGTCTCAGGATTGGAATGGGAAGGAGTTGTATATGACATCTCAGGCCATAGGAAGGGTCTCAGGTTTGATATAAGCATTGAGATATCACATCTCTGCTATCGGAAGGGTCTCAGGATTGGAATGGGAAGGAGATGGATATCCCATCTGAGTTGGATATCCCATCTCATGTTATAGGAAGGGTCTCAGGTTTGGTATTAGAAGCATTGAGATATCACATCTCATGCTATAGGAAGGGTCTCAGGATTGGAATGGGGAGGACTTGGATGTCACATCTCATGCTATAGGGAGCGTCTCAAGTTTGATATTAGAAGCATTGAGATAACAAATGTCATGATATCGGAAGGGTCTCAGGATTGGAATGGGAAGGAGTTGGATATCACATCTCATGATAAAGGAAGGGTCTAAGGTTTGGAAGGGGAAGGATTTGGATATCACATCTCATGTTATAGGACGGGTCTCAGGTTTGGTATTAGAAGCATTGAGATATCAAGTCTCATGGTATAGGAAGGGTCTCAGAATTGGAATGGGAAGAAGTTGGATATCACATCTCAAGCTATAGGAAGGGTCTCAGGATTGGAATGGGAAGGAGTTTGATATCACATCTCATGCCATAGTATGGGTCTCAGATTTGGTAGAAGCATTGGGATATCACATCTCATGCTATCGGAATGGTATCAGTATTGGATTTGGAAGGAGTTGGATATCCCATCTCATGCTATAGGAAAGGTCTCAGGTTGGAATGGGATGGAGTTGGATATCACATTTCATGTTATAGGAAGGGTCTCAGGATTCGAATGGGAAGGACTTGGATATCATATCTCATGCTATAGGAAGGCTCTCAGGTTTGGAAGGGGAAGGAGTTGGATATCACATTTCATGTTAGAGGAAGGATCTCAGGTTTGGTATTAGAGGCCTTGAGATATCACATCTCATGCTATAGGAAGGGTCTCAGGATTGGAATGGGAAGGAGTTGGATATCACATCTCAAGCTATAGGAAGGGTCTCAGGTTTGGTATAAGCATTGAGATATCACATCTCATTCTATAGGAAGGGTCTCAGGATTGGAATGGGAAGGAGTTGGATATCACATCTCATGTTATAGGAAAGATCTCAGGTTTGGTATTAGAAGCATTGAGACATCACATCTCATGTTATAGGAAGGGTCTCAGGATTGGAATGGGAAGAAGTTGGATATCACATCTCATGCTATAGGAAGGGTCTCAGGTTTGGAAGGGGAAGGAGTTGGATATCCAATCTCATGTTATAGGAATGGTCTCAGGTTTGGTATTAGAAGCATTGAGATATCACATTGCATGCTGTAGGAAGGATCTCAGGTTTGGAATGGGGAGGAATTGGATATCACATCTCATGTCATAGGAAGGATCTCAGGTTTGGTATTAGAAGCATTGAGATATCACATCTCATGCTATAGGAATGGTCTCCGGGTTGGAATGGGAAGGAGTTGGATATTACATTCTTGCTATAGGAAGGGTCTCATGTTTGGAATGGGAAGGAGTTGGATATCACATATGCTATAGGAAGGGTCTCAGGTTTGGAACGGGAAGGAGTTGGATATCCGATCTCATGTTATAGGAAGGGTCTCAGGTTTGGTATAAGCATTGAGATATCACATCTCTGCTATTAGAAGTGTCTCAGGAGTGGAATGGGAAGGAGTTGGATATCCCATCTCATGTTATAGGACGGGTCTCAGGTTTGTTATTAGAATCATTGAGATATCATATTGCACGCTGCAGGAAGGGTCTAAGGATTGGAATGGGAAGGACTTGGATATCACATCTCATGCTATAGATAGGCTCTCAGATTTGGAAAGGGAAGGAGTTGGATATCACATTTCATGTTAGAGGAAGGATCTCAGGTTTGGTATTAGAGGCATTGAGATATCACATCTCATGCTATAGGAAGCGTCTCAGGATTGGAATGGGAAGGAGTTGGGTATCACATCTCATGCTATAGGAAGGGTCTCAGGATTGGTATAAGTATTGAGATATAACATCTCATGCTATAGGAAGGGTCTCAGGATTGGAATGGAAGGAGTTGGATATCACATCTCATGTTATAGGAAGGGTCTCAGGTTTGGTATAAGCATTGAGATATCACATCTCATGCTATAGGAAGGGTCTCAGGATTGGAATGGGAAGGAGTTGTATATGACATCTCATGCCGTAGGAAGGGTCTCAGGTTTCGTATAAGCATTGAGATATCACATCTCTGCTATCGGAAGGGTCTCAGGATTGGAATGGGAAGGAGTTGGATATCCCATCTCATGTTATAGGAAGAGTCTCAGGTTTGGTATTAGAAGCATTGGATATCACATATCATGCTATAGGAAGTGTCTCAGGATTGGAATGGGAAGGACTTGGATATCACATCTCATGCTATAGGGAGGGTCTCAAGTTTGATATTAGAAGCATTGAGATATCACATCTCATGCTATAGGAAGGGTCTCAGGATTGGAATGGGAAGGAGTTGGATATCACATCTCATGCTATAGGAAGGGTCTCAGGTTTGGTATAAGCAGTGAGATATCACATCTCATGCTATAGGAAGGATCTCAGGATTGGAATGGGAAGGAGTTGGATATCACATCTCATGTTATAGGAAGGGTCTCAGGTTTGGTATTAGAAGCATTGAGATATCACATCTCATGCTGTAGGAAGGGTCTCAGGATTGGAATTGGAAGGAGTTGGATATCACATCTCATGCTATAGGAAGGATCACAGGTTTGGTATTAGAAGCATTGAGATATCACATCTCATGCTATCAGAAGGGTCTCAGGATTGGAATGGGAAGGAGTTGGATATCACATCTCATGCTATAGGAAGGGTCTCAGGTTTGGAACGGGAAGGAGTTGGATATCATATCTCATGTTATAGGAAGAGTCTCAGGTTTGGTAAAAGCATTGAGATATCACATCTCTGCTATTGGAGGTGTCTCAGGATTGGGATGGGAAGGAGTTGGATATCACATCTCATGCTATAGGAAGGGTATCAGGTTTGGAACGGGAAGGAGTTGGATATCCCATCTCATGTTATAGGACGGGTCTCAGGTTTGGTATTAGAAGCATTGAGATATCACATCGCATGCTGTAGGAAGGATCTCAGGTTTGGAATGGGAAGGAATTGGATATCACATCTCATGTCATAGGAAGTATCTCAGGTTTGGTATTAGAAGCATTGAGATATCACATCTCATGCTATAGGAATGGTCTCAGGATTGGAATGGGTAGGAGTTGGATATTACATTCTTGCTATAGGAAGGGTCTCATGTTTGGAATGGGAAGGAGTTGGATATCACATATGCTATAGGAAGGGTCTCAGTTTTGGAACGGGAAGGAGTTGGATATCACATCTCATGCTATAGGTAGGCTCTCAGGTTTGGTATAAGCATTGAGATATCACATCTCATGCTATAGGAAGGGTCTCAGGATTGGAATGGGAAGGATTTGGATATCACATCTCATGCTATAGGAATGGTCTCAGGTTTGGTATAAGCATGGAGATATCACTTCTCATGCTATAGGAAGTGTCTTAGGATTGGAATGGGAAGGAGTTGGATATCACATCTCATGTTATAGGAAGGATCTCAGGTTTGGTATTAGAAGCATTGAGACATCACATCTCATGCTATAGGAAGGGTCTCAGGATTGGAATGGGAAGTAGTTGGATATCACATCTCATGCTAAAGGGAGGGTCTCAGGTTTGGAAGGGGAAGGATTTGGATATTACATCTTGTGTTATAGGAATGATCTCAGGTTTGGTATTAGAAGCATTCAGATATCACATCTCATGCTATCGGAAGGATCTCAGGTTTGGTATTAGAAGCATTGAGATATCAAATCTCATGCTATAGGAAGGGTCGCAGGATTGGAATGGGAAGGAGTTCGATATCACATCTCATGCTATGGGAAGGGTCTCAGGATTGGAATGGGAAGGAGTTTTATATGACATCTCATGCCATAGGAAGGATCTCAGGTTTGGTAAACATGAGACCCTTCCTATAGCAAGAAAGTAATATCCAACTCCTACCCATTCCAATCCTGAGACCCTTCCTATAGCAAGAGATGTGATATCCAAATCCTTCCCATTCCAACCTGAGACACTTCCTATAGCATGAGAAGGGATATCCAACTCCTTCCCAATCCAATCCTGAGACCCTTCCGATAGCAGAGATGTGATATCTCAATGCGTATACCAAACCTGAGACCCTTCCTATGGCATGAGATGTGATATCCAACTCCTTCCCAATCCAATCCTGAGACCCTTCCCATAGCAGAGACGTGATATCTCAATGGTTCTACCAAACCTGAGACCCTTCCTTTAGCATGAGATGTGATATCCAAATCCTTCACATTCCAATCCTGTGACCCTTCCTATAGCATGAGATGTGATATCTCAATGCTTCTAATACCAAACCTGAGATCCTTCCTATAACATGAGATGTGATATCCAATTCCTTCCCATTCCAAACCTGAGACCCTTCCTATTGGATGAGATGTGATATCCAACTCCTTCCCATTCCAACCCTGAGACCCTTCCTAGAGCATGAGATGTGATGTCTCAATGCTTCTAATACCAAACCTGAGATCCTTCCTATAACATGAGATATGATATCCAACTCCTTCCATTCCAATCCTGAGACCCGTCCTATAGCATGAGATGTGATATCTCAATGCTTATACCAAACCTGAGACCCTTCCTATAGCATGAGATGTGATATCCAACTGCTTCCCATTCCAATCCTGAGACCCTTCCTATAGCATGAGATGTGATATCTCAATGCTTCTAATACCAAACCTGAGATCCTTCCTCTAACATGAAATGTGATATCCAACTCCTTCCCTTTCCAAACCTAAGAGCCTATCTATAGCATGAGATGTGATATCCAAGTCCTTCCCATTCCAACCCTTAGACCCTTCCTACAGCATGCAATATGATATCTCAATGATTCTAATAACAAACCTGAGACCCGTCCTATAACATGAGATGGGATATCCAACTCCTTCCCATTCCAATCCTGAGACACTTCCGATAGCAGAGATGTGATATCTCAATGCTTATACCAAACCTGAGACCCTTCCTATAACATGAGATGTGATATCCAAATCCTTCCCGTTCCAAACCTGAGACCCTTCCTTTAGCATGAGATGTGATATCCAGCACCTTCCTTTATCATGAGATGTGATATCCAACTCCTTCCCATTCCATCCCTGAGACCCTTCCGATATCATGAGATGTGATATCTCAATGCTTCTAAAATCAAACTTGAGACCCTCCCTATAGCATGAGATGTGATATCCAAGTCCTTCCCATTCCAATCCTGAGACCCTTCCTATAGCATGAGATGTGATATCTCAATGCTTCTAATACCAAACCTGAGACCCTTCCTATAACATGAGATGGGAATATCCAACTCCTTCCCATTCCAATCCTGAGACCCTTCCGATAGCAGAGATGTGATATCTCAATGCTTATACCAAACCTGAGATCCTTCCTATAACATGAGATGTGATATCCAACTCGTTCCCATTCCAATCCTGAGACACTTCCTATAGCATGAGATGTGATATCTCACTGCTTATACCAAACGTGAGACCCTTCCTATAGCATGAGATGTGATATCCAACTCCTTCCCATTCTAATCCTGAGACCCTTCCTATAGCATGAGATGTGATATCTCAATGCTTCTAATATCAAACTTGAGACCCTCCCTATAGCATGAGATGTGATATCCAAGTCCTTCCGATTCCAATCCTGAGACACTTCCTATAGCATGAGATGTGATATCTCAATGCTTCTAATACCAAACCTGAGACTCTTCCTATAACATGAGATGGGATATCCAACTCCTTCCCATTCCAATCCTGAGACCCTTCCGATAGCATGAGATGTGATGTCTCAATGCTTCTAATACCAAACCTGAGATCCTTCCTATAACATGAGATGTGATATCCAACTCCTTCCCATTCCAATCCTGAGACCCTTCCTATAGCATGAGATGTGATATCCAACTCCTTCCCATTCCAATCCTGAGACCCTTCCTATAGCATGAGATGTGATATCTCAATGCCTCTAATACCAAACCTGAGATCCTTCCTCTAACATGAAATGTGATATCGAACTCCTTCCCTTTCCAAACCTGAGAGCCTACCTATAGCATGAGATGTGATATCCAAGTCCTTCCCATTCCAATCCTTAGAACCTTCCTACAGCATGCAATATGATATCTCAATGATTCTAATAACAAACCTGAGACCCGTCCTATAACATGAGATGGGATATCCAACACCTTCCCATTCCAATCCTGAGACACTTCCGATAGCAGAGATGTTATATCTCAATGCTTATACCAAACCTGAGACCCTTCCTATAACATGAGATGTGATATCCAACTCCTTCCCGTTTCAAACCTGAGACCCTTCCTATAGCATATGTGATATCCAACTCCTTCCCATTCCAAACATGAGACCCTTCCTATAGCAAGAATGTAATATCCAACTCCTTCCCATTCCAATCCTGAGACCATTCCTATAGCATGAGATGTGATATCTCAATGCTTCTAATACCAAACCTGAGATCCTTCCTATGACATGAGATGTGATATCCAATTCCTCCCCATTCCAAACCTGAGAACCTTCCTACAGCATGCGATGTGATATCTCAATGCTTCTAATACCAAACCTGAGACCAGTCCTATAACATGAGATTGGATATCCAACTCCTTCCCCTTCCAAACCTGAGACCCTTCCTATAGCATGAGATGTGATATCCAACTTCTTCCCATTCCAATCCTGAGACCCTTCCTATAACATGAGATGTGATGTCTCAATGCTTCTAATACCAAACCTGAGATCTTTCCTATAACATGAGATGTGATATCCAACTCCTTCCCATTCCAATCCTGAGACCCTTCCTATAGCATGAGATGTGCTATCTCAATGCTTATACCAAACCTGAGACCCTTCCTAAAGCTTGAGATGTGATATCCAACTCCTTCCCATTCCAATCCTGAGACCCTTCCTATAACATGAAATGTGATATCCAACTCCTTCCCATTCCAACCTGAGACCCTTCCTATAGCATGAGATGGGATATCCAACTCCTTCCAAATCCAATACTGATACCCTTCCAATAGCATGAGATGTGATATCCCAATGCTTCTACCAAACCTGAGAACCATACTATGGCATGAGATGTGATATCAAACTCCTTCCCATTCCAATCCTGAGACTCTTCCTATAGCTTGAGATGTGATATCCAAATCCTTCCCATTCCAATTCTGAGACCCTTCCTATACCATGAGACTTGATATCTCAATGCTTCTAATACCAAACCTGAGACCCGTCCTATAACATGAGATGTGATATCCAAATCTTTCCCCTTCCAAACCTTAGACCCTTCCTTTATCATGAGATGTGATATCCAACTCCTTCCCATTCCAATCCTGAGACCCTTCCGATATCATGAGATTTGTTATCTCAATGCTTCTAATATCAAAATTGAGACCCGTCCTATAACATGAGATGTGATATCCAAATCTTTCCCCTTCCAAACCTTAGACCCTTCCTTTATCATGAGATGGGATATCCAACTCCTTCCCATTCCAATCCTGAGACCCTTCCGATAGCAGAGATGTGATATCTCAATGCTTATACCAAATCTGAGACCCTTCCTATAGTATGAGATGTGATATCCAACTCCTTCCCATTCCAATCCTGAGACCCTTCCTATAGCATAAGATGTGATGTCTCAATGCTTCTAATACCAAACCTGAGATCCTTCCTATAACATGAGATGTGATATCCAACTCCTTCCCATTCCAATCCTGAGACCCTTCCTATAGCATGAGATGTGATGTCTCAATGCTTCTAATACCAAACCTGAGAACCTTCCTACAGCATGCGATGTGATATCTCAATGCTTCTAATACCAAACCTGAGACCAGTCCTATAACATGAGATTGGATATCCAACTCCTTCCCCTTCCAAACCTGAGACCCTTCCTATAGCATGAGATGTGATATCCAACTTCTTCCCATTCCAATCCTGAGACCCTTCCTATAACATGAGATGTGATGTCTCATGGCTTCTAATACCAAACCTGAGATCTTTCCTATAACATGAGATGTAATATCCAACTCCTTCCCATTCCAATCCTGAGACCCTTCCTATAGCATGAGATGTGCTATCGCAATGCTTATACCAAACCTGAGACCCTTCCTAAAGCTTGAGATGTGATATCCAACTCCTTCCCATTCCAATCATGAGACCCTTCCTATAGCATGATATCTGATATCTCAATGCCTCTAATACCAAACCTGAGATCCTTCCTCTAACATGAAATGTGATATCGAACTCCTTCCCTTTCCAAACCTGAGAGCCTACCTATAGCATGAGATGTGATATCCAAGTCCTTCCCATTCCAATCCTTAGACCCTTCCTACAGCATGCAATATGATACCTCAATGATTCTAATAACAAACCTGAGACCCGTCCTATAACATGAGATGGGATATCCAACACCTTCCCATTCCAATCCTGAGACACTTCCGATAGCAGAGATGTGATATCTCAATGCTTATAACAAACCTGAGACCCTCCTATAACATGAGATGTGATATCCAACTCCTTCCCGTTTCAAACCTGAGACCCTTCCTATAGCATATGTGATATCCAACTCCTTCCCATTCCAAACATGAGACCCTAACTATAGCAAGAATGTAATATCCAACTCCTTCCCATTCCAATCCTGAGACCATTCCTATAGCATGAGATGTGATATCTCAATGCTTCTAATACCAAACCTGAGATCCTTCCTGTGACATGAGATGTGATATCTAATTCCTCCCCATTCCAAACCTGAGAACCTTCCTACAGCATGCGATGTGATATCTCAATGCTTCTAATACCAAACCTGAGACCAGTCCTATAACATGAGATTGGATATCCAACTCCTTCCCCTTCCAAACCTGAGACCCTTCCTATAGCATGAGATGTGATATCCAACTTCTTCCCATTCCAATCCTGAGACCCTTCCTATAACATGAGATGTGATGTCTCAATGCTTCTAATACCAAACCGGAGATCTTTCCTATAACATGAGATGTGATATCCAACTCCTTCCCATTCCAATCCTGAGACCCTTCCTATAGCATGAGATGTGCTATCTCAATGCTTATACCAAACCTGAGACCCTTCCTAAAGCTTGAGATGTGATATCCAACTCCTTCCCATTCCAATCCTGAGACCCTTCCTATAGCATGAGATGTGATATCTCAAGGCCTCTAATACCAAACCTGAGATCCTTCCTCTAACATGAAATGTGATATCCAACTCCTTCCCCTTCCAAACCTGAGAGCCTTCGTATAGCATGAGATATGATATCCAAGTCCTTCCCATTCCAATCCTGAGACCCTTCCTATAACATGAAATGTGATATCCAACTCCTTCCCATTCCAACCTGAGACCCTTCCTATAGCATGAGATGGGATATCCAACTCCTTCCAAATCCAATACTGATACCCTTCCAATAGCATGAGATGTGATATCCCAATGCTTCTACCAAACCTGAGACCCATACTATGGCATGAGATGTGATATCAAACTCCTTCCCATTCCAATCCTGAGACTCTTCCTATAGCTTGAGATGTGATATCCAACTCCTTCCCATTCCAATTCTGAGACCCTTCCTATGCCATGAGACTTGATATCTCAATGCTTCTAATACCAAACCTGAGACCCGTCCTATAACATGAGATGTGATATCCAAATCTTTCCCCTTCCAAACCTTAGACCCTTCCTTTATCATGAGATGTGATATCCAACTCCTTCCCATTCCAATCCTGAGACCCTTCCGATATCATGAGATTTGTTATCTCAATGCTTCTAATATCAAACTTGAGACCCTCCCTATAGCATGAGATGTGACATCCAAGTCCTCCCCATTCCAATCCTGAGACCCTTCCTATAGCATGAGATGTGATATCTCAATGCTTCTAATACCAAACCTGAGACCCTTCCTATACCATGAGATGGGATATCCAACTCCTTCCCATTCCAATCCTGAGACCCTTCCGATAGCAGAGATGTGATATCTCAATGCTTATACCAATCCTGAGACCCTTCCTATGGCCTGAGATGTCATATACAACTCCTTCCCAATCCAATCCTGAGACCCTTCCTATAGCATGAGATGTGATATCTCAATGCTTATACCAAATCTGAGACCCTTCCTATAGCATGAGATGTCTAAAGCGTTATCGCACTGCCTGTTTTCCTTCCCTGGCAGGTGGACTACACATTTCGTGCCTCTAATGCTTAAGACTGTCGTATTTGTATATATATTGTGTTGATATGGTATGTGTTGGTTTAATACTGTGATATTGTGATTTTTCCGCTACGGTCATTATTTTAAAGGCCTTAAAATAAATGTGTATATATTTTTGATATAACAACTGTTTGGAGTAGTTTGTAAGCGCTCTTGCTTTGTGTGCTCATTGCGGGCTTTCAGTCACCCTCACCCCTCTTGAGACCTAGTCTTGACCGCCGCGATCGCTACCTTGATTGGTCTGGCTCGTCCAGAGGTTACCCTGTTCCAAGTAATTAGGTTGGCCTTCTGAACTTCTGCGCCACCAGGACAGAGTTCAGAAATCCGTCTTAACACCAACTCCTTCCCATTCCAATCCTGAGACCCTTCCGATAGCAGAGATGTGATATCTCAATGCTTATACCAAACCTGAGACCCTTCCTATGGCATGAGATGTGATATCCAAATCCTTCCCATTCCAATCCTGAGAACCTTCCGATAGCAGAGACGTGATATCTGAATGCTTCTACCAAACCTGAGACCCTTCCTTTAGCATGAGATGTGATATCCAAATCCTTCACATTCCAATCCTGAGACCCTTCCTATAGCATGAGATGTGATATCTCAATGCTTCTAATACCAAACCTGAGATCCTTCCTATAACATGAGATGTGATATCCAATTCCTTCCCATTCCAAACCTGAGACCCTTCCTATTGGATGAGTTGTGATATCCAACTCCTTCCCATTCCAACCCTGAAACCCGTCCTATAGCATGAGATGTGATATCTCAATGCTTATACCAAACCTGAGACCCTTCCTATAGCATGAGATGTGATATCCAACTACTTCCCATTCCAATCCTGAGACCCTTCCTATAGCATGAGATGTGATATCTCAATGCTTCTAATACCAAACCTGAGATCCTTCCGATAACATGAGATGTGATATCCAACTCCTTCCATTCCAATCCTGAGACCCGTCCTATAGCATGAGATGTGATATCTCAATGCTTATACCAAACCTGAGACCCTTCCTATAGCATGAGATGTGATATCCAACTACTTCCCATTCCAATCCTGAGACCCTTCCTATAGCATGAGATGTGATATCTCAATGCTTCTAATACCAAACCTGAGATCCTTCCTCTAACATGAAATGTGATATCCAACTCCTTCCCTTTCCAAACCTAAGAGCCTATCTATAGCATGAGATGTGATATCCAGGTCCTTCCCATTCCAATCCTTAGACCCTTCCTACAGCATGCAATATGATATCTCAATGATTCTAATAACAAACCTGAGACCCGTCCTATAGCATGAGATATGATATCCAAGTCCTTCCCATTCCAATCCTGAGACCCTTCCTATAACATGAAATGTGATATCCAACTCCTTCCCATTCCAACCTGAGACCCTTCCTATAGCATGAGATGGGATATCCAACTTCTTCCAAATCCAATACTGATACCCTTCCGATAGCATGAGATGTGATATCCCAATGCTTCTATCAAACCTGAGACCCATACTATGGCATGAGATGTGATATCAAACTCCTTCCCATTCCAATCCTGAGACCCTTCCTATAGCTTGAGGTGTGATATCCAACTCCTTCCCATTCCAATTCTGAGACCCTTCTTATACCATGAGACTTGATATCTCAATGCTTCTAATACCAAACCTGAGACCCGTTCTATAACATGAGATGTGATATCCAAATCCTTCCCCTTCCAAACCTTAGACCCTTCCTTTATCATGAGATGTGATATCCAACTCCTTCCCATTCCAATCCTGAGACCCTTCCGATATCATGAGATTTGTTATCTCAATGCTTCTAATATCAAACTTGAGACCCTCCCTATAGCATGAGATGTGACATCCAAGTCCTTCCCATTCCAATCCTGAGACCCTTCCTATAGCATGAGATGTGATATCTCTATGCTTCTAATACCAAACCTGAGACCCTTCCTATAACATGAGATGGGATATCCAACTCCTTCCCATTCCAATCCTGAGACCTTTCCGATAGCAGAGATGTGATATCTCAATGCTTATACCAAACCTGAGAACCTTCCTATGGCCTGAGATGTCATATACAACTCCTTCCCATTCCAATCCTGAGACCCTTCCTTTAGCATGAGATGTGATATCTCAATGCTTATACCAAATCTGAGACCCTTCCTATAGCATGAGATGTGATATCCAATTCCTTCCCATTCCAATCCTGAGACCCTTCCTATAGCATGAGATGTGATATCTCAATGCTTATACCAAACCTGAGAGCCTACCTATAGCATGAGATGTGATATCCAAGTCCATCCCATTCCGATCCTTAGACCCTTCCTACAGCATGCGATGTGATATCTCAATGATTCTAATACCAAACCAGAGACTCTTCCTATAACATGAGATGGGATATCCAACTCCTTCCCATTCCAATCCTGAGCCGCTTCCGATAGCAGAGATGTGATATCTCAATGCTTATACCAAACCTGAGACCCTTCCTATAACATGAGATGTGATATCCAACTCCTTCCCGTTCCAAACCTGAGACACTAACTATAGCATATGTGATATCCAACTCCTTCCCATTCCAAACATGAGACCCTTCCTATAGCAAGAAAGTAATATCCAACTCCTACCCATTCCAATCCTGAGACCCTTCCTATAGCAAGAGATGTGATATCCAAATCCTTCCCATTCCAATCCTGAGACCCTTCCTATAACATGAGATGTGATATCCAACTCCTTCCCATTCCAACCTGAGACACTTCCTATAGCATGAGAAGGGATATCCAACTCCTTCCCAATCCAATCCTGAGACCCTTCCGATAGCAGAGATGTGATATCTCAATGCTTATACCAAACCTGAGACCCTTCCTATGGCATGAGATGTGATATCCAACTCCTTGCCATTCAAATCCTGAGACCCTTCCTATAGCATGAGAAGGGATATCCAACTCCTTCCCAATCCAATCCTGAGACCCTTCCGATAGCAGAGACGTGATATCTCAATGCTTCTACCAAACCTGAGACCCTTCCTTTAGCATGAGATGTGATATCAAAATCCTTCACATTCCAATCCTGAGACCCTTCCTATAGCATGAGATGTGATATCTCAATGCTTCTAATACCAAACCTGAGATCCTTCCTATAACATGAGATGTGATATCCAATTCCTTCCCATTCCAAACATGAGACCCTTCCTATTGGATGAGATGTGATATCCAACTCCTTCCCATTCCAACCCTGAGACCCTTCCTATAGCATGAGATGTGATGTCTCAATGCTTCTAATACCAAACCTGAGATCCTTCCTATAACATGAGATGTGATATCCAACTTCTTCCCATTCCAATCCTGAGACCCTTCCTATAACATGAGATGTGATGTCTCAATGCTTCTAATACCAAACCTGAGATATTTCCTATAGCTTGAGATGTGATATCCAACTCCTTCCCATTCCAATCCTGAGACCCTTCCTATAGCATGAGATGTGATATCTCAAGGCCTCTAATACCAAACCTGAGATCCTTCCTCTAACATGAAATGTGATATCCAACTCCTTCCCCTTCCAAACCTGAGAGCCTTCCTATAGCATGAGATATGATATCCAAGTCCTTCCCATTCCAATCCTGAGACCCTTCCTATAACATGAAATGTGATATCCACCTCCTTCCCATTCCAACCTGAGACCCTTCCTATAGCATGAGATGGGATATCCAACTTCTTCCAAATCCAATACTGATACCCTTCCGATAGCATGAGATGTGATATCCCAATGCTTCTACCAAACCTGAGACCCATACTATGGCATGAGATGTGATATCAAACTCCTTCCCATTCCAATCCTGAGACCCTTCCTATAGCTTGAGGTGTGATATCCAACTCCTTCCCATTCCAATTCTGAGACCCTTCTTATACCATGAGACTTGATATCTCAATGTTTCTAATACCAAACCTGAGACCCGTCCTATAACATGAGATGTGATATCCAAATCCTTCCCCTTCCAAACCTTAGACCCTTCCTTTATCATGAGATGTGATATCCAACTCCTTCCCATTCCAATCCTGAGACCCTTCCGATATCATGAGATTTGTTATCTCAATGCTTCTAATATCAAACTTGAGACCCTCCCTATAGCATGAGATGTGACATCCAAGTCCTTCCCATTCCAATCCTGAGACCCTTCCTATAGCATGAGATGTGATATCTCTACGCTTCTAATACCAAACCTGAGAGCATTCCTATAACATGAGATGGGATATCCAACTCCTTCCCATTCCAATCCTGAGACCCTTCCGATAGCAGAGATGTGATATCTCAATGCTTATACCAAACTTGAGACCCTTCCTATGGCCTGAGATGTCATATACAACTCCTTCCCATTCCAATCCTGAGACCCTTCCTTTAGCATGAGATGTGATATCTCAATGCTTATACCAAATCTGAGACCCTTCCTATAGCATGAGATGTGATATCCAATTCCTTCCCATTCCAATCCTGAGACCCTTCCTATAGCATGAGATGTGATATCTCAATGCTTATACCAAACCTGAGAGCCTACCTATAGCATGAGATGTGATATCCAAGTCCATCCCATTCCAATCCTTAGACCCTTCCTACAGCATGCGATGTGATATCTCAATGATTCTAATACCAAACCAGAGACTCTTCCTATAACATGAGATGGGATATCCAACTCCTTCCCATTCCAATCCTGAGCCGCTTCCTATAACATGAGATGTGATATCCAACTCCTTCCCGTTCCAAACCTGAGACACTAACTATAGCATATGTGATATCCAACTGCTTCCCATTCCAAACATGAGACCCTTCCTATAGCAAGAAAGTAATATCCAACTCCTACCCATTCCAATCCTGAGACCCTTCCTATAGCAAGAGATGTGATATCCAAATCCTTCCCATTCCAATCCTGAGACCCTTCCTATAACATGAGATGTGATATCCAACTCCTTCCCATTCAAATCCTGAGACCCTTCCTATAGCATGAGAAGGGATATCCAACTCCTTCCCAATCCAATCCTGAGACCCTTCCGATAGCAGAGACGTGATATCTCAATGCTTCTACCAAACCTGAGACCCTTCCTTTAGCATGAGATGTGATATCCAAATCCTTCACATTCCAATCCTGAGACCCTTCCTATAGCATGAGATGTGATATCTCAATGCTTCTAATACCAAACCTGAGATCCTTCCTATAACATAAGATGTGATATCCAATTCCTTCCCATTCCAAACCTGAGACCCTTCCTATTGGATGAGATGTGATATCCAACTCCTTCCCATTCCAACCCTGAGACCCTTCCTATAGCATGAGATGTGATGTCTCTATGCTTCTAATACCAAACCTGAGATCCTTCCTATAACATGAGATGTGATATCCAACTCCTTCCATTCCAATCCTGAGACCCGTCCTATAGCATGAGATGTGATATCTCAATGCTTATACCAAACCTGAGACCCTTCCTATAGCATGAGATGTGATATCCAACTACTTCCCATTCCAATCCTGAGACCCTTCCTATAGCATGAGATGTGATATCTCAATGCTTCTAATACCAAACCTGAGATCCTTCCTCTAACATGAAATGTGATATCCAACTCCTTCCCTTTCCAAACCTAAGAGCCTATCTATAGCATGAGATGTGATATCCAAGTCCTTCCCATTCCAATCCTTAGACCCTTCCTACAGCATGCAATATGATATCTCAATGATTCTAATAACAAACCTGAGACCCGTCCTATAGCATGAGATATGATATCCAAGTCCTTCCCATTCCAATCCTGAGACCCTTCCTATAACATGAAATGTGATATCCAACTCCTTCCCATTCCAACCTGAGACCCTTCCTATAGCATGAGATGGGATATCCAACTTCTTCCAAATCCAATACTGATACCTTTCCGATAGCATGAGATGTGATATCCCAATGCTTCCACCAAACCTGAGACCCATACTATGGCATGAGATGTGATATCTAACTCCTTCCCATTCCAATCCTGAGACCCTTCCTATAGCTTGAGGTGTGATATCCAACTCCTTAACATTCCAATTCTGAGACCCTTCTTATACCATGAGACTTGATATCTTAATGCTTCTAATACCAAACCTGAGATCCTTCCTATAACATGAGATGTGATATCCAACTCCTTCCATTCCAATCCTGAGACCCGTCCTATAGCATGAGATGTGATATCTCAATGCTTATACCAAACCTGAGACCCTTCCTATAGCATGAGATGTGATATCCAACTCCTTCCCATTCCAATCCTGAGACCCTTCCTATAGCATGAGATGTGATATCTCAATGCTTCTAATACCAAACCTGAGATCCTTCCTCTAACATGAAATGTGATATCCAACTCCTTCCCTTTCCAAACCTAAGAGCCTATCTATAGCATGAGATGTGATATCCAAGTCCTTCCCATTCCAATCCTTAGACCCTTCCTACAGCATGCAATATGATATCTCAATGATTCTAATAACAAACCTGAGACCCGTCCTATAGCATGAGATATGATATCCAAGTCCTTCCCATTCCAATCCTGAGACCCTTCCTATAACATGAAATGTGATATCCAACTCCTTCCCATTCCAACCGGAGACCCTTCCTATAGCATGAGATGGGATATCCAACTTCTTCCAAATCCAATACTGATACCTTTCCGATAGCATGAGATGTGATATCCCAATGCTTCTACCAAACCTGAGACCCATACTATGGCATGAGATGTGATATCAAACTCCTTCCCATTCCAATCCTGAGACCCTTCCTATAGCTTGAGGTGTGATATCCAACTCCTTAACATTCCAATTCTGAGACCCTTCTTATACCATGAGACTTGATATCTTAATGCTTCTAATACCAAACCTGAGACCCGTCCTATAACATGAGATGTGATATCCAAATCCTTCCCCTTCCAAACCTTAGACCCTTCCTTTATCATGAGATGTGGTATCCAACTCCTTCCCATTCCAATCCTGAGACCCTTCCTTTAGCATGAGATGTGATATCTCAATGCTTATACCAAATCTGAGACCCTTCCTATAGCATGAGATGTGATATCCAAATCCTTCCCATTCCAATCCTGAGACCCTTCCTATAGCATGAGATGTGATATCTCAATGCTTATACCAAACCTGAGAACCTACCTATAGCATGAGATGTGATATCCAAGTCCATCCCATTCCAATCCTTAGACCCTTCCTACAGCATGCAATGTGATATCTCAATGATTCTAATACCAAACCAGAGACTCTTACTATAACATGAGATGGGATATCCAACTCCTTCCCATTCCAATCCTGAGCCACTTCCGATAGCAGAGATGTGATATCTCAATGCTTATACCAAACCTGAGACCCTTCCTATGGCCTGAGATGTCATATACAACTCCTTCCCATTCCAATCCTGAGACCCTTCCTTTAGCATGAGATGTGATATCTCAATGCTTATACCAAATCTGAGACCCTTCCTATAGCATGAGATGTGATATCCAAATCCTTCCCATTCCAATCCTGAGACCCTTCCTATAGCATGAGATGTGATATCTCAATGCTTATACCAAACCTGAGAGCCTACCTATAGCATGAGATGTGATATCCAAGTCCATCCCATTCCAATCCTTAGACCCTTCCTACAGCATGCAATGTGATATCTCAATGATTCTAATACCAAACCAGAGACTCTTCCTATAACATGAGATGGGATATCCAACTCCTTCCCATTCCAATCCTGAGCCGCTTCCGATAGCAGAGATGTGATATCTCAATGCTTATACCAAACCTGAGACCCTTCCTATAACATGAGATGTGATATCCAACTCCTTCCCGTTCCAAACCTGAGACACTAACTATAGCATATGTGATATCCAACTCCTTCCCATTCCAAACATGAGACCCTTCCTATAGCAAGAAAGTAATATCCAACTCCTACCCATTCCAATCCTGAGACCCTTCCTATAGCAAGAGATGTGATATCCAAATCCTTCCCATTCCAATCCTGAGACCCTTCCTATAACATGAGATGTGATATCCAACTCCTTCCCATTCCAACCTGAGACACTTCCTATAGCATGAGAAGGGATATCCAACTCCTTCCCAATCCAATCCTGAGACCCTTCCGATAGCAGAGATGTGATATCTCAATGCTTATACCAAACCTGAGACCCTTCCTATGGCATGAGATGTGATATCCAACTCCTTGCCATTCAAATCCTGAGACCCTTCCTATAGCATGAGAAGGGATATCCAACTCCTTCCCAATCCAATCCTGAGACCCTTCCGATAGCAGAGACGTGATATCTCAATGCTTCTACCAAACCTGAGACCCTTCCTTTAGCATGAGATGTGATATCAAAATCCTTCACATTCCAATCCTGAGACCCTTCCTATAGCATGAGATGTGATATCTCAATGCTTCTAATACCAAACCTGAGATCCTTCCTATAACATGAGATGTGATATCCAATTCCTTCCCATTCCAAACATGAGACCCTTCCTATTGGATGAGATGTGATATCCAACTCCTTCCCATTCCAACCCTGAGACCCTTCCTATAGCATGAGATGTGATGTCTCAATGCTTCTAATACCAAACCTGAGATCCTTCCTATAACATGAGATGTGATATCCAACTTCTTCCCATTCCAATCCTGAGACCCTTCCTATAACATGAGATGTGATGTCTCAATGCTTCTAATACCAAACCTGAGATATTTCCTATAGCTTGAGATGTGATATCCAACTCCTTCCCATTCCAATCCTGAGACCCTTCCTATAGCATGAGATGTGATATCTCAAGGCCTCTAATACCAAACCTGAGATCCTTCCTCTAACATGAAATGTGATATCCAACTCCTTCCCCTTCCAAACCTGAGAGCCTTCCTATAGCATGAGATATGATATCCAAGTCCTTCCCATTCCAATCCTGAGACCCTTCCTATAACATGAAATGTGATATCCAACTCCTTCCCATTCCAACCTGAGACCCTTCCTATAGCATGAGATGGGATATCCAACTTCTTCCAAATCCAATACTGATACCCTTCCGATAGCATGAGATGTGATATCCCAATGCTTCTACCAAACCTGAGACCCATACTATGGCATGAGATGTGATATCAAACTCCTTCCCATTCCAATCCTGAGACCCTTCCTATAGCTTGAGGTGTGATATCCAACTCCTTCCCATTCCAATTCTGAGACCCTTCTTATACCATGAGACTTGATATCTCAATGTTTCTAATACCAAACCTGAGACCCGTCCTATAACATGAGATGTGATATCCAAATCCTTCCCCTTCCAAACCTTAGACCCTTCCTTTATCATGAGATGTGATATCCAACTCCTTCCCATTCCAATCCTGAGACCCTTCCGATATCATGAGATTTGTTATCTCAATGCTTCTAATATCAAACTTGAGACCCTCCCTATAGCATGAGATGTGACATCCAAGTCCTTCCCATTCCAATCCTGAGACCCTTCCTATAGCATGAGATGTGATATCTCTACGCTTCTAATACCAAACCTGAGAGCATTCCTATAACATGAGATGGGATATCCAACTCCTTCCCATTCCAATCCTGAGACCCTTCCGATAGCAGAGATGTGATATCTCAATGCTTATACCAAACTTGAGACCCTTCCTATGGCCTGAGATGTCATATACAACTCCTTCCCATTCCAATCCTGAGACCCTTCCTTTAGCATGAGATGTGATATCTCAATGCTTATACCAAATCTGAGACCCTTCCTATAGCATGAGATGTGATATCCAATTCCTTCCCATTCCAATCCTGAGACCCTTCCTATAGCATGAGATGTGATATCTCAATGCTTATACCAAACCTGAGAGCCTACCTATAGCATGAGATGTGATATCCAAGTCCATCCCATTCCAATCCTTAGACCCTTCCTACAGCATGCGATGTGATATCTCAATGATTCTAATACCAAACCAGAGACTCTTCCTATAACATGAGATGGGATATCCAACTCCTTCCCATTCCAATCCTGAGCCGCTTCCTATAACATGAGATGTGATATCCAACTCCTTCCCGTTCCAAACCTGAGACACTAACTATAGCATATGTGATATCCAACTGCTTCCCATTCCAAACATGAGACCCTTCCTATAGCAAGAAAGTAATATCCAACTCCTACCCATTCCAATCCTGAGACCCTTCCTATAGCAAGAGATGTGATATCCAAATCCTTCCCATTCCAATCCTGAGACCCTTCCTATAACATGAGATGTGATATCCAACTCCTTCCCATTCAAATCCTGAGACCCTTCCTATAGCATGAGAAGGGATATCCAACTCCTTCCCAATCCAATCCTGAGACCCTTCCGATAGCAGAGACGTGATATCTCAATGCTTCTACCAAACCTGAGACCCTTCCTTTAGCATGAGATGTGATATCCAAATCCTTCACATTCCAATCCTGAGACCCTTCCTATAGCATGAGATGTGATATCTCAATGCTTCTAATACCAAACCTGAGATCCTTCCTATAACATAAGATGTGATATCCAATTCCTTCCCATTCCAAACCTGAGACCCTTCCTATTGGATGAGATGTGATATCCAACTCCTTCCCATTCCAACCCTGAGACCCTTCCTATAGCATGAGATGTGATGTCTCTATGCTTCTAATACCAAACCTGAGATCCTTCCTATAACATGAGATGTGATATCCAACTCCTTCCATTCCAATCCTGAGACCCGTCCTATAGCATGAGATGTGATATCTCAATGCTTATACCAAACCTGAGACCCTTCCTATAGCATGAGATGTGATATCCAACTACTTCCCATTCCAATCCTGAGACCCTTCCTATAGCATGAGATGTGATATCTCAATGCTTCTAATACCAAACCTGAGATCCTTCCTCTAACATGAAATGTGATATCCAACTCCTTCCCTTTCCAAACCTAAGAGCCTATCTATAGCATGAGATGTGATATCCAAGTCCTTCCCATTCCAATCCTTAGACCCTTCCTACAGCATGCAATATGATATCTCAATGATTCTAATAACAAACCTGAGACCCGTCCTATAGCATGAGATATGATATCCAAGTCCTTCCCATTCCAATCCTGAGACCCTTCCTATAACATGAAATGTGATATCCAACTCCTTCCCATTCCAACCTGAGACCCTTCCTATAGCATGAGATGGGATATCCAACTTCTTCCAAATCCAATACTGATACCTTTCCGATAGCATGAGATGTGATATCCCAATGCTTCCACCAAACCTGAGACCCATACTATGGCATGAGATGTGATATCTAACTCCTTCCCATTCCAATCCTGAGACCCTTCCTATAGCTTGAGGTGTGATATCCAACTCCTTAACATTCCAATTCTGAGACCCTTCTTATACCATGAGACTTGATATCTTAATGCTTCTAATACCAAACCTGAGATCCTTCCTATAACATGAGATGTGATATCCAACTCCTTCCATTCCAATCCTGAGACCCGTCCTATAGCATGAGATGTGATATCTCAATGCTTATACCAAACCTGAGACCCTTCCTATAGCATGAGATGTGATATCCAACTCCTTCCCATTCCAATCCTGAGACCCTTCCTATAGCATGAGATGTGATATCTCAATGCTTCTAATACCAAACCTGAGATCCTTCCTCTAACATGAAATGTGATATCCAACTCCTTCCCTTTCCAAACCTAAGAGCCTATCTATAGCATGAGATGTGATATCCAAGTCCTTCCCATTCCAATCCTTAGACCCTTCCTACAGCATGCAATATGATATCTCAATGATTCTAATAACAAACCTGAGACCCGTCCTATAGCATGAGATATGATATCCAAGTCCTTCCCATTCCAATCCTGAGACCCTTCCTATAACATGAAATGTGATATCCAACTCCTTCCCATTCCAACCGGAGACCCTTCCTATAGCATGAGATGGGATATCCAACTTCTTCCAAATCCAATACTGATACCTTTCCGATAGCATGAGATGTGATATCCCAATGCTTCTACCAAACCTGAGACCCATACTATGGCATGAGATGTGATATCAAACTCCTTCCCATTCCAATCCTGAGACCCTTCCTATAGCTTGAGGTGTGATATCCAACTCCTTAACATTCCAATTCTGAGACCCTTCTTATACCATGAGACTTGATATCTTAATGCTTCTAATACCAAACCTGAGACCCGTCCTATAACATGAGATGTGATATCCAAATCCTTCCCCTTCCAAACCTTAGACCCTTCCTTTATCATGAGATGTGGTATCCAACTCCTTCCCATTCCAATCCTGAGACCCTTCCTTTAGCATGAGATGTGATATCTCAATGCTTATACCAAATCTGAGACCCTTCCTATAGCATGAGATGTGATATCCAAATCCTTCCCATTCCAATCCTGAGACCCTTCCTATAGCATGAGATGTGATATCTCAATGCTTATACCAAACCTGAGAACCTACCTATAGCATGAGATGTGATATCCAAGTCCATCCCATTCCAATCCTTAGACCCTTCCTACAGCATGCAATGTGATATCTCAATGATTCTAATACCAAACCAGAGACTCTTACTATAACATGAGATGGGATATCCAACTCCTTCCCATTCCAATCCTGAGCCGCTTCCGATAGCAGAGATGTGATATCTCAATGCTTATACCAAACCTGAGACCCTTCCTATGGCCTGAGATGTCATATACAACTCCTTCCCATTCCAATCCTGAGACCCTTCCTTTAGCATGAGATGTGATATCTCAATGCTTATACCAAATCTGAGACCCTTCCTATAGCATGAGATGTGATATCCAAATCCTTCCCATTCCAATCCTGAGACCCTTCCTATAGCATGAGATGTGATATCTCAATGCTTATACCAAACCTGAGAGCCTACCTATAGCATGAGATGTGATATCCAAGTCCATCCCATTCCAATCCTTAGACCCTTCCTACAGCATGCAATGTGATATCTCAATGATTCTAATACCAAACCAGAGACTCTTACTATAACATGAGATGGGATATCCAACTCCTTCCCATTCCAATCCTGAGCCGCTTCCGATAGCAGAGATGTGATATCTCAATGCTTATACCAAACCTGAGACCCTTCCTATAACATGAGATGTGATATCCAACTCCTTCCCGTTCCAAACCTGAGACACTAACTATAGCATATGTGATATCCAACTCCTTCCCATTCCAAACATGAGACCCTTCCTATAGCAAGAAAGTAATATCCAACTCCTACCCATTCCAATCCTGAGACCCTTCCTATAGCAAGAGATGTGATATCCAAATCCTTCCCATTCCAATCCTGAGACCCTTCCTATAACATGAGATGTGATATCCAACTCCTTCCCATTCCAACCTGAGACACTTCCTATAGCATGAGAAGGGATATCCAACTCCTTCCCAATCCAATCCTGAGACCCTTCCGATAGCAGAGATGTGATATCTCAATGCTTATACCAAACCTGAGACCCTTCCTATGGCATGAGATGTGATATCCAACTCCTTGCCATTCAAATCCTGAGACCCTTCCTATAGCATGAGAAGGGATATCCAACTCCTTCCCAATCCAATCCTGAGACCCTTCCGATAGCAGAGACGTGATATCTCAATGCTTCTACCAAACCTGAGACCCTTCCTTTAGCATGAGATGTGATATCCAACTCCTTGCCATTCAAATCCTGAGACCCTTCCTATAGCATGAGAAGGGATATCCAACTCCTTCCCAATCCAATCCTGAGACCCTTCCGATAGCAGAGACGTGATATCTCAATGCTTATACCAAACCTGAGAATTGGATATCACATCTCATGCTATAGGAAGGGTCTCAGATTTGGTATAAGCATTGAGATATCACATCTCATGCTAAAGGAAGGGTCTCAGGATTGGAATGGGAAGGAGTTGTATATGACATCTCAGGCCATAGGAAGGGTCTCAAGTTTGGTATAAGCATTGAGATATCACATCTCTGCTATCGGAAGGGTCTCAGGATTGGAATGGGAAGGAGTTGGATATCCCATCTCATGTTATAGGAATGCTCTCAGGTTTGGTATTAGAAGCATAGAGATATCACATCTCATGCTATAGGAAGGGTCTCAGGATTGGAATGGGAAGGACTTGGATGTCACATCTCATGCTATAGGGAGGGTCTCAAGTTTGATATTAGAAGCATTGAGATAACAAATCTCATGATATCGGAAGGGTCTCAGGATTGGAATGGGAAGGAGTTGGATATCACATCTCATGATAAAGGAAGGGTCTAAGGTTTGGAAGGGGAAGGATTTGGATATCACATCTCATGTTATAGGACGGGTCTCAGGTTTGGTATTAGAAGCATTGAGATATCAAGTCTCATGGTATAAGAAGGGTCTCAGAATTGGAATGGGAAGGAGTTGGATATCACACCTCAAGCTATAGGAAGGGTCTCAGGATTGGAATGGGAAGAAGTTTGATATCACATCTCATGCCATAGTATGGGTCTCAGGTTTGGTAGAAGCATTGGGATATCACATCTCATGCTATCGGAAGGGTATCAGTATTGGATTTGGAAGAAGTTGGATATCCCATCTCATGCTATAGGAAGGGTCTCAGGTTGGAATGGGAAGGAGTTGGATATCACATTTCATGTTATAGGAAGGGTCTCAGGATTGGAATGGGAAGGACTTGGATATCATATCTCATGCTATAGGAAGGCTCTCAGGTTTGGAAGGGGAAGGAGTTGGATATCACATTTCATGTTAGAGGAAGGATCTCAGGTTTGGTATTAGAGGCCTTGAGATATCACATCTCATGCTATAGGAAGGGTCTCAGGATTGGAATGGGAAGGAGTTGGATATCACATCTCAAGCTATAGGAAATATCTCAGGTTTGGTATTAGAAGCATTGAGACATCACATCTCATGTTATAGGAAGGGTCTCAGGATTGGAATGGGAAGAAGTTGGATATCACATCTCATGCTATAGGACGGGTCTCAGGATTGGAATGGAAGGAGTTGGATATCACATCTCATGTTATAGGAAGGATCTCAGGTTTGGTATTAGAAGCATTGAGACATCACATCTCATGCTATAGGAAGGGTCTCAGGGTTGGAATGGGAAGGAGTTGGATATCACATCTCATCCAATAGGAAGGGTCTCAGGTTTGGAATGGGAAGGAATTGGATATCACATCTCATGTTATAGGAAGGATCTCAGGTTTGGTATTAGAAGCATTGAGATATCACATCTCATGCTATAGGAAGGGTCTCAGGATTGGAATGTGAAGGATTTGGATATCACATCTCATGCTAAAGGAAGGGTCTCAGGTTTGGTAGAAGCATTGAGATATCACGTCTCTGCTATCGGAAGGGTCTCAGGATTGGATTGGGAAGGAGTTGGATATCCCTTCTCATGCTATAGGAAGGGTCTCATGATTTGAATGGGAAGGAGTTGGGTATCACATCTCATGCCATAGGAAGGGTCTCAGGTTTGGTATAAGCATTGAGATATCACATCTCTGCTATCGGAAGGGTCTCAGGATTGGATTGGGAAGGAGTTGGATATCCCTTCTCATGCTATAGGAAGTGTCTCAGGTTGGAATGGGAAGGAGTTGGATATCACATCTCATGTTATAGGAAGGGTCTCAGGATTGGAATGGGAAGGATTTGGATATCACATCTCTTGCTATAGGAAGGGTCTCAGGATTGGAATGGGTAGGAGTTGGATATTACTTTCTTGCTATAGGAAGGGTCTCATGTTTGGAATGGGAAGGAGTTGGATATCACATATGCTATAGTTAGTGTCTCAGGTTTGGAACGGGAAGGAGTTGGATATCACATCTCATGTTATAGGAAGGGTCTCAGGTTTGGTATAAGCATTGAGATATCACATCTCTGCTATCGGAAGCGGCTCAGGATTGGAATGGGAAGGAGTTGGATATCCCATCTCATGTTATAGGAAGAGTCTCTGGTTTGGTATTAGAATCATTGAGATATCACATCGCATGCTGTAGGAAGGGTCTAAGGATTGGAATGGGATGGACTTGGATATCACATCTCATGCTATAGGTAGGCTCTCAGGTTTGGTATAAGCATTGAGATATCACATCTCATGCTATAGGAAGGGTCTCAGGATTGGAATGGGAAGGAATTGGATATCACATCTCATGCTATAGGAAGGGTCTCAGATTTGGTATAAGCATTGAGATATCACATCTCATGCTAAAGGAAGGGTCTCAGGATTGGAATGGGAAGGAGTTGTATATGACATCTCAGGCCATAGGAAGGTTCTCAGGTTTGGTATAAGCATTGAGATATCACATCTCTGCTATCGGAAAGGTCTCAGGATTGGAATGGGAAGGAGTTGGATATCCCATCTCATGTTATAGGAAGGGTCTCAGGTTTGGTATTAGAAGCATAGAGATATCACATCTCATGCTATAGGAAGGGTCTCAGGATTGGAATGGGAAGGACTTGGATGTCACATCTCATGCTATAGGGAGGGTCTCAAGTTTGATATTAGAAGCATTGAGATAACAAATCTCATGATATCGGAAGGGTCTCAGGATTGGAATTGGAAGGAGTTGGATATCACATCTCATGATAAAGGAAGGGTCTAAGGTTTGGAAGGGGAAGGATTTGGATATCACATCTCATGTTATAGGACGGGTCTCAGGTTTGGTATTGGAAGCATTGAGATATCAAGTCTCATGGTATAAGAAGGGTCTCAGAATTGGAATGGGAAGGAGTTTGATATCACATCTCATGCCATAGTATGGGTCTCAGGTTTGGTAGAAGCATTGGGATATCACATCTCATGCTATCGGAAGGGTATCAGTATTGGATTTGGAAGAAGTTGGATATCCCATCTCATGCTATAGTAAGGGTCTCAGGTTGGAATGGGAACGAGTTGGATGTCACATTTCATGTTATAGGAAGGGTCTCAGGATTGGAATGGGAAGGACTTGGATATCATATCTCATGCTATAGGACGGGTCTCAGGTTTGTTATTAGAATCATTGAGATATCATATTGCATGCTGTAGGAAGGGTCTAAGGATTGGAATGGGAAGGACCTGGATATCACATCTCATGCTATAGATAGGCTCTTAGGTTTGGAAAGGGAAGCAGGGAACGCCTCGTAGTCGTGTAGAGCAAAGAGACGTCCCAATCGACGAAACCGGCACAGTTTGTTGCCGCAGCACGACAACGGAGCGGCCGTGTGTATTCGAGCCAAATGTACACTCCTCCCTTCAGACTTGGGAACGCCAAGTGTACGAAGCGTGGGAGAGTGACAAGGACTCGAAATACAACACAACCTGGCGGCGGTTACAGAGCAGGACTCCCTTGTAAGCTGGTCAGTCAACTGGATGGCCCAGAGACACTTCCGAAGGCTTACTTGGCAGGAGATGATGAAGTCGCCGGGAATAGCTGTTCCTGCTATTCCAAAGGTCGAAGCACCAGTACAGGCCTTCTGGTTCGATCAAAGGAGGAAAGGGTTTCACAGGACGACAGCAGTGCAAAGGAGGATTCCTTCAGCGGGTCACCAGCGATTCCTCGGTCCAGCCTCGTGGTTGCAGGATACTTGGCTCCTGTATTCCTTCGTTCGTGAGAACTCAGGAGATCGACATGGTAGTGGTGTTTCCAGCCCCCTCTTATCCACGGTTCCCTTCGCGCCAAAACGGAGGGGAGCCAATGGGAGATCCGCTCATCAACACACATACCATACGTGGACCAATCACGGACCACGGTGGTCCCAGGCATTCACACCACCCTAGACTCTCTGGCACCCAGGATGTGTATTGGGACCAGACATCCCAGCCCACACCCTGGAGGCACACAAACGACATGTAGAAGCCCGCGAAAGCAACCACGTTTCGCGGGAAAGTACATGCCCAAATAAGGAAGGCCCCGGGTCGCTCGACCTGGGGAAGGTGAAGGGAGCAAGACGGTCAGTGGACAAGACAAAGGAGCCTCGTGGTCTGGCCATTTTGGGAGCCAGGCCACCATTTTGGGTTCAGTGCGAAAAACGTGCTCAGAACGCCAAAAGGAGCTCAAAATAAACAAAACGATCGCTGCCACCATTCCAGTCCCTGAATGACTTGCACCGATCAAATACCATCCTAAAAGAGTATCTAGGGCCTGTAGAAGGCTAGAGACCCAAGAGAGCTGTAATTTAGCTTACAGTGCCCTCTTGTGTCATGTTGCACTAAAGCCGCAACACGATAAAAGAAACTACGGGAAACAGCGTTCCCCGGTACTGACTGTCTTAAGGGCATGTCAGTTTCCCCGTAAGAAAGGCGCGAAAGCCCAGAGGAGTGCGGCAGAAGGCTGCACTTCTCTGGCAAAGTCAAGAACAAGGTGAAAACAACAGCAAAAAGTTTAGGGGTTGCCACATGGAAGGAAAATTACCTACAATTACGAAATATTTCCTAACACTCGCCCCTCCCAGACTATGGACAGGGGGAACTAATCCACCCCTGGATGAGTCTCTTGTTCAGGTCGGTTAAACATTCTGGACAACCCATCAGCATTGCTATGTTGGACACCTGGCCTATGCTCAATAGTGAAGTCGAAGCCTTGTAGACTTATGGACCACCTAAGCAACTTTGGATTCTCCCCCTTCATGTTCATTAGCCACTTTAACGGCTTATGGTCAGTTTGCACAGTGAAGTGGGTCCCATAGAGGTAGGGCCTCAGCTTCCTTAGGGCCCACACAACAGAGAAACATTCTTTCTCTACCGTGGACCATCTGAGCTCTCTGTCCTTAAGCTGGCGACTAATAAAACCGATAGGGTGTTCCTTACCCTTCTCATCTACTTGTGATAGTACAGCTCCTATCCCAGTGTCAGAGGCGTCCGTCTGCACGATAAAAGGTCTTTGATAATCAGGGGCCCTAAGGACAGGGGCCTGGCACAAGGAGTCTTTTAAGCCATTGAAGGCCTTCTCACACTCGTCGGTCCAAGTTACCTTCTTGGGTTTCTTCGGAGTTGTGAGGGCAGTCAGAGGAGCAGCTATGGTGCCATAGTCTGCCACAAAATTGCGGTAATACCCCGTGAGTCCTAAAAAGGCTCTCACTTGGGTTTGCGTAGTGGGGGTAGGCCAGTCTTGTACTGCTTGTACCTGACTGAGTAGAGGCTGTCTCCTCCCTCCACCTACTTCATGTCCAAGGTAAACCACTGAGCCTTGTCCATTTTGGTGAGGGGCCACTCAGACCCCCTCAAAAGAGCTATCTGAAGGACTGCTTGGGAACAGGTCGGGGAGAGGTTCAGACTCCTCTCCCGCAACGTCTGAAGCCAGTAGCAGTGCTACGATTTCGACGCTTGGGCCGAAAGCCTTCAGCCTATTCGCGTGAAACGCTTTTGGAGCCTGTCCAGGCCTTCCAAGGTCCACTGAATAGTTAACCTCACCCAGGGGCTCCACCACTGGGTAAGGGCCTGACCATTTGTCCTGTAAAGCTCGAGGCCTTATGGGATTCATGATCAGGACTTGCTGACCAAGTGTAAAGTTGATGAGGGAAGCTTTCTGGTCGTACCAATGTTTCACCAGCGCTTGCCCTGCCTTCAATTTATCACTAGCCAAGCCCATCAGAAGTACCATCCGTTTTCTGAGCCCTAGCACATAATCAACTACGTTGGTAGTAACAGGGGGAGTGGGCATCTCCCATCCCTCTTTGACGATGGCTAAGGGTCCCCGTACGGGATGACCGAACAGAAGTTCGAAGGGGCTTTAGCCAACACCCTCCTGTGGTACCTCTCGGTAGGCAAACAGTAAGCATGAAACAAGAAGATCCCATTTTCCCCCAATCATGCTCTTTAACGTCCTGTTGAAACGCCCCCCCAGACCATTGGTCTGGGGGTGGTATGCAGAAGAGAACCTGTAGGTGACCCCACATTCTTTCCACATAGCCTGCCTATACTTCGACATAAAGTTGCTGCCATCATCCGGCACAACTTCTTTAGGGAAGCCAACCCTAGTAAATATGCCGAGTAAAGCTTCTGCAACTGACTTGGCAGTTACAGTTTTCCATGGGATGGCCTCAGGATACCTGGTTGCATGGTCGTCCAGCACCAGGATAAACCTATTGCCCGAGGATGTTTGCGGGTCAAGGGGACCAACCATGTCGATCCCTACCCTTTCAAATGGTACCCCCACAACTGGGAGCGGTACCAACGGAGCTTGGATTGTCGCGCCAACCTTACCAGACAACTGGCAGGAGGCACAACTCCTGCAGTGACTTTCTACTTGCACCCCCATCTTGGGCCAGTAGAAGTGCATGGATAACCTTTGCTTGGTCCTCTTCATACCAAGGTGACCAGCAAGGGGAACTTCATGCGCCAACTGCAGGAGGAAGGGCCTAACAGCAAGGGGAACCACCAACCTCCTATGGTCTCCTTCTGTAGACTCTGTGGGCTCACTATACAGGAGTCCACCTTCCCAATAAATCCTATGCTTCCCAGGAGGTTCACCCTCAAGCTGGGAGCAGGCCTGTCTCCTTAGGCCTTCCAGAGATGGGCACTCACGTTGGCCTTTACTGAATTCGTCCCTATCAGGACCTCCTTCAACTAACAAGTCTTTTAGTTCAGGATGATCGTTGGGGTCGAATACTTCAGGCATCGCCACCTCCTCGTCAGGCCCGGGCGATTGACCAACTTCCTCCACCGCAGTGGTAGGCGAGCTCGGGGGAATATTCTCTTTCCCTCGTTTTGACTTGTAGACTCCTTTCGCCTTGGGTTTCCCCTTCGGCTGGGGCGGCGTATTGGACTTGGCCAATGCTGCCCGTGCTTGAGACCGTGTGTAGGGGCTTTCGGCAGTGTCTCCTACGAGCCCTAAAGCTCTGAGATCATTACCTAACAAGACCTTTCCCGGGACGTTTCTCTGAATGCTCACTGGAATCCTGACTGCTGTACCATTTAAAGTAAGATTTACAGGTATTACTGGAAACATACGGAGGGGGCCGTCAGCCAACTTAGTGGGCATCAGAGTAGCTCTGGCAACTTCCTCTGAGTCTACCAAGGTAGAATCCACTACAGTGCGACTGCACCCACTATCCCTAAGAGCTGGAGTATCCACTCCAGTGATCAGCACACTGTCTTTAAAGTAGTGCTTGGTATTATCCGGAATCCTAGCATAAGCCTCTGCGACTTTCGGCTCCCAGGAACCTAGGGACACTAAAACTACCTCAGCCTCTATTCCGCTGGGAAACGAGTCTGAGGAGAAGGATGCTCCTGTAATCTCTTCTTCCTCGTAGGAGGAGAAGGCCAGATTAGCGGAGTGGACCCCCAAAGGTCTAACCTTACACCGGGGATCCCCCTTCACATGGTCAGTTGCTCCACAAGAAAAACAAGCCCCAGTGGGTATGTTTACGTAAGGAGGCTTATTGTAACCAGAGTTCTGTTGCGGAGGCGGACCTCCACTACCCTGTGAGTTCTCTTGTGTCTTACCCTTATTTTTCTTTTTGTGGCCCTTATGGGAAGAAGATTTAGCAGATTCCCCACCCTCCATATCTTTGGACTTTTTCCCTTCCTCCTGCTTACCAGGATGAGTTTTGTCCTTATGGGACACTCGATGTGACACCCATAAATCTGCTGCAATGGCCAGCTTCTTAGGATCTATCTCCTTCGAATCGGCCAAATGCTGCTTAAGCTCCAGGGAAGAAGAACCAAAAATGTGTTCCAGCATGACAAGATTTATCATGCCTTCGAAGGTAGAAACCTTATAACCTTCGACCCAGCCAGTTAAGTTTTTCAAAGATTCAGCGACATAAGATACCCAAGTACCACCTTCCTTTTTCTTATACTCTCGAAAACGCTTTAAATATTGGGCCGGAGTCTTCCCAAACTTTAAAATGAGAGTTTGCTTTAACATTGCGAAATCAGCTCGCTCAGCCTTCGACATTTCCATAATGGCACTACAGCCAGAATGGGGCAGTCTGCTGAGTAACCACGCAATCTTATCAGCATTGTCAACTTTCTGAACTTCGCATGCATACTTAAACGCATTCAGCCAGTCCATAATGTCATTCCGTTCTTCATACACACTGAGCAGATCTTTTGGAAACCGTGGATGAGAGGAGGCCCCAGACCCATGTCCAGGACCCTGGGACCCATTTGCAACCTGAAGCTTGGCCAGTTCCAACTGGTGATCCCTGTCTTTCTGTTTTTCTGCCTGTTCGATTTTTAGTTTGGCTATGCTGAATTCAAGCTCCTGCTGCCTAAACCGCAGCTCTTGCTTCTTGAATTCAAGCATAGCATCCCCATCAACACTGGCAGAGGAAACATTAGACATCTCGTCCTCCCTGTCCTCGTGGTCGCGATGGATCAGTGCAGCGGCAGAACCGTCGGTTCTACCAGTGAGAGCAGCCCCACCACCTTCTGCACTGTCCTCAGAAGTTATAGCGTCAAGCTGCGCTTCTTGCCACGCCACGATTCTTTGGATCATTTCCAATTTAGTGCCTTGAGAGGAAACACCTCTCTCCGCACACATCTTCTTCAATGTTTCTGATTTGGAAGCATTTAAAGTTAACAAGGTATTTGTTTCCATACTGTTTGATAGGACTATGGGCTTTTTAAAGTTATACTACAACAATTCACTACGTGTACTGGTTGGAATAACCTGAAATGCCTTAGTTCGAGCGCAACACTGGATACCCTCAGTCGTATCCCACCGCTGTACACCAATTTGTTAAGACGGATTTCTGAACTCTGTCCTGGTGGCGCAGAAGTTCAGAAGGCCAACCTAATTACTTGGAACAGGGTAACCTCTGGACGAGCCAGACCAATCAAGGTAGCGATCGCGGCGGTCAAGACTAGGTCTCAAGAGGGGTGAGGGTGACTGAAAGCCCGCAATGAGCACACAAAGCAAGAGCGCTTACAAACTACTCCAAACAGTTGTTATATCAAAAATATATACACATTTATTTTAAGGCCTTTAAAATAATGACCGTAGCGAAAAAATCACAATATCACAGTATTAAACCAACACATACCATATCAACACAATATATATACAAATACGACAGTCTTAAGCATTAGAGGCACGAAATGTGTAGTCCACCTGCCAGGGAAGGAAAACAGGCAGTGCGATAACGCTTTAGACTCAGTTCGCCTTCAGAGGCACCTAACTAGATGGAAGTCCGAGCCCTGCGAAGAGTGGAGCCTTGTGCTCAAAGTACCTGCCACGCCGGTGCCAACGGGCAAAAGGAGAAGCTCTTCGGAGGAAGTCAGGCAGTTCGGGTTAGTGCACAGCAGAAGGAGAACAGGTTCCGCAACTCAAGCGCAGCCTCCACAGCGAGCAGAAGCAGAGCGCGAGTACGGCAAAAGGGTGCTGTTTTTACACAGCAAGGAAAAGCAATGGGATACTGCAGGAGGGCGACCAGATCCTAGCTATACTACTCACCGGTCCCCGAAGCAAGCAGACCCAGGCTTCTCCACGTTAGTTTCAGCAGCTGGCAGGTTCAGAAGAGCAGGGAACGCCTCGTAGTCGTGTAGAGCAAAAAGACGTCCCAATCGACGAAACCGGCACAGTTTGTTGCCGCAGCAGGACAACAGAGCGGCCGTGTGTATTCGAGCCAAATGTACACTCCTCCCTTCAGACTTGGGAACGCCAAGTGTACGAAGCGTGGGAGAGTGACAAGGACTCGAAATACAACACAACCTGGCAGCGGTTACAGAGCAGGACTCCCTTGTAAGCTGGTCAGTCAACTGGATGGCCCAGAGACACTTCCGAAGGCTTACTTGGCAGGAGATGATGAAGTCGCCGGGAATAGCTGTTCCTGCTATTCCAAAGGTCGAAGCACCAGTACAGGCCTTCTGGTTCGATCAAAGGAGGAAAGGGTTTCACAGGACGACAGCAGTGCAAAGGAGGATTCCTTCAGCGGGTCACCAGCGATTCCTCGGTCCAGCCTCGTGGTTGCAGGATACTTGGCTCCTGTATTCCTTCGTTCGTGAGAACTCAGGAGATCGACATGGTAGTGGTGTTTCCAGCCCCCTCTTATCCACGGTTCCCTTCGCGCCAAAACGGAGGGGAGCCAATGGGAGATCCGCTCATCAACACACATACCATACGTGGACCAATCACGGACCACGGTGGTCCCAGGCATTCACACCACCCTAGACTCTCTGGCACCCAGGATGCGTATTGGGACCAGACATCCCAGCCCACACCCTGGAGGCACACAAACGACATGTAGAAGCCTGCGAAAGCAACCACGTTTCGCGGGAAAGTACATGCCCAAATAAGGAAGGCCCCGGGTCGCTCGACCTGGGGAAGGTGAAGGGAGCAAGACGGTCAGTGGACAAGACAAAGGAGCCTCGTGGTCTGGCCATTTTGGGAGCCAGGCCACCATTTTGGGTTCAGTGCGAAAAACGTGCTCAGAACGCCAAAAGGAGCTCAAAATAAACAAAATGATCGCTGCCACCATTCCAGTCCCTGAATGACTTGCACCGATCAAATACCATCCTAAAAGAGTATCTAGGGCCTGTAGAAGGCTAGAGACCCAAGAGAGCTGTAACTTAGCTTACAGTGCCCTCTTGTGTCATGTTGCTCTAAAGCCGCAACATGATAAAAGAAACTACGGGAAACAGCGTTCCCCGGTACTGACTGTCTTAAGGGCATGTCAGTTTCCCCGTAAGAAAGGAGCGAAAGCCCAGAGGAGTGCGGCAGAAGGCTGCACTTCTCTGGCAAAGTCAAGAACAAGGTGAAAACAACAGCAAAAAGTTTAGGGGTTGCCACATGGAAGGAAAATTACCTACAATTACGAAATCTTTCCTAACAGTTGGATATTCCCATCTCATGTTATAGGAAGGGTCTCAGGTTTGGTATTAGAAGCATTGAGATATCACATCTCATGCTATAGGAAGGGTCTCAGGATTGGAATGGGAAGGACTTGGATATCACATCTCATGCTATAGGGAGGGTCTCAAGTTTGATATTAGAAGCTTTGAGATATCACATCTCATGATATCGGAAGGGTCTCAGGATTGGAATGGGAAGGAGTTGGATATCACATCTCATGATAAAGGAAGGGTCTAAGGTTTGGAAGGGGAAGGATTTGGATATCACATCTCATGTTATATTACGGGTCTCATGTTTGGTATTAGAAGCATTGAGATATCAAGTCTCAGAGTATAGGAAGGGTCTCAGAATTGGAATGGGAAGGAGTTGGATATCACATCTCAAGCTATAGGAAGGGTCTCAGGATTGGAATGGGAAGGACTTGGATATCACATCTCATGCTATAGGAAGGCTCTCAGGTTTGGAAGGGGAAAGAGTTGGATATCACATTTCATGTTAGAGGTAGGATCTCAGGTTTGGTATTAGAGGCATTGAGATATCACATCTCATGCTATCAGAAGGGTCTCAGGAATGGAATGGGAAGGAGTTGGATATCACATCTCATGCTAAAGGGAGGGTCTCAGGTTTGGAAGGGGAAGGATTTGGGTATCACATCTCATGTTATAGGAAGGATCTCAAGTTTGGTATTAGAAGCATTGAGATATCACATCTCATGCTATCGGAAGGATCTCAGGTTTGGTATTAGAAGCATTGAGATATCACATCTCATGCTATCAGAAGGGTCTCAGGATTGGAATAGGAAGGAGTTGGATATTACATCTCATGCTAAAGGGAGGGTCTCAGGTTTGGAAGGGGAAGGATTTGGATATCACATCTCATGTTATCGGAAGGATCTCACGTTTGGTATTAGAAGTATTGAGATATCATATCTCATGCTATAGGAAGGGTTTCAGGATTGGAATGGGAAGGAGTTGGATATCACATCTCATGCTATAGGTAGGGTCTCAAGTTTGATATTAGAAGCATTGAGATATCACATCTCATGCTATAGGAAGGGTCTGAGGATTGGAATGGGAAGGAGCTGGATATCACATCTCATGCTAAAGGAAGGGTCTCAGGTTTGGAACGGGAAGGATTTGGATATCACATCTCATGTCATAGGAAGGGTCTCAGGTTTGGTATAAGCATTGAGATATCACATCTCTGCTATCGGAAGTGTCTCAGGATTGGAATGGGAAGGAGTTGGATATCCCATCTCATGTTATAGGACGGGTCTCAGGTTTGTTATTAGAATCATTGAGATATCATATTGCATGCTGTAGGAAGGGTCTAAGGGTTGGAATGTGAAGGACTTGGATATCACATCTCATGCTATAGATAGGCTCTTAGGTTTGGAAAGGGAAGGAGTTGGATATCACATTTCATGTTAGAGGAAGGATCTCAGGTTTGGTATTAGAAGCATTGAGATATCACATCTCATGCTATAGGAAGGGTCTCAGGATTGGAATGGGAAGCAGTTGGATATCACATCTCATGCTATAGGAAGGGTCTCAGGTTTGGTATAAGCATTGAGATATCACATCTCATGCTATAGGACGGGTCTCAGGATTGGAATGGAAGGAGTTGGATATCACATCTCATGTTATAGGAAGGATCTCAGGTTTGGTATTAGAAGCATTGAGACATCACATCTCATGCTATAGGAAGGGTCTCAGGGTTGGAATGGGAAGGAGTTGGATATCACATCTCATCCAATAGGAAGGGTCTCAGGTTTGTAATGGGAAGGAATTGGATATCACATCTCATGTTATAGGAAGGATCTCAGGTTTGGTATTAGAAGCATTGAGATATCACATCTCATGCTATCGGAAGGATCTCAGGTTTGGTATTAGAAGCATTGAGATATCACATCTCATGCTATCAGAAGGGTCTCAGGATTGGAATAGGAAGGAGTTGGATATTACATCTCATGCTAAAGGGAGGGTCTCAGGTTTGGAAGGGGAAGGATTTGGATATCACATCTCATGTTATCGGAAGGATCTCACGTTTGGTATTAGAAGTATTGAGATATCATATCTCATGCTATAGGAAGGGTCTCAGGATTGGAATGGGAAGGAGTTGGATATCACATCTCATGCTATAGGGAGGGTCTCAGGATTGGAATGGGAAGGACTTAGATATCACATATCATGCCATAGGGAGGGTCTCAGTTTTGATATTAGAAGCATTGAGATATCACATCTCATGCTATCGGAAGTGTCTCAGGATTGGAATGGGAAGGAGCTGGATATCACATCTCATGCTAAAGGAAGGGTCTCAGGTTTGGAACGGGAAGGATTTGGATATCACATCTCATGTTATAGGAAGGGTCTCAGGTTTGGTATAAGCATTGAGATATCACATCTCTGCTATCGGAAGTGTCTCAGGATTGGAATGGGAAGGAGTTGGATATCCCATCTCATGTTATAGGACGGGTCTCAGGTTTGTTATTAGAATCATTGAGATATCATATTGCATGCTGTAGGAAGGGTCTAAGGGTTGGAATGGGAAGGAGTTTGATATCACATCTCATGCTATAGGGAGGGTCTCAGGATTGGAATGGGAAGGACTTAGATATCACATTTCATGTTAGAGGAAGGATCTCAGGTTTGGTATTAGAAGCATTGAGATTTCACATCTCATGCTATAGGAAGGGTCTCAGGATTGGAATGGGAAGCAGTTGGATATCACATCTCATGCTATAGGAAGGGTCTCAGGGTTGGTATAAGCATTGAGATATCACATCTCATGCTATAGGACGGGTCTCAGGATTGGAATGGAAGGAGTTGGATATCACATCTCATGTTATAGGAAGGATCTCAGGTTTGGTATTAGAAGCATTGAGACATCACATCTCATGCTATAGGAAGGTTCTCAGTGTTGGAATGGGAAGGAGTTGGATATCACATCTCATCCAATAGGAAGGGTCTCAGGTTTGGAATGGGAAGGAATTGGATATCACATCTCATGTTATAGGAAGGATCTCAGGTTTGGTATTAGAAGCATTGAGATATCACATCTCATGCTATAGGAAGGGTCTCAGGATTGGAATGTGAAGGATTTGGATATCACATCTCATGCTAAAGGAAGGGTCTCAGGTTTGGTAGAAGCATTGAGACATCACGTCTCTGCTATCGGAAGGGTCTCAGGATTGGATTGGGAAGGAGTTGGATATCCCTTCTCATGCTATAGGAAGGGTCTCAGGATTTGAATGGCAAGGAGTTGGATATCACATCTCATGCCATAGGAAGGGTCTCAGGTTTGGTATAAGCATTGAGATATCACATCTCTGCTATCGGAAGGGTCTCAGGATTGGATTGGGAAGGAGTTGGATATACCTTCTCATGCTATAGGAAGTGTCTCAGGTTGGAATGGGAAGGAGTTGGATATCACATCTCATGTTATAGGAAGGGTCTCAGGATTGGAATGGGAAGGATTTGGATATCACATCTCTTGCTATAGGAAGGGTCTCAGGATTGGAATGGGTAGGAGTTGGATATTACTTTCTTGCTATAGGAAGGGTCTCATGTTTGGAATGGGAAGGAGTTGGATATCACATATGCTATAGTTAGTGTCTCAGGTTTGGAACGGGAAGGAGTTGGATATCACATCTCATGTTATAGGAAGGGTCTCAGGTTTGGTATAAGCATTGAGATATCACATCTCTGCTATCGGAAGCGGCTCAGGATTGGAATGGGAAGGAGTTGGATATCCCATCTCATGTTATAGGAAGAGTCTCTGGTTTGGTATTAGAATCATTGAGATATCACATCGCATGCTGTAGGAAGGGTCTAAGGATTGGAATGGGATGGACTTGGATATCACATCTCATGCTATAGGTAGGCTCTCAGGTTTGGTATAAGCATTGAGATATCACATCTCATGCTATAGGAAGGGTCTCAGGATTGGAATGGGAAGGAATTGGATATCACATCTCATGCTATAGGAAGGGTCTCAGATTTGGTATAAGCATTGAGATATCACATCTCATGCTAAAGGAAGGGTCTCAGGATTGGAATGGGAAGGAGTTGTATATGACATCTCAGGCCATAGGAAGGTTCTCAGGTTTGGTATAAGCATTGAGATATCACATCTCTGCTATCGGAAAGGTCTCAGGATTGGAATGGGAAGGAGTTGGATATCCCATCTCATGTTATAGGAAGGGTCTCAGGTTTGGTATTAGAAGCATAGAGATATCACATCTCATGCTATAGGAAGGGTCTCAGGATTGGAATGGGAAGGACTTGGATGTCACATCTCATGCTATAGGAAGGGTCTCAGATTTGGTATAAGCATTGAGATATCACATCTCATGCTAAAGGAAGGGTCTCAGGATTGGAATGGGAAGGAGTTGTATATGACATCTCAGGCCATAGGAAGGTTCTCAGGTTTGGTATAAGCATTGAGATATCACATCTCTGCTATCGGAAAGGTCTCAGGATTGGAATGGGAAGGAGTTGGATATCCCATCTCATGTTATAGGAAGGGTCTCAGGTTTGGTATTAGAAGCATAGAGATATCACATCTCATGCTATAGGAAGGGTCTCAGGATTGGAATGGGAAGGACTTGGATGTCACATCTCATGCTATAGGGAGGATCTCAAGTTTGATATTAGAAGCATTGAGATAACAAATCTCATGATATCGGAAGGGTCTCAGGATTGGAATGGGAAGGAGTTGGATATCACATCTCATGATAAAGGAAGAGTCTAAGGTTTGGAAGGGGAAGGATTTGGATATCACATCTCATGTTATAGGACGGGTCTCAGGTTTGGTATTAGAAGCATTGAGATATCAAGTCTCATGGTATAAGAAGGGTCTCAGAATTGGAATGGGAAGGAGTTGGATATCACACCTCAAGCTATAGGAAGGGTCTCAGGATTGGAATGGGAAGGAGTTTGATATCACATCTCATGCCATAGTATGGGTCTCAGGTTTGGTATAAGCATTGAGATATCACATCTCATGCTATAGGACGGGTCTCAGGATTGGAATGGAAGGAGTTGGATATCACATCTCATGTTATAGGAAGGATCTCAGGTTTGGTATTAGAAGCATTGAGACATCACATCTCATGCTATAGGAAGGTTCTCAGTGTTGGAATGGGAAGGAGTTGGATATCACATCTCATCCAATAGGAAGGGTCTCAGGTTTGGAATGGGAAGGAATTGGATATCACATCTCATGTTATAGGAAGGATCTCAGGTTTGGTATTAGAAGCATTGAGATATCACATCTCATGCTATAGGAAGGGTCTCAGGATTGGAATGTGAAGGATTTGGATATCACATCTCATGCTAAAGGAAGGGTCTCAGGTTTGGTAGAAGCATTGAGACATCACGTCTCTGCTATCGGAAGGGTCTCAGGATTGGATTGGGAAGGAGTTGGATATCCCTTCTCATGCTATAGGAAGGGTCTCAGGATTTGAATGGCAAGGAGTTGGATATCACATCTCATGCCATAGGAAGGGTCTCAGGTTTGGTATAAGCATTGAGATATCACATCTCTGCTATCGGAAGGGTCTCAGGATTGGATTGGGAAGGAGTTGGATATCCCTTCTCATGCTATAGGAAGTGTCTCAGGTTGGAATGGGAAGGAGTTGGATATCATATCTCATGTTATAGGAAGGGTCTCAGGATTGGAATGGGAAGGATTTGGATATCACATCTCTTGCTATAGGAAGGGTCTCAGGATTGGAATGGGTAGGAGTTGGATATTACTTTCTTGCTATAGGAAGGGTCTCATGTTTGGAATGGGAAGGAGTTGGATATCACATATGCTATAGTTAGTGTCTCAGGTTTGGAACGGGAAGGAGTTGGATATCACATCTCATGTTATAGGAAGGGTCTCAGGTTTGGTATAAGCATTGAGATATCACATCTCTGCTATCGGAAGCGGCTCAGGATTGGAATGGGAAGGAGTTGGATATCCCATCTCATGTTATAGGAAGAGTCTCTGGTTTGGTATTAGAATCATTGAGATATCACATCGCATGCTGTAGGAAGGGTCTAAGGATTGGAATGGGATGGACTTGGATATCACATCTCATGCTATAGGTAGGCTCTCAGGTTTGGTATAAGCATTGAGATATCACATCTCATGCTATAGGAAGGGTCTCAGGATTGGAATGGGAAGGAATTGGATATCACATCTCATGCTATAGGAAGGGTCTCAGATTTGGTATAAGCATTGAGATATCACATCTCATGCTAAAGGAAGGGTCTCAGGATTGGAATGGGAAGGAGTTGTATATGACATCTCAGGCCATAGGAAGGTTCTCAGGTTTGGTATAAGCATTGAGATATCACATCTCTGCTATCGGAAAGGTCTCAGGATTGGAATGGGAAGGAGTTGGATATCCCATCTCATGTTATAGGAAGGGTCTCAGGTTTGGTATTAGAAGCATAGAGATATCACATCTCATGCTATAGGAAGGGTCTCAGGATTGGAATGGGAAGGACTTGGATGTCACATCTCATGCTATAGGAAGGGTCTCAGATTTGGTATAAGCATTGAGATATCACATCTCATGCTAAAGGAAGGGTCTCAGGATTGGAATGGGAAGGAGTTGTATATGACATCTCAGGCCATAGGAAGGTTCTCAGGTTTGGTATAAGCATTGAGATATCACATCTCTGCTATCGGAAAGGTCTCAGGATTGGAATGGGAAGGAGTTGGATATCCCATCTCATGTTATAGGAAGGGTCTCATGTTTGGTATTAGAAGCATAGAGATATCACATCTCATGCTATAGGAAGGGTCTCAGGATTGGAATGGGAAGGACTTGGATGTCACATCTCATGCTATAGGGAGGATCTCAAGTTTGATATTAGAAGCATTGAGATAACAAATCTCATGATATCGGAAGGGTCTCAGGATTGGAATGGGAAGGAGTTGGATATCACATCTCATGATAAAGGAAGAGTCTAAGGTTTGGAAGGGGAAGGATTTGGATATCACATCTCATGTTATAGGACGGGTCTCAGGTTTGGTATTAGAAGCATTGAGATATCAAGTCTCATGGTATAAGAAGGGTCTCAGAATTGGAATGGGAAGGAGTTGGATATCACACCTCAAGCTATAGGAAGGGTCTCAGGATTGGAATGGGAAGGAGTTTGATATCACATCTCATGCCATAGTATGGGTCTCAGGTTTGGTAGAAGCATTGGGATATCACATCTCATACTATCGGAAGGGTATCAGTATTGGATTTGGAAGAAGTTGGATATCCCATCTCATGCTATAGGAAGGGTCTCAGGTTGGAATGGGAAGGAGTTGGATATCACATTTCATGTTATAGGAAGGGTCTCAGGATTGGAATGGGAAGGACTTGGATATCATATCTCATGCTATAGGACGGGTCTCAGGTTTGTTATTAGAATCATTGAAATATCATATTGCATGCTGTAGGAAGGGTCTAAGGATTGGAATGGGAAGGACCTGGATATCACATCTCATGCTATAGATAGGCTCTTAGGTTTGGAAAGGGAAGGAGTTGGATATCACATTTCATGTTAGAGGAAGGATCTCAGGTTTGGTATTAGAAGCATTGAGATATCACATCTCATGCTATAGGAAGGGTCTCAGGATTGGAATGGGAAGTAGTTGGATATCACATCTCATGCTATAGGAAGGGTCTCAGGTTTGGTATAAGCATTGAGATATCACATCTCATGCTATAGGACGGGTCTGAGGATTGGAATGGAAGGAGTTGGATATCACATCTCATGTTATAGGAAGGATCTCAGGTTTGGTATTAGAAGCATTGAGATATCACATCTCATGCTATAGGAAGGGTCTCAGGATTGGAATGGGAAGTAGTTGGATATCACATCTCATGCTATAGGAAGGGTCTCAGGTTTGGTATAAGCATTGAGATATCACATCTCATGCTATATGACGGGTCTCAGGGTTGGAATGGGAAGGAGTTGGATATCACAACTCATCCAATAGGAAGGGTCTCAGGTTTGGAATGGGAAGGAATTGGATATCACATCTCATGTTATAGGAAGGATCTCAGGTTTGGTATTAGAAGCATTGAGATATCACATCTCATGCTATAGGAAGGGTCTCAGGATTGGAATGTGAAGGATTTGGATATCACATCTCATGCTAAAGGAAGGGTCTCAGGTTTGGTAGAAGCATTGAGATATCACGTCTCTGCTATCGGAAGGTTCTCAGGATTGGATTGGGAAGGAGTTGGATATCCCTTCTCATGCTATAGGAAGGGTCTCAGGATTTGAATGGCAAGGAGTTGGATATCACATCTCATGCCATAGGAAGGGTCTCAGGTTTGGTATAAGCATTGAGATATCACATCTCTGCTATCGGAAGGGTCTCAGGATTGGAATGGGAAGGAGTTGGTGTTAAGACGGATTTCTGAACTCTGTCCTGGTGGCGCAGAAGTTCAGAAGGCCAACCTAATTACTTGGAACAGGGTAACCTCTGGACGAGCCAGACCAATCAAGGTAGCGATCGCGGCGGTCAAGACTAGGTCTCAAGAGGGGTGAGGGTGACTGAAAGCCCGCAATGAGCACACAAAGCAAGAGCGCTTACAAACTACTCCAAACAGTTGTTATATCAAAAATATATACACATTTATTTTAAGGCCTTTAAAATAATGACCGTAGCGAAAAAATCACAATATCACAGTATTAAACCAACACATACCATATCAACACAATATATATACAAATACGACAGTCTTAAGCATTAGAGGCACGAAATGTGTAGTCCACCTGCCAGGGAAGGAAAACAGGCAGTGCGATAACGCTTTAGACTCAGTTCGCCTTCAGAGGCACCTAACTAGATGGAAGTCCGAGCCCTGCGAAGAGTGGAGCCTTGTGCCCAAAGTACCTGCCACGCCGGTGCCAACGGGCAAAAGGAGAAGCTCTTCAGAGGAAGTCAGGCAGTTCAGGTTAGTGCACAGCAGAAGGAGAACAGGTTCCGCAACTCAAGCGCAGCCTCCACAGCGAGCAGAAGCAGAGCGCGAGTACGGCAAAAGGGTGCTGTTTTTACACAGCAGGGAAAAGCAATGGGATACTGCAGGAGGGCGACCAGATCCTAGCTATACTACTCACCGGTCCCCGAAGCAAGCAGACCCAGGCTTCTCCACGTTAGTTTCAGCAGCTGGCAGGTTCAGAAGAGCAGGGAACGCCTCGTAGTCGTGTAGAGCAAAAAGACGTCCCAATCGACGAAACCGGCACAGTTTGTTGCTGCAGCAGGACAACGGAGCGGCCGTGTGTATTCGAGCCAAATGTACACTCCTCCCTTCAGACTTGGGAACGCCAAGTGTACGAAGCGTGGGAGAGTGACAAGGACTCGAAATACAACACAACCTGGCGGCGGTTACAGAGCAGGACTCCCTTGTAAGATGGTCAGTCAACTGGATGGCCCAGAGACACTTCCGAAGGCTTACTTGGCAGGAGATGATGAAGTCGCCGGGAATAGCTGTTCCTGCTATTCCAAAGGTCGAAGCACCAGTACAGGCCTTCTGGTTCGATCAAAGGAGGAAAGGGTTTCACAGGACGACAGCAGTGCAAAGGAGGATTCCTTCAGCGGGTCACCAGCGATTCCTCGGTCCAGCCTCGTGGTTGCAGGATACTTGGCTCCTGTATTCCTTCGTTCGTGAGAACTCAGGAGATCGACATGGTAGTGGTGTTTCCAGTCCACTCTTATCCACGGTTCCCTTCGCGCCAAAACGGAGGGGAGCCAATGGGAGATCCGCTCATCAACACACATACCATACGTGGACCAATCACGGACCACGGTGGTCCCAGGCATTCACACCACCCTAGACTCTCTGGCACCCAGGATGTGTATTGGGACCAGACATCCCAGCCCACACCCTGGAGGCACACAAACGACATGTAGAAGCCCGCGAAAGCAACCACGTTTCGCGGGAAAGTACATGCCCAAATAAGGAAGGCCCCGGGTCGCTCGACCTGGGGAAGGTGAAGGGAGCAAGACGGTCAGTGGACAAGACAAAGGAGCCTCGTGGTCTGGCCATTTTGGGAGCCAGGCCACCATTTTGGGTTCAGTGCGAAAAACGTGCTCAGAACGCCAAAAGGAGCTCAAAATAAACAAAACGATCGCTGCCACCATTCCAGTCCCTGAATGACTTGCACCGATCAAATACCATCCTAAAAGAGTATCTAGGGCCTGTAGAAGGCTAGAGACCCAAGAGAGCTGTAATTTAGCTTACAGTGCCCTCTTGTGTCATGTTGCACTAAAGCCGCAACACGATAAAAGAAACTACGGGAAACAGCGTTCCCCGGTACTGACTGTCTTAAGGGCATGTCAGTTTCCCCGTAAGAAAGGCGCGAAAGCCCAGAGGAGTGCGGCAGAAGGCTGCACTTCTCTGGCAAAGTCAAGAACAAGGTGAAAACAACAGCAAAAAGATTAGGGGTTGCCACATGGAAGGAAAATTACCTACAATTACGAAATCTTTCCTAACAGTTGGATATTCCCATCTCATGTTATAGGAAGGGTCTCAGGTTTGGTATTAGAAGCATTGAGATATCACATCTCATGCTATAGGAAGGGTCTCAGGATTGGAATGGGAAGGACTTGGATATCACATCTCATGCTATAGGGAGGGTCTCAAGTTTGATATTAGAAGCTTTGAGATATCACATCTCATGATATCGGAAGGGTCTCAGGATTGGAATGGGAAGGAGTTGGATATCACATCTCATGATAAAGGAAGGGTCTAAGGTTTGGAAGGGGAAGGATTTGGATATCATATCTCATGTTATATTACGGGTCTCATGTTTGGTATTCGAAGCATTGAGATATCAAGTCTCAGAGTATAGGAAGGGTCTCAGAATTGGAATGGGAAGGAGTTGGATATCACATCTCAAGCTATAGGAAGGGTCTCAGGATTGGAATGGGAAGGACTTGGATATCACATCTCATGCTATAGGAAGGCTCTCAGGTTTGGAAGGGGAAAGAGTTGGATATCACATTTCATGTTAGAGGTAGGATCTCAGGTTTGGTATTAGAGGCATTGAGATATCACATCTCATGCTATCAGAAGGGTCTCAGGAATGGAATGGGAAGGAGTTGGATATCACATCTCATGCTAAAGGGAGGGTCTCAGGTTTGGAAGGGGAAGGATTTGGATATCACATCTCATGTTATAGGAAGGATCTCAGGTTTGGTATTAGAAGCATTGAGATATCACATCTCATGCTATCGGAAGGATCTCAGGTTTGGTATTAGAAGTATTGAGATATCATATCTCATGCTATAGGAAGGGTCTCAGGATTGGAATGGGAAGGAGTTGGATATCACATCTCATGCTATAGGAAGTGTCTCAGGATTGGAATGGGAAGGACTTGGATATCACATCTCATGCTATAGGTAGGGTCTCAAGTTTGATATTAGAAGCATTGAGATATCACATCTCATGCTATAGGAAGGGTCTGAGGATTGGAATGGGAAGGAGTTGGATATCACATCTCATGCTATGGGAAGGGTCTCAGGTTTGGTATAAGCAGTGAGATATCACATCTCATGCTATAGGAAGTGTCTCAGGATTGGAATGGGAAGGAGTTGGATATCACATCTCATGTTATAGGAAGGGTCTCAGGTTTGGTATAAGCATTGAGATATCACATCTCTGCTATCGGAAGGGTCTCAGGATTGGAATGGGAAGGAGTTGGATATTCCCATCTCATGTTATAGGAAGGGTCTCAGGTTTGGTATTAGAAGCATTGAGATATCACATCTCATGCTATAGGAAGGGTCTCAGGATTGGAATGGGAAGGAGTTGGATATTCCCATCTCATGTTATAGGAAGGGTCTCAGGTTTGGTATTAGAAGCATTGAGATATCACATCTCATGCTATAGGAAGGGTCTCAGGATTGGAATGGGAAGGACTTGGATATCACATCTCATGTTATAGGAAGGATCTCAGGTTTGGTATTAGAAGCATTGAGATATCACATCTCATGCTATCAGAAGGGTCTCAGGAATGGAATGGGAAGGAGTTGGATATCACATCTCATGCTAAAGGGAGGGTCTCAGGTTTGGAAGGGGAAGGATTTGGATATCACATCTCATGTTATAGGAAGGATCTCAGGTTTGGTATTAGAAGCATTGAGATATCACATCTCATGCTATCGGAAGGATCTCAGGTTTGGTATTAGAAGCATTGAGATATCACATCTCATGCTATCAGAAGAGTCTCAGGATTGGAATAGGAAGGAGTTGGATATCACATCTCATGCTAAAGGGAGGGTCTCAGGTTTGGAAGGGGAAGGATTTGGATATCACATCTCATGTTATCGGAAGGATCTCACGTTTGGTATTAGAAGTATTGAGATATCATATCTCATGCTATAGGAAGGGTCTCAGGATTGGAATGGGAAGGAGTTGGATATCACATCTCATGCTATAGGGAGGGTCTCAGGATTGGAATGGGAAGGACTTAGATATCACATATCATGCTATAGGGAGGGTCTCAGTTTTGATATTAGAAGCATTGAGATATCACATCTCATGCTATCGGAAGTGTCTCAGGATTGGAATGGGAAGGTGCTGGATATCACATCTCATGCTAAAGGAAGGGTCTCAGGTTTGGAACGGGAAGGATTTGGATATCACATCTCATGTTATAGGAAGGGTCTCAGGTTTGGTATAAGCATTGAGATATCACATCTCTGCTATCGGAAGTGTCTCAGGATTGGAATGGGAAGGAGTTGGATATCCCATCTCATGTTATAGGACGGGTCTCAGGTTTGTTATTAGAATCATTGAGATATCATATTGCATGCTGTAGGAAGGGTCTAAGGGTTGGAATGGGAAGGACTTGGATATCACATCTCATGCTATAGATAGGCTCTTAGGTTTGGAAAGGGAAGGAGTTGGATATCACATTTCATGTTAGAGGAAGGATCTCAGGTTTGGTATTAGAAGCATTGAGATATCACATCTCATGCTATAGGAAGGGTCTCAGGATTGGAAAGGGAAGCAGTTGGATATAACATCTCATGCTATAGGAAGGGTCTCAGGTTTGGTATAAGCATTGAGATATCACATCTCATGCTATAGGACGGGTCTCAGGATTGGAATGGAAGGAGTTGGATATCACATCTCATGTTATAGGAAGGATCTCAGGTTTGGTATTAGAAGCATTGAGACATCACATCTCATGCTATAGGAAGGGTCTCAGGGTTGGAATGGGAAGGAGTTGGATATCACATCTCATCGAATAGGAAGGGTCTCATGTTTGGAATGGGAAGGAATTGGATATCACATCTCATGTTATAGGAAGGATCTCAGGATTGGTATTAGAAGCATTGAGATATCACATCTCATGCTATAGGAAGGGTCTCAGGATTGGAATGTGAAGGATTTGGATATCACATCTCATGCTAAAGGAAGGGTCTCAGGTTTGGTAGAAGCATTGAGATATCACGTCTCTGCTATCGAAAGGGTCTCAGGATTGGATTGGGAAGGAGTTGGATATCACATCTCATGCCATAGGAAGGGTCTCAGGTTTGGTATAAGCATTGAGATATCACATCTCTGCTATCGGAAGAGTCTCAGGATTGGATTGGGAAGGAGTTGGATATCCCTTCTCATGCTATAGGAAGTGTCTCAGGTTGGAATGGGAAGGAGTTGGATATCACATCTCATGTTATAGGAAGGGTCTCAGGATTGGAATGGGAAGGATTTGGATATCACATCTCTTGCTATAGGAAGGGTCTCAGGATTGGAATGGGTAGAGTTGGATATTACTTTCTTGCTATAGGAAGGGTCTCATGTTTGGAATGGGAAGGAGTTGGATATCACATATGCTATAGTTAGTGTCTCAGGTTTGGAACGGGAAGGAGTTGGATATCACATCTCATGTTATAGGAAGGGTCTCAGGTTTGGTATAAGCATTGAGATATCACATCTCTGCTATCGGAAGCGGCTCAGGATTGGAATGGGAAGGAGTTGGATATCCCATCTCATGTTATAGGAAGAGTCTCTGGTTTGGTATTAGAATCATTGAGATATCACATCGCATGCTGTAGGAAGGGTCTAAGGATTGGAATGGGATGGACTTGGATATCACATCTCATGCTATAGGTAGGCTCTCAGGTTTGGTATAAGCATTGAGATATCACATCTCATGCTATAGGAAGGGTCTCAGGATTGGAATGGGAAGGAATTGGATATCACATCTCATGCTATAGGAAGGGTCTCAGATTTGGTATAAGCATTGAGATATCACATCTCAAGCTAAAGGAAGGGTCTCAGGATTGGAATGGGAAGGAGTTGTATATGACATCTCAGGCCATAGGAAGGTTCTCAGGTTTGGTATAAGCATTGAGATATCACATCTCTGCTATCGGAAGGGTCTCAGGATTGGAATGGGAAGGAGTTGGATATCCCATCTCATGTTATAGGAAGGGTCTCAGGTTTGGTATTAGAAGCATAGAGATATCACATCTCATGCTATAGGAAGGGTCTCAGGATTTGAATGGCAAGGAGTTGAATATCACATCTCATGCCATAGGATGGGTCTCAGGTTTGGTATAAACATTGAGATATCACATCTCTGCTATCGGAAGGGTCTCAGGATTGGATTGGGAAGGAGTTGGATATCCCTTCTCATGCTATAGGAAGTGTCTCAGGTTGGAATGGGAAGGAGTTGGATATCACATCTCATGTTATAGGAAGGGTCTCAGGATTGGAATATGAAGGATTTGGATATCACATCTCTTGCTATAGGAAGGGTCTCAGGATTGGAATGGGTAGGAGTTGGATATTACTTTCTTGCTATAGGAAGGGTCTCATGTTTGGAATGGGAAGGAGTTGGATATCACATATGCTATAGTTAGTGTCTCAGGTTTGGAACGGGAAGGAGTTGGATATCACATCTCATGTTATAGGAAGGGTCTCAGGTTTGGTATAAGCATTGAGATATCACATCTCTGCTATCGGAAGCGGCTCAGGATTGGAATGGGAAGGAGTTGGATATCCCATCTCATGTTATAGGAAGAGTCTCTGGTTTGGTATTAGAATCATTGAGATATCACATCGCATGCTGTAGGAAGGGTCTAAGGATTGGAATGGGATGGACTTGGATATCACATCTCATGCTATAGGTAGGCTCTCAGGTTTGGTATAAGCATTGAGATATCACATCTCATGCTATAGGCAGGGTCTCAGGATTGGAATGGGAAGGAATTGGATATCACATCTCATGCTATAAGAAGGGTCTCAGATTTGGTATAAGCATTGAGATATCACATCTCATGCTAAAGGAAGGGTCTCAGGATTGGAATGGGAAGGAGTTGTATATGACATCTCAGGCCATAGGAAGGTTCTCAGGTTTGGTATAAGCATTGAGATATCACATCTCTGCTATCGGAAGGGTCTCAGGATTGGAATGGGAAGGAGTTGGATATCCCATCTCATGTTATAGGAAGGGTCTCAGGTTTGGTATTAGAAGCATAGAGATATCACATCTCATGCTATAGGAAGGGTCTCAGGATTGGAATGGGAAGGACTTGGATATCACATCTCATGCTATAGGGAGGGTCTCAAGTTTGATATTAGAAGCATTGAGATAACAAATCTCATGATATCGGAAGGGTCTCAGGATTGGAATGGGAAGGAGTTGGATATCACATCTCATGATAAAGGAAGGGTCTAAGGTTTGGAAGGGGAAGGATTTGGATATCACATCTCATGTTATAGGACGGGTCTCAGGTTTGGTATTAGAAGCATTGAGATATCAAGTCTCATGGTATAAGAAGGGTCTCAGAATTGGAATGGGAAGGAGTTGGATATCACACCTCAAGCTATAGGAAGGGTCTCAGGATTGGAATGGGAAGGAGTTTGATATCACATCTCATGCCATAGTATGGGTCTCAGGTTTGGTAGAAGCATTGGGATATCACATCTCATGGTATCGGAAGGGTATCAGTATTGGATTTGGAAGAAGTTGGATATCCCATCTCATGCTATAGGAAGGGTCTCAGGTTGGAATGGGAAGGAGTTGGATATCACATTTCATGTTATAGGAAGGGTCTCAGGATTGGAATGGGAAGGACTTGGATATCATATCTCATGCTATAGGACGGGTCTCAGGTTTTTTTTTAGAATCATTGAGATATCATATTGCATGCTGTAGGAAGGGTCTAAGGATTGGAATGGGAAGGACTTGGATATCACATCTCATGCTATAGATAGGCTCTTAGGTTTGGAAAGGGAAGGAGTTGGATATCACATCTCATGTTATAGGAAGGATCTCAGGTTTGGTATTAGAAGCATTGAGACATCACATCTCATGCTATAGGAAGGGTCTCAGGGTTGGAATGGGAAGGAGTTGGATATCACATCTCATCCAATAGGAAGGGTCTCAGGTTTGGAATGGGAAGGAATTGGATATCACATCTCATGTTATAGGAAGGATCTCAGGTTTGGTATTAGAAGCATTGAGATATCACATCACATGCTATAGGAAGGGTCTCAGGATTGGGATGTGAAGGATTTGGATATCACATCTCATGCTAAAGGAAGGGTCTCAGGTTTGGTAGAAGCAATGAGATATCACGTCTCTGCTATCGGAAGGGTCTCAGGATTGGATTGGGAAGGAGTTGGATATCCCTTCTCATGCTATAGGAAGGGTCTCAGGATTTGAATGGCAAGGAGTTGGATATCACATCTCATGCCATAGGAAGGGTCTCAGGTTTGGTATAAGCATTGAGATATCACATCTCTGCTATCGGAAGGGTCTCAGGATTGGAATGGGAAGGAGTTGGATATTCCCATCTCATGTTATAGGAAGGGTCTCAGGTTTGGTATTAGAAGCATTGAGATATCACATCTCATGCTATAGGAAGGGTCTCAGGATTGGAATGGGAACGACTTGGATATCACATCTCATGCTATAGGGAGGGTCTCAAGTTTGATATTAGAAGCTTTGAGATATCACATCTCATGATATCGGAAGGGTCTCAGGATTGGAATGGGAAGGAGTTGGATATCACAACTCATGATAAAGGAAGGGTCTAAGGTTTGGAAGGGGAAGGATTTGGATATCACATCTCATGTTATATTACGGGTCTCAGGTTTGGTATTAGAAGCATTGAGATATCAAGTCTCAGAGTATAGGAAGGGTCTCAGAATTGGAATGGGAAGGAGTTGGATATCACATCTCAAGCTATAGGAAGGGTCTCAGGATTGGAATGGAAAGGACTTGGATATCACATCTCATGCTATAGGAAGGCTCTCAGGTTTGGAAGGGGAAAGAGTTGGATATCACATTTCAAGTTAGAGGTAGGATCTCAGGTTTGGTATTAGAGGCATTGAGATATCACATCTCATGCTATCAGAAGGGTCTCAGGAATGGAATGGGAAGGAGTTGGATATCACATCTCATGCTAAAGGGAGGGTCTCAGGTTTGGAAGGGGAAGGATTTGGATATCACATCTCATGTTATAGGAAGGATCTCAGGTTTGGTATTAGAAGCATTGAGATATCACATCTCATGCTATCGGAAGGATCTCAGGTTTGGTATTAGAAGCATTGAGATATCACATCTCATGCTATCAGAAGGGTCTCAGGATTGGAATGGGAAGGAGTTGGATATCACATCTCATGCTAAAGGGAGGGTCTCAGGTTTGGAAGGGGAAGGATTTGGATATCACATCTCATGTTATCGGAAGGATCTCACGTTTGGTATTAGAAGTATTGAGATATCATATCTCATGCTATAGGAAGGGTCTCAGGATTGGAATGGGAAAGAGTTGGATATCACATCTCATGCTATAGGGAGTGTCTCAGGATTGGAATGGGAAGGACTTAGATATCACATATCATGCTATAGGTAGGGTCTCAGTTTTGATATTAGAAGCATTGAGATATCACATCTCATGCTATCGGAAGTGTCTCAGGATTGGAATGGGAAGGAGCTGGATATCACATCTCATGCTAAAGGAAGGGTCTCAGGTTTGGAACGGGAAGGAGTTGGATATCACATCTCATGCTAAAGGAAGGGTCTCAGGTTTGGAACGGGAAGGATTTGGATATCACATCTCATGTTATAGGAAGGGTCTCAGGTTTGGTATAAGCATTGAGATATCACATCTCTGCTATCGGAAGTGTCTCAGGATTGGAATGGGAAGGAGTTGGATATCCCATCTCATGTTATAGGACGGGTCTCAGGTTTGTTATTAGAATCATTGAGATATCATATTGCATGCTGTAGGAAGGGTCTAAGGGTTGGAATGGGAAGGACTTGGATATCACATCTCATGCTATAGATAGGCTCTTAGGTTTGGAAAGGGAAGGAGTTGGATATCACATTTCATGTTAGAGGAAGGATCTCAGGTTTGGTATTAGAAGCATTGAGATATCACATCTCATGCTATAGGAAGGGTCTCAGGATTGGAATTTGAAGTAGTTGGATATCACATCTCATGCTATAGGAAGGGTCTCAGGTTTGGTATAAGCATTGAGATATCACATCTCATGCTATAGGACGGGTCTCAGGATTGGAATGGAAGGAGTTGGATATCACATCTCATGTTATAGGAAGGATCTCAGGTTTGGTATTAGAAGCATTGAGACATCACATCTCATGTTATAGGAAGAGTCTCAGGGTTGGAATGGGAAGGAGTTGGATATCACATCTCATCCAATAGGAAGGGTCTCAGGTTTGGAATGGGAAGGAATTGGATATCACATCTCATGTTATAGGAAGGATCTCAGGTTTGGTATTAGAAGCATTGAGATATAACATCTCATGCTATAGGAAGGGTCTCAGGATTGGAATGTGAAGGATTTGGATATCACATCTCATGCTAAAGGAAGGGTCTCAGGTTTGGTAGAAGCATTGAGATATCACGTCTCTGCTATCGGAAGGGTCTCAGGATTGGATTGGGAAGGAGTTGGATATCCCTTCTCATGCTATAGGAAGGGTCTCAGGATTTGAATGGCAAGGAGTTGGATATCACATCTCATGCCATAGGAAGGGTCTCGGGTTTGGTATAAGCATTGAGATATCACATCTCTGCTATCGGAAGGGTCTCAGGATTGGATTGGGAAGTAGTTGGATATCCCTTCTCATGCTATAGGAAGTGTCTCAGGTTGGAATGGGAAGGAGTTGGATATCACATCTCATGTTATAGGAAGGGTCTCAGGATTGGAATGGGAAGGATTTGGATATCACATCTCTTGCTATAGGAAGGGTCTCAGGATTGGAATGGGTAGGAGTTGGATATTACTTTCTTGCTATAGGAAGGGTCTCATGTTTGGAATGGGAAGGAGTTGGATATCACATATGCTATAGTTAGTGTCTCAGGTTTGGAACGGGAAGGAGTTGGATATCACATCTCATGTTATAGGAAGGGTCTCAGGTTTGGTATAAGCATTGAGATATCACATCTCTGCTATCGGAAGCGGCTCAGGATTGGAATGAGAAGGAGTTGGATATCCCATCTCATGTTATAGTAAGAGTCTCTGGTTTGGTATTAGAATCATTGAGATATCACATCGCATGCTGTAGGAAGGGTCTAAGGATTGGAATGGGATGGACTTGGATATCACATCTCATGCTATAGGTAGGCTCTCAGGTTTGGTATAAGCATTGAGATATCACATCTCATGCTATAGGAAGGGTCTCAGGATTGGAATGGGAAGGATTTGGATATCACATCTCATGCTATAGGAAGGGTCTCAGATTTGGTATAAGCATTGAGATATCACATCTCATGCTAAAGGAAGGGTCTCAGGATTGGAATGGGAAGGAGTTGTATATGACATCTCAGGCCATAGGAAGGGTCTCAGGTTTGGTATAAGCATTGAGATATCACATCTCTGCTATCGGAAGGGTCTCAGGATTGGAATGGGAAGGAGTTGGATATCCCATCTCATGTTATAGGAAGGGTCTCAGGTTTGGTATTAGAAGCATAGAGATATCACATCTCATGCTATAGGAAGGGTCTCAGGATTGGAATGGGAAGGACTTAGATGTCACATCTCATGCTATAGGGAGGGTCTCAAGTTTGATATTAGAAGCATTGAGATAACAAATCTCATGATATCGGAAGGGTCTCAGGATTGGAATGGGAAGGAGTTGGATACCACATCTCATGATAAAGGAAGGGTCTAAGGTTTGGAAGGGGAAGGATTTGGATATCACATCTCATGTTATAGGACGGGTCTCAGGTTTGGTATTAGAAGCATTGAGATATCAAGTCTCATGGTATAAGAAGGGTCTCAGAATTGGAATGGGAAGGAGTTGGATATCACACCTCAAGCTATAGGAAGGGTCTCAGGATTGGAATGGGAAGGAGTTTGATATCACATCTCATGCCATAGTATGGGTCTCAGGTTTGGTAGAAGCATTGGGATATCACATCTCATGCTATCGGAAGGGTATCAGTATTGGATTTGGAAGAAGTTGGATATCCCATCTCATGCTATAGGAAGGGTCTCAGGTTGGAATGGGAAGGAGTTGGATATCACATTTCATGTTATAGGAAGGGTCTCAGGATTGGAATGGGAAGGACTTGGATATCATATCTCATGCTATAGGATGGGTCTCAGGTTTGTTATTAGAATCATTGAGATATCATATTGCATGCTGTAGGAAGGGTCTAAGGATTGGAATGGGAAGGACTTGGATATCACATCTCATGCTATAGATAGGCTCGTAGGTTTGGAAAGGGAAGGAGTTGGATATCACATTTCATGTTAGAGGAAGGATCTCAGGTTTGGTATTAGAAGCATTGAGATATCACATCTCATGCTATAGGAAGGGTCTCAGGATTGGAATGGGAAGTAGTTGGATATCACATCTCATGCTATAGGAAGGGTCTCAGGTTTGGTATAAGCATTGAGATATCACATCTCATGCTATAGGACGGGTCTCAGGATTGGAATGGAAGGAGTTGGATATCACATCTCATGTTATAGGAAGGATCTCAGGTTTGGTATTAGAAGCATTGAGACATCACATCTCATGCTATAGGAAGGGTCTCAGGATTGGAATGTGAAGGATTTGGATATCACATCTCATGCTAAAGGAAGGGTCTCAGGTTTGGTAGAAGCATTGAGATATCACGTCTCTGCTATCGGAAGGGTCTCAGGATTGGATTGGGAAGGAGTTGGATATCCCTTCTCATGCTATAGGAAGGGTCTCAGGATTTGAATGGCAAGGAGTTGGATATCACATCTCATGCCATAGGAAGGGTCTCAGGTTTGGTATAAGCATTGAGATATCACATCTCTGCTATCGGAAGGGTCTCAGGATTGGAATGGGAAGGAGTTGGATATTCCCATCTCATGTTATAGGAAGGGTCTCAGGTTTGGTATTAGAAGCATTGAGATATCACATCTCATGCTATAGGAAGGGTCTCAGGATTGGAATGGGAAGGACTTGGATATCACATCTCATGCTATAGGGAGGGTTTCAAGTTTGATATTAGAAGCTTTGAGATATCACATCTCATGATATCGGAAGGGTCTCAGGATTGGAATGGGAAGGAGTTGGATATCACATCTCATGATAAAGGAAGGGTCTAAGGTTTGGAAGGGGAAGGATTTGGATATCACATCTCATGTTATATTACGGGTCTCAGGTTTGGTATTAGAAGCATTGAGATATCAAGTCTCAGAGTATAGGAAGGGTCTCAAAATTGGAATGGGAAGGAGTTGGATATCACATCTCAAGCTATAGGAAGGGTCTCAGGATTGGAATGGGAAGGACTTGGATATCACATCTCATGCTATAGGAAGGCTCTCAGGTTTGGAAGGGGAAAGAGTTGGATATCACATTTCATGTTAGAGGTAGGATCTCAGGTTTGGTATTAGAGGCATTGAGATATCACATCTCATGCTATCAGAAGGGTCTCAGGAATGGAATGGGAAGGAGTTGGATATCACATCTCATGCTAAAGGGAGGGTCTCAGGTTTGGAAGGGGAAGGATTTGGATATCACATCTCATGTTATAGGAAGGATCTCAGGTTTGGTATTAGAAGCATTGAGATATCACATCTCATGCTATCGGAAGGATCTCAGGTTTGGTATTAGAAGCATTGAGATATCACATCTCATGCTATCAGAAGGGTCTCAGGATTGGAATGGGAAGGAGTTGGATATCACATCTCATGCTAAAGGGAGGGTCTCAGGTTTGGAAGGGGAAGGATTTGGATATCACATCTCATGTTATCGGAAGGATCTCACGTTTGGTATTAGAAGTATTGAGATATATCTCATGCTATAGGAAGGGTCTCAGGATTGGAATGGGAAAGAGTTGGATATCACATCTCATGCTATAGGGAGTGTCTCAGGATTGGAATGGGAAGGACTTAGATATCACATATCATGCTATAGGGAGGGTCTCAGTTTTGATATTAGAAGCATTGAGATATCACATCTCATGCTATCAGAAGTGTCTCAGGATTGGAATGGGAAGGAGCTGGATATCACATCTCATGCTAAAGGAAGGGTCTCAGGTTTGGAACGGGAAGGATTTGGATATCACATCTCATGTTATAGGAAGGGTCTCAGGTTTGGTATAAGCATTGAGATATCACATCTCTGCTATCGGAAGTGTCTCAGGATTGGAATGGGAAGGAGTTGGATATCCCATCTCATGTTATAGGACGGGTCTCAGGTTTGTTATTAGAATCATTGAGATATCATATTGCATGCTGTAGGAAGGGTCTAAGGGTTGGAATGGGAAGGACTTGGATATCACATCTCATGCTATAGATAGGCTCTTAGGTTTGGAAAGGGAAGGAGTTGGATATCACATTTCATGTTAGAGGAAGGATCTCAGGTTTGGTATTAGAAGCATTGAGATATCACATCTCATGCTATAGGAAGGGTCTCAGGATTGGAATGGGAAGTAGTTGGATATCACATCTCATGCTATAGGAAGGGTCTCAGGTTTGGTATAAGCATTGAGATATCACATCTCATGCTATGGGACGGGTCTCAGGATTGGAATGGAAGGAGTTGGATATCACATCTCATGTTATAGGAAGAATCTCAGGTTTGGTATTAGAAGCATTGAGACATCACATCTCATGCTATAGGAAGGGTCTCAGGGTTGGAATGGGAAGGAGTTGGATATCACATCTCATCCAATAGGAAGGGTCTCAGGTTTGGAATGGGAAGGAATTGGATATCACATCTTATGTTATAGGAAGGATCTCAGGTTTGGTATTAGAAGCATTGAGATATCACATCTCATGCTATAGGAAGGGTCTCAGGATTGGAATGTGAAGGATTTGGATATCACATCTCATGCTAAAGGAAGGGTCTCAGGTTTGGTAGAAGCATTGAGATATCACGTATCTGCTATCGGAAGGGTCTCAGGATTGGATTGGGAAGGAGTTGGATATCCCTTCTCATGCTATAGGAAGGGTCTCAGGATTTGAATGGCAAGGAGTTGGATATCACATCTCATGCCATAGGAAGGGTCTCAGGTTTGGTATAAGCATTGAGATATCACATCTCTGCTATCGGAAGGGTCTCAGGATTGGATTGGGAAGGAGTTGGATATCACATCTCATGTTATAGGAAGGGTCTCAGGATTGGAATGGGAAGGATTTGGATATCACATCTCTTGCTATAGGAAGGGTCTCGGGATTGGAATGGGTAGGAGTTGGATATTACTTTCTTGCTATAGGAAGGGTCTCATGATTGGAATGGGAAGGAGTTGGATATCACATATGCTATAGTTAGTGTCTCAGGTTTGGAACGGGAAGGAGTTGGACATCACATCTCATGTTATAGGAAGGGTCTCAGGTTTGGTATAAGCATTGAGATATCACATCTCTGCTATCGGAAGCGGCTCAGGATTGGAATGGGAAGGAGTTGGATATCCCATCTCATGTTATAGTAAGAGTCTCTGGTTTGGTATTAGAATCATTGAGATATCACATTGCATGCTGTAGGAAGGGTCTAAGGATTGGAATGGGATGGACTTGGATATCACATCTCATGCTATAGGTAGGCTCTCAGGTTTGGTATAAGCATTGAGATATCACATCTCATGCTATAGGAAGGGTCTCAGGATTGGAATGGGAAGGATTTGGATATCACATCTCATGCTATAGGAAGGGTCTCAGATTTGGTATAAGCATTGAGATATCACATCTCATGCTAAAGGAAGGGTCTCAGGATTGGAATGGGAAGGAGTTGTATATGACATCTCAGGCCATAGGAAGGGTCTCAGGTTTGGTATAAGCATTGAGATATCACATCTCTGCTATCGGAAGGGTCTCAGGATTGGAATGGGAAGGAGTTGGATATCCCATCTCATGTTATAGGAAGGATCTCAGGTTTGGTATTAGAAGCATAGAGATATCACATCTCGTGCTATAGGAAGGGTCTCAGGATTGGAATGGGAAGGACTTGGATCTCACATCTCATGCTATAGGGAGGGTCTCAAGTTTGATATTAGAAGCATTGAGATAACAAATCTCATGATATCGGAAGGGTCTCAGGATTGGAATGGGAAGGAGTTGGATACCACATCTCATGATAAAGGAAGGGTCTAAGGTTTGGAAGGGGAAGGATTTGGATATCACATCTCATGTTATAGGACGGGTCTCAGATTTGGTATTAGAAGCATTGAGATATCAAGTATCATGGTATAAGAAGGGTCTCAGAATTGGAATGGGAAGGAGTTGGATATCACACCTCAAGCTATAGGAAGGGTCTCAGGATTGGAATGGGAAGGAGTTTGATATCACATCTCATGCCATAGTATGGGTCTCAGGTTTGGTAGAAGCATTGGGATATCACATCTCATGCTATCGGAAAGGTATCAGTATTGGATTTGGAAGAAGTTGGATATCCCATCTCATGCTATAGGAAGGGTCTCAGGTTGGAATGGGAAGGAGTTGGATATCACATTTCATGTTATAGGAAGGGTCTCAGGATTGGAATGGGAAGGACTTGGATATCATATCTCATGCTATAGGACGGGTCTCAGGTTTGTTATTAGAATCATTGAGATATCATATTGCATGCTGTAGGAAGGGTCTAAGGATTGGAATGGGAAGGACTTGGATATCACATCTCATGCTATAGATAGGCTCTTAGGTTTGGAAAGGGAAGGAGTTGGATATCACATTTCATGTTAGAGGTGGGATCTCAGGTTTGGTATTAGAAGCATTGAGATATCACATCTCATGCTATAGGAAGGGTCTCAGGATTGGAATGGGAAGTAGTTGGATATCACATCTCATGCTATAGGAAGGGTCTCAGGTTTGGTATATGCATTGAGATATCACATCTCATGCTATAGGACGGGTCTCAGGATTGGAATGGAAGGAGTTGGATATCACATCTCATGTTATAGGAAGGATCTCAGGTTTGGTATTAGAAGCATTGAGACATCACATCTCATGCTATAGGAAGGGTCTCAGGGTTGGAATGGGAAGGAGTTGGATATCACATCTCATCCAATAGGAAGGGTCTCAGGTTTGGAATGGGAAGGAATTGGATATCACATCTCATGTTATAGGAAGGATCTCAGGTTTGGTATTAGAAGCATTGAGATATCACATCTCATGCTATAGGAAGGGTCTCAGGATTGGAATGTGAAGGATTTGGATATCACATCTCATGCTAAAGGAAGGGTCTCAGGTTTGGTAGAAGCATTGAGATATCACGTCTCTGCTATCGGAAGGGTCTCAGGATTGGATTGGGAAGGAATTGGATATCCCTTCTCATGCTATAGGAAGGGTCTCAGGATTTGAATGGGAAGGAGTTGGATATCGCATCTCATGTTATAGGAAGGGTCTCAGGATTAGAATGGGAAGGATTTGGATATCACATCTCTTGCTATAGGAAGGGTCTCAGGATTGGAATGGGTAGGAGTTGGATATTACTTTCTTGCTATAGGAAGGGTCTCATGTTTGGTATTAGAAGCATTGAGACATCACATCTCATGCTATAGGAAGGGTCTCAGGGTTGGAATGGGAAGGAGTTGGATATCACATCTCATCCAATAGGAAGGGTCTCAGGTTTGGAATGGGAAGGAATTGGATATCACATCTTATGTTATAGGAAGGATCTCAGGTTTGGTATTAGAAGCATTGAGATATCACATCTCATGCTATAGGAAGGGTCTCAGGATTGGAATGTGAAGGATTTGGATATCACATCTCATGCTAAAGGAAGGGTCTCAGGTTTGGTAGAAGCATTGAGATATCACGTATCTGCTATCGGAAGGGTCTCAGGATTGGATTGGGAAGGAGTTGGATATCCCTTCTCATGCTATAGGAAGGGTCTCAGGATTTGAATGGCAAGGAGTTGGATATCACATCTCATGCCATAGGAAGGGTCTCAGGTTTGGTATAAGCATTGAGATATCACATCTCTGCTATCGGAAGGGTCTCAGGATTGGATTGGGAAGGAGTTGGATATCACATCTCATGTTATAGGAAGGGTCTCAGGATTGGAATGGGAAGGATTTGGATATCACATCTCTTGCTATAGGAAGGGTCTCGGGATTGGAATGGGTAGGAGTTGGATATTACTTTCTTGCTATAGGAAGGGTCTCATGATTGGAATGGGAAGGAGTTGGATATCACATATGCTATAGTTAGTGTCTCAGGTTTGGAACGGGAAGGAGTTGGACATCACATCTCATGTTATAGGAAGGGTCTCAGGTTTGGTATAAGCATTGAGATATCACATCTCTGCTATCGGAAGCGGCTCAGGATTGGAATGGGAAGGAGTTGGATATCCCATCTCATGTTATAGTAAGAGTCTCTGGTTTGGTATTAGAATCATTGAGATATCACATTGCATGCTGTAGGAAGGGTCTAAGGATTGGAATGGGATGGACTTGGATATCACATCTCATGCTATAGGTAGGCTCTCAGGTTTGGTATAAGCATTGAGATATCACATCTCATGCTATAGGAAGGGTCTCAGGATTGGAATGGGAAGGATTTGGATATCACATCTCATGCTATAGGAAGGGTCTCAGATTTGGTATAAGCATTGAGATATCACATCTCATGCTAAAGGAAGGGTCTCAGGATTGGAATGGGAAGGAGTTGTATATGACATCTCAGGCCATAGGAAGGGTCTCAGGTTTGGTATAAGCATTGAGATATCACATCTCTGCTATCGGAAGGGTCTCAGGATTGGAATGGGAAGGAGTTGGATATCCCATCTCATGTTATAGGAAGGGTCTCAGGTTTGGTATTAGAAGCATAGAGATATCACATCTCATGCTATAGGAAGGGTCTCAGGATTGGAATGGGAAGGACTTGGATCTCACATCTCATGCTATAGGGAGGGTCTCAAGTTTGATATTAGAAGCATTGAGATAACAAATCTCATGATATCGGAAGGGTCTCAGGATTGGAATGGGAAGGAGTTGGATACCACATCTCATGATAAAGGAAGGGTCTAAGGTTTGGAAGGGGAAGGATTTGGATATCACATCTCATGTTATAGGACGGGTCTCAGATTTGGTATTAGAAGCATTGAGATATCAAGTATCATGGTATAAGAAGGGTCTCAGAATTGGAATGGGAAGGAGTTGGATATCACACCTCAAGCTATAGGAAGGGTCTCAGGATTGGAATGGGAAGGAGTTTGATATCACATCTCATGCCATAGTATGGGTCTCAGGTTTGGTAGAAGCATTGGGATATCACATCTCATGCTATCGGAAAGGTATCAGTATTGGATTTGGAAGAAGTTGGATATCCCATCTCATGCTATAGGAAGGGTCTCAGGTTGGAATGGGAAGGAGTTGGATATCACATTTCATGTTATAGGAAGGGTCTCAGGATTGGAATGGGAAGGACTTGGATATCATATCTCATGCTATAGGACGGGTCTCAGGTTTGTTATTAGAATCATTGAGATATCATATTGCATGCTGTAGGAAGGGTCTAAGGATTGGAATGGGAAGGACTTGGATATCACATCTCATGCTATAGATAGGCTCTTAGGTTTGGAAAGGGAAGGAGTTGGATATCACATTTCATGTTAGAGGTGGGATCTCAGGTTTGGTATTAGAAGCATTGAGATATCACATCTCATGCTATAGGAAGGGTCTCAGGATTGGAATGGGAAGTAGTTGGATATCACATCTCATGCTATAGGAAGGGTCTCAGGTTTGGTATATGCATTGAGATATCACATCTCATGCTATAGGACGGGTCTCAGGATTGGAATGGAAGGAGTTGGATATCACATCTCATGTTATAGGAAGGATCTCAGGTTTGGTATTAGAAGCATTGAGACATCACATCTCATGCTATAGGAAGGGTCTCAGGGTTGGAATGGGAAGGAGTTGGATATCACATCTCATCCAATAGGAAGGGTCTCAGGTTTGGAATGGGAAGGAATTGGATATCACATCTCATGTTATAGGAAGGATCTCAGGTTTGGTATTAGAAGCATTGAGATATCACATCTCATGCTATAGGAAGGGTCTCAGGATTGGAATGTGAAGGATTTGGATATCACATCTCATGCTAAAGGAAGGGTCTCAGGTTTGGTAGAAGCATTGAGATATCACGTCTCTGCTATCGGAAGGGTCTCAGGATTGGATTGGGAAGGAATTGGATATCCCTTCTCATGCTATAGGAAGGGTCTCAGGATTTGAATGGGAAGGAGTTGGATATCGCATCTCATGTTATAGGAAGGGTCTCAGGATTAGAATGGGAAGGATTTGGATATCACATCTCTTGCTATAGGAAGGGTCTCAGGATTGGAATGGGTAGGAGTTGGATATTACTTTCTTGCTATAGGAAGGGTCTCATGTTTGGAATGGGAAGCAGTTGGATATCACATATGCTATAGTTAGTGTCTCAGGTTTGGAACGGGAAGGAGTTGGATATCACATCTCATGTTATAGGAAGGGTCTCAGGTTTGGTATAAGCATTGAGATATCACATCTCTGCTATCGGAAGCGGCTCAGGATTGGAATGGGAAGGAGTTGGATATCCCATCTCATGTTATAGGAAGAGTCTCTGGTTTGGTATTAGAATCATTGAGATATCACATTGCATGCTGTAGGAAGGGTCTAAGGATTGGAATGGGATGGACTTGGATATCACATCTCATGCTATAGGTAGGCTCTCAGGTTTGGTATAAGCATTGAGATATCACATCTCATGCTATAGGAAGGGTCTCAGGATTGGAATGGGAAGGATTTGGATATCACATCTCATGCTATAGGAAGGGTCTCAGATTTGGTATAAGCATTGAGATATCACATCTCATGCTAAAGGAAGGGTCTCAGGATTGGAATGGGAAGGAGTTGTATATGACATCTCAGGCCATAGGAAGGGTCTCAGGTTTGGTATAAGCATTGAGATATCACATCTCTGCTATCGGAAGGGTCTCAGGATTGGAATGGGAAGGAGTTGGATATCCCATCTCATGTTATAGGAAGGGTCTCAGGTTTGGTATTAGAAGCATAGAGATATCACATCTCATGCTATAGGAAGGGTCTCAGGATTGGAATGGGAAGGACTTGGATATCACATCTCATGCTATAGATAGGCTCTTAGGTTTGGAAAGGGAAGGAGTTGGATATCACATTTCATGTTAGAGGTGGGATCTCAGGTTTGGTATTAGAAGCATTGAGATATCACATCTCATGCTATAGGAAGGGTCTCAGGATTGGAATGGGAAGTAGTTGGATATCACATCTCATGCTATAGGAAGGGTCTCAGGTTTGGTATATGCATTGAGATATCACATCTCATGCTATAGGACGGGTCTCAGGATTGGAATGGAAGGAGTTGGATATCACATCTCATGTTATAGGAAGGATCTCAGGTTTGGTATTAGAAGCATTGAGACATCACATCTCATGCTATAGGAATGGTCTCAGGGTTGGAATGGGAAGGAGTTGGATATCACATCTCATCCAATAGGAAGGGTCTCAGGTTTGGAATGGGAAGGAATTGGATATCACATCTCATGTTATAGGAAGGATCTCAGGTTTGGTATTAGAAGCATTGAGATATCACATCTCATGCTATAGGAAGGGTCTCAGGATTGGAATGTGAAGGATTTGGATATCACATCTCATGCTAAAGGAAGGGTCTCAGGTTTGGTAGAAGCATTGAGATATCACGTCTCTGCTATCGGAAGGGTCTCAGGATTGGATTGGGAAGGAATTGGATATCCCTTCTCATGCTATAGGAAGGGTCTCAGGATTTGAATGGGAAGGAGTTGGATATCGCATCTCATGTTATAGGAAGGGTCTCAGGATTAGAATGGGAAGGATTTGGATATCACATCTCTTGCTATAGGAAGGGTCTCAGGATTGGAATGGGTAGGAGTTGGATATTACTTTCTTGCTATAGGAAGGGTCTCATGTTTGGAATGGGAAGCAGTTGGATATCACATATGCTATAGTTAGTGTCTCAGGTTTGGAACGGGAAGGAGTTGGATATCACATCTCATGTTATAGGAAGGGTCTCAGGTTTGGTATAAGCATTGAGATATCACATCTCTGCTATCGGAAGCGGCTCAGGATTGGAATGGGAAGGAGTTGGATATCCCATCTCATGTTATAGGAAGAGTCTCTGGTTTGGTATTAGAATCATTGAGATATCACATTGCATGCTGTAGGAAGGGTCTAAGGATTGGAATGGGATGGACTTGGATATCACATCTCATGCTATAGGTAGGCTCTCAGGTTTGGTATAAGCATTGAGATATCACATCTCATGCTATAGGAAGGGTCTCAGGATTGGAATGGGAAGGATTTGGATATCACATCTCATGCTATAGGAAGGGTCTCAGATTTGGTATAAGCATTGAGATATCACATCTCATGCTAAAGGAAGGGTCTCAGGATTGGAATGGGAAGTAGTTGTATATGACATCTCAGGCCATAGGAAGGGTCTCAGGTTTGGTATAAGCATTGAGATATCACATCTCTGCTATCGGAAGGGTCTCAGGATTGGAATGGGAAGGAGTTGGATATCCCATCTCATGTTATAGGAAGGGTCTCAGGTTTGGTATTAGAAGCATAGAGATATCACATCTCATGCTATAGGAAGGGTCTCAGGATTGGAATGGGAAGGACTTGGATGTCACATCTCATGCTATAGGGAGGGTCTCAAGTTTGATATTAGAAGCATTGAGATAACAAATCTCATGATATCGGAAGGGTCTCAGGATTGGAATGGGAAGGAGTTGGATACCACATCTCATGATAAAGGAAGGGTCTAAGGTTTGGAAGGGGAAGGATTTGGATATCACATCTCATGTTATAGGACGGGTCTCAGATTTGGTATTAGAAGCATTGAGATATCAAGTATCATGGTATAAGAAGGGTCTCAGAATTGGAATGGGAAGGAGTTGGATATCACACCTCAAGCTATAGGAAGGGTCTCAGGATTGGAATGGGAAGGAGTTTGATATCACATCTCATGCCATAGTATGGGTCTCAGGTTTGGTAGAAGCATTGGGATATCACATCTCATGCTATCGGAAAGGTATCAGTATTGGATTTGGAAGAAGTTGGATATCCCATCTCATGCTATAGGAAGGGTCTCAGGTTGGAATGGGAAGGAGTTGGATATCACATTTCATGTTATAGGAAGGGTCTCAGGATTGGAATGGGAAGGACTTGGATATCATATCTCATGCTATAGGACGGGTCTCAGGTTTGTTATTAGAATCATTGAGATATCATATTGCATGCTGTAGGAAGGGTCTAAGGATTGGAATGGGAAGGACTTGGATATCACATCTCATGCTATAGATAGGCTCTTAGGTTTGGAAAGGGAAGGAGTTGGATATCACATTTCATGTTAGAGGTGGGATCTCAGGTTTGGTATTAGAAGCATTGAGATATCACATCTCATGCTATAGGAAGGGTCTCAGGATTGGAATGGGAAGTAGTTGGATATCACATCTCATGCTATAGGAAGGGTCTCAGGTTTGGTATATGCATTGAGATATCACATCTCATGCTATAGGACGGGTCTCAGGATTGGAATGGAAGGAGTTGGATATCACATCTCATGTTATAGGAAGGATCTCAGGTTTGGTATTAGAAGCATTGAGACATCACATCTCATGCTATAGGAAGGGTCTCAGGGTTGGAATGGGAAGGAGTTGGATATCACATCTCATCCAATAGGAAGGGTCTCAGGTTTGGAATGGGAAGGAATTGGATATCACATCTCATGTTATAGGAAGGATCTCAGGTTTGGTATTAGAAGCATTGAGATATCACATCTCATGCTATAGGAAGGGTCTCAGGATTGGAATGTGAAGGATTTGGATATCACATCTCATGCTAAAGGAAGGGTCTCAGGTTTGGTAGAAGCATTGAGATATCACGTCTCTGCTATCGGAAGGGTCTCAGGATTGGATTGGGAAGGAATTGGATATCCCTTCTCATGCTATAGGAAGGGTCTCAGGATTTGAATGGGAAGGAGTTGGATATCGCATCTCATGTTATAGGAAGGGTCTCAGGATTAGAATGGGAAGGATTTGGATATCACATCTCTTGCTATAGGAAGGGTCTCAGGATTGGAATGGGTAGGAGTTGGATATTACTTTCTTGCTATAGGAAGGGTCTCATGTTTGGTATTAGAAGCATTGAGACATCACATCTCATGCTATAGGAAGGGTCTCAGGGTTGGAATGGGAAGGAGTTGGATATCACATCTCATCCAATAGGAAGGGTCTCAGGTTTGGAATGGGAAGGAATTGGATATCACATCTTATGTTATAGGAAGGATCTCAGGTTTGGTATTAGAAGCATTGAGATATCACATCTCATGCTATAGGAAGGGTCTCAGGATTGGAATGTGAAGGATTTGGATATCACATCTCATGCTAAAGGAAGGGTCTCAGGTTTGGTAGAAGCATTGAGATATCACGTATCTGCTATCGGAAGGGTCTCAGGATTGGATTGGGAAGGAGTTGGATATCCCTTCTCATGCTATAGGAAGGGTCTCAGGATTTGAATGGCAAGGAGTTGGATATCACATCTCATGCCATAGGAAGGGTCTCAGGTTTGGTATAAGCATTGAGATATCACATCTCTGCTATCGGAAGGGTCTCAGGATTGGATTGGGAAGGAGTTGGATATCACATCTCATGTTATAGGAAGGGTCTCAGGATTGGAATGGGAAGGATTTGGATATCACATCTCTTGCTATAGGAAGGGTCTCGGGATTGGAATGGGTAGGAGTTGGATATTACTTTCTTGCTATAGGAAGGGTCTCATGATTGGAATGGGAAGGAGTTGGATATCACATATGCTATAGTTAGTGTCTCAGGTTTGGAACGGGAAGGAGTTGGACATCACATCTCATGTTATAGGAAGGGTCTCAGGTTTGGTATAAGCATTGAGATATCACATCTCTGCTATCGGAAGCGGCTCAGGATTGGAATGGGAAGGAGTTGGATATCCCATCTCATGTTATAGTAAGAGTCTCTGGTTTGGTATTAGAATCATTGAGATATCACATTGCATGCTGTAGGAAGGGTCTAAGGATTGGAATGGGATGGACTTGGATATCACATCTCATGCTATAGGTAGGCTCTCAGGTTTGGTATAAGCATTGAGATATCACATCTCATGCTATAGGAAGGGTCTCAGGATTGGAATGGGAAGGATTTGGATATCACATCTCATGCTATAGGAAGGGTCTCAGATTTGGTATAAGCATTGAGATATCACATCTCATGCTAAAGGAAGGGTCTCAGGATTGGAATGGGAAGGAGTTGTATATGACATCTCAGGCCATAGGAAGGGTCTCAGGTTTGGTATAAGCATTGAGATATCACATCTCTGCTATCGGAAGGGTCTCAGGATTGGAATGGGAAGGAGTTGGATATCCCATCTCATGTTATAGGAAGGGTCTCAGGTTTGGTATTAGAAGCATAGAGATATCACATCTCATGCTATAGGAAGGGTCTCAGGATTGGAATGGGAAGGACTTGGATCTCACATCTCATGCTATAGGGAGGGTCTCAAGTTTGATATTAGAAGCATTGAGATAACAAATCTCATGATATCGGAAGGGTCTCAGGATTGGAATGGGAAGGAGTTGGATACCACATCTCATGATAAAGGAAGGGTCTAAGGTTTGGAAGGGGAAGGATTTGGATATCACATCTCATGTTATAGGACGGGTCTCAGATTTGGTATTAGAATCATTGAGATATCAAGTATCATGGTATAAGAAGGGTCTCAGAATTGGAATGGGAAGGAGTTGGATATCACACCTCAAGCTATAGGAAGGGTCTCAGGATTGGAATGGGAAGGAGTTTGATATCACATCTCATGCCATAGTATGGGTCTCAGGTTTGGTAGAAGCATTGGGATATCACATCTCATGCTATCGGAAAGGTATCAGTATTGGATTTGGAAGAAGTTGGATATCCCATCTCATGCTATAGGAAGGGTCTCAGGTTGGAATGGGAAGGAGTTGGATATCACATTTCATGTTATAGGAAGGGTCTCAGGATTGGAATGGGAAGGACTTGGATATCATATCTCATGCTATAGGACGGGTCTCAGGTTTGTTATTAGAATCATTGAGATATCATATTGCATGCTGTAGGAAGGGTCTAAGGATTGGAATGGGAAGGACTTGGATATCACATCTCATGCTATAGATAGGCTCTTAGGTTTGGAAAGGGAAGGAGTTGGATATCACATTTCATGTTAGAGGTGGGATCTCAGGTTTGGTATTAGAAGCATTGAGATATCACATCTCATGCTATAGGAAGGGTCTCAGGATTGGAATGGGAAGTAGTTGGATATCACATCTCATGCTATAGGAAGGGTCTCAGGTTTGGTATATGCATTGAGATATCACATCTCATGCTATAGGACGGGTCTCAGGATTGGAATGGAAGGAGTTGGATATCACATCTCATGTTATAGGAAGGATCTCAGGTTTGGTATTAGAAGCATTGAGACATCACATCTCATGCTATAGGAAGGGTCTCAGGGTTGGAATGGGAAGGAGTTGGATATCACATCTCATCCAATAGGAAGGGTCTCAGGTTTGGAATGGGAAGGAATTGGATATCACATCTCATGTTATAGGAAGGATCTCAGGTTTGGTATTAGAAGCATTGAGATATCACATCTCATGCTATAGGAAGGGTCTCAGGATTGGAATGTGAAGGATTTGGATATCACATCTCATGCTAAAGGAAGGGTCTCAGGTTTGGTAGAAGCATTGAGATATCACGTCTCTGCTATCGGAAGGGTCTCAGGATTGGATTGGGAAGGAATTGGATATCCCTTCTCATGCTATAGGAAGGGTCTCAGGATTTGAATGGGAAGGAGTTGGATATCGCATCTCATGTTATAGGAAGGGTCTCAGGATTAGAATGGGAAGGATTTGGATATCACATCTCTTGCTATAGGAAGGGTCTCAGGATTGGAATGGGTAGGAGTTGGATATTACTTTCTTGCTATAGGAAGGGTCTCATGTTTGGAATGGGAAGCAGTTGGATATCACATATGCTATAGTTAGTGTCTCAGGTTTGGAACGGGAAGGAGTTGGATATCACATCTCATGTTATAGGAAGGGTCTCAGGTTTGGTATAAGCATTGAGATATCACATCTCTGCTATCGGAAGCGGCTCAGGATTGGAATGGGAAGGAGTTGGATATCCCATCTCATGTTATAGGAAGAGTCTCTGGTTTGGTATTAGAATCATTGAGATATCACATTGCATGCTGTAGGAAGGGTCTAAGGATTGGAATGGGATGGACTTGGATATCACATCTCATGCTATAGGTAGGCTCTCAGGTTTGGTATAAGCATTGAGATATCACATCTCATGCTATAGGAAGGGTCTCAGGATTGGAATGGGAAGGATTTGGATATCACATCTCATGCTATAGGAAGGGTCTCAGATTTGGTATAAGCATTGAGATATCACATCTCATGCTAAAGGAAGGGTCTCAGGATTGGAATGGGAAGGAGTTGTATATGACATCTCAGGCCATAGGAAGGGTCTGTAGGGTATTTTGTGGAGATTTGGGGCCTGACGGTATTTTATTACCGCCGAAAAATAACTTAGCAATAATCACTCTTTGTATTCAGATTTGGCCATGTGCAACAATAATACAATGGACATGCATTATTTCAGCACCCAGACCTGCATATTTGGTATACGTGGTTGGTGGTATTTTGGTGAGCATAATTCCCTTGTTTTATTTGTGGCCCCAATGTCCAGAATCCCTTATCTTCGCTTAGATTTTTCGTGTGATCACTAGAGAGACCTCAGACCTGCATTCTAGAGATACCACAATTTCCAGTGATAGTGTTGGTGCGCCACCATGGGCAAACTCACTGACTTATTTACGACAGAGAGCTATATGTGGTAGTCTTGTGGTAATTTCCACTACCTTATATACGGTAGGGAGCTATGTTCAGAGAGTCTCTCTTCCCGTTGGCTCATGTACCTCCAACAAGTTATACTACAGTCACTCACAATTATTCATACTGATTCTGACATACACACATCTGTCTTAAAATGACCATTGCACTGTTTAAAAATCTCCCCACATCATTGGCATTGTAATGGTAAATAGAAAATAAACCACCCGTCTGTTTTCAAATATTTTCTGTATTATAAAAGTTGCATTTAGACATGATCTCATTCTTTACAGCAATAAAATGGAACAATCAAAGCATTTTCTATGACACACTGCAATTATCGTGGCGGAGAACAGAACTTAAATTGCAACATTATCACTTGATTAAGACACGCACGGGACTTTCATTTTTCTACACTGACTGCATGCTTTCGTGCACACACACAGCTCCCCCAGTTAGGTAATTACCTTATCTGTTCAGAGGCTTCTCTCTGTGAATGTGGCTCTCTTGGCTTAATTCCAGCAAAAAGGAACGCTTGCCTTCTCAAGCCGGGGTCATTGCCTGGAATTCTCAGCTTTTTCAGATAGGACTGCCTCTGCCAGTGGAAAGGTAATTCTTTCAGCTTTCCCCAGTCTCGACTGCAGCAGGACACCCCCACAGCCAGGTCTTCTCCCCAGTAGTGCAGAAAGATGTCTGCCTGTCTTTTTCCCTGCTACTGCCCACTAAAACTTTCCTCTCAGCCCTCTTTATGACGTGTTCCAATGAAATCCATCATCTCTCATCCTCCTACTCTTCAACAATAGCTTCGCTTATACATTTGCAATTGTTGCAAATCTGACTTCCTTCCTCCTGCAGTTACTGTGCACAACAACACGGATAATCAGGCAGAGAAGAGAGGAAAAAAAAATCTGCACACTCATTTAACTGGTTTTCAAAGTATGCCTAATTCTGCAGTAGAGAACACATTTTATTAGTGGGTTATATTAAAATAAGGTTTTATTAGTCAGGTTAATTGTTAATAGGTTAGCTGTTAATTTTCAAATGTGTCTCTAGCAATATAGGCATTTCAGGTGAAAAATAGTGTGCATTTTTAAATGAACACGTGTGCTTTTAACTGTAAAAATAGCTTTGCATCTTATATGTTAAAATCGTTTTTTGACTGAATAGCCTGTCTTTCCTTGTTAATCTGCTAACCCATATAGCAATGCACCGCACCCTTGTGGTGGTGGTGCTGCAAAAAAAAATTGTGCTACTTGTGCAGTATTGCTGTACTGTGTACTGTAACATGCCAAATATCCTTACATATACCCTCCTTTTGTTTTTAGAACTTGGCTATAATCCAAGCCAATTCCTAAAAACAACTTGTTCTATTTTTTTTTACAATATAGCAATCCAACAAAATGAATATTCATGTGCATCAATGAAAATTTGCAATTAACATTTCATCTGAGTCCATCAGTTCATAAAATGTTCCACATTTGCCTTCTCGGTGGAAGTGGCATTACTTTAAGTTTAAATTTTCCAAGTCAATTAAAAAACAATGAAATAAAACAACTAACTAAAACAAATAAGTAATATAACAAGTTAAAATAAATAATTAAAATAATAAATACGTGGAACTTCATATGCCGGAACTTTTGCTTTGTCTCTTTTGGTATGTCCCGACCAGCGATGTTATTCGGTTCATTCGAGTACTCTTTCATCTTGGCAATCTTGAATCCACAGTATTCATCTCTTTTGGCATTCCGGTTATTTTGTCTTCACCTCCACCTGGAGGCAGGCATCTTTTGGTCTTCATCCAAGGGACTCCAGGACTCCATCGTCTCCCGTGGCCTCTGATCCCGGAACCTCCGACCAAATAATGTTAATTGTCTAAATCAAAATAGAAAATAAACAGATTAAGTACATAGCACAATACTAACTTCATCCTTTTGCCAAAAATAAAACATGCTTGGTAAAAATACTTCGTTTTTTTTTTCTTTTTTCTGAAATTAAACACAAGTTAAAAGAAAACAAACACATATAAAACAGCATTCAATATTTAATACACTTTCTCTCTGCACACCAACCACGAGCTTCCGTTATATGTGCATTTATTTATTTATTTATTTATTTATTTATTTATTTATTTATTTATATTATATATTTTCACATATATTACAGTGTTTATGTGCCATCATTACAATCAACTTTTTTTAACTTCTTTGTCACTGCCTCCTGATCACACCCATTTATTTTCTCAAGGGACTCTATCCGTTTCCACATGCTCAAGCTGCCTGATCTCATGTCTGGGATGGCATGGTTTGATTTGATTTACATGGACAAACTGCTCTATTGCTGTTTCACCTTCATTTTTCAAAATTTTATACACTACAGGAGAGACTTTATCTATAATTCGAAATGGCCCCTGCCAGGCTGCCAGAAATTTAGAATTTTTCTGTTTACTTTTTCCAAAATGAAACTTGTACACCTGATCCCCTACATTGTATTCCTTTACTGATGTCTTTTTGTCATAATATGACTTAGCACTGTCAGCAGCTCTTTCCAGATTTCTCTGCACAAAAGCAAATGCATGTTGCAAATGCCTCCTCAGTTCATCAATATATTCATGAACTGTGGATGCACTCACTAGAGTTTGCTCATGTGTTCTGTATAGTAGGTGTTGTGGTAACACCATTTTCCTACCTGTTAAGACCTCATGGGGGCTAACACCTGTTGCTTTGGCAGGAGTCGACCTGATTGCCATCAAAACCAATGGTAAACGCAAATCCCAGCTGGAACCTGCTTCTGCCACAAATTTCTTTAAAATGTCCACAACAGACCTATTGCTTCTTTCAACTGTACCTGAAGACGCCGCCCGATATGCGATATGTAGTTTCCTTTTCACACCTAGTATTTGCCATACCTTACTCATTAGAGTACTCGTGAAATGACTTCCTCTGTCTGACTCAATTCTTTGTGGCAACCCAAACCTTGAGAACACATGGTTCACCAGCAATGTGGCTGCTGTTTGCGCACTACAATCTGGTGCGGGAATGCACTCAATCCACTTTGACATCAAACATACCACACTCAAAATATAGCGGTGTCCCCTGCTCGACCTTTTTAAAGGACCTACATAGTCTATTTGCAAATCTGACCATGGGAGAGTTAGGCCTCTTTTCATCAATGGTGCTCTATGCATTGGTGAAGCAGGTTTAAATTGGGCGCATACTAGACATCCTCTAGTATATAATTCCACATCTTGGGACATATGTGGCCAGTAAGCATAATCTTTTAGTATTTCTAATGTCTTTTGTGAACCTCTATGGCCTGCAGTTATGGCATCGTGTGCATGGTGTAGCATTAGTCCTCTGAATGAAAGGGGTACTACCCACTGTATTTGCCCTGTTATGGACTCTCTAATCATGAGTCCATCCTGTAATCTAATTCGTGTTTTGTTCTTTAATAACACCCTCAACTCTTCTTTTCCCATACAATCATTTTCTGTTAAAGGATTTTGTTCAGGATCTATCAAATGATTATAATAGATTCCTAAAATTTGATCATTCTTTTGTGCCTCAATCAAATCTTGGTCTGGCGTGTCATGACTCCACTGCACCACCGGCTGATCTACCTCCTTTGGTGCTTTAGAACGTGTGACTGCATCAATTTGTATTTCACCCATTAAATAATCAATAGGTAGCAATTCTCCCATCACAGCCCCAATCTTAGCCAGATGGTCTGCCTTATCATTTCCCTCCTTATCCTCTCCTGGTGTTTTTAAATGCCCACGAATTTTTCTCCAGTATATTGTTAAATTATTTTCTGACACCAATTTGTCTATGGCTTGTATCATTTTTCCATGTTTAAGTGGCTTTTTGTTGTATGTAACCATGCCTCTTGCTTTCCAACCAGGCAAATACTCCACAAAGCTATTCCGTGCATAGTCAGAATCAGTCACCAAGACAATTTCACTGAACTTTTTATCAACTGCAGTAGCAATTGCTTTATAGATGGCTGCCAATTCCGCCACCTGACTGCTCCTATCTCCAATCCTCATCCCTATACTAGGAACGCCTTCACATTTCAACCAGACATTTCCTATTCCTGCCACTAATTGTTTATTACTGTCATTTTCAATGTGAAAAGCACAACCATCCACATATACAGTTGGCAAATCCTTGCATGTTTTTTCATCAAAAGCTTTGTGTGGTGATTGTTCAAATTCCTGTAAACTAGCTTCCACATCCATTTCATTTGTTATTTGTTTAGCTGCACAGTCATGTAAGTCAGCTAACCCTTGAGCAATTGGGCTCTTTTTATTTTGTCCATATCTTACTTCTACGGGAAAACCTTGTAATGCCAGTGTCCATGAAGTGATTCTGGATTGCGCTAGATTGCCTGATCTAATTCTTTTACTCTCTAAAAATTGCAAAGGTTGATGATTTGTTTCAATAATCACCTTTTCTCCCTGAATAATGGGGCGGAAATGTTGTAGCGCCCACACAGTGGTTAATAGGGCCTTTTCGCATTCATTAAATTTCATTTCAACTTGGGAAAATGCCTTACTTGCATATGCAATGGTTTTGTGATTCAAATCGTGTTTTTGTGATAACACTGCTGACATACAATGTTCAGAAAAGCCTATTTCTATAAAGAAATCCCTGTCCTTTATGGGGTATGCTAAACATGGTGCCTTTACAAGACATTCCTTCAATCTAGCCACTGCATCAGACTGCTCTCTTTCCCATCTCCAGGGAGTATTTAGTTTAAGCAGTTTAGTCAATGGTTGAGTGATTTCTGCATAATTCTCAATGAACTTTCTGTTATAGCCTGTCATCCCTAATAAACTTTTTACTCCTTTCACATTTTTAGGATTTTTTAATCTTTGTATGGCCTCTATTTTCTTCCTTTGTGGATTTAGCCCATGTTCAGTCACTTCATGCCCTAGAAAGTTCACTTTTTTCTTGCACCATTGTGCTTTTTGCAAAGATACTTTGGCGCCTGCTTTCTGCAATTGGCCAAGCACATGTCTTATTTCATCAAAATGGCATTTAAGGTTTTCATTTTTTATCAAGACATCATCCACATAAACTATTGTCCCTCTTTCCGCTGCATCCGGCATGGCCTTTCTCAAAAATATGCCAAATTCACTCCCACTATTGATGTACCCGAACGGAGCTCTAAGCCAGGCATATTGAGTCCTGTCAAATGTAAAGGAAAATAGGTGTTGTATCTCCTCTGCCAATGGCACACACCAATATCCAGATGTGAGATCTAACGTGGTAAATACATTTGAACCATGTATCTGAGCTAGGCCCTGATCAATGAATGGTAGTGGCCATCTAGATACTGGTACTCTTTTATTTAACTCTCTTAAGTCTGCACACAGCCGCCATTGACCATTTGGCTTTAACACACCTAAAATAGGCGTATTGGATGTGCTATGAATGGGCCTAATTATTCCCCGTGATTCCAAATTTTTAATAATCTCTGCCAATGATTCTAAACATGCCAGCGGTAGTCTATACTGGCGTACAAACACTGGATTTCTGCTACAACCTTCTGGTAGTGTGGCCACATGTAAATCAGTTAAACCACAATCATAAACATCTTTTGCAAATACATCCTTAAACTCCATAAATATTTCCCTCAGATTGCGTCGATCCTCATCGCTGTTACATGCATCCGCTAAGGAGATCTGCTCTTCTACCATTCTGGAAAATTCTGGAAACTCTTCTGGTAAAGGAATCTCAGCGCTTTCCTCTAACTGTGTGGCTGTGTCTTTTTGTAGAGCTGCCACTTTCAAATATTTTGGCATATCAGCTTCCACTTCAATGGGCTGATTTCCTGTTTCATTTTCATTTAAATTAAATATTATGCAATCCTCTTGATGGCAGCACACTGTCTCATTTGAATCATAAGGATACACAGAGTGAATTTTAAATATTCCTTTGGGCTGAGAGTCCAGGTGTTCTGGCAACTCGCCCTTGGCATCTACATATTTTTCAGGAATATTCCCAATCACCATGTTATTTAAATCTGCCGTATAATGTGATTTTTGTATGGCCATTCCTAATGGGGAGTTTTCCTCTAAATGAACGTCCTGACAACCTTTATTATTTACCATGATTTTTACAGATCCCTCACCAATGTCTACCAATGGAATGTATTCATAATCCAGGCCTTGCTGTTTTATGGATTCATTCAGGCATACAAATGCATCAGAGCCTTTCATCTGCTGTCCATTTTTGCATTGCAGTGTTATTGCAAACTGTTTTGTAAATGCAGGAACAATAGTATTTTTCCTCATTTGTAATTCGACTGCATAAGGAACTAGTTGTGCACAATGATAAGCCCTTCTTTTGTCTTCAAATTCAGGCGCCGGCCCACCTAGGCGTGACCATATTTTTTGATTAAGGAAATCTAACACCATACACATTCTGTGCATGATGTCATTGCCCATGTAAAATTCATTTTGTGCTCCATTCACTATCCATACATTATGGTAAATTGTTTTCTGTCCAATGCTAATTTTAAGCATGCATCTGCCTGTAATTCGGTTTTCAAAGTCTGGACTGTCCAACCCAGAAACATATTGGTTTTTAATCCTAAATTTCGGGATTTCTTCCCTCTCCATAATTTTTTGCAACAATTTCTCATTAATGAAACTCCTTTCATGTTCAAGCGCTAAAGTGGCTTTTATTGTTTTAAGATAATCATTTATACCAGCGTGAACCCATGGTTGCTCATCTTCCATGTGTATCTCTGCCAGAGTGGTAATGTGTTTTTCTGAATCTGTTTTAGGAACAATATTCTGTTTGCATGTATTCTCTTTTAAGTAGAAACGTAATGTGTACTCATCTATGGCAGTCTGCCAATCTTTCCTTGGGTCCAAGTATATTTGTACAGGTAGTTTTTCATTGTCGCTCTGATCTTTGTCTTGACACATTAATATAACAGTGACACTAGGTATGCAGCTATTCTGGAGATATACCTCCACAGCATCATTTGTTTTGGCAACGGTGTGACATTCTTTTATATTGCTGTTTTGTGATTTTAGTTTCTTAGGCCTCAATGGTTTTTTGGTTAAGGACCACAGCACTCCATTCACCCCATCTATGAGAGGAGACAATCTTTTCAGGCAATCTGTCCCCATCAGAAATGGAATTTCACAAATAGATGTGATCAATACCTCTTGTTTCATTCTGTGCTTTCCTATTTTTATGTCAACCTCAGTTACACCTATGATGGGCACCTCCTCCCCATTAAAGTTATGCACTGGGCCTTGATTTGCCTTCACTGTGATCTGACTCTGTGGAGGCCTCCCTTCATTGATACTCTTTACCAGCTCCTTGGACATAATTGTGGCCTGTGCGCCAGTGTCAATCATAGCAAAGGTGTGGCATTTTTCTTCTACAGTGATGGGTGCATAATATCTGTCCTCAACTTCCTCTAATACACATAAGAAATGTGAATTCTTACTGATTTCAGGGCTCACCTTTCTCAGGTCTTTTTCACTTTTGGCTAAGCACATTGGTAAATGAAAAGACATTTTTTCCTCCTTTTTACCCATTTCTGTGCGAGGTATTTTATTCACTTCTCCATGTTCAGAGGTTTTTTGGAGTGTGGCCACCGTTCGCCCATCCATCTGGGTAACATCAGAGACCACATTACAACCTTCCAACTGAACATGTGTAACAACATCATTCAGCAATTTGTCATTTTTTAATTCTGTGCATTTGTGATCATTTAGTATAATACCAGCCCTTTCAGCCTCTTCAAAAATATGTGGCTCAAAGAATTTTTCAGGTGATTGACTTGTACCCTCCTTGTGAGTATTTCCTTTTTCTGTCTGTGTTTGGTCATTGTTTTGCTTGCCCAGGGAAGGAGCTATGGCATCCCCACTTACTCCCTGTTCACTGGTATTCCCCATGCATGAGTCATTTTTCTTAAACCTGTCCCTTTGTTCTTTTGGAATTCCTAATGTTTCTTTTTCATTTGTGCAAATCTTTACTGTTTTATTTAGCTCCAAGTTAAACCGTACCTCTTTTTTAGAAGTATTTACACTTTCCATCACAATTTCATTTACTGGTACTTTCATTTTTAATCCATTAGTCATCTCAGAGTCGTTATGCAAAGTTATATCAGAGCAATCTGTCATTTTGGCACTGCAGTTATCATGAGTACTTAGTCACTTTTCGGAAGCCCCCCGGTCATTGCTATGGCCATCAGCCCCCTCTTTGGAAGGTTGTTTTTGCGCTGTATAGAGCTTTCCTATTTGCTCAGCTAACATTTTCACTTGGGCCTCAAGGCATTGGAACCTTTCCACCTCTCTAGGATCCTCTTTCTGTGGCCTAGGTCGATATTGGTTGTTTTCCCCCTGATTGGATCTATTCTGATACCTCTCAGGTGATTGATACCGGTTGGGATGGTTTCTGAACTCTTGATTCATTTGTGGAGGGGAGCGGGTTGCACCCATCCTTTGATTATAGTCCCCTGGTGGGGAATCATTGTACTGGCGTGGACTGTAGTTCACGTTTTGCTTCATGTCCTGTCTCTCAGATTGTGGGTACTGGCCCCTATATTGATTTCCATTATCAGTAAATCGATCCACATATCGGGGCCTATCCTGATTACCATATATCATGGTGCTGGGATCAAATCTGCTCTGTGTCCCCAATGACTGGTAGGGACCATCATTTCTTTGATCTTGATTTTGTCTCTGGTTATTGTTCATACCTGCCATATCAGACCGGTACCTTACCCGGGGTCTATCTCCTAAATATCTAGGGCTGATGTAGCTCTCTCTATTACTAGGATCATGTGATTGGAACATTGGTACAGGAAATGGCGATCTTTGTTGATTACCCCTTTGTTCAGGTGTCACATTATTTTTACCTTGGCTTTGAGCAGACTCAAGGGACATTTTGGCTGACCTGATTTCCATTACTGTGGCTGAGGGTTCTTTAGATTTAGGCCTAGTATCTTTCATTTTATCACTTTCTCTACCCTGACAATAGAGTACCTCATATAGCTTGGTGCTTTGATGTACAATCCATTCAAGGGACTTGTCACGGTCAAATTCACGGACCAATTGGGATATGATGTCTTTCTGTAGCCCATAGAAGTATGCGGTTTTAAACTCATTGGAATTTGAGTCAAAAGATACATCAAAGCGAGAGAATGCTCTTTTTAAGTCTTGTAAAAATTGGCGAGGTGATGTATTAGGTCCAGCAGTAATAGTGTACGCCTCCTGCAATGACTGAAAAGGAGAAAAATGACGCCTAATTTCTTTTTCAAACTCCAGCCATGTCATATTCTGCTGTTCATTTAATCCCCTTATGATGCTGGCCGTCGGGGCATCTAAAGTTAAATGAAAATATTGTCTGTACTGTTCCTTAGGTATCTGGAGCGCTTTAAAAATGTCATGCACCGCTTCTAAGTGATCCTCAATGCAGCATTCACCTCCCTTTTTAAATGGTTTGATCAGGGCTTTAATGGATTTCATTATTTTTATGGGGCTACTTGTTGCAATGCATGGAATTGCACTATTTTGTGATTCAATCCTGTTTTCAGGTGTATGAGATTGGTGGCTGCCCCCAATGGGAGTATCAAATCCCCCAAGGGCGCTGCAACCAAGTTCAGTCACCGGCCCAGTCACTGGGGCACTAGCTCTTTGGGCAGAGCTAGAATTCACCTCCACTCCATTGAATGTGGTACCCTGCCGCCTCTCCTGGGACCTGGGAATGCACATTTGCTGTTCTAAATCCTTACACTTTTTAAGGAGTCTGTTGGCTTCATCATGCAAATAATTATTTTCATCACTCATTTTATTAATTGCCTCCTGCATATCGCACATTTGCATTTGGCATTCATTGAACTCTTTATTTCTCTTGTCTCTTTCTTGGATCATTTTAATCATTTCTTGTTCTGCACTCTGGAGATCACCTTCTTTTTCGCAATGTTCTTTTTGTAAAATCTGCATTTCTGAAACAACCTCATCTTTATCCTGCCTAATGTGATCCACTAAGGCTTTTAAGTGTGTCAATTCTTGCTCACTATCTTCAAATTGTTTCTTGCTTTTGGATAACTGAGTATCAAAGTCTCTGCATTTTAATTGCATGTCTTTTTGGCATACATCCAATTCTGCTCTCAACATTTCCTGATTTTTACTTGCCCCATCTAATTCAGTCTTTAACCTGTTAATTAGCTGAGTATCATTCTCTTGCATTCGCAGGGACTTGTTTAAAATAAACCATATTTTGCCGCATAGCCGTATTAAACAGTCTTTCTCTGCACTTTTATCGGCTGCATTCAATAATCTTGTAAGGCAGACCTGAATTATGCTGCCTTCTGCAAAAATATTGTCTAGTTTTTCTTTCTGCACCTCACCCTGAATGCGGTTACTCCATTCTAAGGTACTGTTCGAAGACCAATTCCCATGTGCAAATAACTTTGCCTCTAAATATTGCACTAGATCTGAGAATGTGGTTTCCCTTTGTGACATTCTGAAATTCGTTTTTAGTGGCACACTGCTATTATAAAATGGGTTCCCTTTAATGTGCAAATGGCAGTGTGAGACACGCTTGCCACGCCCAGTAGGTACTCTATGATCACTTTCCCGGCCTGCAACGCACCATAAATATGTAGGGTATTTTGTGGAGATTTGGGGCCTGACGGTATTTTATTACCGCCGAAAAATAACTTAGCAATAATCACTCTTTGTATTCAGATTTGGCCATGTGCAACAATAATACAATGGACATGCATTATTTCAGCACCCAGACCTGCATATTTGGTATACGTGGTTGGTGGTATTTTGGTGAGCATAATTCCCTTGTTTTATTTGTGGCCCCAATGTCCAGAATCCCTTATCTTCGCTTAGATTTTTCGTGTGATCACTAGAGAGACCTCAGACCTGCATTCTAGAGATACCACAATTTCCAGTGATAGTGTTGGTGCGCCACCATGGGCAAACTCACTGACTTATTTACGACAGAGAGCTATATGTGGTAGTCTTGTGGTAATTTCCACTACCTTATATACGGTAGGGAGCTATGTTCAGAGAGTCTCTCTTCCCGTTGGCTCATGTACCTCCAACAAGTTATACTACAGTCACTCACAATTATTCATACTGATTCTGACATACACACATCTGTCTTAAAATGACCATTGCACTGTTTAAAAATCTCCCCACATCATTGGCATTGTAATGGTAAATAGAAAATAAACCACCCGTCTGTTTTCAAATATTTTCTGTATTATAAAAGTTGCATTTAGACATGATCTCATTCTTTACAGCAATAAAATGGAACAATCAAAGCATTTTCTATGACACACTGCAATTATCGTGGCGGAGAACAGAACTTAAATTGCAACATTATCACTTGATTAAGACACGCACGGGACTTTCATTTTTCTACACTGACTGCATGCTTTCGTGCACACACACAGCTCCCCCAGTTAGGTAATTACCTTATCTGTTCAGAGGCTTCTCTCTGTGAATGTGGCTCTCTTGGCTTAATTCCAGCAAAAAGGAACGCTTGCCTTCTCAAGCCGGGGTCATTGCCTGGAATTCTCAGCTTTTTCAGATAGGACTGCCTCTGCCAGTGGAAAGGTAATTCTTTCAGCTTTCCCCAGTCTCGACTGCAGCAGGACACCCCCACAGCCAGGTCTTCTCCCCAGTAGTGCAGAAAGATGTCTGCCTGTCTTTTTCCCTGCTACTGCCCACTAAAACTTTCCTCTCAGCCCTCTTTATGACGTGTTCCAATGAAATCCATCATCTCTCATCCTCCTACTCTTCAACAATAGCTTCGCTTATACATTTGCAATTGTTGCAAATCTGACTTCCTTCCTCCTGCAGTTACTGTGCACAACAACACGGATAATCAGGCAGAGAAGAGAGGAAAAAAAAATCTGCACACTCATTTAACTGGTTTTCAAAGTATGCCTAATTCTGCAGTAGAGAACACATTTTATTAGTGGGTTATATTAAAATAAGGTTTTATTAGTCAGGTTAATTGTTAATAGGTTAGCTGTTAATTTTCAAATGTGTCTCTAGCAATATAGGCATTTCAGGTGAAAAATAGTGTGCATTTTTAAATGAACACGTGTGCTTTTAACTGTAAAAATAGCTTTGCATCTTATATGTTAAAATCGTTTTTTGACTGAATAGCCTGTCTTTCCTTGTTAATCTGCTAACCCATATAGCAATGCACCGCACCCTTGTGGTGGTGGTGCTGCAAAAAAAAATTGTGCTACTTGTGCAGTATTGCTGTACTGTGTACTGTAACACGCCAAATATCCTTACAGGTCTCAGGTTTGGTATAAGCATTGAGATATCACATCTCTGCTATCGGAAGGGTCTCAGGATTGGAATGGGAAGGAGTTGGATATCCCATCTCATGTTATAGGAAGGGTCTCAGGTTTGGTATTAGAAGCATAGAGATATCACATCTCATGCTATAGGAAGGGTCTCAGGATTGGAATGGGAAGGACTTGGATATCACATCTCATGCTATAGATAGGCTCTTAGGTTTGGAAAGGGAAGGAGTTGGATATCACATTTCATGTTAGAGGTGGGATCTCAGGTTTGGTATTAGAAGCATTGAGATATCACATCTCATGCTATAGGAAGGGTCTCAGGATTGGAATGGGAAGTAGTTGGATATCACATCTCATGCTATAGGAAGGGTCTCAGGTTTGGTATATGCATTGAGATATCACATCTCATGCTATAGGACGGGTCTCAGGATTGGAATGGAAGGAGTTGGATATCACATCTCATGTTATAGGAAGGATCTCAGGTTTGGTATTAGAAGCATTGAGACATCACATCTCATGCTATAGGAATGGTCTCAGGGTTGGAATGGGAAGGAGTTGGATATCACATCTCATCCAATAGGAAGGGTCTCAGGTTTGGAATGGGAAGGAATTGGATATCACATCTCATGTTATAGGAAGGATCTCAGGTTTGGTATTAGAAGCATTGAGATATCACATCTCATGCTATAGGAAGGGTCTCAGGATTGGAATGTGAAGGATTTGGATATCACATCTCATGCTAAAGGAAGGGTCTCAGGTTTGGTAGAAGCATTGAGATATCACGTCTCTGCTATCGGAAGGGTCTCAGGATTGGATTGGGAAGGAATTGGATATCCCTTCTCATGCTATAGGAAGGGTCTCAGGATTTGAATGGGAAGGAGTTGGATATCGCATCTCATGTTATAGGAAGGGTCTCAGGATTAGAATGGGAAGGATTTGGATATCACATCTCTTGCTATAGGAAGGGTCTCAGGATTGGAATGGGTAGGAGTTGGATATTACTTTCTTGCTATAGGAAGGGTCTCATGTTTGGAATGGGAAGCAGTTGGATATCACATATGCTATAGTTAGTGTCTCAGGTTTGGAACGGGAAGGAGTTGGATATCACATCTCATGTTATAGGAAGGGTCTCAGGTTTGGTATAAGCATTGAGATATCACATCTCTGCTATCGGAAGCGGCTCAGGATTGGAATGGGAAGGAGTTGGATATCCCATCTCATGTTATAGGAAGAGTCTCTGGTTTGGTATTAGAATCATTGAGATATCACATTGCATGCTGTAGGAAGGGTCTAAGGATTGGAATGGGATGGACTTGGATATCACATCTCATGCTATAGGTAGGCTCTCAGGTTTGGTATAAGCATTGAGATATCACATCTCATGCTATAGGAAGGGTCTCAGGATTGGAATGGGAAGGATTTGGATATCACATCTCATGCTATAGGAAGGGTCTCAGATTTGGTATAAGCATTGAGATATCACATCTCATGCTAAAGGAAGGGTCTCAGGATTGGAATGGGAAGGAGTTGTATATGACATCTCAGGCCATAGGAAGGGTCTCAGGTTTGGTATAAGCATTGAGATATCACATCTCTGCTATCGGAAGGGTCTCAGGATTGGAATGGGAAGGAGTTGGATATCCCATCTCATGTTATAGGAAGGGTCTCAGGTTTGGTATTAGAAGCATAGAGATATCACATCTCATGCTATAGGAAGGGTCTCAGGATTGGAATGGGAAGGACTTGGATGTCACATCTCATGCTATAGGGAGGGTCTCAAGTTTGATATTAGAAGCATTGAGATAACAAATCTCATGATATCGGAAGGGTCTCAGGATTGGAATGGGAAGGAGTTGGATACCACATCTCATGATAAAGGAAGGGTCTAAGGTTTGGAAGGGGAAGGATTTGGGTATCACATCTCATGTTATAGGACGGGTCTCAGGTTTGGTATTAGAAGCATTGAGATATCAAGTCTCATGGTATAAGAAGGGTCTCAGAATTGGAATGGGAAGGAGTTGGATATCACACCTCAAGCTATAGGAAGGGTCTCAGGATTGGAATGGGAAGGAGTTTGATATCACATCTCATGCCATAGTATGGGTCTCAGGTTTGGTAGAAGCATTGGGATATCACATCTCATGCTATCGGAAGGGTATCAGTATTGGATTTGGAAGAAGTTGGATATCCCATCTCATGCTATAGGAAGGGTCTCAGGTTGGAATGGGAAGGAGTTGGATATCACATTTCATGTTATAGGAAGGGTCTCAGGATTGGAATGGGAAGGACTTGGATATCATATCTCATGCTATAGGACGGGTCTCAGGTTTGTTATTAGAATCATTGAGATATCATATTGCATGCTGTTGGAAGGGTCTAAGGATTGGAATGGGAAGGACTTGGATATCACATCTCATGCTATAGATAGGCTCTTAGGTTTGGAAAGGGAAGGAGTTGGATATCACATTTCATGTTAGAGGAAGGATCTCAGGTTTGGTATTAGAAGCATTGAGATATCACATCTCATGCTATAGGAAGGGTCTCAGGATTGGAATGGGATGGACTTGGATATCACATCTCATGCTATAGGTAGGCTCTCAGGTTTGGTATAAGCATTGAGATATCACATCTCATGCTATAGGAAGGGTCTCAGGATTGGAATGGGAAGGATTTGGATATCACATCTCATGCTATAGGAAGGGTCTCAGATTTGGTATAAGCATTGAGATATCACATCTCATGCTAAAGGAAGGGTCTCAGGATTGGAATGGGAAGGAGTTGTATATGACATCTCAGGCCATAGGAAGGGTCTCAGGTTTGGTATAAGCATTGAGATATCACATCTCTGCTATCGGAAGGGTCTCAGGATTGGAATGGGAAGGAGTTGGATATCCCATCTCATGTTATAGGAAGGGTCTCAGGTTTGGTATTAGAAGCATAGAGATATCACATCTCATGCTATAGGAAGGGTCTCAGGATTGGAATGGGAAGGACTTGGATATCACATCTCATGCTATAGATAGGCTCTTAGGTTTGGAAAGGGAAGGAGTTGGATATCACATTTCATGTTAGAGGTGGGATCTCAGGTTTGGTATTAGAAGCATTGAGATATCACATCTCATGCTATAGGAAGGGTCTCAGGATTGGAATGGGAAGTAGTTGGATATCACATCTCATGCTATAGGAAGGGTCTCAGGTTTGGTATATGCATTGAGATATCACATCTCATGCTATAGGACGGGTCTCAGGATTGGAATGGAAGGAGTTGGATATCACATCTCATGTTATAGGAAGGATCTCAGGTTTGGTATTAGAAGCATTGAGACATCACATCTCATGCTATAGGAATGGTCTCAGGGTTGGAATGGGAAGGAGTTGGATATCACATCTCATCCAATAGGAAGGGTCTCAGGTTTGGAATGGGAAGGAATTGGATATCACATCTCATGTTATAGGAAGGATCTCAGGTTTGGTATTAGAAGCATTGAGATATCACATCTCATGCTATAGGAAGGGTCTCAGGATTGGAATGTGAAGGATTTGGATATCACATCTCATGCTAAAGGAAGGGTCTCAGGTTTGGTAGAAGCATTGAGATATCACGTCTCTGCTATCGGAAGGGTCTCAGGATTGGATTGGGAAGGAATTGGATATCCCTTCTCATGCTATAGGAAGGGTCTCAGGATTTGAATGGGAAGGAGTTGGATATCGCATCTCATGTTATAGGAAGGGTCTCAGGATTAGAATGGGAAGGATTTGGATATCACATCTCTTGCTATAGGAAGGGTCTCAGGATTGGAATGGGTAGGAGTTGGATATTACTTTCTTGCTATAGGAAGGGTCTCATGTTTGGAATGGGAAGCAGTTGGATATCACATATGCTATAGTTAGTGTCTCAGGTTTGGAACGGGAAGGAGTTGGATATCACATCTCATGTTATAGGAAGGGTCTCAGGTTTGGTATAAGCATTGAGATATCACATCTCTGCTATCGGAAGCGGCTCAGGATTGGAATGGGAAGGAGTTGGATATCCCATCTCATGTTATAGGAAGAGTCTCTGGTTTGGTATTAGAATCATTGAGATATCACATTGCATGCTGTAGGAAGGGTCTAAGGATTGGAATGGGATGGACTTGGATATCACATCTCATGCTATAGGTAGGCTCTCAGGTTTGGTATAAGCATTGAGATATCACATCTCATGCTATAGGAAGGGTCTCAGGATTGGAATGGGAAGGATTTGGATATCACATCTCATGCTATAGGAAGGGTCTCAGATTTGGTATAAGCATTGAGATATCACATCTCATGCTAAAGGAAGGGTCTCAGGATTGGAATGGGAAGGAGTTGTATATGACATCTCAGGCCATAGGAAGGGTCTCAGGTTTGGTATAAGCATTGAGATATCACATCTCTGCTATCGGAAGGGTCTCAGGATTGGAATGGGAAGGAGTTGGATATCCCATCTCATGTTATAGGAAGGGTCTCAGGTTTGGTATTAGAAGCATAGAGATATCACATCTCATGCTATAGGAAGGGTCTCAGGATTGGAATGGGAAGGACTTGGATGTCACATCTCATGCTATAGGGAGGGTCTCAAGTTTGATATTAGAAGCATTGAGATAACAAATCTCATGATATCGGAAGGGTCTCAGGATTGGAATGGGAAGGAGTTGGATACCACATCTCATGATAAAGGAAGGGTCTAAGGTTTGGAAGGGGAAGGATTTGGGTATCACATCTCATGTTATAGGACGGGTCTCAGGTTTGGTATTAGAAGCATTGAGATATCAAGTCTCATGGTATAAGAAGGGTCTCAGAATTGGAATGGGAAGGAGTTGGATATCACACCTCAAGCTATAGGAAGGGTCTCAGGATTGGAATGGGAAGGAGTTTGATATCACATCTCATGCCATAGTATGGGTCTCAGGTTTGGTAGAAGCATTGGGATATCACATCTCATGCTATCGGAAGCGTATCAGTATTGGATTTGGAAGAAGTTGGATATCCCATCTCATGCTATAGGAAGGGTCTCAGGTTGGAATGGGAAGGAGTTGGATATCACATTTCATGTTATAGGAAGGGTCTCAGGATTGGAATGGGAAGGACTTGGATATCATATCTCATGCTATAGGACGGGTCTCAGGTTTGTTATTAGAATCATTGAGATATCATATTGCATGCTGTTGGAAGGGTCTAAGGATTGGAATGGGAAGGACTTGGATATCACATCTCATGCTATAGATAGGCTCTTAGGTTTGGAAAGGGAAGGAGTTGGATATCACATTTCATGTTAGAGGAAGGATCTCAGGTTTGGTATTAGAAGCATTGAGATATCACATCTCATGCTATAGGAAGGGTCTCAGGATTGGAATGGGAAGTAGTTGGATATCACATCTCATGCTATAGGAAGGGTCTCAGGTTTGGTATAAGCATTGAGATATCACATCTCATGCTATAGGACGGGTCTCAGGATTGGAATGGAAGGAGTTGGATATCACATCTCATGTTATAGGAAGGATCTCAGGTTTGGTATTAGAAGCATTGAGACATCACATCTCATGCTATAGGAAGGGTCTCAGGGTTGGAATGGGAAGGAGTTGGATATCACATCTCATCCAATAGGAAGGGTCTCAGGTTTGGAATGGGAAGGAATTGGATATCACATCTCATGTTATAGGAAGGATCTCAGGTTTGGTATTAGAAGCATTGAGATATCACATCTCATGCTATAGGAAGGGTCTCAGGATTGGAATGTGAAGGATTTGGATATCACATCTGATGTTAAAGGAAGGGTCTCAGGTATGGTAGAAGCATTGAGATATCACGTCTCTGCTATCGGAAGGGTCTCAGGATTGGATTGGGAAGGAGTTGGATATCCCTTCTCATGCTATAGGAAGGGTCTCAGGATTTGAATGGGAAGGAGTTGGATATCACATCTCATGTTATAGGAAGGGTCTCAGGATTGGAATGGGAAGGATTTGGATATCACATCTCTTGCTATAGGAAGGGTCTCAGGATTGGAATGGGTAGGAGTTGGATATTACTTTCTTGCTATAGGAAGGGTCTCATGTTTGGAATGGAAAGCAGTTGGATATCACATATGCTATAGTTAGTGTCTCAGGTTTGGAACGGGAAGGAGTTGGATATCACATCTCATGTTATAGGAAGGGTCTCAGGTTTGGTATAAGCATTGAGATATCACATCTCTGCTATCGGAAGCGGCTCAGGATTGGAATGGGAAGGAGTTGGATATCCCATCTCATGTTATAGGAAGAGTCTCTGGTTTGGTATTAGAATCATTGAGATATCACATTGCATGCTGTAGGAAGGGTCTAAGGATTGGAATGGGATGGACTTGGATATCACATCTCATGCTATAGGTAGGCTCTCAGGTTTGGTATAAGCATTGAGATATCACATCTCATGCTATAGGAAGGGTCTCGGGATTGGAATGGGAAGGACTTAGATATCACATATCATGCTATAGGGAGGGTCTCAGTTTTGATATTAGAAGCATTGAGATATCACATCTCATGCTATCGGAAGTGTCTCAGGATTGGAATGGGAAGGAGCTGGATATCACATCTCATGCTAAAGGAAGGGTCTCAGCTTTGGAACGGGAAGGAGTTGGATATCACATCTCATGTTATAGGAACGGTCTCAGGTTTGGTATAAACATTGAGATATCACATCTCTGCTATCGGAAGTGTCTCAGGATTGGAATGGGAAGGAGTTGGATATCCCATCCCATGTTATATGACGGGTCTCAGGTTTTTTATTAAAATCATTGAGATATCATATTGCATGCTGTAGGAAGGGTCTAAGGATTGGAATGGGAAGGACTTGGATATCACATCTCATGCTATAGATAGGCTCTCAGGTTTGGAAAGTGAAGGAGTTGGATATCACATTTCATGTTAGAGGAAGGATCTCAGGTTTGGTATTAGAGGCATTGAGATATCACATCTCAGGCTATAGGAAGGGTCTCAGGATTGGAATGCGAAGGAGTTGGATATCACATCTCATGCTATAGGAAGGGTCTCAGGTTTTGTTATAAGCATTGAGATATCACTTCTCATGCTATAGGAAGGGTCTCAGGATTGGAATGGAAGGAGTTGGATATCACATCTCATGTTATAGGAAGGATCTCAGGTTTGGTATTAGAAGCATTGAGACATCACATCTCATGCTATAGGAAGGGTCTCAGGATTGGAATGGGAAGGAGTTGGATATCACATCTCATGCTATAGGAAGTGTCTCAGGATTGGAATGGGAAGGACTTGGGTATCACATCTCATGCTATAGGGAGGGTCTCAAGTTTGATATTAGAAGCATTGAGATATCACATCTCATGCTATAGGAAGGGTCTCAGGTTTGGTATAAGCAGTGAGATATCACATCTCTTGCTATAGGAAGTGTCTCAGGATTGGAATGGGAAGGAGTTGGATATCACATCTCATGTTATAGGAAGGATCTCAGTTTTGGTATAAGCATTGAGATATCACATCTCTGCTATCGGAAGGGTCTCAGGATTGAAATGGGAAGGAGTTGGATATTCCCATCTCATGTTATAGGAAGGGTCTCAGGTTTGGTATTAGAAGCATTGAGATATCACATCTCATGCTATAGGAAGGGTCTCAGGATTGGAATGGGAAGGACTTGGATATCACATCTCATGCTATAGGGAGGGTCTCAAGTTTGATATTAGAAGCATTGAGATATCACATTTCATGATATCGGAAGGGTCTCAAGATTGGAATGGGAAGAAGTTGGATATCACATCTCATGATAAAGGAAGGGTCTAAGGTTTGGAAGGGGAAGGACTTGGATATCACATCTCTGCTGTCGAAAGGGTCTCAGGATTGGAATGGGAAGGAGTTGGATATCCCATCTCATGTTATAGGAAGAGTCTCAGGTTTGGTATTAGAAGCATTGAGATATCATATCTCATGCTATAGGAAGTGTCTCAGGATTGGAATGGGAAGGACTTGGGTATCACATCTCATGCTATAGGGAGGGTCTCAAGTTTGATATTAGAAGCATTGAGATATCACATCTCATGCTATAGGAAGGGTCTCAGGATTGGAATGGGAAGGAGTTGGATATCACATCTCATGCTATAGGAAGGGTCTCAGGTTTGGTATAAGCAGTGAGATATCACATGTCATGCTATAGGAAGTGTCTCAGGATTGGAATGGGAAGGAGTTGAATATCACATCTCATGTTATAGGAAGGATCTCAGGTTTGGTATAAGCATTGAGATATCACATCTCTGCTATCGGAAGGGTCTCAGGATTGGAATGGGAAGGAGTTGGATATTCCCATCTCATGTTATAGGAAGGGTCTCAGGTTTGGTATTAGAAGCATTGAGATATCACATCTCATGCTATAGGAAGGGTCTCAGGATTGGAATGGGAAGGACTTGGATATCACATCTCATGCTATAGGGAGGGTCTCAAGTTTGATATTAGAAGCATTGAGATATCACATTTCATGATATCGGAAGGGTCTCAAGATTGGAATGGGAAGGAGTTGGATATCACATCTCATGATAAAGGAAGGGTCTAAGGTTTGGAAGGGGAAGGATTTGGATATCACATCTCATGTTATTGGACGGGTCTCAGGTTTGGTATTAGAAGCATTGAGATATCAAGTCTCATGGTATAGGAAGGGTCTCAGAATTGGAATGGGAAGGAGTTGGATATCACATCTCAAGCTATAGGAAGGGTCTCAGGATTAGAATGGGAATGAGTTTGATATCACATCTCATGCCATAGTATGGGTCTCAGGTTTGGTAGAAGCATTGGGATATCACATCTCATGCTATCGGAAGGGTATCGGGATTGGATTTGGAAGGAGTTGGATATCCCATCTCATGCTATAGGAAGGGTCTCAGGTTGGAATGGGAAGGAGTTGGATATCACATCTCATGTTATAGGAAGGGTCTCAGGATTGGAATGGGAAGGACTTGGATATCACATCTCATGCTATAGGAAGGCTCTCAGGTTTGCAAGGGGAAAGAGTTGGATATCACATTTCATGTTAGAGGTAGGATCTCAGGTTTGGTATTAGAAGTATTGAGATATCACATCTCATGCTATCAGAAGGATCTCAGGTTTGGTATAGAAGCATTGAGATATCATATCTTATGCTATCAGAAGAGTCTCAGGATTGGAATGGGAAGGAGTTGGATATCACATCTCATGCTAAAGGTAGGGTCTCAGGTTTGGAAGATAAGGATTTGGATATCACATCTCATGTTATAGGAAGGATCTCAGGTTTGGTATTAGAAGTATTGAGATATCACATCTCATGCTATCGGAAGGATCTCAGGTTTGGTATAGAAGCATTGAGATATCATATCTTATGCTATCAGAAGGGTCTCAGGATTGGAATGGGAAGGATTTGGATATCACTTCTCATGCTAAAGGGAGGGTCTCAGGTTTGGAAGGGGAAGGATTTGGATATCACATCTCATGTTATAGGATGGATCTCAGGTTTGGTATTAGAAGTATTGAGATATCACATCTCATGTTATCGGAAGGATCTCAGATTTGGTATTAGAAGTATTGAGATATCACATCTCATGCTATAGGAAGGGTCTCAGGATTGGAATGGGAAGGAGTTGGATATCACATCTCATGCTAAAGGAAGGGTCTCAGGTTTGGTAGAAGCATTGAGATATCACATCTCATGCTATAGGAAGGGTCTCAGGATTGGAATGGGAAGGACTTAGATATCACATATCATGCTATAGGGAGGGTCTCAGTTTTGATATTAGAAGCATTGAGATATCACATCTCATGCTATCGGAAGTGTCTCAGGATTGGAATGGGAAGGAGCTGGATATCACATCTCATGCTAAAGGAAGGGTCTCAGGTTTGGAACGGGAAGGAGTTGGATATCACATATGTTATAGGAAGGGTCTCAGGTTTGGTATAAACATTGAGATATCACATCTCTGCTATCGGAAGTGTCTCAGGATTGGAATGGGAAGGAGTTGGATATCCCATCTCATGTTATAGGAAGGATCTCAGGTTTGGTATTAGAAGCATTGAGACATCACATCTCATGCTATAGGAAGGGTCTCAGGTTTGGAAAGTGAAGGAGTTGGATATCACATTTCATGTTAGAGGAAGGATCTCAGGTTTGGTATTAGAGGCATTGAGATATCACATCTCAGGCTATAGGAAGGGTCTCAGGATTGGAATGGGAAGGAGTTGGATATCACATCTCATGCTATAGGAAGGGTCTCAGGTTTGGTATAAGCATTGAGATATCACATCTCATGCTATAGGAAGGGTCTCAGGATTGGAATGGAAGGAGTTGGATATCACATCTCATGTTATAGGAAGGATCTCAGGTTTGGTATTAGAAGCATTTAGACATCACATCTCATGCTATAGGAAGGGTCTCAGGATTGGAATGGGAAGGAGTTGGATATCACATCTCATGCTATAGGAAGGGTCTCAGGATTGGAATGGGAAGGAGTTGAATATGACATCTCATGCCGTAGGAAGGGTCTCAGGTTTGGTATAAACATTGAGATATCACATCTCTGCTATCAAAAGGGTCTCAGGATTGGAATGGGAAGGAGTTGGATATCCCATCTCATGTTATAGGAAGAGTCTCAGGTTTGGTATTAGAAGCATTGGGATATCACATCTCATGCTATAGGAAGTGTCTCAGGATTGGAATGGGAAGGACTTGGATATCACATCTCATGCTATAGGTAGGGTCTCAAGTTTGATATTAGAAGCATTGAGATATCACATCTCATGCTATAGGAAGGGTCTGAGGATTGGAATGGGAAGGAGTTGGATATCACATCTCATGCTATGGGAAGGGTCTCAGATTTGGTATAAGCAGTGAGATATCACATCTCATGCTATAGGAAGTGTCTCAGGATTGGAATGGGAAGGACTTGGATATCACATCTCATGCTATAGGGAGGGTCTCAAGTTTGATATTAGAAGCTTTGAGATATCACATCTCATGATATCGGAAGGGTCTCAGGATTGGAATGGGAAGGAGTTGGATATCACATCTCAGGATAAAGGAAGGGTCTAAGGTTTGGAAGGGGAAGGATTTGGATATCACATCTCATGTTATATTACGGGTCTCAGGTTTGGTATTAGAAGCATTGAGATATCAAGTCTCATAGTATAGGAAGGGTCTCAGAATTGGAATGGGAAGGAGTTGGATATCACATCTCAAGCTATAGGAAGGGTCTCAGGATTGGAATGGAAAGGACTTGGATATCACATCTCATGATAAAGGAAGGGTCTAAGGTTTGGAAGGGGAAGGACTTGGATATCACATCTCTGCTATCGAAAGGGTCTCAGGATTGGAATGGGAAGGAGTTGGATATTCCCATCTCATGTTATAGGAAGGGTCTCAGGTTTGGTATTAGAAGCATTGAGATATCACATCTCATGCTATAGGAAGGGTCTCAGGATTGGAATGGGAAGGACTTGGATATCACATCTCATGCTATAGGGAGGGTCTCAAGTTTGATATTAGAAGCTTTGAGATATCACATCTCATGATATCGGAAGGGTCTCAGGATTGGAATGGGAAGGAGTTGGATATCACATCTCATGATAAAGGAAGGGTCTAAGGTTTGGAAGGGGAAGGATTTGGATATCACATCTCATGTTATATTACGGGTCTCAGGTTTGGTATTAGAAGCATTGAGATATCAAGTCTCATAGTATAGGAAGGGTCTCAGAATTGGAATGGGAAGGAGTTGGATATCACATCTCAAGCTATAGGAAGGGTCTCAGGATTGGAATGGGAAGGACTTGGATATCACATCTCATGCTATAGGAAGGCTCTCAGGTTTGGAAGGGGAAAGAGTTGGATATCACATTTCATGTTAGAGGTAGGATCTCAGGTTTGGTATTAGAGGCATTGAGATATCACATCTCATGCTATCAGAAGGGTCTCAGGAATGGAATGGGAAGGAGTTGGATATCACATCTCATGCTAAAGGGAGGGTCTCAGGTTTGGAAGGGGAAGGATTTGGATATCACATCTCATGTTATAGGAAGGATCTCAGGTTTGGTATTAGAAGCATTGAGATATCACATCTCATGCTATCGGAAGGATCTCAGGTTTGGTATTAGAAGCATTGAGATATCACATCTCATGCTATCAGAAGAGTCTCAGGATTGGAATAGGAAGGAGTTGGATATCACATCTCATGCTAAAGGGAGGGTCTCAGGTTTGGAAGGGGAAGGATTTGGATATCACATCTCATGTTATCGGAAGGATCTCACGTTTGGTATTAGAAGTATTGAGATATCATATCTCATGCTATAGGAATGGGTCTCAGGATTGGAATGGGAAGGAGTTGGATATCACATCTCATGCTATAGGGAGGGTCTCAGGATTGGAATGGGAAGGACTTAGATATCACATATCATGCTATAGGGAGGGTCTCAGTTTTGATATTAGAAGCATTGAGATATCACATCTCATGCTATCGGAAGTGTCTCAGGATTGGAATGGGAAGGAGCTGGATATCACATCTCATGCTAAAGGAAGGGTCTCAGGTTTGGAACGGGAAGGATTTGGATATCACATCTCATGTTATAGGAAGGGTCTCAGGTTTGGTATAAGCATTGAGATATCACATCTCTGCTATCGGAAGTGTCTCAGGATTGGAATGGGAAGGAGTTGGATATCCCATCTCATGTTATAGGACGGGTCTCAGGTTTGTTATTAGAATCATTGAGATATCATATTGCATGCTGTAGGAAGGGTCTAAGGGTTGGAATGTGAAGGACTTGGATATCACATCTCATGCTATAGATAGGCTCTTAGGTTTGGAAAGGGAAGGAGTTGGATATCACATTTCATGTTAGAGGAAGGATCTCAGGTTTGGTATTAGAAGCATTGAGATATCACATCTCATGCTATAGGAAGGGTCTCAGGATTGGAATGGGAAGCAGTTGGATATCACATCTCATGCTATAGGAAGGGTCTCAGGTTTGGTATAAGCATTGAGATATCACATCTCATGCTATAGGACGGGTCTCAGGATTGGAATGGAAGGAGTTGGATATCACATCTCATGTTATAGGAAGGATCTCAGGTTTGGTATTAGAAGCATTGAGACATCACATCTCATGCTATAGGAAGGGTCTCAGGGTTGGAATGGGAAGGAGTTGGATATCACATCTCATCCAATAGGAAGGGTCTCAGGTTTGGAATGGGAAGGAATTGGATATCACATCTCATGTTATAGGAAGGATCTCAGGTTTGGTATTAGAAGCATTGAGATATCACATCTCATGCTATAGGAAGGGTCTCAGGATTGGAATGTGAAGGATTTGGATATCACATCTCATGCTAAAGGAAGGGTCTCAGGTTTGGTATAAGCATTGAGATATCACGTCTCTGCTATCGGAAGGGTCTCAGGATTGGATTGGGAAGGAGTTGGATATCCCTTCTCATGCTATAGGAAGGGTCTCAGGATTTGAATGGCAAGGAGTTGGATATCACATCTCATGCCATAGGAAGGGTCTCAGGTTTGGTATAAGCATTGAGATATCACATCTCTGCTATCGGAAGGGTCTCAGGATTGGATTGGGAAGGAGTTGGATATCCCTTCTCATGCTATAGGAAGTGTCTCAGGTTGGAATGGGAAGGAGTTGGATATCAAATCTCATGTTATAGGAAGGGTCTCAGGATTGGAATGGGAAGGATTTGGATATCACATCTCTTGCTATAGGAAGGGTCTCAGGATTGGAATGGGTAGGAGTTGGATATTACTTTCTTGCTATAGGAAGGGTCTCATGTTTGGAATGGGAAGGAGTTGGATATGACATATGCTATAGTTAGTGTCTCAGGTTTGGAACGGGAAGGAGTTGGATATCACATCTCATGTTATAGGAAGGGTCTCAGGTTTGGTATAAGCATTGAGATATCACATCTCTGCTATCGGAAGCGGCTCAGGATTGGAATGGGAAGGAGTTGGATATCCCATCTCATGTTATAGGAAGAGTCTCTGGTTTGGTATTAGAATCATTGAGATATCACATCGCATGCTGTAGGAAGGGTCTAAGGATTGGAATGGGATGGACTTGGATATCACATCTCATGCTATAGGTAGGCTCTCAGGTTTGGTATAAGCATTGAGATATCACATCTCATGCTATAGGAAGGGTCTCAGGATTGGAATGGGAAGGAATTGGATAACACATCTCATGCTATAGGAAGGGTCTCAGATTTGGTATAAGCATTGAGATATCAAATCTCATGCTAAAGGAAGGGTCTCAGGATTGGAATGGGAAGGAGTTGTTTATGACATCTCAGGCCATAGGAAGGTTCTCAGGTTTGGTATAAGCATTGAGATATCACATCTCTGCTATCGGAAGGGTCTCAGGATTGGAATGGGAAGGACTTGGATGTCACATCTCATGCTATAGGGAGGGTCTCAAGTTTGATATTGGAAGCATTGAGATAACAAATCTCATGATATCGGAAGGGTCTCAGGATTGGAATGGGAAGGAGTTGGATATCACATCTCATGATAAAGGAAGGGTCTAAGGTTTGGAAGGGGAAGGATTTGGATATCACATCTCATGTTATAGGACGGGTCTCAGGTTTGGTATTAGAAGCATTGAGATATCAAGTCTCATGGTATAAGAAGGGTCTCAGAATTGGAATGGGAAGGAGTTGGATATCACACCTCAAGCTATAGGAAGGGTCTCAGGATTGGAATGGGAAGGAGTTTGATATCACATCTCATGCCATAGTATGGGTCTCAGGTTTGGTAGAAGCATTGGGATATCACATCTCATGCTATCGGAAGGGTATCAGTATTGGATTTGGAAGAAGTTGGATATCCCATCTCATGCTATAGGAAGGGTCTCAGGTTGGAATGGGAAGGAGTTGGATATCACATTTCATGTTATAGGAAGGGTCTCAGGATTGGAATGGGAAGGACTTGGATATCATATCTCATGCTATAGGACGGGTCTCAGGTTTGTTATTAGAATCATTGAGATATCATATTGCATGCTGTGGGAAGGGTCTAAGGATTGGAATGGGAAGGACCTGGATATCACATCTCATGCTATAGATAGGCTCTTAGGTTTGGAAAGGGAAGGAGTTGGATATCACATTTCATGTTAGAGGAAGGATCTCAGGTTTGGTATTAGAAGCATTGAGATATCACATCTCATGCTATAGGAAGGGTCTCAGGATTGGAATGGGAAGTAGTTGGATATCACATCTCATGCTATAGGAAGGGTCTCAGGTTTGGTATAAGCATTGAGATATCACATCTCATGCTATAGGACGGGTCTCAGGATTGGAATGGAAGGAGTTGGATATCACATCTCATGTTATAGGAAGGATCTCAGGTTTGGTATTAGAAGCATTGAGATATCACATCTCATGCTATAGGAAGGGTCTCAGGATTGGAATGGGAAGTAGTTGGATATCACATCTCATGCTATAGGAAGGGTCTCAGGTTTGGTATAAGCATTGAGATATCACAGGGTCTCAGGGTTGGAATGGGAAGGGGTTGGATATCACAACTCATCCAATAGGAAGGGTCTCAGGTTTGGAATGGGAAGGAATTGGATATCACATCTCATGTTATAGGAAGGATCTCAGGTTTGGTATTAGAAGCATTGAGATATCACATCTCATGCTATAGGAAGGGTCTCAGGATTGGAATGTGAAGGATTTGGATATCACATCTCATGCTAAAGGAAGGGTCTCAGGTTTGGTAGAAGCATTGAGATATCACGTCTCTGCTATCGGAAGGTTCTCAGGATTGGATTGGGAAGGAGTTGGATATCCCTTCTCATGCTATAGGAAGGGTCTCAGGATTTGAATGGCAAGGAGTTGGATATCACATCTCATGCCATAGGAAGGGTCTCAGGTTTGGTATAAGCATTGAGATATCACATCTCTGCTATCGGAAGGGTCTCAGGATTGGAATGGGAAGGAGTTGGTGTTAAGACGGATTTCTGAACTCTGTCCTGGTGGCGCAGAAGTTCAGAAGGCCAACCTAATTACTTGGAACAGGGTAACCTCTGGACGAGCCAGACCAATCAAGGTAGCGATCGCGGCGGTCAAGACTAGGTCTCAAGAGGGGTGAGGGTGACTGAAAGCCCGCAATGAGCACACAAAGCAAGAGCGCTTACAAACTACTCCAAACAGTTGTTATATCAAAAATATATACACATTTATTTTAAGGCCTTTAAAATAATGACCGTAGCGAAAAAATCACAATATCACAGTATTAAACCAACACATACCATATCAACACAATATATATACAAATACGACAGTCTTAAGCATTAGAGGCACGAAATGTGTAGTCCACCTGCCAGGGAAGGAAAACAGGCAGTGCGATAACGCTTTAGACTCAGTTCGCCTTCAGAGGCACCTAACTAGATGGAAGTCCGAGCCCTGCGAAGAGTGGAGCCTTGTGCTCAAAGTACCTGCCACGCCGGTGCCAACGGGCAAAAGGAGAAGCTCTTCGGAGGAAGTCAGGCAGTTCGGGTTAGTGCACAGCAGAAGGAGAACAGGTTCCGCAACTCAAGCGCAGCCTCCACAGCGAGCAGAAGCAGAGCGCGAGTACCGCAAAAGGGTGCTGTTTTTACACAGCAGGGAAAAGCAATGGGATACTGCAGGAGGGCGACCAGATCCTAGCTATACTACTCACCGGTCCCCGAAGCAAGCAGACCCAGGCTTCTCCACGTTAGTTTCAGCAGCTGGCAGGTTCAGAAGAGCAGGGAACGCCTCGTAGTCGTGTAGAGCAAAAAGACGTCCCAATCGACGAAACCGGCACAGTTTGTTGCCGCAGCAGGACAACGGAGCGGCCGTGTGTATTCGAGCCAAATGTACACTCCTCCCTTCAGACTTGGGAACGCCAAGTGTACGAAGCGTGGGAGAGTGACAAGGACTCGAAATACAACACAACCTGGCGGCGGTTACAGAGCAGGACTCCCTTGTAAGCTGGTCAGTCAACTGGATGGCCCAGAGACACTTCCGAAGGCTTACTTGGCAGGAGATGATGAAGTCGCCGGGAATAGCTGTTCCTGCTATTCCAAAGGTCGAAGCACCAGTACAGGCCTTCTGGTTCGATCAAAGGAGGAAAGGGTTTCACAGGACGACAGCAGTGCAAAGGAGGATTCCTTCAGCGGGTCACCAGCGATTCCTCGGTCCAGCCTCGTGGTTGCAGGATACTTGGCTCCTGTATTCCTTCGTTCGTGAGAACTCAGGAGATCGACATGGTAGTGGTGTTTCCAGCCCCCTCTTATCCACGGTTCCCTTCGCGCCAAAACGGAGGGGAGCCAATGGGAGATCCGCTCATCAACACACATACCATACGTGGACCAATCACGGACCACGGTGGTCCCAGGCATTCACACCACCCTAGACTCTCTGGCACCCAGGATGTGTATTGGGACCAGACATCCCAGCCCACACCCTGGAGGCACACAAACGACATGTAGAAGTCCGCGAAAGCAACCACGTTTCGCGGGAAAGTACATGCCCAAATAAGGAAGGCCCCGGGTCGCTCGACCTGGGGAAGGTGAAGGGAGCAAGACGGTCAGTGGACAAGACAAAGGAGCCTCGTGGTCTGGCCATTTTGGGAGCCAGGCCACCATTTTGGGTTCAGTGCGAAAAACGTGCTCAGAACGCCAAAAGGAGCTCAAAATAAACAAAACGATCGCTGCCACCATTCCAGTCCCTGAATGACTTGCACCGATCAAATACCATCCTAAAAGAGTATCTAGGGCCTGTAGAAGGCTAGAGACCCAAGAGAGCTGTAACTTAGCTTACAGTGCCCTCTTGTGTCATGTTGCACTAAAGCCGCAACATGATAAAAGAAACTACGGGAAACAGCGTTCCCCGGTACTGACTGTCTTAAGGGCATGTCAGTTTCCCCGTAAGAAAGGAGCGAAAGCCCAGAGGAGTGCGGCAGAAGGCTGCACTTCTCTGGCAAAGTCAAGAACAAGGTGAAAACAACAGCAAAAAGTTTAGGGGTTGCCACATGGAAGGAAAATTACCTACAATTACGAAATCTTTCCTAACACTTGCCCCTCCCAGACTATGGACAGCGGGAACTAATCCACCCCTGGATGAGTCTCTTGTTCAGGTCGGTTAAACATTCTGGACAACCCATCAGCATTGCTATGTTGGACACCTGGCCTATGCTCAATAGTGAAGTCGAAGCCTTGTAGACTTATGGACCACCTAAGCAACTTTGGATTCTCCCCCTTCATGTTCATTAGCCACTTTAACGGCTTATGGTCAGTTTGCACAGTGAAGTAGGTCCCATAGAGGTAGGGCCTCAGCTTCCTTAGGGCCCACACAACAGAGAAACATTCTTTCTCTACCGTGGACCATCTGAGCTCTCTGTCCTTAAGCTGGCGACTAATAAAACCGATAGGGTGTTCCTTACCCTTCTCATCTACTTGTGATAGTACAGCTCCTATCCCAGTGTCAGAGGCGTCCGTCTGCACGATAAAAGGTCTTTGATAATCAGGGGCCCTAAGGACAGGGGCCTGGCACAAGGAGTCTTTTAAGCCATTGAAGGCCTTCTCACACTCGTCGGTCCAAGTTACCTTCTTGGGTTTCTTCGGAGTTGTGAGGGCAGTCAGAGGAGCAGCTATGGTGCCATAGTCTGCCACAAAATTGCGGTAATACCCCGTGAGTCCTAAAAAGGCTCTCACTTGGGTTTGCGTAGTGGGGGTAGGCCAGTCTTGTACTGCTTGTACCTGACTGAGTAGAGGCTGTCTCCTCCCTCCACCTACTTCATGTCCAAGGTAAACCACTGAGCCTTGTCCATTTTGGTGAGGGGCCACTCGGACCCCCTCAAAAGAGCTATCTGAAGGACTGCTTGGGAACAGGTCGGGGAGAGGTTCAGACTCCTCTCCCGCAACGTCTGAAGCCAGTAGCAGTGCTGCGATTTCGACGCTTGGGCCGAAAGCCTTCAGCCTATTCGCGTGAAACGCTTTTGGAGCCTGTCCAGGCCTTCCAAGGTCCACTGAATAGTTAACCTCACCCAGGGGCTCCACCACTGGGTAAGGGCCTGACCATTTGTCCTGTAAAGCTCGAGGCCTTATGGGATTCATGATCAGGACTTGCTGACCAAGTGTAAAGTTGATGAGGGAAGCTTTCTGGTCGTACCAATGTTTCACCAGCGCTTGCCCTGCCTTCAATTTATCACTAGCCAAGCCCATCAGAAGTACCATCCGTTTTCTGAGCCCTAGCACATAATCAACTACGTTGGTAGTAACAGGGGGAGTGGGCATCTCCCATCCCTCTTTGACGATGGCTAAGGGTCCCCGTACGGGATGACCTAACAGAAGTTCGAAGGGGCTGAAGCCAACACCCTCCTGTGGTACCTCTCGGTAGGCAAACAGTAAGCATGAAACAAGAAGATCCCATTTTCTTCTCTGAGGCTCCTCCAGAGCCCCAATCATGCTCTTTAACGTCCTGTTGAAACGCCCCCCCAGACCATTGGTCTGGGGGTGGTATGCAGAAGAGAACCTGTAGGTGACCCCACATTCTTTCCACATAGCCTGCCTATACTTCGACATAAAGTTGCTGCCATCATCCGGCACAACTTCTTTAGGGAAGCCAACCCTAGTAAATATGCCGAGTAAAGCTTCTGCAACTGACTTGGCAGTTACAGTTTTCCATGGGATGGCCTCAGGATACCTAGTTGCATGGTCGACCAGCACCAGGATAAACCTATTGCCCGAGGATGTTTGCGGGTCAAGGGGACCAACCATGTCGATCCCTACCCTTTCAAATGGTACCCCCACAACTGGGAGCGGTACCAACGGAGCTTGGATTGTCGCGCCAACCTTACCAGACAACTGGCAGGAGGCACAACTCCTGCAGTGACTTTCTACTTGCACCCCCATCTTGGGCCAGTAGAAGTGCATGGATAACCTTTGCTTGGTCCTCTTCATACCAAGGTGACCAGCAAGGGGAACTTCATGCGCCAACTGCAGGAGGAAGGGCCTAACAGCAAGGGGAACCACCAACCTCCTATGGTCTCCTTCTGTAGACTCTGTGGGCTCACTATACAGGAGTCCACCTTCCCAATAAATCCTATGCTTCCCAGGAGGTTCACCCTCAAGCTGGGAGCAGGCCTGTCTCCTTAGGCCTTCCAGAGATGGGCACTCACGTTGGCCTTTACTGAATTCGTCCCTATCAGGACCTCCTTCAACTAACAAGTCTTTTAGTTCAGGATGATCGTTGGGGTCGAATACTTCAGGCATCGCCACCTCCTCGTCAGGCCCGGGCGATTGACCAACTTCCTCCACCGCAGTGGTAGGCGAGCTCGGGGGAATATTCTCTTTCCCTCGTTTTGACTTGTAGACTCCTTTCGCCTTGGGTTTCCCCTTCGGCTGGGGCGGCGTATTGGACTTGGCCAATGCTGCCCGTGCTTGAGACCGTGTGTAGGGTCTTTCGGCAGTGTCTCCTACGAGCCCTAAAGCTCTGAGATCATTACCTAACAAGACCTTTCCCGGGACGTTTCTCTGAATGCTCACTGGAATCCTGACTGCTGTACCATTTAAAGTAAGATTTACAGGTATTACTGGAAACATACGGAGGGGGCCGTCAGCCAACTTAGTGGGCATCAGAGTAGCTCTGGCAACTTCCTCTGAGTCTACCAAGGTAGAATCCACTACAGTGCGACTGCACCCACTATCCCTAAGAGCTGGAGTATCCACTCCAGTGATCAGCACACTGTCTTTAAAGTAGTGCTTGGTATTATCCGGAATCCTAGCATAAGCCTCTGCGACTTTCGGCTCCCAGGAACCTAGGGACACTAAAACTACCTCAGCCTCTATTCCGCTGGGAAACGAGTCTGAGGAGAAGGATGCTCCTGTAATCTCTTCTTCCTCGTAGGAGGAGAAGGCCAGATTAGCAGAGTGGACCCCCAAAGGTCTAACCTTACACCGGGGATCCCCCTTCACATGGTCAGTTGCTCCACAAGAAAAACAAGCCCCAGTGGGTCTGTTTACGTAAGGAGGCTTATTGTAACCAGAGTTCTGTTGCGGAGGCGGACCTCCACTACCCTGTGAGTTCTCTTGTGTCTTACCCTTATTTTTCTTTTTGTGGCCCTTATGGGAAGAAGATTTAGCAGATTCCCCACCCTCCATATCTTTGGACTTTTTCCCTTCCTCCTGCTTACCAGGATGAGTTTTGTCCTTATGGGACACTCGATGTGACACCCATAAATCTGCTGCAATGGCCAGCTTCTTAGGATCTATCTCCTTCGAATCGGCCAAATGCTGCTTAAGCTCCGGGGAAGAAGAACCAAAAATGTGTTCCAGCATGACAAGATTTATCATGCCTTCGAAGGTAGAAACCTTATAACCTTCGACCCAGCCAGTTAAGTTTTTCAAAGATTCAGCGACATAAGATACCCAAGTACCACCTTCCTTTTTCTTATACTCTCGAAAACGCTTTAAATATTGGGCCGGAGTCTTCCCAAACTTTAAAATGAGAGTTTGCTTTAACATTGCGAAATCAGCTCGCTCAGCCTTCGACATTTCCATAATGGCACTACAGCCAGAATGGGGCAGTCTGCTGAGTAACCACGCAATCTTATCAGCATTGTCAACTTTCTGAACTTCGCATGCATACTCAAACGCATTCAGCCAGTCCATAATGTCATTCCGTTCTTCATACACACTGAGCAGATCTTTTGGAAACCGTGGATGAGAGGAGGCCCCAGACCCATGTCCAGGACCCTGGGACCCATTTGCAACCTGAAGCTTGGCCAGTTCCAACTGGTGATCCCTGTCTTTCTGTTTTTCTGCCTGTTCGATTTTTAGTTTGGCTATGCTGAATTCAAGCTCCTGCTGCCTAAACCGCAGCTCTTGCTTCTTGAATTCAAGCATAGCATCCCCATCAACACTGGCAGAGGAAACATTAGACATCTCGTCCTCCCTGTCCTCGTGGTCGCGATGGATCAGTGCAGCGGCAGAACCGTCGGTTCTACCAGTGAGAGCAGCCCCACCACCTTCTGCACTGTCCTCAGAAGTTATAGCGTCAAGCTGCGCTTCTTGCCACGCCACGATTCTTTGGATCATTTCCAATTTAGTGCCTTGAGAGGAAACACCTCTCTCCGCACACATCTTCTTCAATGTTTCTGATTTGGAAGCATTTAAAGTTAACAAGGTATTTGTTTCCATACTGTTTGATAGGACTATGGCCTTTTTAAAGTTATACTACAACAATTCACTACGTGTACTGGTTGGAATAACCTGAAATGCCTTAGTTCGAGCGCAACACTGGATACCCTCAGTCGTATCCCACCGCTGTACACCAATTTGTTAAGACGGATTTCTGAACTCTGTCCTGGTGGCGCAGAAGTTCAGAAGGCCAACCTAATTACTTGGAACAGGGTAACCTCTGGACGAGCCAGACCAATCAAGGTAGCGATCGCGGCGGTCAAGACTAGGTCTCAAGAGGGGTGAGGGTGACTGAAAGCCCGCAATGAGCACACAAAGCAAGAGCGCTTACAAACTACTCCAAACAGTTGTTATATCAAAAATATATACACATTTATTTTAAGGCCTTTAAAATAATGACCGTAGCGAAAAAATCACAATATCACAGTATTAAACCAACACATACCATAGCAACACAATATATATACAAATACGACAGTCTTAAGCATTAGAGGCACGAAATGTGTAGTCCACCTGCCAGGGAAGGAAAACAGGCAGTGCGATAACGCTTTAGACTCAGTTCGCCTTCAGAGGCACCTAACTAGATGGAAGTCCGAGCCCTGCGAAGAGTGGAGCCTTGTGCTCAAAGTACCTGCCACGCCGGTGCCAACGGGCAAAAGGAGAAGCTCTTTGGAGGAAGTCAGGCAGTTCGGGTTAGTGCACAGCAGAAGGAGAACAGGTTCCGCAACTCAAGCGCAGCCTCCACAGCGAGCAGAAGCAGAGCGCGAGTACCGCAAAAGGGTGCTGTTTTTACACAGCAGGGAAAAGCAATGGGATACTGCAGGAGGGCGACCAGATCCTAGCTATACTACTCACCGGTCCCCGAAGCAAGCAGACCCAGGCTTCTCCACGTTAGTTTCAGCAGCTGGCAGGTTCAGAAGAGCAGGGAACGCCTCGTAGTCGTGTAGAGCAAAAAGACGTCCCAATCGACGAAACCGGCACAGTTTGTTGCCGCAGCAGGACAACGGAGCGGCCGTGTGTATTCGAGCCAAATGTACACTCCTCCCTTCAGACTTGGGAACGCCAAGTGTACGAAGCGTGGGAGAGTGACAAGGACTCGAAATACAACACAACCTGGCGGCGGTTACAGAGCAGGACTCCCTTGTAAGCTGGTCAGTCAATTGGATGGCCCAGAGACACTTCCGAAGGCTTACTTGGCAGGAGATGATGAAGTTGCCGGGAATAGCTGTTCCTGCTATTCCAAAGGTCGAAGCACCAGTACAGGCCTTCTGGTTCGATCAAAGGAGGAAAGGGTTTCACAGGACGACAGCAGTGCAAAGGAGGATTCCTTCAGCGGGTCACCAGCGATTCCTCGGTCCAGCCTCGTGGTTGCAGGATACTTGGCTCCTGTATTCCTTCGTTCGTGAGAACTCAGGAGATCGACATGGTAGTGGTGTTTCCAGCCCCCTCTTATCCACGGTTCCCTTCGCGCCAAAACGGAGGGGAGCCAATGGGAGATCCGCTCATCAACACACATACCATACGTGGACCAATCACGGACCACGGTGGTCCCAGGCATTCACACCACCCTAGACTCTCTGGCACCCAGGATGTGTATTGGGACCAGACATCCCAGCCCACACCCTGGAGGCACACAAACGACATGTAGAAGCCCGCGAAAGCAACCACGTTTCGCGGGAAAGTACATGCCCAAATAAGGAAGGCCCCGGGTCGCTCGACCTGGGGAAGGTGAAGGGAGCAAGATGGTCAGTGGACAAGACAAAGGAGCCTCGTGGTCTGGCCATTTTGGGAGCCAGGCCACCATTTTGGGTTCAGTGCGAAAAACGTGCTCAGAACGCCAAAAGGAGCTCAAAATAAACAAAACGATCGCTGCCACCATTCCAGTCCCTGAATGACTTGCACCGATCAAATACCATCCTAAAAGAGTATCTAGGGCCTGTAGAAGGCTAGAGACCCAAGAGAGCTGTAACTTAGCTTACAGTGCCCTCTTGTGTCATGTTGCACTAAAGCCGCAACATGATAAAAGAAACTACGGGAAACAGCGTTCCCCGGTACTGACTGTCTTAAGGGCATGTCAGTTTCCCCGTAAGAAAGGAGCGAAAGCCCAGAGGAGTGCGGCAGAAGGCTGCACTTCTCTGGCAAAGTCAAGAACAAGGTGAAAACCGCAGCAAAAAGTTTAGGGGTTGCCACATGGAAGGAAAATTACCTACAATTACGAAATCTTTCCTAACACTCGCCCCTCCCAGACTATGGACAGGGGGAACTAATCCACCCCTGGATGAGTCTCTTGTTCAGGTCGGTTAAACATTCTGGACAACCCATCAGCATTGCTATGTTGGACACCTGGCCTATGCTCAATAGTGAAGTCGAAGCCTTGTAGACTTATGGACCACCTAAGCAACTTTGGATTCTCCCCCTTCATGTTCATTAGCCACTTTAACGGCTTATGGTCAGTTTGCACAGTGAAGTGGGTCCCATAGAGGTAGGGCCTCAGCTTCCTTAGGGCCCACACAACAGAGAAACATTCTTTCTCTACCGTGGACCATCTGAGCTCTCTGTCCTTAAGCTGGCGACTAATAAAACCGATAGGGTGTTCCTTACCCTTCTCATCTACTTGTGATAGTACAGCTCCTATCCCAGTGTCAGAGGCGTCCGTCTGCACGATAAAAGGTCTTTGATAATCAGGGGCCCTAAGGACAGGGGCCTGGCACAAGGAGTCTTTTAAGCCATTGAAGGCCTTCTCACACTCGTCGGTCCAAGTTACCTTCTTGGGTTTCTTCGGAGTTGTGAGGGCAGTCAGAGGAGCAGCTATGGTGCCATAGTCTGCCACAAAATTGCGGTAATACCCCGTGAGTCCTAAAAAGGCTCTCACTTGGGTTTGCGTAGTGGGGGTAGGCCAGTCTTGTACTGCTTGTACCTGACTGAGTAGAGGCTGTCTCCTCCCTCCACCTACTTCATGTCCAAGGTAAACCACTGAGCCTTGTCCATTTTGGTGAGGGGCCACTCGGACCCCCTCAAAAGAGCTATCTGAAGGACTGCTTGGGAACAGGTCGGGGAGAGGTTCAGACTCCTCTCCCGCAACGTCTGAAGCCAGTAGCAGTGCTGCGATTTCGACGCTTGGGCCGAAAGCCTTCAGCCTATTCGCGTGAAACGCTTTTGGAGCCTGTCCAGGCCTTCCAAGGTCCACTGAATAGTTAACCTCACCCAGGGGCTCCACCACTGGGTAAGGGCCTGACCATTTGTACTGTAAAGCTCGAGGCCTTATGGGATTCATGATCAGGACTTGCTGACCAAGTGTAAAGTTGATGAGGGAAGCTTTCTGGTCGTACCAATGTTTCACCAGCGCTTGCCCTGCCTTCAATTTATCACTAGCCAAGCCCATCAGAAGTACCATCCGTTTTCTGAGCCCTAGCACATAATCAACTACGTTGGTAGTAACAGGGGGAGTGGGCATCTCCCATCCCTCTTTGACGATGGCTAAGGGTCCCCGTACGGGATGACCTAACAGAAGTTCGAAGGGGCTGAAGCCAACACCCTCCTGTGGTACCTCTCGGTAGGCAAACAGTAAGCATGAAACAAGAAGATCCCATTTTCTTCTCTGAGGCTCCTCCAGAGCCCCAATCATGCTCTTTAACGTCCTGTTGAAACGCCCCCCCAGACCATTGGTCTGGGGGTGGTATGCAGAAGAGAACCTGTAGGTGACCCCACATTCTTTCCACATAGCCTGCCTATACTTCGACATAAAGTTGCTGCCATCATCCGGCACAACTTCTTTAGGGAAGCCAACCCTAGTAAATATGCCGAGTAAAGCTTCTGCAACTGACTTGGCAGTTACAGTTTTCCATGGGATGGCCTCAGGATACCTAGTTGCATGGTCGACCAGCACCAGGATAAACCTATTGCCCGAGGATGTTTGCGGGTCAAGGGGACCAACCATGTCGATCCCTACCCTTTCAAATGGTACCCCCACAACTGGGAGCGGTACCAACGGAGCTTGGATTGTCGCGCCAACCTTACCAGACAACTGGCAGGAGGCACAACTCCTGCAGTGACTTTCTACTTGCACCCCCATCTTGGGCCAGTAGAAGTGCATGGATAACCTTTGCTTGGTCCTCTTCATACCAAGGTGACCAGCAAGGGGAACTTCATGCGCCAACTGCAGGAGGAAGGGCCTAACAGCAAGGGGAACCACCAACCTCCTATGGTCTCCTTCTGTAGACTCTGTGGGCTCACTATACAGGAGTCCACCTTCCCAATAAATCCTATGCTTCCCAGGAGGTTCACCCTCAAGCTGGGAGCAGGCCTGTCTCCTTAGGCCTTCCAGAGATGGGCACTCACGTTGGCCTTTACTGAATTCGTCCCTATCAGGACCTCCTTCAACTAACAAGTCTTTTAGTTCAGGATGATCGTTGGGGTCGAATACTTCAGGCATCGCCACCTCCTCGTCAGGCCCGGGCGATTGACCAACTTCCTCCACCGCAGTGGTAGGCGAGCTCGGGGGAATATTCTCTTTCCCTCGTTTTGACTTGTAGACTCCTTTCGCCTTGGGTTTCCCCTTCGGCTGGGGCGGCGTATTGGACTTGGCCAATGCTGCCCGTGCTTGAGACCGTGTGTAGGGTCTTTCGGCAGTGTCTCCTACGAGCCCTAAAGCTCTGAGATCATTACCTAACAAGACCTTTCCCAGGACGTTTCTCTGAATGCTCACTGGAATCCTGACTGCTGTACCATTTAAAGTAAGATTTACAGGTATTACTGGAAACATACGGAGGGGGCCGTCAGCCAACTTAGTGGGCATCAGAGTAGCTCTGGCAACTTCCTCTGAGTCTACCAAGGTAGAATCCACTACAGTGCGACTGCACCCACTATCCCTAAGAGCTGGAGTATCCACTCCAGTGATCAGCACACTGTCTTTAAAGTAGTGCTTGGTATTATCCGGAATCCTAGCATAAGCCTCTGCGACTTTCGGCTCCCAGGAACCTAGGGACACTAAAACTACCTCAGCCTCTATTCCGCTGGGAAACGAGTCTGAGGAGAAGGATGCTCCTGTAATCTCTTCTTCCTCGTAGGAGGAGAAGGCCAGATTAGCGGAGTGTACCCCCAAAGGTCTAACCTTACACCGGGGATCCCCCTTCACATGGTCAGTTGCTCCACAAGAAAAACAAGCCCCAGTGGGTCTGTTTACGTAAGGAGGCTTATTGTAACCAGAGTTCTGTTGCGGAGGCGGACCTCCACTACCCTGTGAGTTCTCTTGTGTCTTACCCTTATTTTTCTTTTTGTGGCCCTTATGGGAAGAAGATTTAGCAGATTCCCCACCCTCCATATCTTTGGACTTTTTCCCTTCCTCCTGCTTACCAGGATGAGTTTTGTCCTTATGGGACACTCGATGTGACACCCATAAATCTGCTGCAATGGCCAGCTTCTTAGGATCTATCTCCTTCGAATCGGCCAAATGCTGCTTAAGCTCCGGGGAAGAAGAACCAAAAATGTGTTCCAGCATGACAAGATTTATCATGCCTTCGAAGGTAGAAACCTTATAACCTTCGACCCAGCCAGTTAAGTTTTTCAAAGATTCAGCGACATAAGATACCCAAGTACCACCTTCCTTTTTCTTATACTCTCGAAAACGCTTTAAATATTGGGCCGGAGTCTTCCCAAACTTTAAAATGAGAGTTTGCTTTAACATTGCGAAATCAGCTCGCTCAGCCTTCGACATTTCCATAATGGCACTACAGCCAGAATGGGGCAGTCTGCTGAGTAACCACGCAATCTTATCAGCATTGTCAACTTTCTGAACTTCGCATGCATACTCAAACGCATTCAGCCAGTCCATAATGTCATTCCGTTCTTCATACACACTGAGCAGATCTTTTGGAAACCGTGGATGAGAGGAGGCCCCAGACCCATGTCCAGGACCCTGGGACCCATTTGCAACCTGAAGCTTGGCCAGTTCCAACTGGTGATCCCTGTCTTTCTGTTTTTCTGCCTGTTCGATTTTTAGTTTGGCTATGCTGAATTCAAGCTCCTGCTGCCTAAACCGCAGCTCTTGCTTCTTGAATTCAAGCATAGCATCCCCATCAACACTGGCAGAGGAAACATTAGACATCTCGTCCTCCCTGTCCTCGTGGTCGCGATGGATCAGTGCAGCGGCAGAACCGTCGGTTCTACCAGTGAGAGCAGCCCCACCACCTTCTGCACTGTCCTCAGAAGTTATAGCGTCAAGCTGCGCTTCTTGCCACGCCACGATTCTTTGGATCATTTCCAATTTAGTGCCTTGAGAGGAAACACCTCTCTCCGCACGCAACTTCTTCAATGTTTCTGATTTGGAAGCATTTAAAGTTAACAAGGTATTTGTTTCCATACTGTTTGATAGGACTATGGCCTTTTTAAAGTTATACTACAACAATTCACTACGTGTACTGGTTGGAATAACCTGAAATGCCTTAGTTCGAGCGCAACACTGGATACCCTCAGTCGTATCCCACCGCTGTACACCAATTTGTTAAGACGGATTTCTGAACTCTGTCCTGGTGGCGCAGAAGTTCAGAAGGCCAACCTAATTACTTGGAACAGGGTAACCTCTGGACGAGCCAGACCAATCAAGGTAGCGATCGCGGCGGTCAAGACTAGGTCTCAAGAGGGGTGAGGGTGACTGAAAGCCCGCAATGAGCACACAAAGCAAGAGCGCTTACAAACTACTCCAAACAGTTGTTATATCAAAAATATATACACATTTATTTTAAGGCCTTTAAAATAATGACCGTAGCGAAAAAATCACAATATCACAGTATTAAACCAACACATACCATATCAACACAATATATATACAAATACGACAGTCTTAAGCATTAGAGGCTCGAAATTTGTAGTCCACCTGCCAGGGAAGGAAAACAGGCAGTGCGATAACGCTTTAGACTCAGTTCGCCTTCAGAGGCACCTAACTAGATGGAAGTCCGAGCCCTGCGAAGAGTGGAGCCTTGTGCTCAAAGTACCTGCCACGCCGGTGCCAACGGGCAAAAGGAGAAGCTCTTCGGAGGAAGTCAGGCAGTTCGGGTTAGTGCACAGCAGAAGGAGAACAGGTTCCGCAACTCAAGCGCAGCCTCCACAGCGAGCAGAAGCAGAGCGCGAGTACGGCAAAAGGGTGCTGTTTTTACACAGCAGGGAAAAGCAATGGGATACTGCAGGAGGGCGACCAGATCCTAGCTATACTACTCACCGGTCCCCGAAGCAAGCAGACCCAGGCTTCTCCACGTTAGTTTCAGCAGCTGGCAGGTTCAGAAGAGCAGGGAACGCCTCGTAGTCGTGTAGAGCAAAAAGACGTCCCAATCAACGAAACCGGCACAGTTTGTTGCCGCAGCAGGACAACGGAGCGGCCGTGTGTATTCGAGCCAAATGTACACTCCTCCCTTCAGACTTGGGAACGCCAAGTGTACGAAGCGTGGGAGAGTGACAAGGACTCGAAATACAACACAACCTGGCGGCGGTTACAGAGCAGGACTCCCTTGTAAGCTGGTCAGTCAACTGGATGGCCCAGAGACACTTCCGAAGGCTTACTTGGCAGGAGATGATGAAGTCGCCGGGAATAGCTGTTCCTGCTATTCCAAAGGTCGAAGCACCAGTACAGGCCTTCTGGTTCGATCAAAGGAGGAAAGGGTTTCACAGGACGACAGCAGTGCAAAGGAGGATTCCTTCAGCGGGTCACCAGCGATTCCTCGGTCCAGCCTCGTGGTTGCAGGATACTTGGCTCCTGTATTCCTTCGTTCGTGAGAACTCAGGAGATCGACATGGTAGTGGTGTTTCCAGCCCCCTCTTATCCACGGTTCCCTTCGCGCCAAAACGGAGGGGAGCCAATGGGATATCCGCTCATCAACACACATACCATACGTGGACCAATCACGGACCACGGTGGTCCCAGGCATTCACACCACCCTAGACTCTCTGGCACCCAGGATGTGTATTGGGACCAGACATCCCAGCCCACACCCTGGAGGCACACAAACGACATGTAGAAGCCCGCGAAAGCAACCACGTTTCGCGGGAAAGTACATGCCCAAATAAGGAAGGCCCCGGGTCGCTCGACCTGGGGAAGGTGAAGGGAGCAAGACGGTCAGTGGACAAGACAAAGGAGCCTCGTGGTCTGGCCATTTTGGGAGCCAGGCCACCATTTTGGGTTCAGTGCGAAAAACGTGCTCAGAACGCCAAAAGGAGCTCAAAATAAACAAAACGATCGCTGCCACCATTCCAGTCCCTGAATGACTTGCACCGATCAAATACCATCCTAAAAGAGTATCTAGGGCCTGTAGAAGGCTAGAGACCCAAGAGAGCTGTAACTTAGCTTACAGTGCCCTCTAGTGTCATGTTGCACTAAAGCCGCAACATGATAAAAGAAACTATGGGAAACAGCGTTCCCCGGTACTGACTGTCTTAAGGGCATGTCAGTTTCCCCGTAAGAAAGGAGCGAAAGCCCAGAGGAGTGCGGCAGAAGGCTGCACTTCTCTGGCAAAGTCAAGAACAAGGTGAAAACAACAGCAAAAAGTTTAGGGGTTGCCACATGGAAGGAAAATTACCTACAATTACGAAATCTTTCCTAACAGTTGGATATTCCCATCTCATGTTATAGGAAGGGTCTCAGGTTTGGTATTAGAAGCATTGAGATATCACATCTCATGCTATAGGAAGGGTCTCAGGATTGGAATGGGAAGGACTTGGATATCACATCTCATGCTATAGGGAGGGTCTCAAGTTTGATATTAGAAGCTTTGAGATATCACATCTCATGATATCGGAAGGGTCTCAGGATTGGAATGGGAAGGACTTGGATATCACATCTCATGCTATAGGTAGGGTCTCAGGTTTGATATTAGAAGCATTGAGATATCACATCTCATGCTATAGGAAGGGTCTGAGGATTGGAATGGGAAGGAGTTGGATATCACATCTCATGCTATGGGAAGGGTCTCAGGTTTGGTATAAGCAGTGAGATATCACATCTCATGCTATAGGAAGTGTCTCAGGATTGGAATGGGAAGGAGTTGGATATCACATCTCATGTTATATGAAGGATCTCAGGTTTGGTATAAGCATTGAGATATCACATCTCTGCTATCGGAAGGGTCTCAGGATTGGAATGGGAAGGAGTTGGATATTCCCATCTCATGTTATAGGAAGGGTCTCAGGTTTGGTATTAGAAGCATTGAGATATCACATCTCATGCTATAGGAAGGGTCTCAGGATTGGAATGGGAAGGACTTGGATATCACATCTCATGCTATAGGGAGGGTCTCAAGTTTGATATTAGAAGCTTTGAGATATCACATCTCATGATATCGGAAGGGTCTCAGGATTGGAATGGGAAGGAGTTGGATATCACATCTCATGATAAAGGAAGGGTCTAAGGTTTGGAAGGGGAAGGATTTGGATATCACATCTCATGTTATATTACGGGTCTCACGTTTGGTATTAGAAGCATTGAGATATCAAGTCTCATAGTATAGGAAGGGTCTCAGAATTGGAATGGGAAGGAGTTGGATATCACATCTCAAGCTATAGGAAGGGTCTCAGGATTGGAATGGGAAGGACTTGGATATCACATCTCATGCTATAGGAAGGCTCTCAGGTTTGGAAGGGGAAAGAGTTGGATATCACATTTCATGTTAGAGGTAGGATCTCAGGTTTGGTATTAGAGGCATTGAGATATCACATCTCATGCTATCAGAAGGGTCTCAGGAATGGAATGGGAAGGAGTTGGATATCACATCTCATGCTAAAGGGAGGGTCTCAGGTTTGGAAGGGGAAGGATTTGGATATCACATCTCATGTTATAGGAAGGATCTCAGGTTTGGTATTAGAAGCATTGAGATATCACATCTCATGCTATCGGAAGGATCTCAGGTTTGGTATTAGAAGCATTGAGATATCACATCTCATGCTATCAGAAGAGTCTCAGGATTGGAATAGGAAGGAGTTGGATATCACATCTCATGCTAAAGGGAGGGTCTCAGGTTTGGAAGGGGAAGGATTTGGATATCACATCTCATGTTATCGGAAGGATCTCACGTTTGGTATTAGAAGTATTGAGATATCATATCTCATGCTATAGGAAGGGTCTCAGGATTGGAATGGGAAGGAGTTGGATATCACATCTCATGCTATAGGGAGGGTCTCAGGATTGGAATGGGAAGGACTTAGATATCACATATCATGCTATAGGGAGGGTCTCAGTTTTGATATTAGAAGCATTGAGATATCACATCTCATGCTATCGGAAGTGTCTCAGGATTGGAATGGGAAGGTGCTGGATATCACATCTCATGCTAAAGGAAGGGTCTCAGGTTTGGAACGGGAAGGATTTGGATATCACATCTCATGTTATAGGAAGGGTCTCAGGTTTGGTATAAGCATTGAGATATCACATCTCTGCTATCGGAAGTGTCTCAGGATTGGAATGGGAAGGAGATGGATATCCCATCTCATGTTATAGGACGGGTCTCAGGTTTGTTATTAGAATCATTGAGACATCATATTGCATGCTGTAGGAAGGGTCTAAGGGTTGGAATGGGAAGGACTTGGATATCACATCTCATGCTATAGATAGGCTCTTAGGTTTGGAAAGGGAAGGAGTTGGATATCACATTTCATGTTAGAGGAAGGATCTCAGGTTTGGTATTAGAATCATTGAGATATCACATCTCATGCTATAGGAAGGGTCTCAGGATTGGAATGGGAAGCAGTTGGATATCACATCTCATGCTATAGGAAGGGTCTCAGGTTTGGTATAAGCATTGAGATATCACATCTCATGCTATAGGACGGGTCTCAGGATTGGAATGGAAGGAGTTGGATATCACATCTCATGTTATAGGAAGGATCTCAGGTTTGGTATTAGAAGCATTGAGACATCACATCTCATGCTATAGGAAGGGTCTCAGGGTTGGAATGGGAAGGAGTTGGATATCACATCTCATCCAATAGGAAGGGTCTCAGGTTTGGAATGGGAAGGAATTGGATATCACATCTCATGTTATAGGAAGGATCTCAGGTTTGGTATTAGAAGCATTGAGATATCACATCTCATGCTATAGGAAGGGTCTCAGGATTGGAATGTGAAGGATTTGGATATCACATCTCATGCTAAAGGAAGGGTCTCAGGTTTGGTAGAAGCATTGAGATATCACGTCTCTGCTATCGGAAGGGTCTCAGGATTGGATTGGGAAGGAGTTGGATATCACATCTCATGCCATAGGAAGGGTCTCAGGTTTGGTATAAGCATTGAGATATCACATCTCTGCTATCGGAAGGGTCTCAGGATTGGATTGGGAAGGAGTTGGATATCCCTTCTCATGCTATAGGAAGTGTCTCAGGTTGGAATGGGAAGGAGTTGGATATCACATCTCATGTTATAGGAAGGGTCTCAGGATTGGAATGGGAAGGATTTGGATATCACATCTCTTGCTATAGGAAGGGTCTCAGGATTGGAATGGGTAGGAGTTGGATATTACTTTCTTGCTATAGGAAGGGTCTCATGTTTGGAATGGGAAGGAGTTGGATATCACATATGCTATAGTTAGTGTCTCAGGTTTGGAACGGGAAGGAGTTGGATATCACATCTCATGTTATAGGAAGGGTCTCAGGTTTGGTATAAGCATTGAGATATCACATCTCTGCTATCGGAAGCGGCTCAGGATTGGAATGGGAAGGAGTTGGATATCCCATCTCATGTTATAGGAAGAGTCTCTGGTTTGGTATTAGAATCATTGAGATATCACATCGCATGCTGTAGGAAGGGTCTAAGGATTGGAATGGGATGGACTTGGATATCACATCTCATGCTATAGGTAGGCTCTCAGGTTTGGTATAAGCATTGAGATATCACATCTCATGCTATAGGAAGGGTCTCAGGATTGGAATGGGAAGGAATTGGATATCACATCTCATGCTATAGGAAGGGTCTCAGATTTGGTATAAGCATTGAGATATCACATCTCATGCTAAAGGAAGGGTCTCAGGATTGGAATGGGAAGGAGTTGTATATGACATCTTAGGCCATAGGAAGGTTCTCAGGTTTGGTATAAGCATTGAGATATCACATCTCTGCTATCGGAAGGGTCTCAGGATTGGAATGGGAAGGAGTTGGATATCCCATCTCATGTTATAGGAAGGGTCTCAGGTTTGGTATTAGAAGCATAGAGATATCACATCTCATGCTATAGGAAGGGTCTCAGGATTTGAATGGCAAGGAGTTGGATATCACATCTCATGCCATAGGAAGGGTCTCAGGTTTGGTATAAGCATTGAGATATCACATCTCTGCTATCGGAAGGGTCTCAGGATTGGATTGGGAAGGAGTTGGATATCCCTTCTCATGCTATAGGAAGTGTCTCAGGTTGGAATGGGAAGGAGTTGGATATCACATCTCATGTTATAGGAAGGGTCTCAGGATTGGAATATGAAGGATTTGGATATCACATCTCTTGCCATAGGAAGGGTCTCAGGATTGGAATGGGTAGGAGTTGGATATTACTTTCTTGCTATAGGAAGGGTCTCATGTTTGGAATGGGAAGGAGTTGGATATCACATATGCTATAGTTAGTGTCTCAGGTTTGGAACGGGAAGGAGTTGGATATCACATCTCATGTTATAGGAAGGGTCTCAGGTTTGGTATAAGCATTGAGATATCACATCTCTGCTATCGGAAGCGGCTCAGGATTGGAATGGGAAGGAGTTGGATATCCCATCTCATGTTATAGGAAGAGTCTCTGGTTTGGTATTAGAATCATTGAGATATAACATCGCATGCTGTAGGAAGGGTCTAAGGATTGGAATGGGATGGACTTGGATATCACATCTCATGCTATAGGTAGGCTCTCAGGTTTGGTATAAGCATTGAGATATCACATCTCATGCTATAGGAAGGGTCTCAGTATTGGATGGGAAGGAATTGGATATCACATCTCATGCTATAGGAAGGGTCTCAGATTTGGTATAAGCATTGAGATATCACATCTCATGCTAAAGGAAGGGTCTCAGGATTGGAATGGGAAGGAGTTGTATATGACATCTCAGCCCATAGGAAGGTTCTCAGGTTTGGTATAAGCATTGAGATATCACATCTCTGCTATCGGAAGGGTCTCAGGATTGGAATGGGAAGGAGTTGGATATTCCATCTCATGTTATAGGAAGGGTCTCAGGTTTGGTATTAGAAGCATAGAGATATCACATCTCATGCTATAGGAAGGGTCTCAGGATTGGAATGGGAAGGACTTGGATGTCACATCTCATGCTATAGGGAGGGTCTCAAGTTTGATATTAGAAGCATTGAGATAACAAATCTCATGATATCGGAAGGGTCTCAGGATTGGAATGGGAAGGAGTTGGATATCACATCTCATGATAAAGGAAGGGTCTAAGGTTTGGAAGGGGAAGGATTTGGATATCACATCTCATGTTATAGGACGGGTCTCAGGTTTGGTATTAGAAGCATTGAGATATCAAGTCTCATGGTATAAGAAGGGTCTCAGAATTAGAATGGGAAGGAGTTGGATATCACACCTCAAGCTATAGGAAGGGTCTCAGGATTGGAATGGGAAGGAGTTTGATATCACATCTCATGCCATAGTATGGGTCTCAGGTTTGGTAGAAGCATTGGGATATCACATCTCATGGTATCGGAAGGGTATCAGTATTGGATTTGGAAGAAGTTGGATATCCCATCTCATGCTATAGGAAGGGTCTCAGGTTGGAATGGGAAGGAGTTGGATATCACATTTCATGTTATAGGAAGGGTCTCAGGATTGGAATGGGAAGGACTTGGATATCATATCTCATGCTATAGGACGGGTCTCAGGTTTTTTATTAGAATCATTGAGATATCATATTGCATGCTGTAGGAAGGGTCTAAGGATTGGAATGGGAAGGACTTGGATATCACATCTCATGCTATAGATAGGCTCTTAGGTTTGGAAAGGGAAGGAGTTGGATATCACATCTCATGTTATAGGAAGGATCTCAGGTTTGGTATTAGAAGCATTGAGACATCACATCTCATGCTATAGGAAGGGTCTCAGGGTTGGAATGGGAAGGAGTTGGATATCACATCTCATCCAATAGGAAGGGTCTCAGGTTTGGAATGGGAAGGAATTGGATATCACATCTCATGTTATAGGAAGGATCTCAGGTGTGGTATTAGAAGCATTGAGATATCACATCACATGCTATAGGAAGGGTCTCAGGATTGGAATGTGAAGGATTTGGATATCACATCTCATGTTAGAGGTAGGATCTCAGGTTTGGTATTAGATGCATTGAGATATCACATCTCATGCTATCAGAAGGGTCTCAGGAATGGAATGGGAAGGAGTTGGATATCACATCTAATGGTTTAGGAAGGATCTCAGGTTTGGTATTAGAAGCATTGAGATATCACATCTCATGCTATCGGAAGGATCTCAGGTTTGGTATTAGAAGCATTGAGATATCACATCTCATGCTATCAGAAGGGTCTCAGGATTGGAATGGGAAGGAGTTGGATATCACATCTCATGCTAAAGGGAGGGTCTCAGGTTTGGAAGGGGAAGGATTTGGATATCACATCTCATGTTATCGGAAGGATCTCACGTTTGGTATTAGAAGTATTGAGATATCATATCTCATGCTATAGGAAGGGTCTCAGGATTGGAATGGGAAAGAGTTGGATATCACATCTCATGCTATAGGGAGTGTCTCAGGATTGGAATGGGAAGGACTTAGATATCACATATCATGCTATAGGGAGGGTCTCAGTTTTGATATTAGAAGCATTGAGATATCACATCTCATGCTATCGGAAGTGTCTCAGGATTGGAATGGGAAGGAGCTGGATATCACATCTCATGCTAAAGGAAGGGTCTCAGGTTTGGAACGGGAAGGAGTTGGATATCACATCTCATGCTAAAGGAAGGGTCTCAGGTTTGGAACGGGAAGGATTTGGATATCACATCTCATGTTATAGGAAGGGTCTCAGGTTTGGTATAAGCATTGAGATATCACATCTCTGCTATCGGAAGTGTCTCAGGATTGGAATGGGAAGGAGTTGGATATCCCATCTCATGTTATAGGACGGGTCTCAGGTTTGTTATTAGAATCATTGAGATATCATATTGCATGCTGTAGGAAGGGTCTAAGGGTTGGAATGGGAAGGACTTGGATATCACATCTCATGCTATAAATAGGCTCTTAGGTTTGGAAAGGGAAGGAGTTGGATATCACATTTCATGTTAGAGGAAGGATTTCAGGTTTGGTATTAGAAGCATTGAGATATCACATCTCATGCTATAGGAAGGGTCTCAGGATTGGAATTTGAAGTAGTTGGATATCACATCTCATGCTATAGGAAGGGTCTCAGGTTTGGTATAAGCATTGAGATATCACATCTCATGCTATAGGACGGGTCTCAGGATTGGAATGGAAGGAGTTGGATATCACATCTCATGTTATAGGAAGGATCTCAGGTTTGGTATTAGAAGCATTGAGACATCACATCTCATGCTATAGGAAGGGTCTCAGGGTTGGAATGGGAAGGAGTTGGATATCACATCTCATCCAATAGGAAGGGTCTCAGGTTTGGAATGGGAAGGAATTGATATCACATCTCATGTTATAGGAAGGATCTCAGGTTTGGTATTAGAAGCATTGAGATATAACATCTCATGCTATAGGAAGGGTCTCAGGATTGGAATGTGAAGGATTTGGATATCACATCTCATGCTAAAGGAAGGGTCTCAGTTTTGGTAGAAGCATTGAGATATCACGTCTCTGCTATCGGAAGGGTCTCAGGATTGGATTGGGAAGGAGTTGGATATCCCTTCTCATGCTATAGGAAGGGTCTCAGGATTTGAATGGCAAGGAGTTGGATATCACATCTCATGCCATAGGAAGGGTCTCAGGTTTGGTATAAGCATTGAGATATCACATCTCTGCTATCGGAAGGGTCTCAGGATTGGATTGGGAAGTAGTTGGATATCCCTTCTCATGCTATAGGAAGTGTCTCAGGTTGGAATGGGAAGGAGTTGGATATCACATCTCATGTTATAGGAAGGGTCTCAGGATTGGAATGGGAAGGATTTGGATATCACATCTCTTGCTATAGGAAGGGTCTCAGGATTGGAATGGGTAGGAGTTGGATATTACTTTCTTGCTATAGGAAGGGTCTCATGTTTGGAATGGGAAGGAGTTGGATATCACATATGCTATAGTTAGTGTCTCAGGTTTGGAACGGGAAGGAGTTGGATATCACATCTCATGTTATAGGAAGGGTCTCAGGTTTGGTATAAGCATTGAGATATCACATCTCTGCTATCGGAAGCGGCTCAGGATTGGAATGAGAAGGAGTTGGATATCCCATCTCATGTTATAGTAAGAGTCTCTGGTTTGGTATTAGAATCATTGAGATATCACATCGCATGCTGTAGGAAGGGTCTAAGGATTGGAATGGGATGGACTTGGATATCACATCTCATGCTATAGGTAGGCTCTCAGGTTTGGTATAAGCATTGAGATATCACATCTCATGCTATAGGAAGGGTCTCAGGATTGGAATGGGAAGGATTTGGATATCACATCTCATGCTATAGGAAGGGTCTCAGATTTGGTATAAGCATTGAGATATCACATCTCATGCTAAAGGAAGGGTCTCAGGATTGGAATGGGAAGGAATTGTATATGACATCTCAGGCCATAGGAAGGGTCTCAGGTTTGGTATAAGCATTGAGATATCACATCTCTGCTATCGGAAGGGTCTCAGGATTGGAATGGGAAGGAGTTGGATATCCCATCTCATGTTATAGGAAGGGTCTCAGGTTTGGTATTAGAAGCATAGAGATATCACATCTCATGCTATAGGAAGGGTCTCAGGATTGGAATGGGAAGGACTTGGATGTCACATCTCATGCTATAGGGAGGGTCTCAAGTTTGATATTAGAAGCATTGAGATAACAAATCTCATGATATCGGAAGGGTCTCAGGATTGGAATGGGAAGGAGTTGGATACCACATCTCATGATAAAGGAAGGGTCTAAGGTTTGGAAGGGGAAGGATTTGGATATCACATCTCATGTTATAGGACGGGTCTCAGGTTTGGTATTAGAAGCATTGAGATATCAAGTCTAATGGTATAAGAAGGGTCTCAGAATTGGAATGGGAAGGAGTTGGATATCACACCTCAAGCTATAGGAAGGGTCTCAGGATTGGAATGGGAAGGAGTTTGATATCACATCTCATGCCATAGTATGGGTCTCAGGTTTGGTAGAAGCATTGGGATATCACATCTCATGCTATCGGAAGGGTATCAGTATTGGATTTGGAAGAAGTTGGATATCCCATCTCATGCTATAGGAAGGGTCTCAGGTTGGAATGGGAAGGAGTTGGATATCACATTTCATGTTATAGGAAGGGTCTCAGGATTGGAATGGGAAGGACTTGGATATCATATCTCATGCTATAGGATGGGTCTCAGGTTTGTTATTAGAATCATTGAGATATCATATTGCATGCTGTAGGAAGGGTCTAAGGATTGGAATGGGAAGGACTTGGATATCACATCTCATGCTATAGATAGGCTCTTAGGTTTGGAAAGGGAAGGAGTTGGATATCACATTTCATGTTAGAGGAAGGATCTCAGGTTTGGTATTAGAAGCATTGAGATATCACATCTCATGCTATAGGAAGGGTCTCAGGATTGGAATGGGAAGTAGTTGGATAACACATCTCATGCTATAGGAAGGGTCTCAGGTTTGGTATAAGCATTGAGATATCACATCTCATGCTATAGGACGGGTCTCAGGATTGGAATGGAAGGATTTGGATATCACATCTCATGTTATAGGAAGGATCTCAGGTTTGGTATTAGAAGCATTGAGACATCACATCTCATGCTATAGGAAGGGTCTCAGGATTGGAATGTGAAGGATTTGGATATCACATCTCATGCTAAAGGAAGGGTCTCAGGTTTGGTAGAAACATTGAGATATCACGTCTCTGCTATCGGAAGGGTCTCAGGATTGGATTGGGAAGGAGTTGGATATCCCTTCTCATGCTATAGGAAGGGTCTCAGGATTTGAATGGCAAGGAGTTGGATATCACATCTCATGCCATAGGAAGGGTCTCAGGTTTGGTATAAGCATTGAGATATCACATCTCTGCTATCGGAAGGGTCTCAGGATTGGAATGGGAAGGAGTTGGATATTCCCATCTCATGTTATAGGAAGGGTCTCAGGTTTGGTATTAGAAGCATTGAGATATCACATCTCATGCTATAGGAAGGGTCTCAGGATTGGAATGGGAAGGACTTGGATATCACATCTCATGCTATAGGGAGGGTCTCAAGTTTGATATTAGAAGCTTTGAGATATCACATCTCATGATATCGGAAGGGTCTCAGGATTGGAATGGGAAGGAGTTGGATATCACATCTCATGATAAAGGAAGGGTCTAAGGTTTGGAAGGGGAAGGATTTGGATATCACATCTCATGTTATATTACGGGTCTCAGGTTTGGTATTAGGAGCATTGAGATATCAAGTCTCAGAGTATAGGAAGGGTCTCAGAATTGGAATGGGAAGGAGTTGGATATCACATCTCAAGCTATAGGAAGGGTCTCAGGATTGGAATGGGAAGGACTTGGATATCATATCTCATGCTATAGGAAGGCTCTCAGGTTTGGAAGGGGAAAGAGTTGGATATCACATTTCATGTTAGAGGTAGGATCTCAGGTTTGGTATTAGAGGCATTGAGATATCACATCTCATGCTATCAGAAGGGTCTCAGGAATGGAATGGGAAGGAGTTGGATATCACATCTCATGCTAAAGGGAGGGTCTCAGGTTTGGAAGGGGAAGGATTTGGATATCACATCTCATGTTATAGGAAGGATCTCAGGTTTGGTATTAGAAGCATTGAGATATCACATCTCATGCTATCGGAAGGATCTCAGGTTTGGTATTAGAAGCATTGAGATATCACATCTCATGCTATCAGAAGGGTCTCAGGATTGGAATGGGAAGGAGTTGGATATCACATTTCATGCTAAAGGGAGGGTCTCAGGTTTGGAAGGGGAAGGATTTGGATATCACATCTCATGTTATCGGAAGGATCTCACGTTTGGTATTAGAAGTATTGAGATATCATATCTCATGCTATAGGAAGGGTCTCAGGATTGGAATGGGAAAGAGTTGGATATCACATCTCATGCTATAGGGAGTGTCTCAGGATTGGAATGGGAAGGACTTAGATATCACATATCATGCTATAGGGAGGGTCTCAGTTTTGATATTAGAAGCATTGAGATATCACATCTCATGCTATCGGAAGTGTCTCAGGATTGGAATGGGAAGGAGCTGGATATCACATCTCATGCTAAAGGAAGGGTCTCAGGTTTGGAACGGGAAGGATTTGGATATCACATCTCATGTTATAGGAAGGGTCTCAGGTTTGGTATAAGCATTGAGATATCACATCTCTGCTATCGGAAGTGTCTCAGGATTGGAATGGGAAGGAGTTGGATATCACATCTCATGCTAAAGGAAGGGTCTCAGGTTTGGTAGAAGCATTGAGATATCACGTCTCTGCTATCGGAAGGGTCTCAGGATTGGATTGGGAAGGAGTTGGATATCCCTTCTCATGCTATAGGAAGGGTCTCAGGATTTGAATGGCAAGGAGTTGGATATCACATCTCATGCCATAGGAAGGGTCTCAGGTTTGGTATAAGCATTGAGATATCACATCTCTGCTATCGGAAGGGTCTCAGGATTGGATTGGGAAGGAGTTGGATATCCCTTCTCATGCTATAGGAAGTGTCTCAGGTTGGAATGGGAAGGAGTTGGATATCACATCTCATGTTATAGGAAGGATCTCAGGTTTGGTATTAGAAGCATTGAGACATCACATCTCATGCTATAGGAAGGGTCTCAGGGTTGGAATGGGAAGGAGTTGGATATCACATCTCATCCAATAGGAAGGGTCTCAGGTTTGGAATGGGAAGGAATTGGATATCACATCTCATGTTATAGGAAGGATCTCAGGTTTGGTATTAGAAGCATTGAGATATCACATCACATGCTATAGGAAGGGTCTCAGGATTGGAATGTGAAGGATTTGGATATCACATCTCATGTTAGAGGTAGGATCTCAGGTTTGGTATTAGAGGCATTGAGATATCACATCTCATGCTATCAGAAGGGTCTCAGGAATGGAATGGGAAGGAGTTGGATATCACATCTAATGGTTTAGGAAGGATCTCAGGTTTGGTATTAGATGCATTGAGATATCACATCTCATGCTATCGGAAGGATCTCAGGTTTGGTATTAGAAGCATTGAGATATCACATCTCATGCTATCAGAAGGGTCTCAGGATTGGAATGGGAAGGAGTTGGATATCACATCTCATGCTAAAGGGAGGGTCTCAGGATTGGAATGGGAAGGAGTTGTATATGACATCTCAGGCCATAGGAAGGGTCTCAGGTTTGGTATAAGCATTGAGATATCACATCTCTGCTATCGGAAGGGTCTCAGGATTGGAATGGGAAGGAGTTGGATATCCCATCTCATGTTATAGGAAGGGTCTCAGGTTTGGTATTAGAAGCATAGCGATATCACATCTCATGCTATAGGAAGGGTCTCAGGATTGGAATGGGAAGGACTTGGATGTCACATCTCATGCTATAGGGAGGGTCTCAAGTTTGATATTAGAAGCATTGAGATAACAAATCTCATGATATCGGAAGGGTCTCACGATTGGAATGGGAAGGAGTTGGATACCACATCTCATGATAAAGGAAGGGTCTAAGGTTTGGAAGGGGAAGGATTTGGATATCACATCTCATGTTATAGGACGGGTCTCAGGTTTGGTATTAGAAGCATTGAGATATCAAGTCTCATGGTATAAGAAGGGTCTCAGAATTGGAATGGGAAGGAGTTGGATATCACACCTCAAGCTATAGGAAGGGTCTCAGGATTGGAATGGGAAGGAGTTTGATATCACATCTCATGCCATAGTATGGGTCTCAGGTTTGGTAGAAGCATTGGGATATCACATCTCATGCTATCGGAAGGGTATCAGTATTGGATTTGGAAGAAGTTGGATATCCCATCTCATGCTATAGGAAGGGTCTCAGGTTGGAATGGGAAGGAGTTGGATATCACATTTCATGTTATAGGAAGGGTCTCAGGATTGGAATGGGAAGGACTTGGATATCATATCTCATGCTATAGGATGGGTCTCAGGTTTGTTATTAGAATCATTGAGATATCATATTGCATGCTGTAGGAAGGATCTAAGGATTGGAATGGGAAGGACTTGGATATCACATCTCATGCTATAGATAGGCTCTTAGGTTTGGAAAGGGAAGGAGTTGGATATCACATTTCATGTTAGAGGAAGGATCTCAGGTTTGGTATTAGAAGCATTGAGATATCACATCTCATGCTATAGGAAGGGTCTCAGGATTGGAATGGGAAGTAGTTGGATAACACATCTCATGCTATAGGAAGGGTCTCAGGTTTGGTATAAGCATTGAGATATCACATCTCATGCTATAGGACGGGTCTCAGGATTGGAATGGAAGGATTTGGATATCACATCTCATGTTATAGGAAGGATCTCAGGTTTGGTATTAGAAGCATTGAGACATCACATCTCATGCTATAGGAAGGGTCTCAGGATTGGAATGTGAAGGATTTGGATATCACATCTCATGCTAAAGGAAGGGTCTCAGGTTTGGTAGAAGCATTGAGATATCACGTCTCTGCTATCGGAAGGGTCTCAGGATTGGATTGGGAAGGAGTTGGATATCCCTTCTCATGCTATAGGAAGGGTCTCAGGATTTGAATGGCAAGGAGTTGGATATCACATCTCATGCCATAGGAAGGGTCTCAGGTTTGGTATAAGCATTGAGATATCACATCTCTGCTATCGGAAGGGTCTCAGGATTGGAATGGGAAGGGGTTGGATATTCCCATCTCATGTTATAGGAAGGGTCTCAGGTTTGGTATTAGAAGCATTGAGATATCACATCTCATGCTATAGGAAGGGTCTCAGGATTGGAATGGGAAGGACTTGGATATCACATCTCATGCTATAGGGAGGGTCTCAAGTTTGATATTAGAAGCTTTGAGATATCACATCTCATGATATCGGAAGGGTCTCAGGATTGGAATGGGAAGGAGTTGGATATCACATCTCATGATAAAGGAAGGGTCTAAGGTTTGGAAGGGGAAGGATTTGGATATCACATCTCATGTTATATTACGGGTCTCAGGTTTGGTATTAGAAGCATTGAGATATCAAGTCTCAGAGTATAGGAAGGGTCTCAGAATTGGAATGGGAAGGAGTTGGATATCACATCTCAAGCTATAGGAAGGGTCTCATGATTGGAATGGGAAGGACTTGGATATCACATCTCATGCTATAGGAAGGCTCTCAGGTTTGGAAGGGGAAAGAGTTGGATATCACATTTCATGTTAGAGGTAGGATCTCAGGTTTGGTATTAGAGGCATTGAGATATCACATCTCATGCTATCAGAAGGGTCTCAGGAATGGAATGGGAAGGAGTTGGATATCACATCTCATGCTAAAGGGAGGGTCTCAGGTTTGGAAGGGGAAGGATTTGGATATCACATCTCATGTTATAGGAAGGATCTCAGGTTTGGTATTAGAAGCATTGAGATATCACATCTCATGCTATCAGAAGGGTCTCAGGATTGGAATGGGAAGGAGTTGGATATCACATCTCATGCTAAAGGGAGGGTCTCAGGTTTGGAAGGGGAAGGATTTGGATATCACATCTCATGTTATCGGAAGGATCTCACGTTTGGTATTAGAAGTATTGAGATATCATATCTCATGCTATAGGAAGGGTCTCAGGATTGGAATGGGAAAGAGTTGGATATCACATCTCATGCTATAGGGAGTGTCTCAGGATTGGAATGGGAAGGACTTAGATATCACATATCATGCTATAGGGAGGGTCTCAGTTTTGATATTAGAAGCATTGAGATATCACATCTCATGCTATCGGAAGTGTCTCAGGATTGGAATGGGAAGGAGCTGGATATCACATCTCATGCTAAAGGAAGGGTCTCAGGTTTGGAACGGAAGGATTTGGATATCACATCTCATGTTATAGGAAGGGTCTCAGGTTTGGTATAAGCATTGAGATATCACATCTCTGCTATCGGAAGTGTCTCAGGATTGGAATGGGAAGGAGTTGGATATCACATCTCATGCTAAAGGAAGGGTCTCAGGTTTGGTAGAAGCATTGAGATATCACGTCTCTGCTATCGGAAGGGTCTCAGGATTGGATTGGGAAGGAGTTGGATATCCCTTCTCATGCTATAGGAAGGGTCTCAGGATTTGAATGGCAAGGAGTTGGATATCACATCTCATGCCATAGGAAGGGTCTCAGGTTTGGTATAAGCATTGAGATATCACATCTCTGCTATCGGAAGGGTCTCAGGATTGGATTGGGAAGGAGTTGGATATCCCTTCTCATGCTATAGGAAGTGTCTCAGGTTGGAATGGGAAGGAGTTGGATATCACATCTCATGTTATAGGAAGGGTCTCAGGATTGGAATGGGAAGGATTTGGATATCACATCTCTTGCTATAGGAAGGGTCTCAGGATTGGAATGGGTAGGAGTTGGATATTACTTTCTTGCTATAGGAAGGGTCTCATGTTTGGAATGGGAAGGAGTTGGATATCACATATGCTATAGTTAGTGTCTCAGGTTTGGAACGCGAAGGAGTTGGATATCACATCTCATGTTATAGGAAGGGTCTGTAAGGATATTTGGCGTGTTACAGTACAGAGTACAGCAATACTGCACAAGTAGCACATTTTTTTTGCAGCACCACCACAAGGGTGCGGTGCATTGCTATATGGGTTGCCAGATTAACAAGGAAAGACAGGCTATTCAGTCAAAAACGATTTTAACATATAAGATGCAAATCTATTTTTACAGTTAAAAGCACACGTGCTCATTTAAAAATGCACACTATTTTTCACCTGAAATGCCTATATTGCTAGAGACACATTTGAAAATTAACAGCTAACCTATTAACAATTAACCTGACTAATAAAACCTTATTTAACATAACCCACTAATAAAATGTGTTCTCCACTGCAGAATTAGGCATACTCTGAAAACCATTTAAATGCGTGTGCAGAGATTTTTCTTCTCTTCTCTGCCTGATTCTCCGTGTTTTTGTGCACAGTAACTGCAGGAAGAAGGAAGTCAGATTTGCAACAATTGCAAATGTATAAGCGAAGCTATTGTTGAAGAGTAGGAGGATGAGAGATGATGGATTTCATTGGGACACGTCATACAGAGGGCTGAGAGGAAAGTTTTAGTGGGCAGTATCAGGGAAAAAGACAGGCAGACATCTTTCTGCACTACTGGGGAGAAGACCTGGCTATGGGGCTCCTGACTGAATGCAGATTCCTGTGTCCTGCTGCAGTCGAGATTGGGGAGAGCTGAAAGAAGGACCTTTCCACTGGCTGAGGCATTCCGATCTGCAAAAGCTGAGAATTCCAGGAAATGTCCCCGGTTTGAGAAGGCAAGCGTTCCTTTTTACCTGGAGTTAATCCAAGAGAGCCACATTCACAAAGAGAACAACTAAAAAGATAAGGTAATGAGAAGTGTGGGAGCTGAGTGTGTACGGTAATATGCAGTCAGTGTAGGATTCCTGTGCGTGTCTTAATCAAGTGCTAATGTTGCAATTTGAGTTATGTTCTCCGCCACTATCCTTGCAGTGTGTCACAGACAATGCTTTGACTGTACCATTTTATTTCTGTAAAGAATGAAATCGTGTTTAAATACAACTTTTATAATACAGAAAAATATTTGAAAACAGACGGGTGATGTTTATTGTTTACCATTACAATGCTGATGATGTGGGGAGATTTTTAAACAGTGCAATGGTCATTTTAAGACAGATGTGTGCATGTCAAAATCAGTATGAATAATTGTGAGTGACTGTAGCATAGCTTGTTGGAGGTACATGAGCCAACGGGAAGAGAGACTCTCTGAACATAGCTCCCTACCGTATATAAGGTAGTGGAAATTACCACAAGACTACCACATATAGCTCTCTGTCGTAAATAAGTCAGTGAGTTCGCCCATGGTGGCACACCAACACTATCACTGGAAAATGTGGTATTCCTAGAATGCAGGTCTGAGGTCTCTCTAGTGATCACACGAAAAATCTAAGCAAAGATAAGGGATTCTGGACATTGGGGCCACAAATAAAACAAGGGAATTATGCTCACCAAAATACCACCAACCACGTATACCAAATATGCAGGTCTGGGTGCTGAAATAATGCATGTCCATTGTATTATTGTTGCACATGGCCAAATCTGAATACAAAGAGTGATTATTGCTAAGTTATTTTTCGGCGGTAATAAAATACCGTCAGGCCCCAAATCTCCACAAAATACCCTACATATTTATGGTGCGTTGGCCGGGAAAGTGATCATAGAGTACCTACTGGGCGTGGCAAGTGTGTCTCACACTGCCATTTGCACATTAAAGGGAACCCATTTTATAATAGCAGTGTGCCACTAAAAACGAATTTCAGAATGTCACAAAGGGAAACCACATTCTCAGATCTAGTGCAATATTTAGAGGCAAAGTTATTTGCACATGGGAATTGGTCTTCGAATAGCACGTTAGAATGGAGTAACCGCATTCAGGGTGAGGTGCAGAAAGAAAAACTAGACAATATTTTTGCAGAAGGCAGCATAATCCAGGTCTGCCTTACAAGATTATTGAATGCAGCCGATAAAAGTGCAGAGAAAGACTGTTTAATACGGCTATGCGGCAAAATATGGTTTATTTTAAACAAATCCCTGCGAATGCAAGAGAATGATACTCAGCTAATTAACAGGTTAAAGACTGAATTAGAGGGGGCAAGTAAAAATCAGGAAATGTTGAGAGCAGAATTGGATGTATGCCAAAAAGACATGCAATTAAAATGCAGAGACTTTGATACTCAGTTATCCAAAAGCAAGAAACAATTTGAAGATAGTGAGCAAGAATTGACACACTTAAAAGCCTTAGTGGATCACATTAGGCAGGATAAAGATGAGGTTGTTTCAGAAATGCAGATTTTACAAAAAGAACATTGCGAAAAAGAAGGTGATCTCCAGAGTGCAGAACAAGAAATGATTAAAATGATCCAAGAAAGAGACAAGAGAAATAAAGAGTTCAATGAATGCCAAATGCAAATGTGCGATATGCAGGAGGCGATTAATAAAATGAGTGATGAAAATAATTATTTGCATGATGAAGCCAACAGACTCCTTAAAAAGTGTAAGGACTTAGAACAGCAAATGTGCATTCCCAGGTCCCAGGAGAGGCGGCAGGGTACCACCTTCAATGGAGTGGAGGTGAATTCTAGCTCTGCCCAAAGAGCTAGTGCTCCAGTGACTGGGCCGGTGACTGAACTTGGTTGCAGCGCCCTTAGGGGATTTGATACTCCCATTGGGGGCAGCCACCAATCTCATACACCTGAAAACAGGATTGACTCACAAAATAGTGCAATTCCATGTATTGCAACAAGTAGCCCCATAAAAATAATGAAGTCCATTAAAGCCCTGATCAAACCATTTAAAAAGGGAGGAGAATGCTGCATTGAGGATCACTTAGAAGCGGTGCATGACATTTTTAAAGCACTCCAGATACCTAGGGAACAGTACAGACAATATTTTCATTTAACTTTAGATGCCCCGACGGCCAGCATCATAAGGGGATTAAATGAACAGCAGAATATGACATGGCTGGAGTTTGAAAAAGAAATTAGGCGTCATTTTTCTCCTTTTCAGTCATTGCAGGAGGCAAAGAAAGTCGCGTACACAATTACTGCTGGACCTAATACATCCCCTCGCCAATTTTTACAAGACTTAAAAAGAGCATTCTCTCGTTTTGATGTATCTTTTGACTCAAATTCCAATGAGTTTAAAACTGCATACTTCTATGGGCTACAGAAAGACATCATATCCCAATTGGTCCGTGAATTTGACCGTGACAAGTCTCTTGAATGGATTGTACATCAAAGCACAAAGCTATATGAGGTACTCTATTGTCAGGGTAGAGAAAGTGATAAAATGAAAGATACCAGGCATAAATCTAAAGAACCCTCAGCCACAGTAATGGAAATCAGGTCAGCCAAAATGTCCCTTGAGTCTGCTCAAAGTCAAGGTAAAAATAATGTGACACCTGAACAAAGGGGTAATCAACAAAGATCACCATTGCCTGTACCAATATTCCAAACACATGATCCTAGTAATAGAGAGAGCTACATCAGCCCTAGATATTTAGGGGATAGACCCCGGGTAAGATACCGGTCTGATATGGCAGGTATGAACAATAACCAGAGACAAAATCAAGATCAAAGAAATGATGGTCCCTACCAGTCATTGGGGACACAGAGCAGATTTGATCCCAACACCATGATATATGGTAATCAGGATAGGCCCCGATATGTGGATCGATTTACTGATAATGGAAATCAATATAGGGGCCAGTACCCACAATCTGAGAGACAGGACATGAGGCAAAACGTGAACTACAGTCCACGCCAGTACAATGATTCCCCACCAAGGGACTATAATCAAAGGATGGGTGCAACCCGCTCCCCTCCACAAATGAATCAAGAGTTCAGAAACCATCCCAACCGGTATCAATCACCTGAGAGGTATCAGAATAGATCCAATCAGGGGGAAAACAACCAATATCGACCTAGGCCACAGAAAGAGGATCCTAGAGAGATGGAAAGGTTCCAGTGCCTTGAGGCCCAAGTGAAAATGTTAGCTGAGCAAATAGGAAAGCTCTATACAGCGCAAAAACAACCTTCCAAAGAGGGGGCTGATGGCCATAGCAATGACCGGGGGGTTTCCGAAAAGTGACTAAGTACTCATGATAACTGCAGTGCCAAAATGACCGATTGCTCTGATATAATTTTGCATAACGACTCTGAGATGACTAATGGATTAAAAATGAAAGTACCAGTAAATGAAATTGTGATAGAAAGTGCAAATACTTCTAAAAAAGAGGTACGGTTTAGCTTAGAGCTAAATAAAACAGTAAAGATTTGCACAAATGAAAAAGAAACATTAGGAATTCCAAAAGAACAAAGGAACAGATTTAAGAAAAATGACTCATGCATGGGGAATACCAGTGAACAGGGAGTAAGTGGGGATGCCATAGCTCCTTCCCTGGGCAAGCAAAACAATGACCAAACACAGACAGAAAAAGGAAATACTCACAAGGAGGGTACAAGTCAATCACCTGAAGAATTCTTTGAGCCACATATTTTTGAAGAGGCTGAAAGGGCTGGTATTACACTAAATAATCACAAGTGCACAGAATTAAAAAATGACAAATTGCTGAATGATGTTGTTACACATGTTCAGTTGGAAGGTTGTAATGTGGTCTCTGATGTTACCCAGATGGATGGGCGAACAGTGGCCACACTCCAAAAAACTTCTGATCATGGAGAAATGAATAAAATATCTCGCACAGAAATGGGTAAAAAGGAGGGAAAAATGACTTTTCATTTACCAATGTGCTTAGCCAAAAGTGAAAAAGATCTGAGAAAGGTGAGCCCTGAAATCAGTAAGAATTCACATTTCTTATGTGTATTAGAGGAAGTTGAGGACAGATATTATGCACCCATCACTGTAGAAGAAAAATGCCACACCTTTGCTATGATTGACACTGGCGCACAGGCCACAATTATGTCCAAGGAGCTGGTAAAGAGTATCAATGAAGGGAGGCCTCCACAGAGTCAGATCACAGTGAAGGAAAATCAAGGCCCAGTGCATAACTTTAATGGGGAGGAGGTGCCCATCATAGGTGTAACTGAGGTTGACATAAAAATAGGAAAGCACAGAATGAAACAAGAGGTATTGATCACATCTATTTGTGAAATTCCATTTCTGATGGGGACAGATTGCCTGAAAAGATTGTCTCCTCTCATAGATGGGGTGAATGGAGTGCTGTGGTCCTTAACCAAAAAACCATTGAGGCCTAAGAAACTAAAATCACAAAACAGCAATATAAAAGAATGTCACATCGTTGCCAAAACAAATGATGCTGTGGAGGTATATCTCCAGAATAGCTGCATACCTAGTGTCACTGTTATATTAATGTGTCAAGACAAAGTTCAGAGCGACAATGAAAAACTACCTGTACAAATATACTTGGACCCAAGGACAGATTGGCAGACTGCCATAGACGAACACACATTACGTTTCTATTTAAAAGAGAAAACATGCAAACAGAATATTGTTCCTAAAACAGATTCAGAAAAACACATTACCACTCTGGCAGAAATACACATGGAAGATGAGCAACCATGGGTTCACGTTGGTATAAATGATCATCTTAAAACAATAAAAGCCACTTTAGCGCTTGAACATGAAAGGAGTTTCATTAATGAGAAATTGTTGCAAAAAATTATGGAGAGGGAAGAAATCCCGAAATTTAGGATTAAAAACCAATATGTTTCTGGGTTGGACAATCGAGACTTTGAAAACCGAATTGCAGGCAGATGCATGCTTAAAATTAGCATTGGGCAGAAAACAATTTACCATAATGTATGGATAGTGAATGGAGCACAAAATGAATTTTACATGGGCAATGACATCATGCACAGAATGTGTATGGTGTTAGATTTCCTTAATCAAAAAATATGGTCACGCCTAGGTGGGCCGGCACCTGAATTTGAAGACAAAAGAAGGGCTTATCATTGTGCACAACTGGTTCCTTATGCCATCGAATTACAAATAAGGAAAGATACTATTATTCCTGCATTTACAAAACAGTTTGCAATAACACTGAAATGCAAAAATGGGCAGCAGATGAAAGACTCTGATGCATTTGTATGCCTGAATGAATCCATAAAACAGCAAGGCCTGGATTATGAATACATTCCATTGGTAGACATTGGTGAGGGATCTGTAAAAATCATGGTAAATAATAAAGGTTGTCAGGATATTCATTTAGAGGAAAACTCCCCATTAGGAATGGCCATACAAAAATCACATTATACGGCAGATTTAAATAACATGGTGATTGGGAATATTCCTGAAAAATATGTAGATGCCAAGGGCGAGTTGCCAGAACACCTGGACTCTCAGCCCAAAGGAATATTTAAAATTCATTCTGTGTATCCTTATGATTCAAATGAGACAGTGTGCTGCCATCAAGAGGATTGCATAATATTTAATTTAAATGAAAATGAAACAGGAAATCAGCCCATTGAAGTGGAAGCTGATATGCCAAAATATTTAAAAGTGGCAGCTCTACAAAAAGACACAGCCACACAGTTAGAGGAAAGCACTGAGATTCCTTTACCAGAAGAGTTTCCAGAATTTTCCAGAATGGTAGAAGAGCAGATCTCCTTAGCGGATGCATGTGACAGCGATGGGGATCGAAACGACCTGAGGGAAATATTTATGGAGTTTAAGGATGTATTTGCAAAAGATGCTTATGATTGTGGTTTAACTGATTTACATGTGGCCACACTACCAGAAGGTTGTAGCAGAAATCCAGTGTTTGTACGCCAGTATAGATTACCGCTGGCATGTTTAGAATCATTGGCAGAGATTATTAAAAATTTGGAATCACGGGGAATAATTAGGCCCATTCATAGCACATCCAATACGCCTATTTTAGGTGTGTTAAAGCCAAATGGTCAATGGCGGCTGTGTGCAGACTTAAGAGAGTTAAATAAAAGAGTACCAGTATCTAGGTGGCCACTACCATTCATTGATCAGGGCCTAGCTCAGATACATGGTTCAAATGTATTTACCACATTAGATCTCACATCTGGATATTGGTGTGTGCCATTGGCAGAGGAGATACAACACCTATTTTCCTTTACATTTGACAGGACTCAATATGCCTGGCTTAGAGCTCCGTTCGGGTACATCAATAGTGGGAGTGAATTTGGCATATTTTTGAGAAAGGCCATGCCGGATGCAGCGGAAAGAGGAACAATAGTTTATGTGGATGATGTCCTGATAAAAAATGAAAACCTTAAAAGCCATTTTGATGAAATAAGACATGTGCTTGGCCAATTGCAGAAAGCAGGCGCCAAAGTATCTTTGCAAAAAGCACAATGGTGCAAGAAAAAAGTGAACTTTCTAGGGCATGAAGTGACTGAACATGGGCTAAATCCACAAAGGAAGAAAATAGAGGCCATACAAAGATTAAAAGATCCTAAAAATGTGAAAGGAGTAAAAAGTTTATTAGGGATGACAGGCTATAACAGAAAGTTCATTGAGAATTATGCAGAAATCACTCAACCATTGACTAAACTGCTTAAACTAAATACTCCCTGGAGATGGGAAAGAGAGCAGTCTGATGCAGTGGCTAGATTGAAGGAATGTCTTGTAAAGGCACCATGTTTAGCATACCCCATAAAGGACAGGGATTTCTTTATAGAAATAGGCTTTTCTGAACATTGTATGTCAGCAGTGTTATCACAAAAACACGATTTGAATCACAAAACCATTGCATATGCAAGTAAGGCATTTTCCCAAGTTGAAATGAAATTTAATGAATGTGAGAAGGCCCTATTAACCACTGTGTGGGCGCTACAACATTTTCGCCCCATTGTTCAGGGAGAAAAGGTGATTATTGAAACAAATCATCAACCTTTGCAATTTTTAGAGAGTAAAAGAATTAGATCAGGCAATCTAGCGCAATCCAGAATCACTTCATGGACGCTGGCATTACAAGGTTTTCCCGTAGAAGTAAGATATGGACAAAATAAAAAGAGCCCAATTGCTCAAGGGTTAGCTGACTTACATGACTGTGCAGCTGAACAAATACCAAATGAAATGGAAGTGGAGGCTAGTTTACAGGAATTTGAACAATCACCACACAAAGCTTTTGATGAAAAAACATGCAAGGATTTGCCAACTGTATATGTGGATGGTTGTGCTTTTCACATTGAAAATGACAGTAATAAACAATTAGTGGCAGGAATAGGAAATGTCTGGTTGAAATGTGAAGGCGTTCCTAGTATAGGGATGAGGATTGGAGATAGGAGCAGTCAGGTGGCGGAATTGGCAGCCATCTATAAAGCAATTGCTACTGCAGTTGATAAAAAGTTCAGTGAAATTGTCCTGGTGACTGATTCTGACTATGCACGGAATAGCTTTGTGGAGTATTTGCCTGGTTGGAAAGCAAGAGGCATGGTTACATACAACAAAAAACCACTTAAACATGGAAAAATGATACAAGCCATAGACAAATTGGTGTCAGAAAATAATTTAACAATATACTGGAGAAAAATTCGTGGGCATTTAAAAACACCAGGAGAGGATAAGGAGGGAAATGATAAGGCAGACCATCTGGCTAAGATTGGGGCTGTGATGGGAGAATTGCTACATATTGATTATTTAATGGGTGAAATACAAATTGATGCAGTGACACGTTCTAAAGCACCAAAGGAGATAGATCAACCGGTGGTGCAGTGGAGTCATGACACGCCAGACCAAGATTTGATTGAGGCACAAAAGAATGATCAAATTTTGGGAATCTATTATAATCATTTGATAGATCCTGAACAAAATCCTTTAACAGAAAAAGATTGCATGGGAAAAGAAGAGTTGAGGGTGTTATTAAAGAACAAAACACGAATCAGATTACAGGATGGACTCATGATTAGAGAGTCCATAACAGGACAAATACAGTGGGTAGTACCCCTTTCATTCAGAGGACTAATGCTACACCATGCACATGATGCCATAACTGCAGGCCATAGAGGTTCACAAAAAACATTAGAAATACTAAAAGATTATGCTTACTGGCCTCATATGTCCCAAGATGTGGAATTATATACTAGAGGATGTCTAGTGTGCGCCCAATTTAAACCTGCTTCACCAATGCATAGAGCACCATTGATGAAAAGAGGCCTAACTCTCCCATGGTCAGATTTGCAAATAGACTATGTAGGTCCTTTAAAAAGGTCGAGCAGGGGACACCGTTATATTTTGAGTGTGGTATGTTTGATGTCGAAGTGGATTGAGTGCATCCCTGCACCAGATTGTAGTGCGCAAACAGCAGCCACATTGCTGGTGAACCATGTGTTCTCAAGGTTTGGGTTGCCACAAAGAATTGAGTCAGACAGAGGAAGTCATTTCACAAGTACTCTAATGAGTAAGGTATGGCAAATACTAGGTGTGAAAAGGAAACTACATATCGCATATCGGGCGGCGTCTTCAGGTACAGTTGAAAGAAGCAATAGGTCTGTTGTGGATATTTTAAAGAAATTTGTGGCAGAAGCAGGTTCCAGCTGGGATTTACGTTTACCGTTGGTTCTGATGGCAATCAGGTCGACTCCTGCCAAAGCAACAGGTGTTAGCCCCCATGAGGTCTTGACAGGTAGGAAAATGGTGTTACCACAACACCTACTATACAGAACACATGAGCAAACTCTAGTGAGTGCATCCACGGTTCATGAATATATTGATGAACTGAGGAGGCATTTGCAACATGCATTTGCTTTTGTGCAGAGAAATCTGGAAAGGGCTGCTGACAGTGCTAAGTCATATTATGACAAAAAGACATCAGTAAAGGAATACAATGTAGGGGATCAGGTGTACAAGTTTCATTTTGGAAAAAGTAAACAGAAAAATTCTAAATTTCTAGCAGCCTGGCAGGGGCCATTTCGAATTATAGATAAGGTTTCTCCTGTAGTGTATAAAATTTTGAAAAATGAAGGTGAAACAGCAATAGAGCAGTTTGTCCATGTAAATCAAATCAAACCATGCCATCCCAGACATGAGATCAGGCGGCTTGAGCATGTAGAAACAGATAAAATCACTTAAACACAAAAAGAGAAAATAAATGGATACAATCAGGAGGCAGTGACAAAGAAGTTAAAAAGTTGATTGTTATGATGGCACATAAACACTGTAGTATATGTAAAATAAATATAAATAAATAAATAAATAAATAAATGCACATATAATGGAAGCTCATGGTTGGTGTGCAGAGAGAAAGTGTATTAAATATTGAATGCTGTTTTATATGTGTTTGTTTTCTTTTAACTTGTGTTTAATTTCAGAAGAAAGAAAAAAAAACGAAATATTTTTACCAAGCATGTTTTATTTTTGGCAAAAGGATGAAGTTAGTATTGTGCTATGTACTTAATCTGTTTATTTTCTATTTTGATTTAGACAATTAACATTATTTGGTCGGAGGTTCCGGGATCAGAGGCCACGGGAGACGATGGAGTCCTGGAGTCCCCTGGATGAAGACCAAAAGATGCCTCCCTCCAGGTGGAGGTGAAGACAAAATAACCGGAATGCCAAAAGAGATGACTACTGTGGATTCAAGATTGCCAAGATGAAAGAGTACTCGAATGGACCGAATAACATCGCTGGTCGGGACATACCAAAAGAGACAAAACAAAAGTTCCGGCATATGAAGTTCCACGTATTTATTATTTTAATTATTTATTTTAACTTGTTATATTACTTATTTGTTTTAGTTAGTTGTTTTATTTCATTGTTTTTAATTGACTTGGAAAATTTAAACTTAAAGTAATGCCACTTCCACTGAGAAGGCAAATGTGGAACATTTTATGAACTGATGGACCCAGATGAAATGTTGATTGCAAATTTTCATTGATGCACATGAATATTCATTTGTTGGATTGCTATATTGTATAAAAAATAGAACAAGTTGTTTTTAGGAATTGGCTTGGATTATAGCCAAGTTCTAAAAACAAAAGGAGGGTATATGTAAGGATATTTGGCGTGTTACAGTACAGAGTACAGCAATACTGCACAAGTAGCACATTTTTTTTTGCAGCACCACCACAAGGGTGCGGTGCATTGCTATATGGGTTGCCAGATTAACAAGGAAAGACAGGCTATTCAGTCAAAAACGATTTTAACATATAAGATGCAAATCTATTTTTACAGTTAAAAGCACACGTGCTCATTTAAAAATGCACACTATTTTTCACCTGAAATGCCTATATTGCTAGAGACACATTTGAAAATTAACAGCTAACCTATTAACAATTAACCTGACTAATAAAACCTTATTTAACATAACCCACTAATAAAATGTGTTCTCCACTGCAGAATTAGGCATACTCTGAAAACCATTTAAATGCGTGTGCAGAGATTTTTCTTCTCTTCTCTGCCTGATTCTCCGTGTTTTTGTGCACAGTAACTGCAGGAAGAAGGAAGTCAGATTTGCAACAATTGCAAATGTATAAGCGAAGCTATTGTTGAAGAGTAGGAGGATGAGAGATGATGGATTTCATTGGGACACGTCATACAGAGGGCTGAGAGGAAAGTTTTAGTGGGCAGTATCAGGGAAAAAGACAGGCAGACATCTTTCTGCACTACTGGGGAGAAGACCTGGCTATGGGGCTCCTGACTGAATGCAGATTCCTGTGTCCTGCTGCAGTCGAGATTGGGGAGAGCTGAAAGAAGGACCTTTCCACTGGCTGAGGCATTCCGATCTGCAAAAGCTGAGAATTCCAGGAAATGACCCCGGTTTGAGAAGGCAAGCGTTCCTTTTTACCCGGAGTTAATCCAAGAGAGCCACATTCACAAAGAGAACAACTAAAAAGATAAGGTAATGAGAAGTGTGGGAGCTGAGTGTGTACGGTAATATGCAGTCAGTGTAGGATTCCTGTGCGTGTCTTAATCAAGTGCTAATGTTGCAATTTGAGTTATGTTCTCCGCCACTATCCTTGCAGTGTGTCACAGACAATGCTTTGACTGTACCATTTTATTTCTGTAAAGAATGAAATCGTGTTTAAATACAACTTTTATAATACAGAAAAATATTTGAAAACAGACGGGTGATGTTTATTGTTTACCATTACAATGCTGATGATGTGGGGAGATTTTTAAACAGTGCAATGGTCATTTTAAGACAGATGTGTGCATGTCAAAATCAGTATGAATAATTGTGAGTGACTGTAGCATAGCTTGTTGGAGGTACATGAGCCAACGGGAAGAGAGACTCTCTGAACATAGCTCCCTACCGTATATAAGGTAGTGGAAATTACCACAAGACTACCACATATAGCTCTCTGTCGTAAATAAGTCAGTGAGTTCGCCCATGGTGGCACACCAACACTATCACTGGAAAATGTGGTATTCCTAGAATGCAGGTCTGAGGTCTCTCTAGTGATCACACGAAAAATCTAAGCAAAGATAAGGGATTCTGGACATTGGGGCCACAAATAAAACAAGGGAATTATGCTCACCAAAATACCACCAACCACGTATACCAAATATGCAGGTCTGGGTGCTGAAATAATGCATGTCCATTGTATTATTGTTGCACATGGCCAAATCTGAATACAAAGAGTGATTATTGCTAAGTTATTTTTCGGCGGTAATAAAATACCGTCAGGCCCCAAATCTCCACAAAATACCCTACAGGTCTCAGGTTTGGTATAAGCATTGAGATATCACATCTCTGCTATCGGAAGCGGCTCAGGATTGGAATGGGAAGGAGTTGGATATCCCATCTCATGTTATAGTAAGAGTCTCTGGTTTGGTATTAGAATCATTGAGATATCACATTGCATGCTGTAGGAAGGGTCTAAGGATTGGAATGGGATGGACTTGGATATCACATCTCATGCTATAGGTAGGCTCTCAGGTTTGGTATAAGCATTGAGATATCACATCTCATGCTATAGGAAGGGTCTCAGGATTGGAATGGGAAGGATTTGGATATCACATCTCATGCTATAGGAAGGGTCTCAGATTTGGTATAAGCATTGAGATATCACATCTCATGCTAAAGGAAGGGTCTCAGGATTGGAATGGGAAGGAGTTGTATATGACATCTCAGGCCATAGGAAGGGTTTCAGGTTTGGTATAAGCATTGAGATATCACATCTCTGCTATCGGAAGCGGCTCAGGATTGGAATGGGAAGGAGTTGGATATCCCATCTCATGTTATAGTAAGAGTCTCTGGTTTGGTATTAGAATCATTGAGATATCACATTGCATGCTGTAGGAAGGGTCTAAGGATTGGAATGGGATGGACTTGGATATCACATCTCATGCTATAGGTAGGCTCTCAGGTTTGGTATAAGCATTGAGATATCACATCTCATGCTATAGGAAGGGTCTCAGGATTGGAATGGGAAGGATTTGGATATCACATCTCATGCTATAGGAAGGGTCTCAGATTTGGTATAAGCATTGAGATATCACATCTCATGCTAAAGGAAGGGTCTCAGGATTGGAATGGGAAGGAGTTGGATACCACATCTCATGATAAAGGAAGGGTCTAAGGTTTGGAAGGGGAAGGATTTGGATATCACATCTCATGTTATAGGACGGGTCTCAGGTTTGGTATTAGAAGCATTGAGATATCAAGTCTCATGGTATAAGAAGGGTCTCAGAATTGGAATGGGAAGGAGTTGGATATCACACCTCAAGCTATAGGAAGGGTCTCAGGATTGGAATGGGAAGGAGTTTGATATCACATCTCATGCCATAGTATGTGTCTCAGGTTTGGTAGAAGCATTGGGATATCACATCTCATGCTATCGGAAAGGTATCAGTATTGGATTTGGAAGTAGTTGGATATCCCATCTCATGCTATAGGAAGGGTCTCAGGTTGGAATGGGAAGGAGTTGGATATCACATTTCATGTTATAGGAAGGGTCTCAGGATTGGAATGGGAAGGACTTGGATATCATATCTCATGCTATAGGACGGGTCTCAGGTTTGTTATTAGAATCATTGAGATATCATATTGCATGCTGTAGGAAGGGTCTAAGGATTGGAATGGGAAGGACTTGGATATCACATCTCATGCTATAGATAGGCTCTTAGGTTTGGAAAGGGAAGGAGTTGGATATCACATTTCATGTTAGAGGAAGGATCTCAGGTTTGGTATTAGAAGCATTGAGATATCACATCTCATGCTATAGGAAGGGTCTCAGGATTGGAATGGGAAGTAGTTGGATATCACATCTCATGCTATAGGAAGGGTCTCAGGTTTGGTATAAGCATTGAGATATCACATCTCATGCTATAGGACGGGTCTCAGGATTGGAATGGAAGGAGTTGGATATCACATCTCATGTTATAGGAAGGGTCTCAGGTTTGGTATAAGCATTGAGATATCACATCTCTGCTATCGGAAGCGGCTCAGGATTGGAATGGGAAGGAGTTGGATATCCCATCTCATGTTATAGGAAGAGTCTCTGGTTTGGTATTAGAATCATTGAGATATCACATCGCATGCTGTAGGAAGGGTCTAAGGATTGGAATGGGATGGACTTGGATATCACATCTCATGCTATAGGTAGGCTCTCAGGTTTGGTATAAGCATTGAGATATCACATCTCATGCTATAGGAAGGGTCTCAGGATTGGAATGGGAAGGAGTTGTATATGACATCTCAGGCCAGAGGAAGGGTCTCAAGTTTGGTATAAGCATTGAGATATCACATCTCTGCTATCGGAAGGGTCTCAGGATTGGAATGGGAAGGAGTTGGATATCCCATCTCATGTTATAGGAATGCTCTCAGGTTTGGTATTAGAAGCATAGAGATATCACATCTCATGCTATAGGAAGGGTCTCAGGATTGGAATGGGAAGGACTTGGATGTCACATCTCATGCTATAGGGAGGGTCTCAAGTTTGATATTAGAAGCATTGAGATAACAAATCTCATGATATCGGAAGGGTCTCAGGATTGGAATGGGAAGGAGTTGGATATCACATCTCATAATAAAGGAAGGGTCTAAGGTTTGGAAGGGGAAGGATTTGGATATCACATCTCATGTTATAGGACGGGTCTCAGGTTTGGTATTAGAAGCATTGAGATATCAAGTCTCATGGTATAAGAAGGGTCTCAGAATTGGAATGGGAAGGAGTTTGATATCACACCTCAAGCTATAGGAAGGGTCTCAGGATTGGAATGGGAAGGAGTTTGATATCACATCTCATGCCATAGTATGGGTCTCAGGTTTGGTAGAAGCATTGGGATATCACATCTCATGCTATCGGAAGGGTATCAGTATTGGATTTGGAAGAAGTTGGATATCCCATCTCATGCTATAGGAAGGGTCTCAGGTTGGAATGGGAAGGAGTTGGATATCACATTTCATGTTATAGGAAGGGTCTCAGGATTGGAATGGGAAGGGCTTGGATATCATATCTCATGCTATAGGAAGGCTCTCAGGTTTGGAAGGGGAAGGAGTTGGATATCACATTTCATGTTAGAGGAAGGATCTCAGGTTTGGTATTAGAGGCCTTGAGATATCACATCTCATGTTATAGGAAGGGTCTCAGGATTGGAATGGGAAGAAGTTGGATATCACGTCTCATGTTATAGGAAGGGTCTCAGGTTTGGTATAAGCATTGAGATATCACATCTCATGCTATAGGACGGGTCTCAGGATTGGAATGGAAGGAGTTGGATATCACAATTCATGTTATAGGAAGGATCTCAGGTTTGGTATTAGAAGCATTGAGACATCACATCTCATGCTATAGGAAGGGTCTCAGGGTTGGAATGGGAAGGAGTTGGATATCACATCTCATCCAATAGGAAGGGTCTCAGGTTTGGAATGGGAAGGAATTGGATATCACATCTTATGTTATAGGAAGGATCTCAGGTTTGGTATTAGAAGCATTGAGATATCACATCTCATGCTATAGGAAGGGTCTCAGGATTGGAATGTGAAGGATTTGGATATCACATCTCATGCTAAAGGAAGGGTCTCAGGTTTGGTAGAAGCATTGAGATATCACGTCTCTGCTATCGGAAGGGTCTCAGGATTGGATTGGGAAGGTGTTGGATATCCCTTCTCATGCTATAGGAAGGGTCTCAGGATTTGAATGGCAAGGAGTTGGATATCACATCTCATGCCATAGGAAGGGTCTCAGGTTTGGTATAAGCATTGAGATATCACATCTCTGCTATCGGAAGGGTCTCAGGATTGGATTGGGAAGGAGTTGGATATCCCTTCTCATGCTATAGGAAGTGTCTCAGGTTGGAATGGGAAGGAGTTGGATATCACATCTCATGTTATAGGAAGGGTCTCAGGATTGGAATGGGAAGGATTTGGATATCACATCTCTTGCTATAGGAAGGGTCTCAGGATTGGAATGGGTAGGAGTTGGATATTACTTTCTTGCTATAGGAAGGGTCTCATGTTTGGAATGGGAAGGAGTTGGATATCACATATGCTATAGTTAGTGTCTCAGGTTTGAAACGGGAAGGAGTTGGATATCACATCTCATGTTATAGGAAGGGTCTCAGGTTTGGTATAAGCATTGAGATATCACATCTCTGCTATCGGAAGCGGCTCAGGATTGGAATGGGAAGGAGTTGGATATCCCATCTCATGTTATAGTAAGAGTCTCTGGTTTGGTATTAGAATCAATGAGATATCACATTGCATGCTGTAGGAAGGGTCTAAGGATTGGAATGGGATGGACTTGGATATCACATCTCATGCTATAGGTAGGCTCTCAGGTTTGGTATAAGCATTGAGATATCACATCTCATGCTATAGGAAGGGTCTCAGGATTGGAATGGGAAGGATTTGGATATCACATCTCATGCTATAGGAAGGGTCTCAGATTTGGTATAAGCATTGAGATATCACATCTCATGCTAAAGGAAGGGTCTCAGGATTGGAATGGGAAGGAGTTGTATATGACATCTCAGGCCATAGGAAGGGTCTCAGGTTTGGTATAAGCATTGAGATATCACATCTCTGCTATCGGAAGGGTCTCAGGATTGGAATGGGAAGGAGTTGGATATCCCATCTCATGTTATAGGAAGGGTCTCAGGTTTGGTATTAGAAGCATAGAGATATCACATCTCATGCTATAGGAAGGGTCTCAGGATTGGAATGGGAAGGACTTGGATGTCACATCTCATGCTATAGGGAGGGTCTCAAGTTTGATATTAGAAGCATTGAGATAACAAATCTCATGATATCGGAAGGGTCTCAGGATTGGAATGGGAAGGAGTTGGATACCACATCTCATGATAAAGGAAGGGTCTAAGGTTTGGAAGGGGAAGGATTTGGATATCACATCTCATGTTATAGGACGGGTCTCAGGTTTGGTATTAGAAGCATTGAGATATCAAGTCTCATGGTATAAGAAGGGTCTCAGAATTGGAATGGGAAGGAGTTGGATATCACACCTCAAGCTATAGGAAGGGTCTCAGGATTGGAATGGGAAGGAGTTTGATATCACATCTCATGCCATAGTATGGGTCTCAGGTTTGGTAGAAGCATTGGGATATCACATCTCATGCTATCGGAAGGGTATCAGTATTGGATTTGGAAGAAGTTGGATATCCCATCTCATGCTATAGGAAGGGTCTCAGGTTGGAATGGGAAGGAGTTGGATATCACATTTCATGTTATAGGAAGGGTCTCAGGATTGGAATTGGAAGGACTTGGATATCATATCTCATGCTATAGGACGGGTCTCAGGTTTGTTATTAGAATCATTGATATATCATATTGCATGCTGTTGGAAGGGTCTAAGGATTGGAATGGGAAGGACTTGGATATCACATCTCATGCTATAGGGAGGGTCTCAAGTTTGATATTAGAAGCATTGAGATAACAAATCTCATGATATCGGAAGGGTCTCAGGATTGGAATGGGAAGGATTTGGATATCACATCTTATGCTATAGGAAGGGTCTCAGATTTGGTATAAGCATTGAGATATCACATCTCATGCTAAAGGAAGGGTCTCAGGATTGGAATGGGAAGGAGTTGTATATGACATCTCAGGCCATAGGAAAGGTCTCAGGTTTGGTATAAGCATTGAGATATCACATCTCTGCTATCGGAAGGGTCTCAGGATTGGAATGGGAAGGAGTTGGATATCCCATCTCATGTTATAGGAAGGGTCTCAGGTTTGGTATTAGAAGCATAGAGATATCACATCTCATGCTATAGGAAGGGTCTCAGGATTGGAATGGGAAGTAGTTGGATATCACATCTCATGCTATAGGAAGGGTCTCAGGTTTGGTATAAGCATTGAGATATCACATCTCATGCTATAGGACGGGTCTCAGGATTGGAATGGAAGGAGTTGGATATCACATCTCATGTTATAGGAAGGATCTCAGGTTTGGTATTAGAAGCATTGAGACATCACATCTCATGCTATAGGAAGGGTCTCAGGGTTGGAATGGGAAGGAGTTGGATATCCCATCTCACAGCGTTCCCCGGTACTGACTGTCTTAAGGGCATGTCAGTTTCCCCGTAAGAAAGGAGCGAAAGCCCAGAGGAGTACGGCAGAAGGCTGCACTTCTCTGGCAAAGTCAAGAAAACAGGTTGAAAACAATAGCAAAAAGTTTAGGGGTTGCCACATGGAAGGAAAGTTCCCTACAATAACGAAATCTTTCCTAACAGCAGAGATGTGATATCTCAATGCTTATACCAAACCTGAGATCCTTCCTATAACATGAGATGTGATATCCAACTCCTTCCCATTCCAATCCTGAGACACTTCCTATAGCATGAGATGTGAGATCTCACTGCTTATACCAAACCTGAGACTCTTCCTATAGCATGAGATGTGATATCCAACTCCTTCCCATTCCAATCCTGAGACCCTTCCTATAGCATGAGATGTGATATCTCAATGCTTCTAATATCAAACTTGAGACCCTCCCTATAGCATGAGATGTGATACCCAAGTCCTTCCCATTCCAATCCTGAGACACTTCCTATAGCATGAGATGTGATATCCAACTGCTTCCCATTCCAATCCTGAGACCCTTCCTATAGCATGAGATGTGATATCTCTATGCTTCTAATACCAAACCTGAGATCCTTCCTCTAACATGAAATGTGATATCCAACTCCTTCCCTTTCCAAACCTAAGAGCCTATCTATAGCATGAGATGTGATATCCAAGTCCTTCACATTCCAACCCTTAGACCCTTCCTACAGCATGCAATATGATATCTCAATGATTCTAATAACAAACCTGAGACCCGTCCTATAACATGAGATGGGATATTCAACTCCTTCCCATTCCAATCCTGAGACTCTTCCGATAGCAGAGATGTGATATCTCAATGCTTATACCAAACCTGAGATCCTTCCTATAACATGAGATGTGATATCCAAATCCTTCCCGTTCCAAACCTGAGACTCTTCTGATAGCATGAGATGTGATATCTCAATGCTTCTAATACCAAACCTGAGATCCTTCCAATAGCATGAGATGTGATATCTCAATGCTTCTAATACCAAACCTGAGATCCTTCCTATAACATGAGATGTGATATCCAAATCCTTCCCCTTCCAAACCTGAGACCCTCCCTTTAGCATGAGATGTGATATCCAACTCCTTCCCATTCCATTCCTGAGACCCTTCTGATAGCATGAGATGTGATATCTCAATGCCTCTAATACCAAACCTGAGATCCTACCTCTAACATGAAATGTGATATCCAACTCTTTCCCCTTCCAAACCTGAGAGCCTTCCTATAGCATGAGATGTGATATCCAAGTCCTTCCCATTCCAATCCTGAGACCCTTCCTATAGCTTGAGATGTGATATCCAACTCCTTCCCATTCCAATTCTGAGACCCTTCCTATACTATGAGACTTGATATCTCAATGCTTCTAATACCAAACCTGAGACCCGTAATATAACATGAGATGTGATATCCAAATCCTTCCCCTTCCAAACCTTAGACCCTTCCTTTATCATGAGATGTGATATCCAACTCCTTCCCATTCCAATCCTGAGACCCTTCCGATATCATGAGATGTGATATCTCAAAGCTTCTAATATCAAACTTGAGACCCTCTCTATAGCATGAGATGTGATATCCAAGTCCTTCCCATTCCAATCCTGAGACCCTTCCTATAGCATGAGATGTGATATCTCAATGCTTCTAATACCAAACCTGAGACCCTTCCTATAACATGAGATGGGAATATCCAACTCCTTCCCATTCCAATCCTGAGACCCTTCCGATAGCAGAGATGTGATATCTCAATGCTTATACCAAACCTGAGACCCTTCCTATGGCATGAGATGTGATATCCAACTCCTTGCCATTCAAATCCTGAGACCCTTCCGATAGCAGAGACGTGATATCTCAATGCTTCTACCAAACCTGAGACCCTTCCTTTAGCATGAGATGTGATATCCAAATCCTTCACATGCCAATCCTGAGACCCTTCCTATAGCATGAGATGTGATATCTCAATGCTTCTAATACCAAACCTGAGATCCTTCCTATAACATGAGATGTGATATCCAGGTCCTTCCCATTCCAATCCTTAGACCCTTCCTACAGCATGCAATATGATATCTCAATGATTCTAATAACAAACCTGAGACCCGTCCTATAGCATGAGATATGATATCCAAGTCCTTCCCATTCCAATCCTGAGACCCTTCCTATAACATGAAATGTGATATCCAACTCCTTCCCATTCCAACCTGAGACCCTTCCTATAGCATGAGATGGGATATCCAACTTCTTCCAAGTCCAATACTGATACCCTTCCGATAGCATGAGATGTGATATCTCAATGCTTATACCAAACCTGAGACCCTTCCTATAGCATGAGATGTGATATCCAACTACTTCCCATTCCAATCCTGAGACCCTTCCTATAGCATGAGATGTGATATCTCAATGCTTCTAATACCAAACCTGAGATCCTTCCTCTAACATGAAATGTGATATCGAACTCCTTCCCTTTCCAAACTTAAGAGCCTATCTATAGCATGAGATGTGATATCCAGGTCCTTCCCATTCCAATCCTTAGACCCTTCCTACAGCATGCAATATGATATCTCAATGATTCTAATAACAAACCTGAGACCCGTCCTATAGCATGAGATATGATATCCAAGTCCTTCGCATTCCAATCCTGAGACCCTTCCTATAACATGAAATGTGATATCCAACTCCTTCCCATTCCAACCTGAGACCCTTCCTATAGCATGAGATGGGATATCCAACTTCTTCCAAGTCCAATACTGATACCCTTCCGATAGCATGAGATGTGATATCCCAATGCTTCTACCAAACCTGAGACCCATACTATGGCATGAGATGTGATATCAAACTCCTTCCCATTCCAATCCTGAGACCCTTCCTATAGCTTGAGGTGTGATATCCAACTCCTTCCCATTCCAATTCTGAGACCCTTCTTATACCATGAGACTTGATATCTCAATGCTTCTAATACCAAACCTGAGACCCGTCCTATAACATGAGATGTGATATCCAAATCCTTCCCCTTCCAAACCTTAGACCCTTCCTTTATCATGAGATGTGATATCCAACTCCTTCCCATTCCAATCCTGAGACCCTTCCGATATCATGAGATTTGTTATCTCAATGCTTCTAATATCAAACTTGAGACCCTCCCTATAGCATGATGTGACATCCAAGTCCTTCCCATTCCAATCCTGAGACCCTTCCTATAGCATGAGATGTGATATCTCTATGCTTCTAATACCAAACCTGAGACCCTTCCTATAACATGAGATGGGATATCCAACTCCTTCCCATTCCAATCCTGAGACCTTTCCGATAGCAGAGATGTGATATCTCAATGCTTATACCAAACCTGAGAACCTTCCTATGGCCTGAGATGTCTTATACAACTCCTTCCCATTCCAATCCTGAGACCCTTCCTTTAGCATGAGATGTGATATCTCAATGCTTATACCAAATCTGAGACCCTTCCTATAGCATGAGATGTGATATCCAATTCCTTCCCATTCCAATCCTGAGACCCTTCCTATAGCATGAGATGTGATATCTCAATGCTTATACCAAACCTGAGAGCCTACCTATAGCATGAGATGTGATATCCAAGTCCATCCCATTCCAATCCTTAGACCCTTCCTACAGCATGCGATGTGACATCTCAATGATTCTAATACCAAACCAGAGACTCTTCCTATAACATGAGATGGGATATCCAACTCCTTCCCATTCCAATCCTGAGCCGCTTCCGATAGCAGAGATGTGATATCTCAATGCTTATACCAAACCTGAGACCCTTCCTATAACATGAGATGTGATATCCAACTCCTTCCCGTTCCAAACCTGAGACACTAACTATAGCATATGTGATATCCAACTCCTTCCCATTCCAAACATGAGACACTAACTATAGCAAGAAAGTAATATCCAACTCCTACCCATTCCAATCCTGAGACCCTTCCTATAGCAAGAGATGTGATATCCAAATCCTTCCCATTCCAATCCTGAGACCCTTCCTATAACATGAGATGTGATATCCAACTCCTTCCCATTCCAACCTGAGACACTTCCTATAGCATGAGAAGGGATATTCAACTCCTTCCCAATCCAATCCTTAGACCCTTCCGATAGCAGAGATGTGATATCTCAATGCTTATACCAAACCTGAGACCCTTCCTATGGCATGAGATGTGATATCCAACTCCTTGCCATTCAAATCCTGAGACCCTTCCTATAGCATGAGAAGGGATATCCAACTCCTTCCCAATCCAATCCTGAGACCCTTCCGATAGCAGAGACGTGATATCTCAATGCTTCTACCAAACCTGAGACCCTTCCTTTAGCATGAGATGTGATATCCAAATCCTTCACATTCCAATCCTGAGACCCTTCCTATAGCATGAGATGTGATATCTCAATGCTTCTAATACCAAACCTGAGATCCTTCCTATAACATTAGATGTGATATCCAATTCCTTCCCATTCCAAACCTGAGACCCTTCCTATTGGATGAGATGTGATATCCAACTCCTTCCCATTCCAACCCTGAGACCCTTCCTATAGCATGAGATGTGATGTCTCAATGCTTCTAATACCAAACCTGAGATCCTTCCTATAACATGAGATGTGATATCCAACTCCTTCCATTCCAATCCTGAGACCCGTCCTATAGCATGAGATGTGATATCTCAATGCTTATACCAAACCTGAGACCCTTCCTATAGCATGAGATGTGATATCCAACTGCTTCCCATTCCAATCCTGAGACCCTTCCTATAGCATGAGATGTGATATCTCAATGCTTCTAATACCAAACCTGAGATCCTTCCTCTAACATGAAATGTGATATCCAACTCCTTCCCTTTCCAAACCTAAGAGCCTATCTATAGCATGAGATGTGATATCCAAGTCCTTCACATTCCAACCCTTAGACCCTTCCTACAGCATGCAATATGATATCTCAATGATTCTAATAACAAACCTGAGACCCGTCCTATAACATGAGATGGGATATCCAACTCCTTCCCATTCCAATCCTGAGACACTTCCGATAGCAGAGATGTGATATCTCAATGCTTATACCAAACCTGAGACCCTTACTATAACATGAGATGTGATATCCAAATCCTTCCCGTTCCAAACCTGAGACCCTTCCTTTAGCATGAGATGTGAGATCCAGCTCCTTCCCATTCCAATCCTGAGACACTTCCGATAGCATGAGATGTGATATCTCAATGCTTCTAATATCAAAACTGAGACCCTCCCTATAGCATGATATGTGATATCTAAGTCCTTCCCATTCCAATCCTGAGAACCTCCCTATAGCATGAGATGTGATATCCAACTCCTTCCCATTCCAATCCTGAGACCCTTCCTATAGCATGAGATATGATATCTCAATACTTCTAATACCAAACGTGAGATCCTTCCGATAACATGAGATGTGATATCCAAATCCTTCCCCTTCCAAACCTGAGACCCTCCCTTTAGCATGAGATGTGATATCCAACTCCTTCCTATTCCAATCCTGAGACTCTTCTGATAGCATGAGATGTGATATCTCAATGCTTCTAATACCAAACCTGAGATCCTTCCGATAGCATGAGATGTGATATCTCAATGCTTCTAATACCAAACCTGAGATCCTTCCTATAACATGAGATGTGATATCCAAATCCTTCCCCTTCCAAACCTGAGACCCTCCCTTTAGCATGAGATGTGATATCCAACTCCTTCCCATTCCATTCCTGAGACCCTTCTGATAGCATGAGATGTGATATCTCAATGCCTCTAATACCAAACCTGAGATCCTACCTCTAACATGAAATGTGATATCCAACTCTTTCACCCTTCCAAACCTGAGAGCCTTCCTATAGCATGAGATGTGATATCCAAGTCCTTCCCATTCCAATCCTGAGACCCTTCCTATAGCTTGAGATGTGATATCCAACTCCTTCCCATTCCAATTCTGAGACTCTTCCTATACTATGAGACTTGATATCTCAATGCTTCTAATACCAAACCTGAGACCCGTAATATAACATGAGATGTGATATCCAAATCCTTCCCCTTCCAAACCTTAGACCCTTCCTTTATCATGAGATGTGATATCCAACTCCTTCCCATTCCAATCCTGAGACCCTTCCGATATCATGAGATGTGATATCTCAATGCTTCTAATACCAAACCTGAGATCCTTCCTCTAACATGAAATGTGATATCCAACTCCTTCCCTTTCCAAACCTAAGAGCCTATCTATAGCATGAGATGTGATATCCAAGTCCTTCACATTCCAACCCTTAGACCCTTCCTACAGCATGCAATATGATATCTCAATGATTCTAATAACAAACCTGAGACCCGTCCTATAACATGAGATGGGATATCCAACTCCTTCCCATTCCAATCCTGAGACACTTCCGATAGCAGAGATGTGATATCTCAATGCTTATACCAAACCTGAGACCCTTACTATAACATGAGATGTGATATCCAAATCCTTCCCGTTCCAAACCTGAGACCCTTCCTTTAGCATGAGATGTGAGATCCAGCTCCTTCCCATTCCAATCCTGAGACACTTCCGATAGCATGAGATGTGATATCTCAATGCTTCTAATATCAAAACTGAGACCCTCCCTATAGCATGATATGTGATATCTAAGTCCTTCCCATTCCAATCCTGAGAACCTCCCTATAGCATGAGATGTGATATCCAACTCCTTCCCATTCCAATCCTGAGACCCTTCCTATAGCATGAGATATGATATCTCAATACTTCTAATACCAAACGTGAGATCCTTCCGATAACATGAGATGTGATATCCAAATCCTTCCCCTTCCAAACCTGAGACCCTCCCTTTAGCATGAGATGTGATATCCAACTCCTTCCTATTCCAATCCTGAGACTCTTCTGATAGCATGAGATGTGATATCTCAATGCTTCTAATACCAAACCTGAGATCCTTCCGATAGCATGAGATGTGATATCTCAATGCTTCTAATACCAAACCTGAGATCCTTCCTATAACATGAGATGTGATATCCAAATCCTTCCCCTTCCAAACCTGAGACCCTCCCTTTAGCATGAGATGTGATATCCAACTCCTTCCCATTCCATTCCTGAGACCCTTCTGATAGCATGAGATGTGATATCTCAATGCCTCTAATACCAAACCTGAGATCCTACCTCTAACATGAAATGTGATATCCAACTCTTTCACCCTTCCAAACCTGAGAGCCTTCCTATAGCATGAGATGTGATATCCAAGTCCTTCCCATTCCAATCCTGAGACCCTTCCTATAGCTTGAGATGTGATATCCAACTCCTTCCCATTCCAATTCTGAGACTCTTCCTATACTATGAGACTTGATATCTCAATGCTTCTAATACCAAACCTGAGACCCGTAATATAACATGAGATGTGATATCCAAATCCTTCCCCTTCCAAACCTTAGACCCTTCCTTTATCATGAGATGTGATATCCAACTCCTTCCCATTCCAATCCTGAGACCCTTCCGATATCATGAGATGTGATATCTCAAAGCTTCTAATATCAAACTTGAGACCCTCCCTATAGCATGAGATGTGATATCCAAGTCCTTCCCATTCCTCTCCTGAGACCCTTCCTATAGCATGAGATGTGATATCTCAATGCTTCTAATACCAAACCTGAGACCCTTCCTATAACATGAGATGGGAATATCCAACTCCTTCCCATTCCAATCCTGAGACCCTTCCGATAGCAGAGATGTGATATCTCAATGCTTATACCAAACCTGAGATCCTTCCTATAACATGAGATGTGATATCCAACTCCTTCCCATTCCAATCCTGAGACACTTCCTATAGCATGAGATGTGATATCTCACTGCTTATACCAAACCTGAGACCCTTCCCATAGCATGAGATGTGATATCCAACTCCTTCCCATTCCAATCGTCAGACCCTTCCTATAGCATGAGATGTGATATCTCAATGCTTCTAATAACAAACTTGAGACCCTACCTATAGCATGAGATGTGATATCCAAGTCCTTCCCATTCCAATCCTGAGACACTTCCTATAGCAGAGATGTGATATCTCAATGTTTATACCAAACCTGAGACCCTTCCTATAACATGAGATGTGATATCCAACTCCTTCCCGTTCCAAACCTGAGACCCTTCCTTTAGCATGAGATGTGATATCCAGCTCCTTCCCATTCCAATCCTGAGACACTTCCGATAGCATGAGATGTGATATCTCAATGCTTCTAATATCAAAACTGAGACCCTCCCTATAGCATGATATGTGATATCTACGTCCTTCCCATTCCAATCCTGAGACCCTTCCTATAGCATGAGATGTGATATCTCAATGCTTCTACCAAACCTGAGACCCTTCCTTTAGCATGAGATGTGATATCCAACTCCTTCCCATTCCAATCCTGAGACCCTTCTTATAGCATGAGATGTGATATCTCAATACTTCTAATACCAAACCTGAGATCCTTCCGATAACATGAGATGTGATATCTCAATACTTCTAATACCAAACCTGAGATCCAACCTATAACATGAGATGTGATATCCAAATCCTTCCCCTTCCAAACCTGAGACCCTCCCTTTAGCATGAGATGTGATATCCAACTCCTTCCCATTCCAATCCTGAGACCCTTCTGATAGCATAAGATATGATATCTCAATGCTTCTATACCAAACCTGAGATCCTTCTGATAGCATGAGATGTGATATCTCAATACTTCTAATACCAAACCTGAGATCCTTCCTATAACATGAGATGTGATATCCAAATCCTTATCTTCCAAACCTGAGACCCTCCCTTTAGAATGAGATGTGATATCCAACTCCTTCCCATTCCAATCCTGAGACTCTTCTGATAGCATAAGATATGATATCTCAATGCTTCTATACCAAACCTGAGATCCTTCTGATAGCATGAAATGTGATATCCAACTCTTTCCCCTTGCAAACCTGAGAGCCTTCCTATAGCATGAGATGTGATATCCAAGACCTTCCCATTCCAATCCTGAGACCCTTCCTATAACATGAGATGTGATATCCAACTCCTTCCCATTCCAACCTGAGACCCTTCCTATAGCATGAGATGGGATATCCAACTCCTTCCAAATCCAATCCCGATACCCTTCCGATAACATGAGATGTGATATCCCAATGCTTCTATCAAACCTGAGACCCATACTATGGCATGAGATGTGATATCAAACTCCTTCCCATTCTAATCCTGAGACCCTTCCTATAGCTTGAGATGTGATATCCAACTCCTTCCCATTCCAATTCTGAGACCCTTCCTATACCATGAGACTTGATATCTCAATGCTTCTAATACCAAACCTGAGACCAGTCCTATAACATGAGATGTGATATCCAAATCCTTCCCCTTCCAAACCTTAGACCCTTCCTTTATCATGAGATGTGATATCCAACTCCTTCCCATTCCAATCTTGAGACCCTTCCGATATCATGAAATGTGATACCTCAATGCTTCTAATATCAAACTTGAGACCCTCCCTATAACATGAGATGGGATATCCAACTCCTTCCCATTCCAATCCTGAGACACTTCCGATAGCAGAGATGTGATATCTCAATGCTTATACCAAACCTGAGACCCTTACTATAACATGAGATGTGATATCCAAATCCTTCCCGTTCCAAACCTGAGACCCTTCCTTTAGCATGAGATGTGATATCCAGCTCCTTCCCATTCCAATCCTGAGACACTTCCGATAGCATGAGATGTGATATCTCAATGCTTCTAATATCAAAACTGAGACCCTCCTTATATCATGATATGTGATATCTAAGTCCTTCCCATTCCAATCCTGAGAACCTCCCTATAGCATGAGATGTGATATCCAACTCCTTCCCATTCCAATCCTGAGACCCTTCCTATAGCATGAGATATGATATCTCAATACTTCTAATACCAAACGTGAGATCCTTCCGATAACATGAGATGTGATATCCAAATCCTTCCCCTTCCAAACCGGAGACCCTCCCTTTAGCATGAGATGTGATATCCAACTCCTTCCTATTCCAATCCTGAGACTCTTCTGATAGCATGAGATGTGATATCTCAATGCTTCTAATACCAAACCTGAGATCCTTCCGATAGCATGAGATGTGATATCTCAATGCTTCTAATACCAAACCTGAGATCCTTCATATAACATGAGATGTGATATCCAAATCCTTCCCCTTCCAAACCTGAGACCCTCCCTTTAGCATGAGATGTGATATCCAACTCCTTCCCATTCCATTCCTGAGACCCTTCTGATAGCATGAGATGTGATATCTCAATGCCTCTAATACCAAACCTGAGATCCTACCTCTAACATGAAATGTGATATCCAACTCTTTCCCCTTCCAAACCTGAGAGCCTTCCTATAGCATGAGATGTGATATCCAAGTCCTTCCCATTCCAATCCTGAGACCCTTCCTATAGCATGAGATGTGATATCTCAATGCTTCTAATACCAAACCTGAGATCCTTCCTATAACATGAGATGTGATATCCAATTCCTTCCCATTCCAAACCTGAGACCCTTCCGATAGCAGAGACGTGATATCTCAATGCTTCTACCAAACCTGAGACCCTTCCTTTAGCATGAGATGTGATATCCAAATCCTTCACATTCCAATCCTGAGACCCTTCCTATAGCATGAGATGTGATATCTCAATGCTTCTAATACCAAACCTGAGATCCTTCCTATAACATGAGATGTGATATCCAATTCCTTCCCATTCCAAACCTGAGACCCTTCCTATTGGATGAGATGTGATATCCAACTCCTTCCCATTCCAACCCTGAGACCCTTCCTATAGCATGAGATGTGATGTCTCAATGCTTCTAATACCAAACCTGAGATCCTTCCTATAACATGAGATGTGATATCCAACTCCTTCCATTCCAATCCTGAGACCCGTCCTATAGCATGAGATGTGATATCTCAATGCTTATACCAAACCTGAGACCCTTCCTATAGCATGAGATGTGATATCCAACTGCTTCCCATTCCAATCCTGAGACCCTTCCTATAGCATGAGATGTGATATCTCAATGCTTCTAATACCAAACCTGAGATCCTTCCTCTAACATGAAATGTGATATCCAACTCCTTCCCTTTCCAAACCTAAGAGCCTATCTATAGCATGAGATGTGATATCCAAGTCCTTCACATTCCAACCCTTAGACCCTTCCTACAGCATGCAATATGATATCTCAATGATTCTAATAACAAACCTGAGACCCGTCCTATAACATGAGATGGGATATCCAACTCCTTCCCATTCCAATCCTGAGACACTTCCGATAGCAGAGATGTGATATCTCAATGCTTATACCAAACCTGAGACACTTACTATAACATGAGATGTGATATCCAAATCCTTCCCGTTCCAAACCTGAGACCCTTCCTTTAGCATGAGATGTGATATCCAGCTCCTTCCCATTCCAATCCTGAGACACTTCCGATAGCATGAGATGTGATATCTCAATGCTTCTAATATCAAAACTGAGACCCTCCCTATAGCATGATATGTGATATCTAAGTCCTTCCCATTCCAATCCTGAGAACCTCCCTATAGCATGAGATGTGATATCCAACTCCTTCCCATTCCAATCCTGAGACCCTTCCTATAGCATGAGATATGATATCTCAATACTTCTAATACCAAACGTGAGATCCTTCCGATAACATGAGATGTGATATCCAAATCCTTCCCCTTCCAAACCTGAGACCCTCCCTTTAGCATGAGATGTGATATCCAACTCCTTCCTATTCCAATCCTGAGACTCTTCTGATAGCATGAGATGTGATATCTCAATGCTTCTAATACCAAACCTGAGATCCTTCCGATAGCATGAGATGTGATATCTCAATGCTTCTAATACCAAACCTGAGATCCTTCCTATAACATGAGATGTGATATCCAAATCCTTCCCCTTCCAAACCTGAGACCCTCCCTTTAGCATGAGATGTGATATCCAACTCCTTCCCATTCCATTCCTGAGACCCTTCTGATAGCATGAGATGTGATATCTCAATGCCTCTAATACCAAACCTGAGATCCTACCTCTAACATGAAATGTGATATCCAACTCTTTCCCCTTCCAAACCTGAGAGCCTTCCTATAGCATGAGATGTGATATCCAAGTCCTTCCCATTCCAATCCTGAGACCCTTCCTATAGCTTGAGATGTGATATCCAACTCCTTCCCATTCCAATTCTGAGACTCTTCCTATACTATGAGACTTGATATCTCAATGCTTCTAATACCAAACCTGATACCCGTAATATAACATGAGATGTGATATCCAAATCCTTCCCCTTCCAAACCTTAGACCCTTCCTTTATCATGAGATGTGATATCCAACTCCTTCCCATTCCAATCCTGAGACCCTTCCGATATCATGAGATGTGATATCTCAAAGCTTCTAATATCAAACTTGAGACCCTCCCTATAGCATGAGATGTGATATCCAAGTCCTTCCCATTCCACTCCTGAGACCCTTCCTATAGCATGAGATGTGATATCTCAATGCTTCTAATACCGAACCTGAGACCCTTCCTATAACATGAGATGGGAATATCCAACTCCTTCCCATTCCAATCCTGAGACCCTTCCGATAGCAGAGATGTGATATCTCAATGCTTATACCAAACCTGAGATCCTTCCTATAACATGAGATGTGATATCCAACTCCTTCCCATTCCAATCCTGAGACACTTCCTATAGCATGAGATGTGATATCTCACTGCTTATACCAAACCTGAGACCCTTCCCATAGCATGAGATGTGATATCCAACTCCTTCCCATTCCAATCGTCAGACCCTTCCTATAGCATGAGATGTGATATCTCAATGCTTCTAATAACAAACTTGAGACCCTACCTATAGCATGAGATGTGATATCCAAGTCCTTCCCATTCCAATCCGGAGACACTTCCTATAGCAGAGATGTGATATCTCAATGTTTATACCAAACCTGAGACCCTTCCTATAACATGAGATGTGATATCCAACTCCTTCCCGTTCCAAACCTGAGACCCTTCCTTTAGCATGAGATGTGGTATCCAGCTCCTTCCCATTCCAATCCTGAGACATTTCCGATAGCATGAGATGTGATATCTCAATGCTTCTAATATCAAAACTGAGACCCTCCCTATAGCATGATATGTGATATCTACGTCCTTCCCATTCCAATTCTGAGACCCTTCCTAAAGCATGAGATGTGATATCTCAATGCTTCTACCAAACCTGAGACCCTTCCTTTAGCATGAGATGTGATATCCAACTCCTTCCCATTCCAATCCTGAGACCCTTCCTATAGCATGAGATGTGATATCTCAATACTTCTAATACCAAACCTGAGATCCTTCCGATAACATGAGATGTGATATCTCAATACTTCTAATACCAAACCTGAGATCCATCCTATAACATGAGATGTGATATCCAAATCCTTCCCCTTCCAAACCTGAGACCCTCCCTTTAGCATGAGATGTGATATCCAACTCCTTCCCATTCCAATCCTGAGACCCTTCTGATAGCATAAGATATGATATCTCAATGCTTCTATACCAAACCTGAGATCCTTCTGATAGCATGAGATGTGATATCTCAATACTTCTAATACCAAACCTGAGATCCTTCCTATAACATGAGATGTGATATCCAAATCCTTATCTTCCAAACCTGAGACCCTCCCTTTAGCATGAGATGTGATATCCAACACCTTCCCATTCCAATCCTGAGACTCTTCTGATAGCATAAGATATGATATCTCAATGCTTCTATACCAAACCTGAGATCCTTCTGATAGCATGAAATGTGATATCCAACTCTTTCCCCTTGCAAACCTGAGAGCCTTCCTATAGCATGAGATGTGATATCCAAGTCCTTCCCATTCCAATCCTGAGACCCTTCCTATAACATGAGATGTGATATCCAACTCCTTCCCATTCCAACCTGAGACCCTTCCTATAGCATGAGATGGGATATCCAACTCCTTCCAAATCCAATCCCGATACCCTTCCGATAACATGAGATGTGATATCCCAATGCTTCTATCAAACCTGAGACCCATACTATGGCATGAGATGTGATATCAAACTCCTTCCCATTCTAATCCTGAGACCCTTCCTATAGCTTGAGATGTGATTTCCAACTCCTTCCCATTCCAATTCTGAGACCCTTCCTATACCATGAGACTTGATATCTCAATGCTTCTAATACCAAACCTGAGACCAGTCCTATAACATGAGATGTGATATCCAAATCCTTCCCCTTCCAAACCTTAGACCCTTCCTTTATCATGAGATGTGATATCCAACTCCTTCCCATTCCAATCTTGAGACCCTTCCGATATCATGAAATGTGATACCTCAATGCTTCTAATATCAAACTTGAGACCCTCCCTATAGCATGAGATGTGATATCCAAGTCCTTCCCATTCCAATCCTGAGACACTTCCTTTAGCATGAGATGTGATATCCAGCTCCTTCCCATTCCAATCCTGAGACACTTCCGATAGCATGAGATGTGATATCTCAATGCTTCTAATATCAAAACTGAGACCCTCCCTATAGCATATGTGATATCCAACTCCTTCCCATTCCAATCGTCAGACCCTTCCTATAGCATGAGATGTGATAACTCAATGCTTCTAATAACAAACTTGAGACCCTACCTATAGCATGAGATGTGATATCCAAGTCCTTCCCATTCCAATCCTGAGACACTTCCTATAGCAGAGATGTGATAGCTCAATGTTTATACCAAACCTGAGACCCTTCCTATAACATGAGATGTGATATCCAACTCCTTCCCGTTCCAAACCTGAGACCCTTCCTTTAGCATGAGATGTGATATCCAGCTCCTTCCCATTCCAATCCTGAGACACTTCCGATAGCATGAGATGTGATATCTCAATGCTTCTAATATCAAAACTGAGACCCTCCCTATAGCATGATATGTGATATCTAAGTCCTTCCCATTCCAATCCTGAGACCCTTCCTATAGCATGAGATGTGATATCTCAATGCTTATCCTTGATTCCTGTAGTAAATTGATTTCCTTTGCAGGCCGACTCCTGTCACGAATGCCTTGTCTGCATGCATTCTCTCCTGGCCATTCTCTCACCGTGGCTATTTGCCTACCCCCTTCCTCTCTCAGTGGATGGACTTCTCCATCCTAGCCTCCTACCACTCAACTCCGCCTACTTGGAGAATTCAACATGAACCTGTATGCTTCCTGACCTGGACTTTTACGAGATCTGCAACTCTTCATGTCGCTGGCCCTACACACTGCAGGGAATACTCAGGATTTTCTGATCTCAGACCTCCCCTCTGTAACCCTCTCAACAATCCTCTCCCGTGGTGATCAAGTTCTCATCTCCAAAGAAGGCTAACTGCCAGCTGTTCCTCCTCAGAGGAGTTCTCCCTTTCTGTCCCTGCTCCCTGCACCGTTTCGCGTTGCAAACACTCGCTTCCCTGCTCTCTGGTTTAGACGCTTTTCCTTCTCAGAGGCCTTCTTCCTTTCTGCCCTTTTCGCGTTGCAAGTACTCACTTCCCAGCTCTCTGGTTTAGACGCGTGTTCCCTGCCTTCTCTCCTCTTCCCGCTGCCTTCAAATCAAAAAATGAGCTCCAAAAGATACACAGTGCTCAGAATGCTCTATAACACCCATTATTCAACATATAGCCGTAACCCGCTAGACGTATTGAAACGTGCTGTAAACTAGCAAAAACAGCTAGAAAATGTACTTTCCTCGTGTTTTTGTAAATGCTAATTCTGATGGGTTCCCATGTATGTACTGTCCGTGCGTTTGTTGTCGAATCCTGAAGTTTTTAACCACTGTTCTCCCATACAAGGGGGGGGTCAACGTCTACTGCTGTTCACAGGCTGAATGTATACGGCTGAAATCTTCAAGGCATTATCAGCTTTCCTGACTGTTTTGGAACGTGTATTTGCCATCTGTTAATGCAGTCGCCCTGTGTTCATCGTCCCTTCTACTTTACAGGCTGCAATCCCCTGGTGATCACATTCTCCTCTCCAGAGCAGGCTGACTACCAGCTGCTCCTCCTCATAGGCGTTCATCCTTTCTGTCCCTGCTCCCTGCACCGTTTCGCGTTGCATGTACTCGCTTCCCAGCTCTCTGGTTTAGATGCGTGTTCCCTGCCTTCTCTCCTCTTCCTACAGCCTTCCAATGAGCTCCACAAGATACAGTGTTCAGAATGCTTTATAACTCCATTATTCAACATATAGCTGTAACCCGCTAGACGTATTGAAACGTGCTAAAAACGAGCAGAAACAGCTAGAAAATGTACTTTCCTCGCGTTTTGGTAAATGCGAATTCTGGTGGATTCCCATTTTGTACTCTGTTCGTGCGTTTGTTCAGTCGAATCCTGGTCTTTTGAACCACTCTTCTCCCATACAAGGGAGGGTCAAAATGTGTTGTTCACAGGCTGAATTTATACTGCTGAAATGCTCGCTTCCCTGCTCTCTGGTTTAGACGCGTGTACCCTGCATTTAACAAACCGCGAGGGAAGTACATTTTCTAGCTGTTTTTGCTAGTTTTTAGCACGTTTCAATACGTCTAGCGGGTTACAGCTATATGTTGAATAATGGGGTTATAAAGCATTCTGAACACTGTATCTTGTGGAGCAAATTGGAAGGCTGTAGCAAGAGGAGAGAAGGCAGGGAACACGCATCTCAACCAGAGAGCTGGGAAGCGAGTACATGCAAGGCGAAACGGTGCAGGGAGCAGGGACAGAAAGGATGAACACCTATGAGGAGGAGCAGCTGGTAGTTAGCCTGCATAGGAGAGAAGAATGTGATCACTAGGGGAGTGCAGCCTGTAAACTAGAAGGAACGATGAACAAAGGGCGACTGCATTAACAGATGGCAAATACACGTTCCAAAACAGGAAAGCTGATAATGCCTTGAAGATTTCAGCCGTATACATTCAGCCTGTGAACAGCAGTAGATGTTGACCCCCCCTCCCTAGTATGGGAGAACAGTGGTTAAAAACTTCAGGATTCGACACAAACGCACGGACACAGTACATACAACATGGGAACCCACCAGAATTCGCATTTACAAAAACGCGAGGGAAGTACATTTTCTAGCTATTTTTGCTAGTTTTTAGCACGTTTCAATACGTCTAGCGGGTTACAGCTATATGTTGAATAATGGGGTTATAAAGCATTCTGAACACTATCTTGTGGAGCTCATTGGAAGGCTGTAGGAAGAGGAGAGAAGGCAGGGAACACGCATCTAAACCAGAGAGCTGGGAAGCGAGTACATGCAACGCGAAACGGTGCAGGGAGCAGGGACAGAAAGGTGGAACGCCTCTGAGGAGGAGCAGCTGGTAGTTAGCCTGCTCTGGAGAGGAGAATGTGATCACCACGGGAGTGCAGCCTTGAAACAAGAAGGGACGATGAAAACATGCTGACTGGAATAACAGATGGCAAATACACTTTCCAGAACAGTCAGTTTACCCGATAATGCATTGACGATTTCAGCAGTATACATTGTTAAGACGGATTTCTGAACTCTGTCCTGGTGGCGCAGAAGTTCAGAAGGCCAACCTAATTACTTGGAACAGGGTAACCTGTGGACGAGCCAGACCAATCAAGGTAGCGATCACGGCGGTCAAGACTAGGTCTCAAGAGGGGTGAGGGTGACTGAAAGCCCGCAATGAGCACACAAAGCAAGAGCGCTTACAAACTACTCCAAACAGTTGTTATATCAAAAATATATACACATTTATTTTAAGGCCTTTAAAACAATGACCGTAGCGAGAAAATCACAATATCACACTATTAAGCCAACACATACCATATCAACACAATATATATACAAATACGACAGTCTTAAGCATTAGAGGCACGAAATGTGTAGTCCACCTGCAAGGGAAGGAAAACAGGCAGTGCGATAACGCTTTAGGCTCAGTTCGCCTTCAGAGGCACCTAACTAGATGGAAGTCCGAGCCCTGCGAAGAGTGGAGCCTTGTGCTCAAAGTACCTGCCACGCCGATGCCAACGGGCAAAAGGAGAAGCTCTTCGGAGGAAGTCAGGCAGTTCGGGTTAGTGCACAGCAGAAGGAGAACAGGTTCCGCAACTCAAGCGCAGCCTCCACAGCGGGCAGAAGCAGAGCGCGAGTACTGCAAAAAGGGTGCTGTTTTTACACAGCAGGGAAAAGCAATGGGATACTGCAGGAGGGCGACCAGATCCTAGCTATACTACTCACCGGTCCCCGAAGCAAGCAGACCCAGGCTTCTCCACGTTAGTTTCAGCAGCTGGCAGGTTCAGAAGAGCAGGGAACGCCTCGTAGTCGTGTAGAGCAAAAAGACGTCCCAATCGACGAAACCGGCACAGTTTGTTGCCGCAGCAGGACAACGGAGCGGCCGTGTGTATTCGAGCCAAATGTACACTCCTCCCTTCAGACTTGGGAACGCCAAGTGTACGAAGCGTGGGAGAGTGACAAGGACTCGAAATACAACACAACCTGGCGGCGGTTACAGAGCAGGACTCCCTTGTAAGCTGGTCAGTCAACTGGATGGCCCAGAGACACTTCCGAAGGCTTACTTGGCAGGAGATGATGAAGTCGCCGGGAATAGCTGTTCCTGCTATTCCAAAGGTCGAAGCACCAGTACAGGCCTTCTGGTTCGATCAAAGGAGGAAAGGGTTTCACAGGACGACAGCAGTGCAAAGGAGGATTCCTTCAGCGGGTCACCAGCGATTCCTCGGTCCAGCCTCGTGGTTGCAGGATACTTGGCTCCTGTATTCCTTCGTTCGTGAGAACTCAGGAGATCGACATGGTAGTGGTGTTTCCAGCCCCCTCTTATCCACGGTTCCCTTCGCGCCAAAACGGAGGGGAGCCAATGGGAGATCCGCTCATCAACACACATACCATACGTGGACCAATCACGGACCACGGTGGTCCCAGGCATTCACACCACCCTAGACTCTCTGGCACCCAGGATGTGTATTGGGACCAGACATCCCAGCCCACACCCTGGAGGCACACAAACGACATGTAGAAGCCCGCGAAAGCAACCACGTTTCGCGGGAAAGTACATGCCCAAATAAGGAAGGCCCCGGGTCGCTCGACCTGGGGAAGGTGAAGGGAGCAAGACGGTCAGTGGACAGGACAAAGGAGCCTCGTGGTCTGGCCATTTTGGGAGCCAGGCGACCATTTTGGGTTCAGTGCGAAAAACGCGCTCAGAACGCCAAAAGGAGCTCAAAATAAACAAAACGATCGCTGCCACCATTCCAGTCCCTGAATGACTTGCACCGATCAAAATACCATCCTAAAAGAGTATCTAGGGCCTGTAGAAGGCTAGAGACCCAAGAGAGCTGTAACTTAGCTTACAGTGCCCTCTTGTGTCATGTTGCACTAAAGCCGCAACATGATAAAAGAAACTACGGGAAACAGCGTTCCCCGGTACTGACTGTCTTAAGGGCATGTCAGTTTCCCCGTAAGAAAAGGAGCGAAAGCCCAGAGAAGTGCGGCAGAAGGCTGCACTTCTCTGGCAAAGTCAAGAACAAGGTGAAAAACAACAGCAAAAAGTTTAGGGGTTGCCACATGGAAGGAAAAGGTCTCAGGAATGGAATGGGAAGGAGTTGGATATCACATCTCATGATAAAGGAAGGGTTTAAGGTTTGGAAGGGGAAGGATTTGGATATCACATCTCTTGTTATATTACGGGTCTCACGTTTGGTATTAGAAGCATTGAGATATCAAGTCTCATAGTATAGGAAGGGTCTCAGAATTGGAATGGGAAGGAGTTGGATATCACATCTCAAGCTATAGGAAGGGTCTCAGGATTGGAATGGGAAGGACTTGGATATCACATCTCATGCTAAAGGGAGGGTCTCAGGTTTGGAAGGGGAAGGATTTGGATATCACATCTCATGTTATAGGAAGGATCTCAGGTTTGGTATTAGAAGCATTGAGATATCACATCTCATGCTATCGGAAGGATCTCAGGTTTGGTATTAGAAGCATTGAGATATCACATCTCATGCTATCAGAAGGGTCTCAGGATTGGAATGGGAAGGAGTTGGATATCACATCTCATGCTAAAGGGAGGGTCTCAGGTTTGGAAGGGGAAGGATTTGGATATCACATCTCATGTTATCGGAAGGATCTCACGTTTGGTATTAGAAGTATTGAGATATCATATCTCATGCTATAGGAAGGGTCTCAGGATTGGAATGGGAAGGAGTTGGATATCACATCTCATGCTATAGGAAGTGTCTCAGGATTGGAATGGGAAGGACTTGGATATCACATCTCATGCTATAGGTAGGGTCTTAAGTTTGATATTAGAAGCATTGAGATATCACATCTCATGCTATAGGAAGGGTCTGAGGATTGGAATGGGAAGGAGTTGGATATCACATCTCATGCTATGGGAAGGGTCTCAGGTTTGGTATAAGCAGTGAGATATCACATCTCATGCTATAGGAAGTGTCTCAGGATTGGAATGGGAAGGAGTTGGATATCACATCTCATGTTATAGGAAGGATCTCAGGTTTGGTATAAGCATTGAGATATCACATCTCTGCTATCGGAAGGGTCTCAGGATTGGAATGGGAAGGAGTTGGATATTCCCATCTCATGTTATAGGAAGGGTCTCAGGTTTGGTATTAGAAGCATTGAGATATCACATCTCATGCTATAGGAAGGGTCTCAGGATTGGAATGGGAAGGACTTGGATATCACATCTCATGCTATAGGGAGGGTCTCAAGTTTGATATTAGAAGCTTTGAGATATCACATCTCATGATATCGGAAGGGTCTCAGGATTGGAATGGGAAGGAGTTGGATATCACATCTCATGATAAAGGAAGGGTCTAAGGTTTGGAAGGGGAAGGATTTGGATATCACATCTCATGTTATATTACGGGTCTCACGTTTGGTATTAGAAGCATTGAGATATCAAGTCTCATAGTATAGGAAGGGTCTCAGAATTGGAATGGGAAGAAGTTGGATATCACATCTCAAGCTATAGGAAGGGTCTCAGGATTGGAATAGGAAGGACTTGGATATCACATCTCATGCTATAGGAAGGCTCTCAGGTTTGGAAGGGGAAAGAGTTGGATATCACATTTCATGTTAGAGGTAGGATCTCAGGTTTGGTATTAGAGGCATTGAGATATCACATCTCATGCTATCAGAAGGGTCTCAGGAATGGAATGGGAAGGAGTTGGATATCACATCTCATGCTAAAGGGAGGGTCCCAGGTTTGGAAGGGGAAGGATTTGGATATCACATCTCATGTTATAGGAAGGATCTCAGGTTTGGTATTAGAAGCATTGAGATATCACATCTCATGCTATCGGAAGGATCTCAGGTTTGGTATTAGAAGCATTTAGATATCACATCTCATGCTATCAGAAGAGTCTCAGGATTGGAATAGGAAGGAGTTGGATATCACATCTCATGCTAAAGGGAGGGTCTCAGGTTTGGAAGGGGAAGGATTTGGATATCACATCTCATGTTATCGGAAGGATCTCACGTTTGGTATTAGAAGTATTGAGATATCATATCTCATGCTATAGGAAGGGTCTCAGGATTGGAATGGGAAGGAGTTGGATATCACATCTCATGCTATAGGGAGGGTCTCAGGATTGGAATGGGAAGGACTTAGATATCACATATCATGCTATAGGGAGGGTCTCAGTTTTGATATTAGAAGCATTGAGATATCACATCTCATGCTATCGGAAGTGTCTCAGGATTGGAATGGGAAGGTGCTGGATATCACATCTCATGCTAAAGGAAGGGTCTCAGGTTTGGAACGGGAAGGATTTGGATATCACATCTCATGTTATAGGAAGGGTCTCAGGTTTGGTATAAGCATTGAGATATCACATCTCTGCTATCGGAAGTGTCTCAGGATTGGAATGGGAAGGAGTTGGCTATCCCATCTCATGTTATAGGAAGGTTCTCAGGTTTGGTATTAGAAGCATTGAGATATCACATCTCATGCTATAGGGAAGGTCTCAAGTTTGATATTAGAAGCATTGAGATAACAAATCTCATGATATCGGAAGGGTCTCAGGATTGGAATGGGAAGGAGTTGGATATCACATCTCATGATAAAGGAAGGGTCTAAGGTTTGGAAGGGGAAGGATTTGGATATCACATCTCATGTTATAGGACGGGTCTCAGGTTTGGGATTAGAAGCATTGAGATATCAAGCCTCATGGTATAGGAAGGGTCTCAGACTTGGAATGGGAAGGAGTTGGATATCACATCTCAAGCTATAGGAAGGGTCTCAGGATTGGAATGGGAAGGAGTTTGATATCACATCTTATGCCATAGTATGGGTCTCAGGTTTGGTAGAAGCATTGGGATATCACATCTCATGCTATTGGAAGGGTATCAGTATTGGATTTGGAAGGAGTTGGATATCCCATCTCATGCTATTGGAAGGGTCTCAGGTTGGAATGGGAAGGAGTTGGATATCACATTTCATGTTATAGGAAGGGTCTCAGGATTGGAATGGGAAGGACGTGGATATCATATCTCATGCTATAGGAAGGCTCTCAGGTTTGGAAGGGGAAGGAGTTGGATATCACATTTCATGTTAGAGGAAGGATCTCAGGTTTGGTATTAGAGGCCTTGAGATATCACATCTCATGCTATAGGAAGGGTCTCAGGATTGGAATGGGAAGGAGTTGGATATCACATCTCAAGCTATAGGAAGGGTCTCAGGTTTGGTATACGCATTGAGATATCACATCTCATGCTATAGGAAGGGTCTCAGGATTGGAATGGGAAGGAGTTGGATATCACATCTCATGTTATAGGAAAGATCTCAGGTTTGGTATTAGAAGCATTGAGACATCACATCTCATGTTATAGGAAGGGTCTTAGGATTGGAATGGGAAGAAGTTGGATATCACATCTCATGCTATAGGAAGGGTCTCAGGTTTGGTATAAGCATTGAGATATCACATCTCATGCTATAGGAAGGGTCTCAGGATTGGAATGGGAAGGAGTTGTATATGACATCTCATGCCATAGGAAGGGTCTCAGGTTTGGTATAAGCATTGAGATATCACATCACATGCTATAGGAAGGGTCTCAGGATTGGAATGAGAAGGACTTGGATATCACATCTCATGCTATAGGCAGGGTCTCAGGTTTGGAAAGGGAAGGAGATGGATATCACATTTCATGTTAGAGGTAGGATCTCAGGTTTGGTATTAGAGGCATTGAGATATCACATCTCATGCTATCAGAAGGGTCTCAGGATTGGAATGGGAAGGAGTTGTATATCACATCTCATGCTAAAGGGAGGGTCTCAGGTTTGGAAGGGGAAGGATTTGGAAATCACATCTCATGTTATAGGAAGGATCTCAGGTTTGGTATTAGAAGCATTGAGATATCACATCTCATGCTATCGGAAGTATCTCAGGTTTGGTATTAGAGGCATTGAGATATCACATATCATGCTATCATAAGGGTCTCAGGATTGGAATGGGAAGGAGTTGGATATCACATCTCATGTTATAGGAAGGATCTCAGGTTTGGTATTAGAAGCATTAAGATATCACATCTCATGCTATAGGAAGGGTCTCAGGATTGGAATGGGAAGGAGTTGGATATCACATCTCATGCTAAAGGGAGGGTCTCAGGTTTGGAAGGGGAAGGATTTGGATATCACATCTCATGTTATCGGAAGGATCTCACGTTTGGTATTAGAAGTATTGAGATATCATATCTCATGCTATAGGAAGGGTCTCAGGATTGGAATGGGAAGGAGTTGGATATCACATCTCATGCTATAGGGAGGCTCTCAGGATTGGAATGGGAAGAACTTAGATATCACATATCATGCTATAGGGAGGGTCTCAGTTTTGATATTAGAAGCATTGAGATATCACATCTCATGCTATCGGAAGTGTCTCAGGATTGGAATGGGAAGGTGCTGGATATCACATCTCATGCTAAAGGAAGGGTCTCAGGTTTGGAACGGGAAGGATTTGGATATCACATCTCATGTTATAGGAAGGGTCTCAGGTTTGGTATAAGCATTGAGATATCACATCTCTGCTATCGGAAGTGTCTCAGGATTGGAATGGGAAGGAGTTGGCTATCCCATCTCATGTTATAGGAAGGTTCTCAGGTTTGGTATTAGAAGCATTGAGATATCACATCTCATGCTATAGGGAAGGTCTCAAGTTTGATATTAGAAGCATTGAGATAACAAATCTCATGATATCGGAAGGGTCTCAGGATTGGAATGGGAAGGAGTTGGATATCACATCTCATGATAAAGGAAGGGTCTAAGGTTTGGAAGGGGAAGGATTTGGATATCACATCTCATGTTATAGGACGGGTCTCAGGTTTGGGATTAGAAGCATTGAGATATCAAGCCTCATGGTATAGGAAGGGTCTCAGACTTGGAATGGGAAGGAGTTGGATATCACATCTCAAGCTATAGGAAGGGTCTCAGGATTGGAATGGGAAGGAGTTTGATATCACATCTTATGCCATAGTATGGGTCTCAGGTTTGGTAGAAGCATTGGGATATCACATCTCATGCTATTGGAAGGGTATCAGTATTGGATTTGGAAGGAGTTGGATATCCCATCTCATGCTATTGGAAGGGTCTCAGGTTGGAATGGGAAGGAGTTGGATATCACATTTCATGTTATAGGAAGGGTCTCAGGATTGGAATGGGAAGGACGTGGATATCATATCTCATGCTATAGGAAGGCTCTCAGGTTTGGAAGGGGAAGGAGTTGGATATCACATTTCATGTTAGAGGAAGGATCTCAGGTTTGGTATTAGAGGCCTTGAGATATCACATCTCATGCTATAGGAAGGGTCTCAGGATTGGAATGGGAAGGAGTTGGATATCACATCTCAAGCTATAGGAAGGGTCTCAGGTTTGGTATACGCATTGAGATATCACATCTCATGCTATAGGAAGGGTCTCAGGATTGGAATGGGAAGGAGTTGGATATCACATCTCATGTTATAGGAAAGATCTCAGGTTTGGTATTAGAAGCATTGAGACATCACATCTCATGTTATAGGAAGGGTCTTAGGATTGGAATGGGAAGAAGTTGGATATCACATCTCATGCTATAGGAAGGGTCTCAGGTTTGGTATAAGCATTGAGATATCACATCTCATGCTATAGGAAGGGTCTCAGGATTGGAATGGGAAGGAGTTGTATATGACATCTCATGCCATAGGAAGGGTCTCAGGTTTGGTATAAGCATTGAGATATCACATCACATGCTATAGGAAGGGTCTCAGGATTGGAATGAGAAGGACTTGGATATCACATCTCATGCTATAGGCAGGGTCTCAGGTTTGGAAAGGGAAGGAGATGGATATCACATTTCATGTTAGAGGTAGGATCTCAGGTTTGGTATTAGAGGCATTGAGATATCACATCTCATGCTATCAGAAGGGTCTCAGGATTGGAATGGGAAGGAGTTGTATATCACATCTCATGCTAAAGGGAGGGTCTCAGGTTTGGAAGGGGAAGGATTTGGAAATCACATCTCATGTTATAGGAAGGATCTCAGGTTTGGTATTAGAAGCATTGAGATATCACATCTCATGCTATCGGAAGTATCTCAGGTTTGGTATTAGAGGCATTGAGATATCACATCTCATGCTATCATAAGGGTCTCAGGATTGGAATGGGAAGGAGTTGGATATCACATCTCATGTTATAGGAAGGATCTCAGGTTTGGTATTAGAAGCATTAAGATATCACATCTCATGCTATAGGAAGGGTCTCAGGATTGGAATGGGAAGGAGTTGGATATCACATCTCATGCTATAGGAAGGGTCTCAGATTTGGTATAAGCATTGAGATATCACATCTCATGCTATAGGAAGGGTCTCAGGATTGGATTGGGAAGGAGCTGTATATGACATCTCAGGCCATAGGAAGGGTCTCAGGTTTGCTATACGCATTGAGATATCACATCTCTGCTATCGGAAGGGTCTCAGGATTGGAATGGGAAGGAGTTGGATATCCCATCTCATGTTATAGGAAGGGTCTCAGGTTTGGTATTAGAAGCATTGAGATATCACATCTCATGATAAAGGAAGGGTCTAAGGTTTGGAAGGGGAAGGATTTGGATATCACATCTCATGTCATAGGACGGGTCTCAGGTTTGGTATTAGAAGCATTGAGATATCAAGTCTCATGGTATAGGAAGGGTCTCCGAATTGGAATGGGAAGGAGTTGGATATCACATCTCAAGCTATAGGAAGGGTCTCAGGATTGGAATGGGAAGGAGTTTGATATCACATCTTATGCCATAGTATGGGTCTCAGGTTTGGTAGAAGCATTGGGATATCACATCTCATGCTATTGGAAGGGTATCAGTATTGGATTTGGAAGGAGTTGGATATCCCATCTCATGCTATAGGAAGGGTCTCAGGTTGGAATGGGAAGGAGTTGGATATCACATTTCATGTTATAGGAAGGGTCTCAGGATTGGAATGGGAAGGACTTGGATATCATATCTCATGCTATAGGAAGGCTCTCAGGTTTGGAAGGGGAAGGAGTTGGATATCACATTTCATGTTAGAGGAAGGATCTCAGGTTTGGTATTAGAGGCCTGAGATATCACATCTCATGCTATAGGAAGGGTCTCAGGATTGGAATGGGAAGGAGTTGGATATCACATCTCAAGCTTTAGGAAGGGTCTCAGGTTTGGTATAAGCATTGAGATAGCACATCTCATGCTATAGGAAGGGTCTAAGGATTGGAATGGGAAGGAGTTGGATATCACATCTCATGTTATAGGAAAGATCTCAGGTTTGGTATTAGAAGAATTGAGACATCACATCTCATGTTATAGGAAGGGTCTCAGGATTGGAATGGGAAGGAGTTGGATATCACATCTCATGCTATAGGAAGGGTCTCAGGTTTGGAACGGGAAGGAGTTAGATATCACATCTCATGTTATAGGAAGAGTCTCAGGTTTGGTATAAGCATTGAGATATCACATCTCTGCTATCGGAGAAGTCTCAGGATTGGGATGGGAAGGAGTTGGATATCCCTTCTCATGCTATAGGAAGGGTCTCAGGATTTGAATGGCAAGGAGTTGGATATCACATATCATGCCATAGGAAGGGTCTCAGGTTTCGTATAAGCATTGAAATATCACATCTCTGCTATCGGAAGGGTCTCCGGATTGGATTGGGAAGGAGTTGGATATCCCTTCTCATGCTATAGGAAGTGTCTCAGGTTGGAATGGGAAGGAGTTGGATATCACATCTCATGTTATAGGAAGGGTCTCAGGATTGGAATGGGAAGGATTTGGATATCACATCTCTTGCTATTGGAAGGGTCTCAGGATTGGAATGGGTAGGAGTTGGATATTACATTCTTGCTATAGGAAGGGCCTCATGTTTGGAATGGGAAGGAGTTGGATATCACATATGCTATAGGAAGTGTCTCAGGTTTGGAACGGGAAGGAGATGGATATCACATCTCATGTTAGAGGAAGGATCTCAGGTTTGGTATTAGAGGCCTTGAGATATCACATCTCATGCTATAGGAAGGGTCTCAGGTTTGGTATAAGCATTGAGATATCACATCTCATGCTATAGGAAGGGTCTCAGGATTGGAATGGGAAGAAGTTGGATATCACATCTCATGCTATAGGAAGGGCCGCAGGTTTGGTATAAGCATTGAGATATCACATCTCATGCTATAGGAAGGGTCTCAGGTTGGAATGGGAAGGACTTGGATATCACATCTCATGCTATAGGAAGGCTATCAGGTTTGGAAGGGGAAGGAGTTGCATATCAAATTTCATTTTAGAGGTAGGATCTCAGGTTTGGTATTAGAGGCATTGAGATATCACATCTCATGCTATAGGAAGGGTCTCACGATTGGAATGGGAAGGATTTGGATATCACATCTCATGCTATAGGAAGGGTCTCAGGTTTGGTATAAGCACTGAGATATCACATCTCATGCTATAGAAACGGTCTCAAGATTGCAATGGGAAGGAGTTGGATATCACATCTCATGTTATAGGAAGGATCTCAGATTTGGTATTAGAAGCATTGAGACATCACATCTCATGCTATAGGAAGGGTCTCAGGATTGGAATGGGAAGGAGTTGGATATCACATCTCATGTTATAGGAAGGGTCTCAGGATTGGAATGGGAAGCACTTCGATATCACATCTCATGTTATAGGAAGGCTCCCAGGTTTAGAAGGGGAAGGAGTTGGATATCACATTTCATGTTAGAGGTAGGATCTCAGGTTTGGTATAAGAGGCATTGAGATATAACATCTCATGCTATCAGAAGGGTCTCAGGATTGGAATGGGAAGGAGTTGGATATCACATCTCATGCTAAAGGGAGGGTCTCAGGTTTGGAAGGGGAAGGATTTGGATATCGCATCTCATGCTATAGGAAGGGTCTCAGGATTGGAATGGGAAGGATTTGGATATCACATCTCATGCTATAGGAAGGGTCTCAGGTTTGGTATAAGCATTGAGATATCACATCTCATGCTATAGGAAGGGTCTCAGGATTGGAATGGGAAGGAGTTGGATATCACATCTCATGCTATAGGTAGGCTCTCAGTTTTGGAAAGGGAAGGTTTTGGATATCACATCTCATGCTATAGGAAGGGTCTCACGATTGGAATGGGAAGGATTTGGATATCACGTCTCATGCTATAGGAAGGGTCTCAGGATTGGAATGGGAAGGAGTTGGATATCACATCTCATGCTATAGGAAGGGTCTCAGGAATGGAATGGGAAGGAGTTTTATATGACATCTCATGCCATAGGAAGGATCTCAGGTTTGGTATTAGAAGCATTGAGACATCACATCTCATGTTATAGGAAGGGTCTCAGGATTGGAATGGGAAGGAGTTGGATATCACATCTCATGCTATAGGAAGGGTCTCAGGTTTGGTATAAGCATTGAGATATCACATCTCATGCTATAGGAAGGGTCTCAGGATTGGAATGGGAAGGAGTTGTATATGACATCTCATGCCATAGGAAGGGTCTCAGGTTTGGTATCAGCATTGAGATATCACATCTCTGCTATCGGAAGGGTCTCAGGATTGGAATGGGAAGGAGTTGGATATCCCATCTTATGTTACAGGAAGGGTCTCTGGTTTGGTATTAGAAGCATTGAGATATCACATCTCATGCTATAGGAAGGGTCTCAGGATTGGAATGGGAAGGACTTGAATATCCCATCTCATGCTATAGGGAGGCTCTCACGTTTGGAAAGGGAAGGAGTTGGATATCACATTTCATGTTAGAGGTAGGATCTCAGGTTTGGTATTAGAGGCATTGAATATCCTATAGCATGAGATGTGATATCTCAATGCTTCTAATATCAAACTTGAGACCCTCCTTATAGCATGAGATGTGATATCCAAGTCCTTCCCATTCCAATCCTGAGACACTTCCTATAGCATGAGATGTGATATCTCAATGCTTCTAATACCAAACCTGAGACTCTTCCTATAACATGAGATGGGATATCCAACTCCTTCCCATTCCAATCCTGAGACCCTTCCAAAAGCAGAGATGTGATATCTCAATGCTTATACCAAACCTGAGACCCTTCCTATGGCATGAGATGTCATATACATATCCTTCCCATTCCAATCCTGAGACCCTTCCTATAGCATGAGATGTGATATCTCAATGCTTATACCAAACCTGAGACCCTTCCTATAGCATGAGATGTGATATCCAAGTCCTTCCCATTCCAATCCTTAGACCCTTCCTATAGCATGCAATATGATATCTCAATGAATCTAATACCAAACCTGAGACTCTTCCTATAACATGAGATGGGATATCCAACTCCTTCCCATTCCAATCCTGAGACCCTTCCAAAAGCAGAGATGTGATATCTCAATGCTTATACCAAACCTGAGACCCTTCCTATGGCATAAGATGTCATATACATATCCTTCCCATTCCAATCCTGAGACCCTTCCTATAGCATGAGATGTGATATCTCAATGCTTATACCAGACCTGAGACCCTTCCTATAGCATGAGATGTGATATCCAAGTCCTTCCCATTCCAATCCTTAGACCCTTCCTATAGCATGCAATATGATATCTCAATGATTCTAATAACAAACCTGAGACCCGTCCTATAACATGAGATGGGATATCCAACTCCTTCCCATTCCAATCCTGAGACCCTTCCGATAGCAGAGATGTGATATCTCAATGCTTATACCAAACCTGAGACCCTTCCTACGGCATGAGATGTCATATACAACTCCTTCCCATTCCAATCCTGAGACCCTTCCCATAGCATGAGATGTGATATCTCAATGCTTATACCAAACCTGAGACCCTTCATATAGCATGAGATGTGATATCCAACTCCTTCCCATTACAATCCTGAGTCCCTTCCTATAGCATGAGATGTGATGTCTCAATGCTTCTAATACCAAACCTGAGATCCTTCCTATAACATGAGATGTGATATCCAACTCCTTCCATTCCAATCCTGAGACCCTTCCTATAGCATGAGATGTGATATCTCAATGCTTCTAATATCAAACTTGAGACCCTCCCTATAGCATGAGATGTGATATCCAATTCCTTCCCATTCCAATCCTGAGACACTTCCTATAGCATGAGATGTGATATCTCAATGCTTCTAATACCAAACCTGAGACTCTTCCTATAACATGAGATGGGATATCCAACTCCTTCCCATTCCAATCCTGAGACCCTTCCTATAGCATGAGATGTGATATCTCAATGTCTCTAATACCAAACCTGAGATCCTTCCTCTAACATGAAATGTGATATCCAACTCCTTCCCTTTCCAAACCTGAGAGCCTACCTATAGCATGAGATGTGATATCCAAGTCCTTCCCATTCCAATCCTTAGATGTCACGATCCCTCATCATGCGGTCCCCAGGGCACTCCCTCATCCCCAGTCCCGCCCTTCTCTCACTTCCCCCCTTCCCCGGGACTCACGTGGACTCACACACGTCTTGCGGGCACACCCGCGCCTGGTCCGTAATAGGACGGCTGTCAGACTACGGCCGTTCCTACATTGGCAATTGCCTTGGCGCATAGGATCGCGAAGGGCTAACCCTGAGCTTCCGCATCGCGGGACTGTGAGGTCACGTGATGCTCTTGCCCGATCACGTGACCATGCCACGCATCACGTGACCAGAAGCGCGAGTACATAAACCCGGAAACCTGGGTATTCGTTGCTTCTCAGCTGTGCTCTGCATTCTGTTTGGCGCTACGGACTTTGAATCATCTTTGGATCACTCACGGAATCGACCTGGCCTGCTTTACTGGACTCCTCTTGGATTTACCCCTTCGGATTTCTTTGCACAGTGATACACGGCTCTCGACCACGGACTGTTATTGGACTGCCTCCTGGATCACCCTTTTGCACCCTGGTTCTTTGAACTCCTTGCCTCACAGTTTCACAGCTCCACAGCTTCTGCTGACAGGCGAACTGAGCCTACTCCTCTTGGGGTACTGCCGTCCACGTGGGTCCCGGACCTCTCCACTAGGTTCCTCATCCCCTCCTTGACCCTGACTGGTAAGACCTTTCCAGTTATTCTAATACTGTAGGTACTGTTTCTTGCTTGGTACTTAATCCGCATTTTCTTGCAGCAGTGTGGGGTCCCCGAGGTTCGCGTTCCCGGACTTGGACATTCGAACATCTTCGCCTGTGACCTCAACGGCTGCACAGAGAGTTGCGTTAAGTTCTCCCTGTGCGGCATTTGGGGACGGAGGCCTCTACTGCCTACACGACACTCAAGTCTCAACAGACTGAGAAGCCTATAGTCGTGTAGGCAATGGAGGGGAACGCTGAAGACCCCATGTCTGCTATAGTCCAAGCCATTACAGTGCTACGAGCCGATATGGCGGCAGCCAACACGGCTATCCATCAACGTCTCGACCACATACAAAGTACCAGACACCCTTTACCCCCAGATGTAGAATTCGGAGACACACCCTCTGTTTCTCGACCTGTTCCACCTCCGATTGTTCCCCAGAATCCCGTTCCCATGATGCTACCTACTCCATTCCCATTGGCGGCCCCTGAGAGATACCACGGGGATCCCAAGAAATTTAGGACCTTCCTAAACCAATGCAAGTTGCATTTCCTGTGCCGGCCTCAGGCTTTTCCAGATTCCACCACGAAAGCGGCATTTACCCTTTCCCATTTGGCTGGGATTGCCGCTGCATGGGCCAACCCCTTATTGGAGAACGATAACCCGGCATTATATGATTTCGATCTCCTCGTCACCGAGATGTCCAGGGTTTTTGATACTAGACACAAGGCCCAATCTCGAGATCTGGAACTTCTGGATTTGTGCCAGGGTAGGGGTTCTCTCATTGAATACATAACCCGTTTTAACCAGCTATCCGCTGAAACCTCTTGGCCAGAGGGCAAGAAAGCAGTCGTCTTCTATAGGGGCCTCAACAACCCTATGAAGGACGCCTTATCAGTAGTACCCTCATTACCCACTGCATTCCAAGATCTGGTTGACTTGTCACTCCAGGTGGACGCACGTAGGTCCGAAAGAAGAGCGGAAGCAGGTTTCACTCACTCCTCCCCTTCTCCCATGACAGTTCCTTCTTCTGACTCCTCCCAAGAACCCATGCAGATCGGGGGGGTCAGGAGTCCGATATCTCCTTTGGAAAGGGAACGCAGGAGGGCGGATAACGCTTGCTACTACTGCGGCACCCTAGGTCATTTTGTTAAGGAATGCCCACGTCGTCCCAAAAACAAGCCACAGGGTTTTCGGATAGCTCGATCATAGTACCGGGGACGGGATCGAGCTATACCACAGACACCCCGAACCCTACACCCTCTTTCGGGCGTATCCGACCCATTCATGTACAAGCCACTCTACAGCCCACAGCGTCCGTTTCACATCCTGTTACTCTGATAATTGACTCTGGGGCCACGGGAAACTTTATCGACATTTCCTTGGCCCGTTTGTTAAACCTGCCCCTTTTGACCAAGACCAGGCCTGAACCGGTACAGGCTGTAGATGGCTCGTCCTTGATTTCGGGCCCAGTCAAACAACAAACAGCCCCTTTGCTATTAACAATACAATCCAGACATAGGGAGACCATTAGTTTTGACCTTATCACCACGCCACAGTTTGGGCTCATCCTGGGAATCCCTTGGCTTCAGGAACATAATCCCCTCATTGATTGGAAATTGGGTTTGGTTCATTTTGAGTCGGCTGTCTGCCAGCATTTCTGTCTTCCCACAGACGCACACAGCGACAATCCCGCCCAGGCTATAGCTCATCTTACAGTACAGGATCCGCAAGATACACCATCAGAACACGTAGTTGGGTTAGTGGCACTAGACGTTCCCCAGGTCTATCAAGATTTCGCAGCTGTCTTTGATCGTGGCTCCTCTGAAACACTGCCTCCACATCGCCCGTACGATTGCCCTATCGATCTACTCCCTGATACAGTGGTTCCCACGGGGCGGATCTATTCCCTCTCGCCATCCGAGGAAATGACTCTCAAGGAGTACATTAGGAAGTCCTTGAGCTTAGGGCACATACGACCATCCACCTCGCCTGCAGCCAGCCCTATCTTTTTTGTGCCGAAAAAGGAAGGCGATCTACGCCCATGTGTTGACTATAGACGCCTGAATGCTATCACGAGGAAAGATCGGTACCCTATTCCCCTCATCACGCCCTTGCTGGACCGACTCACACACGCTACCATTTTTACAAAACTGGACCTCCGCGGAGCCTACAACCTGGTCCGCGTCCGTTCCGGGGACGAATGGAAAACCGCTTTCTGTACCCGGTACGGCCTATACGAATATACAGTCATGCCCTTTGGGCTGTGTAATGCCCCGGCGACCTTCCAGAGGTTTATGAATGATATCCTGAGCGATATCTTAGATGTTTACGTCGTGGTTTACCTCGATGACATCTTAATTTTTTCTCAATCCCTGGAAGAGCATGTGCGACACGTTCGTGAGGTATTAACACGCTTACAGAAACACTCACTATATGCCAAACCGGAAAAGTGCCTGTTCCACGTTGGTAATGTTGATTTCCTCGGGTTCTGTATCACTCCCGGGGGGTTGTCCATGAACCACTCCAAGGTTAAAGCGGTTTTGGACTGGCCTATTCCTGCGAACCTGAAAGCCCTTCAGTCCTTTTTGGGTTTTGCGAATTTCTACAGGAGATTCATCTCTGGGTTTTCTTCTATCGTGTCTCCCCTCACTGCATTAACCAGTCCTAGAGTTCCCTTCCTTTGGTCTGATACACAACAGAAGGCCTTTGATTCACTGAAGACTGCTTTCACCACAGCCCCTGTTCTTCAGCATCCCGACTCTGAACTCCCTTTTGTCGTGGAAGCTGACGCCTCCTCCTTCGCTCTTGGTGCTGTCTTATCCCAAGCATGTCAGGCCACGGGTCGTCTGCACCCTGTTGCATTTCATTCCCGCAAGTTTACCACCCCCGAGTCACACTACACCGTGACCGAGAAGGAGTTGTTGGCGGTTATGGACGCTTTCCGCGTGTGGCGACACCATCTCTTGGGCGCCAAGTATCGAGTCACGGTGTTTACTGATCACCAGAACCTGCAGGACTTGGCTTCCCTGAAGTGCCTTAACAGCCGTCAGGTGAGGTGGCACCTTTTCTTCGCAGCATTCGATTTCCAAATTCGGCATCGGGCTGGTTCCGCGCACGGCAAGGCCGATGCGCTGTCCCGCTCTCCCGGGGGGGTCTCTCTTCCCGTATACCCTAACACAATGTTGGACGACACTAAGGTCGTTTGTCTATGTACTCCCTCGATGCCCTTAGTGGACGCAGTACGCAAGTGGGTGTCCTTACATCCCGACCAGCTATCTGAGTGGGATCCGGTGTTCCAGGATGGCCTCCCGTTTGTGCTGAACCGCCTATTCTTGCCCACTGCCGACACACGCAACATGGCAATGGAATGGTCGCACGATGCCCCTGTGAATGGTCATCCTGGCCAACGCCGTACGTTATCCCTCCTGAAGCGTTGGTGTTGGTGGCCGGGCATGAAGAGGGACGTGGATTGTTACGTCAATACATGCACCATTTGTACACAATGCAAAACCCGTAGGGGTCGCCCGTTAGGCCTGCTTCTCCCTTTACCAGTGCCCCCGAAACCATGGCATACGGTAACCATGGACTTTGTCACGGAACTCCCTCGGGTACAGGGTTACGACACTATTTGGGTGGTGGTGGATTCCTTCTCAAAGATGGCACGCTTCATCCCCTGCAAGGGTATCCCCTCTGCTTCCATCCTGGCCACCCTGTTCTTTGATACCGTCTTTTGTCTTTTTGGGTTACCCTCTGTCCTTATATCAGACCGGGGATCGCAATTCACTTCTCGCTTCTGGCGCGCTCTAACTAGGTTGTTGGGTATCGATGTCCGGTTCTCTTCGGCCTACCACCCGGAGACGGATGGTCAGACCGAAAGGACTAATCAAACAATGGAACAATATCTCCGCTGTCTGATCCTGCAACAACAGTGCTCTTGGTTGCGTGCCCTCCGACACGCTGAATTCGCTTATAACAATGCAGTTCATGCATCCACTGGGTTCTCCCCCTTCTATGTTCTCTATGGCCAACATCCCCGCACATTACCGATCCCTGACCTTGCGGTCTCCACCAATCCGGCCGCCAGCGCCTGTCTTAGGGATTTGTCCTCTATCCACGACCAGACTGCTTTACATCTCCGTGAGGCTCAGTCTTCCATGAAGGTCCAGGCAGATAAGAAACGGCTGTTGGCTCCGTCTTTCTCGGTGGGTTCCCGGGTGTGGCTTTCCACTCGTCACTTGAGGCTAGTGGGTTGTAGGAAGTTGTTGCCCCGTTTTGTGGGTCCCTATGTGGTTTCCCGGGTTATCAACCCTGTCACATACCGACTGGTTCTCCCGGGTTCTTGGAGGGTACACCCTGTATTTCATGTCTCCCTTCTCAAACCGTGTCCGGCCCCGTCCCGCTTGCGCGCCTCTGCTGCCCCGGTGTCCTTGGCTTCCCCAGACGAGTATGAGGTTTCCTCCATTCTGGGCTCCCGGGTCTGCAGGGGGCGCTTGCAATACCTGGTTGATTGGGTCGGTTATGGTCCGGAGGAGCGCTCTTGGGTTCCTGCTATTGATGTCCACGCTCCCCGGTTGGTGGCTCGCTTCCACCGGGATCACCCTTCCTGCCCACGGGGTCGTGGGCCTTTGGGGGGGGGTTCTGTCACGATCCCTCATCATGCGGTCCCCAGGGCACTCCCTCATCCCCAGTCCCGCCCTTCTCTCACTTCCCCCCTTCCCCGGGACTCACGTGGACTCACACACGTCTTGCGGGCACACCCGCGCCTGGTCCGTAATAGGACGGCTGTCAGACTACGGCCGTTCCTACATTGGCAATTGCCTTGGCGCATAGGATCGCGAAGGGCTAACCCTGAGCTTCCGCATCGCGGGACTGTGAGGTCACGTGATGCTCTTGCCCGATCACGTGACCATGCCACGCATCACGTGACCAGAAGCGCGAGTACATAAACCCGGAAACCTGGGTATTCGTTGCTTCTCAGCTGTGCTCTGCATTCTGTTTGGCGCTACGGACTTTGAATCATCTTTGGATCACTCACGGAATCGACCTGGCCTGCTTTACTGGACTCCTCTTGGATTTACCCCTTCGGATTTCTTTGCACAGTGATACACGGCTCTCGACCACGGACTGTTATTGGACTGCCTCCTGGATCACCCTTTTGCACCCTGGTTCTTTGAACTCCTTGCCTCACAGTTTCACAGCTCCACAGCTTCTGCTGACAGGCGAACTGAGCCTACTCCTCTTGGGGTACTGCCGTCCACGTGGGTCCCGGACCTCTCCACTAGGTTCCTCATCCCCTCCTTGACCCTGACTGGTAAGACCTTTCCAGTTATTCTAATACTGTAGGTACTGTTTCTTGCTTGGTACTTAATCCGCATTTTCTTGCAGCAGTGTGGGGTCCCCGAGGTTCGCGTTCCCGGACTTGGACATTCGAACATCTTCGCCTGTGACCTCAACGGCTGCACAGAGAGTTGCGTTAAGTTCTCCCTGTGCGGCATTTGGGGACGGAGGCCTCTACTGCCTACACGACACTCAAGTCTCAACATTAGACCCTTCCTATAGCATGCAATATGATATCTCAATGATTCTAATAACAAACCTGAGACCCGTCCTATAACATGAGATGGGATATCCAACTCCTTCCCATTCCAATCCTGAGACACTTCCGATAGCAGAGATGTGATATCTCAATGCTTATACCAAACCTGAGACCCTTCCTATAACATGAGATGTGATATCCAACTCCTTCCCATTCCAAACCTGAGACCCTTCCTATAGCATATGTGATATCCAACTCCTTCCAATTCCAAACATGAGACCCTTCCCATAGCAAGAATGTAATATCCAACTCCTTCCCATTCCAATCCTGAGACCATTCCTATAGCATGAGATGTGATATCTCAATGCTTCTAATACCAAACCTGAGATCCTTCCTATGACATGAGATGTGATATCCAATTCCTTCCCATTCCAAACCTGAGACCCTTCCTACAGCATGCGATGTGATATCTCAATGCTTCTAATACCAAACCTGAGACCAGTCCTATAACATGAGATGGGATATCCAACTCCTTCCCGTTCCAATCCTGAGACACTTCCGATTGCAGAGATGTGATATCTCAATGCTTATACCAAACCTGAGACTCTTCCTATAACATGAGATGTGATATCCAACTCCTTCCCGTTCCAAACCTGAGACCCTTCATATAGCATGAGATGTGATATCCAACTCCTTCCCATTCCAATCCTGAGACCCTTCCGATAGCATGAGATGTGATATCTCAATGCCTCTAATACCAAACCTGAGATCCTTCCTATAACATGTGATGTGATATTCAATTCCTTCCCCTTCCAAACCTGAGACCCTCCCTTTAGCATGAGATGTGATATCCAACTCCTTCCCATTCCAATCCTGAGACCCTTATGATAGCATGAGATGTGATATCTCAATGCCTCTAATACCAAACCTGAGATACTTCCTATAACATGAGATGTGATATCCAACTCCTTCCCATTCCAATCCTGAGACCCTTCTGATAGCATGAGATGTGATATCTCAATGCCTCTAATACCAAACCTGAGATCCTACCTCTAGCATGAAATGTGATATCCAACTCCTTCCCTTTCCAAACCTGAGAGCCTACCTATAGCATGAGATGTGATATCCAAGTCCTTCCCATTCCAATCCTTAGACCCTTCCTATAGCATGCAATATGATATCTCAATGATTCTAATAACAAACCTGAGACCCGTCCTATAACATGAGATGGGATATCCAACTCCTTCCCATTCCAATCCTGAGACACTTCCGATAGCAGAGATGTGATATCTCAATGCTTATACCAAACCTGAGACCCTTCCTATAACATGAGATGTGATATCCAACTCCTTCCAATTCCAAATATGAGACCCTTCCCATAGCAAGAATGTAATATCCAACTCCTTCCCATTCCAATCCTGAGACCATTCCTATAGCATGAGATGTGGTATCTCAATGCTTCTAATACCAAACCTGAGATCCTTCCTATAACATGAGATGTGATATCCAACTCCTTCCCATTCCAATCCTGAGACCCTTCTGATAGCATGAGATGTGATATCTCAATGCCTCTAATACCAAACCTGAGATCCTACCTCTAGCATGAAATGTGATATCCAACTCCTTCCCTTTCCAAACCTGAGAGCCTACCTATAGCATGAGATGTGATATCCAAGTCCTTCCCATTCCAATCCTTAGACCCTTCCTATAGCATGCAATATGATATCTCAATGATTCTAATAACAAACCTGAGACCCGTCCTATAACATGAGATGGGATATCCAACTCCTTCCCGTTCCAATCCTGAAACACTTCCGATTGTAGAGATGTGATATCTCAATGCTTATACCAAATCTGAGACTCTTACTATAACATGAGATGTGATATACAACTCCTTCCCGTTCCAAACCTGAGACCCTTCCTATAGCATGAGATGTGATATCCAACTCCTTCCCATTCCAATCCTGAGACCCTTCCGATAGCATGAGATGTGATATCTCAATGCCTCTAATACCAAACCTGAGATCCTTCCTATAACATGTGATGTGATATTCAATTCCTTCCCCTTCCAAACCTGAGACCCTCCCTTTAGCATGAGATGTGATATCCAACTACTTCCCATTCCAATCCTGAGACCCTTATGATAGCATGAGATGTGATATCTCAATGCCTCTAATACCAAACCTGAGATACTTCCGATAGCATGAGATGTGATATCTCAATGCTTCTAATACCAAACCTGAGATCCTTCCTATAACATGAGATGTGATATCCAACTCCTTCCCATTCCAATCCTGAGACCCTTCTGATAGCATGAGATGTGATATCTCAATGCCTCTAATACCAAACCTGAGATCCTACCTCTAAAATGAAATGTGATATCCAACTCCTTCCCTTTCCAAACCTGAGACCCTGCCTATAGCATGAGATGTGATATCCAAGTCCTTCCCATTCCAATCCTGAGACCCTTCCTATAGCATGAGATGTGATATCTCAATGTCTCGTCGTCGTGTTGAGTCTGCAGCAGCAGAGTTGAGTAAAAGACGTCCCAAACGAAGGAACCCGCACAGTTTGTTACCACAGCAGGGCAACGGAGCGGCGGTGTGTATCTGAGCCAAATGTACACTACTCACTTCAGACCTGGGAACGCCAAGTGTACGAATCATGTGAGAGTGACAAGGACTCGATATACTACACAACCTGGCGGCGGTTACAGAGCAAGACTCCAGTGTAGGCTGGTCAGTCTGCTGGATGGCCCGGAGACGCTTCCGAAGGCTTACTAGCAGGAGATGGTGAAGATGCCGAGAATAGCTGTCCCCGCTATTCCAAGGGTCGAAGTACCAGTACAGGCCTTCTGGTTCGATCAAAGGTGAAAAGGGTTTCACAAGGCGACAGCAGTGCAGAGGAGCAGTCCTTCAGCGGGTCACCAGCGATTCCTCGGTTCAGCCTCTTGGTTGCAGGATACTTGGCTCCTGTATTCCTTCGTTCGTGAGAACTCAGGAGATCGACATGGTAGTGGTGTTTCCAGCCCCCTCTTATCCACGGTTCCCTTCGCGCCAAAACGGAGGGGACCCAATGGGAGATCCGCTCATCAACACTCACACCATTCGTGGACCTATCACGGACCACGGTGGTCCCAGGCATTCACACCACCCTAGACTCTCTGGCACCCAGGATGTGTATTGGGACCAGACATCCCAGCCCACATCCTGGAGGCACACACAAGACATGTAGAAGCCCGCGAAAGCATCTGTGTTTCGCGGGAAAGTACATGCCCAAATAAGGAAGGCCCCAGGTCGGCTCGACCTGGGGAAGGTGAAGGGAGCAAGATGGTCAGCGGACAGGACAAAGGAGCCTCGTGGTCTGGCCATTTTGGGCTCTAGGCCACCATTTTGGGTTAAGCGCGAGAAACGCGCTTAGAACGCCAAAAGGAGCTCAAAACACAATAAACGATCGCTGCCACCATTCCCATCCGTGAATCACTTGCACTGATCAGTTACAATCCTGGAAGAGTATCTAGGGCCTGTAGAAGGCTAGAGACCCAAGAGAGCAGTAACTTATCTTACAGTGCCCTCTTGTGTCATGTTGCACGAAAGCCGCAACATGATAAAAGAAACTACGGAAACGAGCGTTTCCTGGTACTGACTGTCTTAAGGGCATGACAGTTTCCCCGTAAGAAAGGAGCGAAAGCCCAGAGGAGTGCGGCAGAAGGCTGCACTTCTCTGGCAAAGTCCAGAACAAGGTGAAAAACAACAGCAAAAAGTTTAGGGGTTGCCACATGGAAGGAAAATTACCTACAATTACGAAATCTTTCCTAACACTCGCCCCTCCCAGACTATGGACAGGGGGAACTAATCCACCCCTGGATGAGTCTCTTGTTCAGGTCGGTTAAACATTCTGCACAACCCATCAGCATTGCTATGTTGGACACCTGGCCTATGCTCAATAGTGAAGTCGAAGCCTTGTAGACTTATGGACCACCTAAGCAACTTTGGATTCTCCCCCTTCATGTTTATTAGCCACTTTAAGGGCTTATGGTCAGTTTGCACAGTGAAGTGGGTCCCATAGAGGTAGGGCCTCAGCTTCCTTAGGGCCCACACAACAGAGAAACATTCTTTCTCTACCGTGGACCATCTGAGCTCTCTGTCCTTAAACTGGCGACTAATAAAACCAATAGGGTGTTCCTTACCCTTCTCATCTACTTGCGATAGTACAGCTCCTATCCCAGTGTCAGAGGCGTCCGTCTGCACGATAAAAGGTCTTTGATAATCAGGGGCCCTGAGGACAGGGGCCTGGCACAAGGAGTCTTTTAAGCCATTGAAGGCCTTCTCACACTCGTCGGTCCAAGTTACCTTCTTGGGTTTCTTCAGAGTTGTGAGGGCAGTCAGAGGGGCAGCTATGGTGCCATAGTCTGCCACAAAATTGCGGTAATACCCCGTGAGTCCTAAGAAGGCTCTCACTTGGGTTTGTGTAGTGGGGGTAGGCCAGTCTTGTACTGCTTGTACTTTACTGGGTACAGGCTGTATCCTCCCTCCACCTACTTCATGTCCAAGGTAAAACACTGAGCCTTGTCCAATCTGGCATTTACTAGCCTTTATGGTCAAGTCTGCTTTCTGAAGAGCCTGGAGCACAATCCCGAGGTGTTTCACATGGTCTTCCCAGGTGGCACTGAAAACTGCTATATCGTCCAGATATGCAAGACAGAATTCGTCCAACCCATTCAAAACATGATGCACAAGCCTCTGGAAAGTGGCAGGTGCATTCTTCAACCCGAACGGCATTACCCGGAATTGGTAAAGGCCGTCTGGAGTAGAAAACGCTGTCTTCTCCTTGGCATGTTGTGCTAAAGCTATTTGCCAATAGCCAGCAGTGAGGTCAAACGTGCTGAGGTACTTGGAGGCACCCAAAGTATCCACCAGCTCATCTGTTCGAGGCAAGGGGTGTGCATCTGTCTTGGTGACAGCATTCAGAGCCCTGTAATCCACGCAGAACCTCAATTCAGAAGTGCCTGCCTTTGGAACGAAAACCACAGGGCTGGACCAAGGACTACTAGAGGGTTCAATCACCCCAAGGTCTAACATCTTGTTGACCTCGGTCTTAATATAAGACCGTACTTTGTCTGACATCCTGTATCCCCTACTTTTGGTAGGTACACTGTCTCCTGTGTCTATGTTATGTTTGCACCAAGGTGTCAAACCAGGCGACTGTGAAAACAGGGGGGAAAACTGCCTAAGCAAACTTTTCACCTCAGCCTGCTGATCAGAAGTCAGGTGAGGGGCCCCTCGGACACCCTCAAAGGAGCTATCTGAAGGACCGCTTTGGAACAGGTCGGGGAGAGGTTCAGACTCCTCTTCCTCAACATCTGAAGCCAGTAACAGTGCTGCGATTTCGACTCTTGGGACAAAAGCCTTCAGCCTATTCACGTGAAACACTTTTGGAGCCTGTCCAGGCCTTCCAAGGTCCACTAAATAGTTAACCTCACCCAGGGGCTCCACCACTGTGTAAGGGCCTGACCATTTGTCCTGTAAAACTCAAGGCCTTATGGGATTCATGATCAGGACTTGCTGACCAGGTGTAAAGTTGATGAGGGAAGCTTTCTGGTCGTACCAATGTTTCACCAGTGCTTGTCCTGCCTTCAATTTATCACTAGCCAAGCCCATCAGAAGTACCATCCGTTTTCTGAGCCCTAGCACATAATCAACTACGTTGGTAGTAACAGGGGGAGTGGGCATCTCCCATCCCTCTTTGACTATGGCTAAGGGTCCCCGTACAGGATGACCAAACAGAAGTTTGAAGGGGCTGAAGCCAACACCCTCCTGTGGTACCTCTCGGTAGGCAAACAGTAAGCATGGTAAAAGAAGATCCCATTGTCTTCTCTGAAGCTTCTCCAGAGCCCCAATCATGCTCTTTAACGTTCTGTTGAAACGTTCCACCAGACCATTGGTCTGGGGGTGGTATGCAGAAGAGAACTTGTAGGTGACCCCACATTCTTTCCACATAGCCTGCATATACTTCGACATAAAGTTGCTGCCACGATCTGACACAACTTCTTTAGGGAAGCCAACCCTAGTAGATATGCCAAGTAAAGCTTTTGCAACTGACTTGGCAGGTACAGTTTTCAATGGGATGGCCTCAGGATATCTGGTTGCATGGTCGACCAGCACCAGGATAAACCTATTGCCCGAGGATGTTTGCGGGTCAAGGGGACCAACGATGTCGATCCCTACCCTTTCAAATGGTACCCCCACAACTGGGAGCGGTACCAACGGAGCTTGGATTGTCGAGCCAACCTTAACAGATAACTGGCAGGAGGCACAACTCCTGCAGTGACTTTCTACTTGCAGCCCCATCTTGGGCCAGTAGAAGTGCATGGATAACCTTTGCTTGCTCCTCTTAATACCAAGGTGACCAGCAAGGAGCACTTCATGCGCCAACTGCAGGAGGAAGGGCCTAACAGCAAGGGGAACCACCAACCTCCTATGGTCTCCTTCTGTAGACTCTGTGGGCTCACTATACAGGAGTCCACCTTCCCAATACATCCTATGCGTCCCAGGAGGTTCACCCTCAAGCTGGGAGCAGGCCTGTCTCCTTAGGCCTTCCAGAGATGGGCACTCACGTTGGCCTTTACTGAATTGGTCCCTGTCAGGACCTCCTTCAACTTACAAGTCTTTTAGTTCAGGATGGTCGTTGGGGTCAAATACTTCAGGCATCGCCACCTCCTCGTCAGGCCCGGGCGATTGACCAACTTCCTCCACCGCAGTGGTAGGCGAGCTCGGGGGAATATTCTCTTTCCCTCGTCTTGACTTGTTGACTCCTTTCGCCTTGGGTTTCCCCTTCGGCTGGGGCGGCGTATTGGTCTTGGCCAATGCTGCCCGTGCTTGAGACCGTGTGTACGGTCTTTCGGCAGTGTCTCCTACGAGCCCTAAAGCTCTGAGATCATTACCTAACAAGACCTTTCCCGGGACGTTTCTCTGAATGCTCACTGGAATCCTGACTGCTGTACCATTTAAAGTAAGATTTACAGGTATTACTGGGAACATACGGAGTGGGCCGTCAGCCAACTTAGTGGGCATCAGAGTAGCTCTGGCAACTTCCTCTGAGTCTACCAAGGTAGAATCCACTACAGTTCGACTGCACCCACTATCCCTAAGAGCTGGAGTATCTACTCCATTGATCAGCACACTGTCTTTAAAGTAGTGCTTGGTATTATCTGTAATCCTAGCATAAGCCTCTGCGACTTTAGGCTCCCAGGAACCCAGGGAAACTAAAACTACCTCAGCCTCTATCCCGCTGGGAAATGAGTCTGAGGAGAAGGATGCTCCTGTAATCTCTTCTTCCTCGTAGGAGGAGAAGGCCAGATTAGCGGAGTGGACCCCCAAAGGTCAAACCTTACACCGGGGATCCCCCTTCACGTGGTCAGTTGCTCCACAAGCAAAACAAGATCCATTGGGTCTGTTTACATAGGGAGGCTTATTGTAACCAGAGTTCTGTTTCGGAGGCTGACCTCCACTACCCTGTGAGTTCTCTTGTGTCTTACCCTTATTTTTCTTTTTGTGGCCCTTTTGAGAAGAAGATTTATCAGATTCTCCACCCTCCTTATCTTTGGACTTTTTCCCTTCCTCCTGCTTACCAGGATGAGTTTTGTCCTTATGGGACACTCGATGTGACACCCATAAGTCTGCTGCAATGGCCAGCTTCTTAGGATCTATCTCCTTCGAATCGGCCAAATGCTGCTTAAGCTCCGGGGAAGAAGATGCAAAAATGTGTTCCAGCATGACAAGATTTATCATGCCTTCGAAGGTAGAAACCTTATAACCTTCGACCCAGCCAGTTAAGTTTTTCAAGGATTCAGTGACATAAGATACCCAAGTACCACCTTCCTTATTCTTATACTCTATGAATCATTTCAAATATTGGGCCGGAGTCTTCCCAAACTTTAAAATGAGAGTTTGCTTTAACATTGCGAAATCAGCTTGCTCAGCCTTCGACATTTCCATAATGGCACTACAGCCAGAATGGGGCAGTCTGCTGAGTAACCAGGCAATCTTATCAGCATTGTCAACTTGTTGAACTTCGCATGCATACTCAAACGCATTCATCCAGTCCATAATGTCATTCCTTTCCTCATACACAATGACCAGATCTTTCGGAAACCGTGGATGAGAGGAGGCCCCAGACCCATGTCCAGGACCCTTGGACCCATTTGCAACCTGAAGCTTGGCCAGTTCCAACTGGTGATCCCTGTCTTTCTGTTTTTCTGACTGTTCGATTTTTAGTTTGGCTATGCTGAATTCAAGCTCCTTCTGCCTAAACCGCAGCTCTTGCTTCTTGAATTCAAGCATAGCCTCCCCATCAACACTGGCAGAGGAAACATTAGACATCTCATCCTCCCTGTCCTCGTGGTCGCGGTGGATCAGTGCAGCGGCAGAACCGTCGGTTCTACCAGTGAGAGCAGCCCCACCTCCTTCCGCACTGTCCTCAGAAGTTATAGCGTCAAGCTGCGCTTCTTGCCACGCCACGATTCTTTGGATCATATCCAATTTCGTGCCTTGAGAGGAAACACCTCTCTCCGCACACATTTTTTTCAATGTTTCTGATTTGGAAGCATTTAAAGTTAACAAGGTATTTGTTTCCATACTGTTAGATAGGACTATGGCCTTTTTAAAGTTATACTACAACAATTCACTACGTGTCCTGGTAGGAATAACTTGAAATGCCTTAGTTCATGCGCAACACTGGATACCTTCAGTCGTATCCCACCGCTGTACACCAATTTGTTAAGACGGATTTCTGAACTCTGTCCAGGTGGCGCAGAAGTTCAGAAGGCCAACCTAATTACTTGGAACAGGGTAACCTCTGGACAAGCCAGACCAATCAAGGTAGCGATCGCGGCGGTCAAGACTAGGTCTCAAGAGGGGTGAGGGTGACTGAAAGCCTGCAATGAGCACACAAAGCAAGGACACTTACAAACTACTCCAAACAGGTGCTATATTAAAAATATATACACATTTATTCCAAGGCCTTTAAAACAATGACCGTAGCGAGAAATCACAATACAACTCTAGTAAACCAACACATACCATACCAATACAATATATATACAAATACAAACAAGTCTCAAGCGTTAGATGCACGAAATGTGTAGTCCACCTAAAAGGGAAGGAAAACAGGCAGTGCGAAATAATGCTTAGACCCAGTCCGCCTTCAGAGGCACCTAACTAAAAGGAAGTCCGAGCCCTACGAAGAGTGGAGCCTTGTGCTCAAAAGTACCTGCACACGCTGGTGCCAACGGGCAAAAGGGGAGTCTCTTCGAGGGAGATCAGGCAGTTCAGTTTAGTGCACAAACGAAGAACAACAGTGTTCCGCGACTCAAGCGCAGCCTCCACTGTGGGCAGAAGCAGAGCGTGAGTACGGAAAGGCGTGCTGTTTTGACACAGCGGGGAAAAGCTATGGGCTCCTGCAGGAGGGCGACCAGTTCCTAGCTATGCTACTCACCGGACCCCGATGCAAGCAGACCCAGGCTTCTCCGCGTCAGTTTCAGTCGCTGGCAGGTTCAGAAGAGCAGGGGACGTCTCGTCGTCGTGTTGAGTCTGCAGCAGCAGAGTTGAGTAAAAGACGTCCCAAACGAAGGAACCCGCACAGTTTGTTACCACAGCAGGGCAACGGAGCGGCCGTGTGTATCTGAGCCAAATGTACACTACTCACTTCAGACCTGGGAACGCCAAGTGTACGAATCGTGTGAGAGTGACAAGGACTCGATATACTACACAACCTGGTGGCGGTTACAGAGCAAGACTCCTGTGTAGGCTGGTCAGTCTGCTGGATGGCCCAGAGACGCTTCCGAAGGCTTACTAGCAGGAGATGGTGAAGATGCCGAGAATAGCTGTCCCCGCTATTCCAAGGGTCGAAGTACTAGTACAGGCCTTCTGGTTCGATCAAAGGTGAAAAGGGTTTCACAAGGCGACAGCAGTGCAGAGGAGCAGTCCTTCAGCGGGTCACCAGCGATTCCTCGGTTCAGCCTCTTGGTTGCAGGATACTTGGCTCCTGTATTCCTTCGTTCGTGAGAACTCAGGAGATCGACATGGTAGTGGTGTTTCCAGCCCCCTCTTATCCACGGTTCCCTTCGCGCCAAAACGGTGGGGACCCAATGGGAGATCCGCTCATCAACACTCACACCATTCGTGGACCTATCACGGACCACGGTGGTCCCAGGCATTCACACGGGACCAGACATCCCAGCCCACATACTGGAGGCACACACAAGACATGTAGAAGCCCGCGAAAGCATCCGTGTTTCGCGGGAAAGTACATGCCCAAATAAGGAAGGCCCCGGGTCGGCTCGACCTGGGGAAGGTGAAGGGAGCAAGACGGTCAGCGGACAGGACAAAGGAGCCTCGTGGTCTTTCCATTTTGGGAGCCAGGCCACCATTTTGGGTTAAGTGCGATAAACGTGCTCAGAACGCCAAAAGGAGCTCAAAACACAAGAAACGATCGCTGCCACCATTCCCGTCCGTGAATCACTTGCACCGATCAGTTACAATCCTGAAAGAGTATCTAGGGCCTTTAGAAGGCTAGAATCCCAAGAGAGCAGCAATTTAGCTTACAGTGCCCTCTTGTGTCATGTTGCACGAAAGCCGCAACATGATAAAAGAAACTACGGAAAACAGCGTTTCCCGGTACTGACTGTCTTAAGGGCATGTCAGTTTCCCCGTAAGAAAGGAGCGAAAGCCCAGAGGAGTGCGGCAGAAGGCTGCACTTCTCTGGCAAAGTCGAGAACAAGGTGAAAAACAACAGCAAAAAGTTTAGGGGTTGCCACATGGAAGGAAAATTACCCACAATTATTAAATATTTCCTAACAGATATCACATCTCATGTTATAGGAAGAGTCTCAGGTTTGGTATAAGCATTGAGATATCACATCTCTGCAATCGGAAGTGTCTCAGGATTGGGATGGGAAGGAGTTGGATATCCCATCTCATGTTATAGGACGGGTCTCAGGATTGTTATTAGAATCATTGAGATATCATATTGCATGCTGTAGGAAGGGTCTAAGGATTGGAATGGGAAGGACTTGGATATCACATCTCATGCTATGGATAGGCTCATATCATATCCCAATGCTTCTACCAAACCTGAGACCCATACTATGGCATGAGATGTGATATCAAACTCATTCCCATTCCAACCCTGAGACTCTTCCTATAGCTTGAGATGTGATATCCAACTCCTTCCCATTCCAATTCTGAGACCCTTCCTATGCCATGAGATGTGATATCCAAGTCCTCCCCATTCCAATCCTTAGACCCTTCCTACAGCATGCAATATGATATCTCAATGATTCTAATAACAATCCTGAGACCCGTCCTATAACATGAGATGGGATATCCAACTCCTTCCCATCCCAATCCTGAGACACTTCCGATTGCAGAGATGTGATGTCTCAATGCTTATACCAAACCTGAGACTCTTCCTATAACATGAGATGTGATATCTGTTAGGAAAGATTTAATAATTGTAGGTAATTTTCCTTCCATGTGGCAACCCCTAAACTTTTTGCTGTTGTTTTTCACCTTGTTCTCGACTTTGCCAGAGAAGTGCAGCCTTCTGCCGCACTCCTCTGGGCTTTCGCTCCTTTCTTACGGGGAAATTGACATGCCCTTAAGACAGTCAGTACCGGGAAACGCTGTTTTCCGTAGTTTCTTTTATCATGTTGCGGCTTTCGTGCAACATGACACAAGAGGGCACTGTAAGCTAAGTTGCTGCTCTCTTATGATTCTAGCCTTCTACAGGCCCTAGATACTCTTTCAGGATTGTAACTGATCGGTGCAAGTGATTCACGGACGGGAATGGTGGCAGCGATCGTTTCTTGTGTTTTGAGCTCCTTTTGGCGTTCTAAGCACGTTTCTCGCACTTAACCCAAAATGGTGGCCTGGCTCCCAAAATGGCCAGACCACGAGGCTCCTTTGTCCTGTCCGCTGACCGTCTTGCTCCCTTCACCTTCCCCAGGTCGAGCCGACCCGGGGCCTTCCTTATTTGGGCATGTACTTTCCCGCGAAACACGGATGCTTTCGCGGGCTTCTACATGTCTTGTGTGTGCCTCCAGTATGTGGGCTGGGATGTCTGGTCCCGTGTGAATGCCTGGGACCACCGTGGTCCGTGATAGGTCCACGAATGGTGTGAGTGTTGATGAGCGGATCTCCCATTGGGTCCCCACCGTTTTGGCGTGAAGGGAACCGTGGATAAGAGGGGGCTGGAAACACCACTACCATGTCGATCTGCTGAGTTCTCACGAACGAAGGAATACAGGAGCCAAGTATCCTGCAACCAAGAGGCTGAACCGAGGAATCGCTGGTGACCCGCTGAAGGACTGCTCCTCTGCACTGCTGTCGCCTTGTGAAACCCTTTTCACCTTTGATCGAACCAGAAGGCCTGTACTAGTACTTCGACCCTTGGAATAGCGGGGACAGCTATTCTCGGCATCTTCACCATCTCCTGCTAGTAAGCCTTCGGAAGCGTCTCTGGGCCATCCAGCAGACTGACCAGCCTACACAGGATTCTTGCTCTGTAACCGCCACCAGGTTGTGTAGTATATCGATTCCTTGTCACTCTCACACGATTCGTACACTTGGCGTTCCCAGGTCTGAAGTGAGTAGTGTACATTTGGCTCAGATACACACGGCCGCTCCGTTGCCCTGCTGTGGTAACAAACTGTGCGGGTTCCTTCGTTTGGGACGTCTTTTACTCAACTCTGCTGCTGCAGACTCAACACGACGACGAGACGTCCCTTGCTCTTCTGAACCTGCCAGCGACTGAAACTGACGCGGAGAAGCCTGGGTCTGCTTGCATCGGGGTCCGGTGAGTAGCATAGCTAGGAACTGGTCGCCCTCCTGCAGGAGCCCATAGCTTTTCCCCGCTGTGTCAAAACAGCACACCTTTCCGTACTCGCGCTCTGCTTCTGCCCACAGTGGAGGCTGCGCTTGAGTCGCGGAACACTGTTGTTCTTCGTTTGTGCACTAAACTGAACTGCCTGATCTCCCTCGAAGAGACTCCCCTTTTGCCCGTTGGCACCAGCGTGTGCAGGTACTTTTGAGCACAAGGCTCCACTCTTCGTAGGGCTCGGACTTCCTTTTAGTTAGGTGCCTCTGAAGGCGGACTGGGTCTAAGCATTATTTCGCACTGCCTGTTTTCCTTCCCTTTTAGGTGGACTACACATTTCGTGCATCTAACGCTTGAGACTTGTTTGTATTTGTATATATATTGTATTGGTATGGTATGTGTTGGTTTACTAGAGTTGTATTGTGATTTCTCGCTACGGTCATTGTTTTAAAGGCCTTGGAATAAATGTGTATATATTTTTAATATAGCACCTGTTTGGAGTAGTTTGTAAGTGTCCTTGCTTTGTGTGCTCATTGCAGGCTTTCAGTCACCCTCACCCCTCTTGAGACCTAGTCTTGACCGCCGCGATCGCTACCTTGATTGGTCTGGCTTGTCCAGAGGTTACCCTGTTCCAAGTAATTAGGTTGGCCTCTGAACTTCTGCGCCACCAGGACAGAGTTCAGAAATCCGTCTTAACAAATTGGTGTACAGCGGTGGGATACGACTGAAGGTATCCAGTGTTGCGCACGAACTAAGGCATTTCAAGTTATTCCTACCAGGACACGTAGTGAATTGTTGTAGTATAACTTTAAAAAGGCCATAGTCCTATCTAACAGTATGGAAACAAATACCTTGTTAACTTTAAATGCTTCCAAATCAGAAACATTGAAAAAAATGTGTGCGGAGAGAGGTGTTTCCTCTCAAGGCACGAAATTGGATATGATCCAAAGAATCGTGGCGTGGCAAGAAGCGCAGCTTGACGCTATAACTTCTGAGGACAGTGCGGAAGGAGGTGGGGCTGCTCTCACTGGTAGAACCGACGGTTCTGCCGCTGCACTGATCCACCGCGACCACGAGGACAGGGAGGATGAGATGTCTAATGTTTCCTCTGCCAGTGTTGATGGGGAGGCTATGCTTGAATTCAAGAAGCAAGAGCTGCGGTTTAGGCAGAAGGAGCTTGAATTCAGCATAGCCAAACTAAAAATCGAACAGTCAGAAAAACAGAAAGACAGGGATCACCAGTTGGAACTAGCCAAGCTTCAGGTTGCAAATGGGTCCAAGGGTCCTGGACATGGGTCTGGGGCCTCCTCTCATCCACGGTTTCCGAAAGATCTGGTCATTGTGTATGGGGAAAGGAATGACATTATGGACTGGATGAATGCGTTTGAGTATGCATGCAAAGTTCAACAAGTTGACAATGCTGATAAGATTGCCTGGTTACTCAGCAGACTGCCCCATTCTGGCTGTAGTGCCATTATGGAAATGTCGAAGGCTGAGCAAGCTGATTTCGCAATGTTAAAGCAAACTCTCATTTTAAAGTTTGGGAAGACTCCGGCCCAATATTTGAAACGATTCATAGAGTATAAGAAAAAGGAAGGTGGTACTTGGGTATCTTATGTCACTGAATCCTTGAAAAACTTAACTGGCTGGGTCGAAGGTTATAAGGTTTCTACCTTCGAAGGCATGATAAATCTTGTCATGCTGGAACACATTTTTGCATCTTCTTCCCCGGAGCTTAAGCAGCATTTGGCCGATTCGAAGGAGATAGATCCTAAGAAGCTGGCCATTGCAGCAGACTTATGGGTGTCACATCGAGTGTCCCATAAGGACAAAACTCATCCTGGTAAGCAGGAGGAAGGGAAAAAGTCCAAAGATAAGGAGGGTGGAGAATTTGATAAATCTTCTTCTCAAAAGGGCCACAAAAAGAAAAATAAGGGTAAGACACAAGAGAACTCACAGGGTAGTGGAGGTCAGCCTCCGAAACAGAACTCTGGTTACAATAAGCCTCCCTATGTAAACAGACCCAATGGATCTTGTTTTGCTTGTGGAGCAACTGACCACGTGAAGGGGGATCCCCGGTGTAAGGTTTGACCTTTGGGGGTCCACTCCGCTAATCTGGCCTTCTCCTCCTACGAGGAAGAAGAGATTACAGGAGCATCCTTCTCCTCAGACTCATTTCCCAGCGGGATAGAGGCTGAGGTAGTTTTAGTTTCCCTGGGTTCCTGGGAGCCTAAAGTCGCAGAGGCTTATGCTAGGATTACAGATAATACCAAGCACTACTTTAAAGACAGTGTGCTGATCAATGGAGTAGATACTCCAGCTCTTAGGGATAGTGGGTGCAGTCGAACTGTAGTGGATTCTACCTTGGTAGACTCAGAGGAAGTTGCCAGAGCTACTCTGATGCCCACTAAGTTGGCTGACGGCCCACTCTGTATGTTCCCAGTAATACCTGTAAATCTTACTTTAAATGGTACAGCAGTCAGGATTCCAGTGAGCATTCAGAGAAACGTCCCGGGAAAGGTCTTGTTAGGTAATGATCTCAGAGCTTTAGGGCTCGTAGGAGACACTGCCGAAAGACCCTACACACGGTCTCAAGCACGGGCAGCATTGGCCAAGACCAATACGCCGCCCCAGCCGAAGGGGAAACCCAAGGCGAAAGGCGTCAACAAGTCAAGACGAGGGAAAGAGAATATTCCCCCGAGCTCGCCTACCACTGCGGTGGAGGAAGTTGGTCAATCGCCCGGGCCTGACGAGGAGGTGGCGATGCCTGAAGTATTTGACCCCAACGACCATCCTGAACTAAAAGACTTGTAAGTTGAAGGAGGTCCTGACAGGGACCAATTCAGTAAAGGCCAACGTGAGTGCCCATCTCTGGAAGGCCTAAGGAGACAGGCCTGCTCCCAGCTTGAGGGTGAACCTCCTGGGACGCATAGGATGTATTGGGAAGGTGGACTCCTGTATAGTGAGCCCACAGAGTCTACAGAAGGAGACCATAGGAGGTTGGTGGTTCCCCTTGCTGTTAGGCCCTTCCTCCTGCAGTTGGCGCATGAAGTGCTCCTTGCTGGTCACCTTGGTATTAAGAGGAGCAAGCAAAGGTTATCCATGCACTTCTACTGGCCCAAGATGGGGGTGCAAGTAGAAAGTCACTGCAGGAGTTGTGCCTCCTGCCAGTTATCTGGTAAGGTTGGCTCGACAATCCAAGCTCCGTTGGTACCGCTCCCAGTTGTGGGGGTACCATTTGAAAGGGTAGGGATCGACATCGTTGGTCCCCTTGACCCGCAAACATCCTCGGGCAATAGGTTTATCCTGGTGCTGGTCGACCATGCAACCAGATATCCTGAGGCCATCCCATTGAAAACTGTAACTGCCAAGTCAGTTGCAAAAGCTTTACTTGGCATATTTACTAGGGTTGGCTTCCCTAAAGAAGTTGTGTCAGATTGTGGCAGCAACTTTATGTTGAAGTATATGCAGGCTATGTGGAAAGAATGTGGGGTCACCTACAAGTTCTCTTCTGCATACCACCCCCAGACCAATGGTCTGGTGGAACGTTTCAACAGAACGTTAAAAAGCATGATTGGGGCTCCGGAGAAGCTTCAGAGAAGACAATGGGATCTTCTTTTACCATGCTTACTGTTTGCCTACCGAGAGGTACCACAGGAGGGTGTTGGCTTCAGCCCCTTCAAACTTCTGTTTGGTCATCCTGTACGGGGACCCTTAGCCATAGTCAAAGAGGGATGGGAGATGCCCACTCCCCCTGTTACTACCAACGTAGTTGATTATGTGCTAGGGCTCAGAAAACGGATGGTACTTCTGATGGGCTTGGCTAGTGATAAATTGAAGGCAGGACAAGCACTGGTGAAACATTGGTACGACCAGAAAGCTTCCCTCATCAACTTTACACCTGGTCAGCAAGTCCTGATCATGAATCCCATAAGGCCTTGAGCTTTACAGGACAAATGGTCAGGCCCTTACACAGTGGTGGAGCCCCTGGGTGAGGTTAACTATTTAGTGGACCTTGGAAGGCCTGGACAGGCTCCAAAAGTGTTTCACGTGAATAGGCTGAAGGCTTTCGTCCCAAGAGTCGAAATCGCAGCACTGTTACTGGCTTCAGATGTTGAGGAAGAGGAGTCTGAACCTCTCCCCGACCTGTTCCAAAGCGGTCCTTCAGATAGCTCCTTTGAGGGTGTCCGAGGGGCCCCTCACCTGACTTCTGATCAGCAGGCTGAGGTGAAAAGTTTGCTTAGGCAGTTTTCCCCCCTGTTTTCACAGTCACCTGGTTTGACACCTTGGTGCAAACATAACATAGACACAGGAGACAGTGTACCTACCAAAAGTAGGGGATACAGGATGTCAGACAAAGTACGGTCTTATATTAAGACCGAGGTCAACAAGATGTTAGACCTTGGGGTGATTGAACCCTCTAGTAGTCCTTGGTCCAGCCCTGTGGTTTTCGTTCCAAAGGCAGGCACTTCTGAATTGAGGTTCTGCGTGGATTACAGGGCTCTGAATGCTGTCACCAAGACAGATGCACACCCCTTGCATCGAACAGATGAGCTGGTGGATACTTAGGGTGCCTCCAAGTACCTCAGCACGTTTGACCTCACTGCTGGCTATTGGCAAATAGCTTTAGCAGAACATGCCAAGGAGAAGACAGCGTTTTCTACTCCACACGGCCTTTACCAATTCCGGGGAATGCCGTTCGGGTTGAAGAATGCACCTGCCACTTTCCAGAGGCTTGTGCATCATGTTTTGAATGGGTTGGACGATATAGCAGTTTTCAGTGCCACCTTGGAAGACCATGTGAACACCTCGGGATTGTGCTCCAGGCTCTTCAGAAAGCACACTTGACCATAAAGGCTAGTAAATGCCAGATTGGACAAGGCTCAGTGTTTTACCTTGGACATGAAGTAGGTGGAGGGAGGATACAGCCTGTACCCAGTAAAGTACAAGCAGTACAAGACTGGCCTACCCCCACTACACAAACCCAAGTGAGAGCCTTCTTAGGACTCAGGGGTATTACCGCAATTTTGTGGCAGACTATGGCACCATAGCTGCCCCTCTGACTGCCCTCACAACTCTGAAGAAACCCAAGAAGGTAACTTGGACCGACGAGTGTGAGGAGGCCTTCAATGGCTTAAAAGACTCCTTGTGCCTCAGGGCCCCTGATTATCAAAGACCTTTTATCGTGCAGACGGACGCCTCTGACACTGGGATAGGAGCTGTACTATCGCAAGTAGATGAGAAGGGTAAGGAACACCCTATTGGTTTTATTAGTCGCCAGTTTAAGGACAGAGAGCTCAGATGGTCCACGGTAGAGAAAGAATGTTTCTCTGTTGTGTGGGCCCTAAGGAAGCTGAGGCCCTACCTCTATGGGACCCACTTCACTGTGCAAACTGACCATAAGCCCTTAAAGTGGCTAATAAACATGAAGGGGGAGAATCCAAAGTTGCTTAGGTGGTCCATAAGTCTACAAGGCTTCGACTTCACTATTGAGCATAGGCCAGGTGTCCAACATAGCAATGCTGATGGGTTGTGCAGAATGTTTAACCGACCTGAACAAGAGACTCATCCAGGGGTGGATTAGTTCCCCCTGTCCATAGTCTGGGAGGGGCGAGTGTTAGGAAAGATTTCGTAATTGTAGGTAATTTTCCTTCCATGTGGCAACCCCTAAACTTTTTGCTGTTGTTTTTCACCTTGTTCTCGACTTTGCCAGAGAAGTGCAGCCTTCTGCCTCACTCCTCTGGGCTTTCGCTCCTTTCTTACGGGGAAACTGTCATGCCCTTAAGACAGTCAGTACCAGGAAACGCTCGTTTCCGTAGTTTCTTTTATCATGTTGTGGCTTTCGTGCAACATGACACAAGAGGGCACTGTAAGATAAGTTACTGCTCTCTTGGGTCTCTAGCCTTCTACAGGCCCTAGATACTCTTCCAGGATTGTAACTGATCAGTGCAAGTGATTCACGGATGGGAATGGTGGCAGCGATCGTTTATTGTGTTTTGAGCTCCTTTTGGCGTTCTAAGCGCGTTTCTCGCGCTTAACCCAAAAGGGTGGCCTAGAGCCCAAAATGGCCAGACCACGAGGCTCCTTTGTCCTGTCCGCTGACCATCTTGCTCCCTTCACCTTCCCCAGGTCGAGCCGACCTGGGGCCTTCCTTATTTGGGCATGTACTTTCCCGCGAAACACAGATGCTTTCGCGGGCTTCTACATGTCTTGTGTGTGCCTCCAGGATGTGGGCTGGGATGTCTGGTCCCAATACACATCCTGGGTGCCAGAGAGTCTAGGGTGGTGTGAATGCCTGGGACCACCGTGGTACGTGATAGGTCCACGAATGGTGTGAGTGTTGATGAGCGGATCTCCCATTGGGTCCCCTCCGTTTTGGCGCGAAGGGAACTGTGGATAAGAGGGGGCTGGAAACACCACTACCATGTCGATCTCCTGAGTTCTCACGAACGAAGGAATACAGGAGCCAAGTATCCTGCAACCAAGAGGCTGAACCGAGGAATCGCTGGTGACCCGCTGAAGGACTGCTCCTCTGCACTGCTGTCGCCTTGTGAAACCCTTTTCACCTTTGATCGAACCAGAAGGCCTGTACTGGTACTTCGACCCTTGGAATAGCGGGGACAGCTATTCTCGGCATCTTCACCATCTCCTGCTAGTAAGCCTTCGGAAGCGTCTCTGGGCCATCCAGCAGACTGACCAGCCTACACAGGAGTCTTGCTCTGTAACCGCTGCCAGGTTGTGTAGTATATCGAGTCCTTGTCACTCTCACATGATTCGTACACTTGGCGTTCCCAGGTCTGAAGTGAGTAGTGTACATTTGGCTCAGATACACACCGCCGCTCCGTTGCCCTGCTGTGGTAACAAACTGTGCGGGTTCCTTCGTTTGGGACGTCTTTTACTCAACTCTGCTGCTGCAGACTCAACACGACGACGAGACATTGAGATATCACATCTCATGCTATAGGAAGGGTCTCAGGATTGGAATGGGAAGGACTTGGATATCACATCTCATGCTATAGGCAGGGTCTCAGGTTTGGAAAGGGAAGGAGTTGGATATCACATTTCATTTTAGAGGTAGGATCTCAGGTTTGGTATTAGAGGCATTGAGATATCACATCTCATGCTATCAGAAGGGTCTCAGGATTGGAATGGGAAGGAGTTGGATATCACATCTCATGTTATAGGAAGGATCTCAGGTTTGGTATTAGAAGCATTGAGATATCACATCTCATGCTATCGGAAGTATCTCAGGTTTGGTATTAGAGGCATTGAGATATCACATCTCATGCTATCATAAGGGTCTCAGGATTGGAATGGGAAGGAGTTGGATATCACATCTCATGCTAAAGGGAGGGTCTCAGGTTTGGAAGGGGAAGGAATTGAATATCACATCACATGTTATAGGAAGGATCTCAGGTTTGGTATTAGAGGCATTGAGATATCACATCTCATGCTATCGGAAGGGTCTCAGGATTGGAATGGGAAGGAGTTGGATATCACATCTCATGCTATAGGAAGGGTCTCAGGTTTGGAACGGGAAGGAGTTGTATATCACATCTCATGTTATAGGAAGAGTCTCAGGTTTGGTATAAGCATTGAGATATCAAATCTCTGCAATCGGAAATGTCTCAGGATTGGAACGGGAAGGAGTTGGATATCCCATCTCATGTTATAGGACTGGTCTCAGGTTTGGTATTAGAAGCATTGAGATATCACATCGCATGCTGTAGGAAGGGTCTCAGGTTTGGAATGGGAAGGAATTGGATATCAAATCTCATGTCATAGGAAGGATCTCAGGTTTGGTATTAGAAGCATTGAGATATCACATCTCATGCTATAGGAATGGTCTCAGGATTGGAATGGGAAGGAGTTGGATATTACATTCTTGCTATGGGAAGGGTCTCATGTTTGCAATTGGAAGGAGTTGGATATCACATCTCATGTTATAGGAAGGGTCTCAGGTTTGGTATAAGCATTGAGATATCACATCTCTGCTATCGGAAGTGTCTCAGGATTGGAATGGGAAGGAGTTGGATATCCCATCTCATGTTATAGGACGGGTCTCAGGTTTGTTATTAGAATCATTGAGATATCATATTGCATGCTATAGGAAGGGTCTAAGGATTGGAATGGGAAGGACTTGGATATCACATCTCATGCTATAGGTAGGCTCTCAGGTTTGGAAAGGGAAGGAGTTGGATATCACATTTCATGCTAGAGGTAGGATCTCAGGTTTGGTATTAGAGGCATTGAGATATCACATCTCATGCTATCAGAAGGGTCTCAGGATTGGAATGGGAAGGAGTTGGATATCACATCTCATGTTATAGGAAGGATCTCAGGTTTGGTATTAGAAGCATTGAGATATCACATCTCATGCTATCGGAAGTATCTCAGGTTTGGTATTAAAGGCATTGAGATATCACATCTCATGCTATCATAAGGGTCTCAGGATTGGAATGGGAAGGAGTTGGATATCACATCTCATGCTAAAGGGAGGGTCTCAGGTTTGGAAGGGGAAGGAATTGAATATCACATCACATGTTATAGGAAGGATCTCAGGTTTGGTATTAGAGGCATTGAGATATCACATCTCATGCTATCGGAAGGGTCTCAGGATTGGAATGGGAAGGAGTTGTATATCACATCTCATGCTATAGGAAGGGTCTCAGGTTTGGAACGGGAAGGAGTTGTATATCACATCTCATGTTATAGGAAGAGTCTCAGGTTTGGTATAAGCATTGAGATATCAAATCTCTGCAATCGGAAGTGTCTCAGGATTGGAACGGGAAAAAGTTGGATATCCCATCTCATGTTATAGGACTGGTCTCAGGTTTGGTATTAGAAGCATTGAGATATCACATCGAATGCTGTAGGAAGGGTCTCAGGTTTGGAATGGGAAGGAATTGGATATCACATCTCATGTCATAGGAAGGATCTCAGGTTTAGTATTAGAAGCATTGAGATATCACATCTCATGCTATAGGAATGGTCTCAGGATTGGAATGGGAAGGAGTTGGATATTACATTCTTGCTTTGGGAAGGGTCTCATGTTTGGAATTGGAAGGAGTTGGATATCACATCTCATGTTATAGGAAGGGTCTCAGGTTTGGTATAAGCATTGAGATATCACATCTCTGCTATCGGAAGTGTCTCAGGATTGGAATGGGAAGGAGTTGGATATCCCATCTCATGTTATAGGACGGGTCTCAGGTTTGTTATTAGAATCATTGAGATATCATATTGCATGCTATAGGAAGGGTCTAAGGATTGGAATGGGAAGGACTTGGATATCACATTTCATGCTAGAGGTAGGATCTCAGGTTTGGTATTAGAGGCATTGAGATATCACATCTCATGCTATCAGAAGGGTCTCAGGATTGGAATGGGAAGGAGTTGGATATCACATCTCATGTTATAGGAAGGATCTCAGGTTTGATATTAGAAGCATTGAGATATCACATCTCATGCTATCGGAAGTATCTCAGGTTTGGTATTAGAGGCATTGAGATATCACATCTCATGCTATCATAAGGGTCTCAGGATTGGAATGGGAAGGAGTTGGATATCACATCTCATGCTAAAGGGAGGGTCTCAGGTTTGGAAGGGGAAGGAATTGAATATCACATCACATGTTATAGGAAGGATCTCAGGTTTGGTATTAGAGGCATTGAGATATCACATCTCATGCTATCGGAAGGGTCTCAGGATTGGAATGGGAAGGAGTTGGATATCACATCTCATGCTATAGGAAGGGTCTCAGGTTTGGAACGGGAAGGAGTTGGATATCACATCTCATGTTATAGGAAGAGTCTCAGGTTTGGTATAAGCATTGAGATATCACATCTCTGCAATCGGAAGTGTCTCAGGATTGGAACGGGAAGGAGTTGGATATCCCATCTCATGTTATAGGACTGGTCTCAGGTTTGGTATTAGAAGCATTGAGATATCACATCGCATGCTGTAGGAAGGGTCTCAGGTTTGGAATGGGAAGGAATTGGATATCACATCTCATGTCATAGGAAGGATCTCAGGTTTGGTATTAGAAGCATTGAGATATCACATCTCATGCTATAGGAATGGTCTCAGGATTGGAATGGGAAGGAGTTGGATATTACATTCTTGCTATGGGAAGGGTCTCATGTTTGGAATTGGAAGGAGTTGGATATCACATATGCTATAGGAAGGGTCTCAGGTTTGGAATGGGAAGGAGTTGGATATTACATCTCATGTTATAAGAAGGGTCTCAGGTTTAGTATAAGCATTGAGATATCACATCTCTGCTATCGGAAGTGTCTCAGGATTGGAATGGGAAGGAGTTGGATATCCCATCTCATGTTATAGGACGGGTCTCAGGTTTGTTATTAGAATCATTGAGATATCATATTGCATGCTATAGGAAGGGTCTAAGGATTGGAATGGGAAGGACTTGGATATCACATCTCATGCTATAGGTAGGCTCTCAGGTTTGGAAAGGGAAGGAGTTGGATATCACATTTCATGTTAGAGGAAGGATCTCAGGTTTGGTATTAGAGGCATTGAGATATCACATCTCATGCTATAGGAAGGGTCTCAGGATTGGAATGGGAAGGAGTTGGATATCACATCTCATGATAAAGGAAGGGTCTAAGGTTTGGAAGGGGAAGGATTTGGATATCACATCTCATGTTATAGGACGGGTCTCAGGTTTGGTATTAGAAGCATTGAGATATCAAGTCTCATGGTATAGGAAGGGTCTCAGAATTGGAATGGAAGGAGTTGGATATAACATCTCAAGCTATAGGAAGGGTCTCAGGATTGGAATGTGAAGGAGTTTGATATCACATCTCATGCCATAGTATGGGTCTCAGGTTTGGTAGAAGCATTGGGATATCACATCTCATGCTATCGGAACGGTATCAGGATTGGATTTGGAAGGAGTTGGATATCACATCTCATGTTATAGTAAGGGTCTCAGGATTGGTATAAGCATTGAGATATCACATCTCTGCTATCGGAAGTGTCTCAGGATTGGAATGGGAAGGAGTTGGATATCCCATCTCATGTTATAGGACGGGTCTCAGGTTTGTTATTAGAATCATTGAGATATCATATTGCATGCTGTAGGAAGGGTCTAAGGATTGGAATGGGAAGGACTTGGATATCACATCTCAAGCTATAGGTAGGCTCTCAGGTTTGGAAAGGGAAGGTGTTGGATATCACATTTCATGTTAGAGGAAGGATCTCAGGTTTGGTATTAGAGGCATTGAGATATCACATCTCATGCTATAGGAAGGGTCTCAGGATTGGAATGGGAAGGAGTTGGATATCACATCTCATGCTATAGGAAGGGTCTCAGGTTTGGTATAAGCATTGAGATATCACATCTCATGCTATAGGAAGGGTCTCAGGATTGGAATGGGAAGGATATGTATATGACATCTCATGCCATAGGAAGGGTCTCAGGTTTGGTATAAGCATTGAGATATCACATCTCTGCTTTTGGAAGGGTCTCAGGATTGGAATGGGAAGGAGTTGGATATCCGATAGCAGAGATGTGATATCTCAATGCTTATACCAAACCTGAGACCCTTCCTATAGCACGAGATGTGATATCCAACTCCTTCCCATTCCAATCCTGAGACCCTTCCTATAGCATGAGATGTGATATCTCAATGCTTCTACCAAAACTGAGACCCTTCCTTTAGCATGAGATGTGATATCCAACTCCTTCCCATTCCAATCCTGAGACCCTTCCTATAGCATGAAATGTGATATCTCAATGCTTCTAATACCAAACCTGGGATCCTTCCTATAACATGAGATGTGATATCCAACTCCTTCCCATTCCAATCCTGAGACCCTTCCTATAGCATGAGATGTGATATCTCAATGCTTCTAATACCAAACCTGAGATCCTTCCGATAGCATGAGATGTGATATCTCAATGCTTCTAATACCAAACCTGAGATCCTACCTCTAACATGAAATGTGATATCCAACTCCTTCCCTTTCCAAACCTGAGAGCCTTCCTACAGCATGTGATGTGATATCCAAGTCCTTCCCATTCAAATCCTGAGACCCTTCCTATAACATGAGATGTGATATCCAACTCCTTCCCATTCCAATCCTGAGACCCTTCCTATAGCATGAAATGTGATATCTCAATGCTTCTAATACCAAACCTGAGATCCTTCCTATAACATGAGATGTGATATCCAACTCCTTCCCATTCCAATCCTGACACCCTTCCTATAGCATGAGATGTGATATCTCAATGCTTCTAATACCAAACCTGAGATCCTTCCGATAGCATGAGATGTGATATCTCAATGCTTCTAATACCAAACCTGAGATCCTACCTCTAACATGAAATGTGATATCCAACTCCTTCCCTTTCCAAACCTGAGAGCCTTCCTACAGCATGAGATGTGATATCCAAGTCCTTCCCATTCAAATCCTGAGACCCTTCCTATAACATGAGATGTGATATCCAACTCCTTCCCATTCCAATCCTGAGACCCTTCCTATAACATGAGATGTGATATCCAACTCCTTCCCATTCCAATCCTGAGACCCTTCCTATAGCATGAGATGTGATATCTCAATGCTTCTAATACCAAACCTGAGATCCTTCCGATAGCATGAGATGTGATATCTCAATGCTTCTAATACCAAACCTGAGATCCTACCTCTAACATGAAATGTGATATCCAACTCCTTCCCTTTCCAAACCTGAGAGCCTTCCTACAGCATGAGATGTGATATCCAATTCCTTCCCATTCCAATCCTGATACCCTTCTGATAGGATGAGATGTGATATCTCAATGCCTCTAATACCAAACCTGAGATCCTACCTCTAACATGAAATGTGATATCCAACTCCTTCCCTTTCCAAACCTGAGAGCCTTCCTACAGCATGAGATGTGATATCCAAGTCCTTCCCATTCAAATCGTGAGACCCTTCCTATAACATGAGATGTGATATCCAACTCCTTCCCATTCCAACCTGAGACCCTTCCTATAGCATGAGATGGGATATCCAACTCCTTCCAAATCTAATCCTGATATCCTTCCGATAGCATGAGATGTGATATCCCAATGCTTCTACAAAACCTGAGACCCATACCATGGCATGAGATGTGATATCAAACTCCCGTCCTATACCATGAGACTTGATATCTCAATGCTTCTAATACCAAACCTGAGACCAGTCCAATAACATGAGATGTGATATCCAAATCCTTCCCCTTCCAAACCTTAGACCCTTCCTATAGCATGAGATGTGATATCTCAATGCTTCTAATACCAAACCTGAGACCCTTCCTATAACATGAGATGTGATATCCAAGTCCTTCCCATTCCAATCCTGAGACCCTTCCTATAGCATGAGATGTCATATCTCAATGCTTCTAATACCAAACCTGAGACCCTTCCTATAACATGAATTGTGATATCCAAGTCCTTCCCATTCCAATCTTGAGACCTTTCCAATAGCAGAGATGTGATATCTCAATGCTTATACCAAACCTGAGATCCTTCCTATGACATGAGATGTGATATCTAAATCCTTCTCATTCCAAACCTGAGACCCTTCCTACAGCATGTGATGTGATATCTCAATGCTTCTAATATCAAAACTGAGACCCGTCCTATAACATGAGATGGGATATCCAACTCCTTCCCGTTCCAAACCTGATACCCTTCCTATAGCATGAGATGTGATATCCAATTCCTTCCCATCCCAATCCTGAGACACCCCCGATAGCAGAGATGTGAAATCTCAATGCTTATACCAAACCTGAGACTCTTACTATAACATGAGATGTGATATCTAACTCCTTCCCGTTCCAAACCTGAGACCCTTCCTATAGCATGAGATGCGATATCCAACTCCTTCCCATTCCAATCCTGAGACCCTTCCGATAGCATGAGATGTGATATCTCAATGCTTCTAATACCAAACCTGAGATCCTTCCTATAACATGAGATGTGATATCCAAATCCTTCCCCTTCCATTCCTGAGACCCTCCCTTTAGCATGAGATGTGATATCCAACTCCTTCCCATTCCAATCCTGAGACCCTTCTGATAGCATGAGATGTGATATCTCAATGCCTCTAATACCAAACCTGAGATCCTACATCTAACATGAAATGTGATATCCAACTCCTTCCCTTTCCAAACGTGAGACCCTCCCTATAGAATGAGATGTGATATCCAAGTCCTTCCCATTCCAATCCTGAGACCCTTCCTATAGCATGAGATGTGATATCTCAATGCTTCTAATACCAAACCTGAGACCCTTCCTATAACGTAAGATGGGATATCCAACTCCTTCCCATTCCAATCCTGAGACCCTTCCGATAGCAGAGATGTGATATCTCAATGCTTATACCAAACCTGAGACCCTTCCTGTGGCATGAGATGTCATATACAACTCCTTCCCATTCCAATCCTGAGACCCTTCCTATAGCATGAGATGTGATATCTCAATACTTATACCAAACCTGAGACCCTTCCTATAGCATGAGATGTGATATCCAACTCCTTCCCATTCCAATCCTGAGACCGTCCTATAACATGAGATGTTATGTCTCAATGCTTCTAATACCAAACCTGAGATCCTTCCTATGGCATGAGATGTCATATAAAACTCCTTCCCATTCCAATCCTGAGACCCTTCCCATAGCATGAGATGTGATATCGAACTCCTTCCCATTCCAATCCTGCGACCCTTCCTATAGCATGAGATTTGATATCTCAATGCTTCTAATACCAAACCTGAGATCCTTCCGATAGCATGAGATGTGATATCTGAATGCTTCTAATACCAAACCTGAGATCATTCCTATAACACGAGATGTAATATCCAAATCCTTCCCCTTCCAAACCTGAGACCCTCCCTTTAGCATGAGATGTGATATCCAACTACTTCCCATTCCAATCCTGAGACCCTTCCTATAGCATGAGATGTGATGTCTCAATGTTTCTAATACCAAACCTGAGATCCTTCCTATAACATGAGATGTGATATCCAACTCCTTAACATTCCAATCCTGAGACACTTCCTATAGCATGAGAAGTGATATCTCCATGCTTATACCAAACCTGAGACCCTTCCTATAGCATGAGATGTGATATCCAAATCCTTCCCATTCCAATCCTGAGACCCTTCCTATAGCATGAGATGTGATATCTAAATGCTTATACCAAACCTGAGAGCCTACCTATAGCATGAGATGTGATATCCAACTCCTTCCCGTTCCAAACCTGAGACCCTTCCTATAGCTTATGTGATATCCAACTCCTTCCCGTTCCAAACCTGATACCCTTCCTATAGCATGAGATGTGATATCCAACTCCTTCCCATCCCAATCCTGAGACACCTCCGATAGCAGAGATGTGATATCTCAATGCTTATACCAAACCTGAGACTCTTCCTATAACATGAGATATGATATCCAACTCCTTCCCGTTCCAAACCTGAGACCCTTCCTATAGCATGAGATGTGATATCCAACTCCTTCCCATTCCAATCCTGAGACCCTTCCGATAGCATGAGATGTGATATCTCACTGCTTATACCAAACCTGAGACCCTTCCTATAGCATGAGATGTGATATCCAACTCCTTCCCATTCCAATCCTGAGACCCTTCCTATAGCATGAGATGTGATATCTCAATGCTTCTAATATCAAACTTGAGACCCTCCCTATAGCATGAGATGTGATATCCAAGTCCTTCCCATTCCAATCCTGAGACACTTCCTATAGCATGATATGTGATATCCAATGCTTCTAATACCAAACCTGAGACTCTTCCTATAACATGAGATGGGATATCCAACTCCTTCCCATTCCAATCCTGAGACCCTTCCGATAGCAGAGATGTGATATCTCAATGCTTATACGAAACCTGAGACCCTTCCTACGGCATGAGATGTCATATACAACTCCTTCCCATTCCAATCCTGAGACCCTTCCTATAGCATGAGATGTGATATCCAACTCCTTCCCATTCCAATCCTGAGACCCTTCCTATAGCATGAGATGTGATGTCTCAATGCTTCTAATACCAAACCTGAGATCCTTCCTATAACATGAGATGTGATATCCAACTCCTTCCATTCCAATCCTGAGACCCTTCCTATAGCATGAGATGTTATATCTCAATACTTATACCAATCCTGAAACCCTTCCTATAGCATGAGATGTGATACCCAACTCCTTCCCATTCCAATCCTGAGACGCTTCCTATAGCATGAGATGTGATATCTCAATGCCTCTAATACCAAACCTGAGATCCTTCCTCTAACATGAAATGTGATATCCAACTCCTTCCCTTTCCAAATCTGAGAGCCTATCTATAGCATGAGATGTGATATCCAAGTCCTTCCCATTCCAATCCTTAGACCCTTCCTGCAGCGTGCAATATGATATCTCAATGATTCTAATAACAAACCTGAGACCCGTCCTATAACATGAGATGGGATATCCAACTCCTTCCCATTCCAATCCTGAGACACTTCTGATAGCAGAGATGTGATATCTCAATGCTTATACCAAACCTGAGACCCTTCCTATAACATGAGATCGGATATCAAACTCCTTCCCGTTCCAAACCTGAGACCCTTCCTATAGCATATGTGATATCCAACTCCTTCCCATTCCAAACATGAGACCCTTCCTATAGCAAGAATGTAATATCCAACTCCTTCCCATTCCAACCCTGAGACCATTCCTATGGCATGAGAAGTGATATCTCAATGCTTCTAATACCAAACCTGAGATCCTTCCTATGACATGAGATGTGATATCCAATTCCTCCCCATTCCAAACCTGAGAACCTTCCTACAGCATGCGATGTGATATCTCAATGCTTCTAATACCAAACCTGAGACCAGTCCTATAACATGAGATTGGATATCCAACTCCTTCCCCTTCCAAACCTGAGACCCTTCCTATAGCATGAGATGTGATATCCAACTTCTTCCCATTCCAATCCTGAGACCCTTCCTATAACATGAGATGTGATGTCTCAATGCTTCTAATACCAAACCTGAGATCTTTCCTATAACATGAGATGTGATATCCAACTCCTTCCCATTCCAATCCTGAGATGTGATATCTCAATGCTTATACCAAACCTGAGACCCTTCCTATAGCTTGAGATGTGATATCCAACTCCTTCCCATTCCAATCCTGAGACCCGTTCCTATAGCATGAGATGTGATATCTCAAGGCCTCTAATACCAAACCTGAGATCCTTCCTCTAACATGAAATGTGATATCCAACTCCTTCCCCTTCCAAACCTGAGAGCCTTCCTATAGCATGAGATATGATATCCAAGTCCTTCCCATTCCAATCCTGAGACCCTTCCTATAACATGAAATGTGATATCCAACTCCATCCCATTCCAACCTGAGACCTTTCCTATAGCATGAGATGGGATATCCAACTCCTTCCAAATCCAATACTGATACCATTCCGATAGCATGAGATGTGATATCCCAATGCTTCTACCAAATCTGAGACCCATACTATGGCATGAGATGTGATATCAAACTCCTTCCCATTCCAATCCTGAGACCCTTCCTATAGCTTGAGATGTGATATCCAACTTCTTCCCATTCCAATTCTGAGACCCTTCCTATACCATGAGACCTTCTACCAAACCTGAGACCCTTCCTTTAGCATGAGAAGTGATATCCAAATCCTTCACATTCCAATCCTGAGACCCTTCCTATAGCATGAGATGTGATATCTCAATGCTTCTAATACCAAACCTGAGATCCTTCCTATAACATAAGATGTGATATCCAATTCCTTCCCATTCCAAACCTGACACCCTTCCTATTGGATGAGATGTGATATCCAACTCCTTCCCATTCCAACCCTGAGACCCTTCCTATAGCATGAGATGTGATGTCTCAATGCTTCTAATACCAAACCTGAGATCCTTCCTATAACATGAGATGTGATATCCAACTCCTTCCATTCCAATCCTGAGACCCGTCCTATAGCATGAGATTTGATATCTCAATGCTTATACCAAACCTGAGACCCTTCCTATAGCATGAAATGTGATATCCAACTTCTTCCCATTCCAATCCTGAGACCCTTCCTATAACATGAGATGTGATGTCTCAATGCTTCTAATACCAAACCTGAGATATTTCCTATAGCTTGAGATGTGATATCCAACTCCTTCCCATTCCAATCCTGAGACCCTTCCTATAGCATGAGATGTGATATCTCAAGGCCTCTAATACCAAACCTGAGATCCTTCCTCTAACATGAAATGTGATATCCAACTCCTTCCCCTTCCAAACCTGAGAGCCTTCCTATAGCATGAGATATGATATCCAAGTCCTTCCCATTCCAATCCTGAGACCCTTCCTATAACATGAAATGTGATATCCAACTCCTTCCCATTCCAACCTGAGACCCTTCCTATAGCATGAGATGGGATATCCAACTTCTTCCAAATCCAATACTGATACCCTTCCGATAGCATGAGATGTGATATCCCAATGCTTCTACCAAACCTGAGACCCATACTATGGCATGAGATGTGATATCAAACTCCTTCCCATTCCAATCCTGAGACCCTTCCTATAGCTTGAGGTGTGATATCCAACTCCTTCCCATTCCAATTCTGAGACCCTTCTTATACCATGAGACTTGATATCTCAATGCTTCTAATACCAAACCTGAGACCCGTCCTATAACATGAGATGTGATATCCAAATCCTTCCCCTTCCAAACCTTAGACCCTTCCTTTATCATGAGATGTGATATCCAACTCCTTCCCATTCCAATCCTGAGACCCTTCCGATATCATGAGATTTGTTATCTCAATGCTTCTAATATCAAACTTGAGACCCTCCCTATAGCATGAGATGTGACATCCAAGTCCTTCCCATTCCAATCCTGAGACCCTTCCTATAGCATGAGATGTGATATCTCTATGCTTCTAATACCAAACCTGAGAGCATTCCTATAACATGAGATGGGATATCCAACTCCTTCCCATTCCAATCCTGAGACCCTTCCGATAGCAGAGATGTGATATCTCAATGCTTATACCAAACTTGAGACCCTTCCTATGGCCTGAGATGTCATATACAACTCCTTCCCATTCCAATCCTGAGACCCTTCCTTTAGCATGAGATGTGATATCTCAATGCTTATACCAAACCTGAGAGCCTACCTATAGCATGAGATGTGATATCCAAGTCCATCCCATTCCAATCCTTAGACCCTTCCTACAGCATGCGATGTGATATCTCAATGATTCTAATACCAAACCAGAGACTCTTCCTATAACATGAGATGGGATATCCAACTCCTTCCCATTCCAATCCTGAGCCGCTTCCGATAGCAGAGATGTGATATCTCAATGCTTATACCAAACCTGAGACCCTTCCTATAACATGAGATGTGATATCCAACTCCTTCCCGTTCCAAACCTGAGACACTAACTATAGCATATGTGATATCCAACTGCTTCCCATTCCAAACATGAGACCCTTCCTATAGCAAGAAAGTAATATCCAACTCCTACCCATTCCAATCCTGAGACCCTTCCTATAGCAAGAGATGTGATATCCAAATCCTTCCCATTCCAATCCTGAGACCCTTCCTATAACATGATATGTGATATCCAACTCCTTCCCATTCAAATCCTGAGACCCTTCCTATAGCATGAGAAGGGATATCCAACTCCTTCCCAATCCAATCCTGAGACCCTTCCGATAGCAGAGACGTGATATCTCAATGCTTCTACCAAACCTGAGACCCTTCCTTTAGCATGAGATGTGATATCCAAATCCTTCACATTCCAATCCTGAGACCCTTCCTATAGCATGAGATGTGATATCTCAATGCTTCTAATACCAAACCTGAGATCCTTCCTATAACATGAGATGTGATATCCAATTCCTTCCCATTCCAAACCTGAGACCCTTCCTATTGGATGAGATGTGATATCCAACTCCTTCCATTCCAATCCTGAGACCCGTCCTATAGCATGAGATGTGATATCTCAATGCTTATACCAAACCTGAGATCCTTCCTATAACATGAGATGTGATATCCAACTCCTTCCATTCCAATCCTGAGACCCGTCCTATAGCATGAGATGTGATATCTCAATGCTTATACCAAACCTGAGACCCTTCCTATAGCATGAGATGTGATATCCAACTACTTCCCATTCCAATCCTGAGACCCTTCCTATAGCATGAGATGTGATATCTCAACGCTTCTAATACCAAACCTGAGATCCTTCCTCTAACATGAAATGTGATATCCAACTCCTTCCCTTTCCAAACCTAAGAGCCTATCTATAGCATGAGATGTGATATCCAAGTCCTTCCCATTCCAATCCTTAGACCCTTCCTACAGCATGCAATATGATATCTCAATGATTCTAATAACAAACCTGAGACCCGTCCTATAGCATGAGATATGATATCCAAATCCTTCCCATTCCAATCCTGAGACCCTTCCTATAACATGAAATGTGATATCCAACTCCTTCCCATTCCAACCTGAGACCCTTCCTATAGCATGAGATGGGATATCCAACTTCTTCCAAATCCAATACTGATACCTTTCCGATAGCATGAGATGTGATATCCCAATGCTTCTACCAAACCTGAGACCCATACTATGGCATGAGATGTGATATCAAACTATTTCCCATTCCAATCCTGAGACCCTTCCTATAGCTTGAGGTGTGATATCCAACTCCTTCCCATTCCAATTCTGAGACCCTTCTTATACCATGAGACTTGATATCTCAATGCTTCTAATACCAAATCTGAGACCCTTCCTATAGCATGAGATGTGATATCCAAATCCTTCCCATTCCAATCCTGAGACCCTTCCTATAGCATGAGATGTGATATCTCAATGCTTATACCAAACCTGAGAGCCTTCCTATAACATGAGATGTGATATCCAAATCCTTCCCCTTCCAAACCTTAGACCCTTCCTTTATCATGAGATGTGGTATCCAACTCCTTCCCATTCCAATCCTGAGACCCTTCCTTTAGCATGAGATGTGATATCTCAATGCTTATACCAAATCTGAGACCCTTCCTATAGCATGAGATGTGATATCCAAATCCTTCCCATTCCAATCCTGAGACCCTTCCTATAGCATGAGATGTGATATCTCAATGCTTATACCAAACCTGAGAGCCTACCTATAGCATGAGATGTGATATCCAAGTCCATCCCATTCCAATCCTTAGACCCTTCCTACAGCATGCAATGTGATATCTCAATGATTCTAATACCAAACCAGAGACTCTTACTATAACATGAGATGGGATATCCAACTCCTTCCCATTCCAATCCTGAGACCCTTCCGATAGCAGAGATGTGATATCTCAATGCTTATACCAAACCTGAGACCCTTCCTATGGCCTGAGATGTCATATACAACTCCTTCCCATTCCAATCCTGAGACCCTTCCTTTAGCATGAGATGTGATATCTCAATGCTTATACCAAATCTGAGACCCTTCCTATAGCATGAGATGTGATATCCAAATCCTTCCCATTCCAATCCTGAGACCCTTCCTATAGCATGAGATGTGATATCTCAATGCTTATACCAAACCTGAGAGCCTACCTATAGCATGAGATGTGATATCCAAGTCCATCCCATTCCAATCCTTAGACCCTTCCTACAGCATGCAATGTGATATCTCAATGATTCTAATACCAAACCAGAGACTCTTACTATAACATGAGATGGGATATCCAACTCCTTCCCATTCCAATCCTGAGCTGCTTCCGATAGCAGAGATGTGATATCTCAATGCTTATACCAAACCTGAGACCCTTCCTATAACATGAGATGTGATATCCAACTCCTTCCCGTTCCAAACCTGAGACACTAACTATAGCATATGTGATATCCAACTCCTTCCCATTCCAAACATGAGACCCTTCCTATAGCAAGAAAGTAATATCCAACTCCTACCCATTCCAATCCTGAGACCCTTCCTATAGCAAGAGATGTGATATCCAAATCCTTCCCATTCCAATCCTGAGACCCTTCCTATAACATGAGATGTGATATCCAACTCCTTCCCATTCCAACCTGAGACACTTACTATAGCATGAGAAGGGATATCCAACTCCTTCCCAATCCAATCCTGAGACCCTTCCGATAGCAGAGATGTGATATCTCAATACTTATACCAAACCTGAGACCCTTCCTATGGCATGAGATGTGATATCCAACTCCTTGCCATTCAAATCCTGAGACCCTTCCTATAGCATGAGAAGGGATATCCAACTCCTTCCCAATCCAATCCTGAGACCCTTCCGATAGCAGAGACGTGATATCTCAATGCTTCTACCAAACCTGAGACCCTTCCTTTAGCATGAGATGTGATATCCAAATCCTTCACATTCCAATCCTGAGACCCTTCCTATAGCATGAGATGTGATATCTCAATTCTTCTAATACCAAACCTGAGATCTTTCCTATAACATAAGATGTCATATCCAATTCCTTCCCATTCCAAACCTGAAACCCTTCCTATTGGATGAGATGTGATATCCAACTCCTTCCCATTCCAACCCTGAGACCCTTCCTATAGCATGAGATGTGATGTCTCAATGCTTCTAATACCAAACCTGAGATCCTTCTTATAACATGAGATGTGATATCCAACTCCTTCCATTCCAATCCTGAGACCCGTCCCATAGCATGAGATGTGATATCTCAATGCTTATACCAAACCTGAGACCCTTCCTATAGCATGAGATGTGATATCCAACTACTTCCCATTCCAATCCTGAGACCCTTCCTATAGCATGAGATGTGATATCTCAATGCTTCTAATACCAAACCTGAGATCCTTCCTCTAACATGAAATGTGATATCCAACTCCTTCCCTTTCCAAACCTAAGAGCCTATCTATAGCATGAGATGTGATATCCAAGTCCTTCCCATTCCAACCCTTAAACCCTTCCTACAGCATGCAATATGATATCTCAATGATTCTAATAACAAACCTGAGACCCGTCCTATAACATGAGATGGGATATCCAACTCCTTCCCATTCCAATCCTGAGACACTTCCGATAGCAGAGATGTGATATCTCAATGCTTATACCAAACCTGAGACCCTTCCTATAACATGAGATGTGATATCCAAATCCTTCCCGTTCCAAACCTGAGACCCTTCCTTTAGCATGAGATGTGATATCCAGCTCCTTCCCATTCCAATCCTGAGACACTTCCGATAGCATGAGATTTGATATCTCAATGCTTCTAATATCAAAACTGAGACCCTCCCTATAGCATGATATGTGATATCTAAGTCCTTCCCATTCCAATCCTGAGACACTCCCTATAGCATGAGATGTGATATCCAACTCTTTCCCATTCCAATCCTGAGACCCTTCCTATAGCATGAGATATGATATCTCAATACTTCTAATACCAAACGTGAGATCCTTCCGATAACATGAGATGTGATATCCAAATCCTTCCCCTTCCAAACCTGAGACCCTCCCTTTAGCATGAGATGTGATATCCAACTCCTTCCCATTCCAATCCTGAGACCCTTCTGATAGCATGAGATGTGATATCTCAATGCTTCTAATACCAAACCTGAGATCCTTCCGATAGCATGAGATGTGATATCTCAATGCTTCTAATACCAAACCTGAGATCCTTCCTATAACATGAGATGTGATATCCAAATCCTTCCCCTTCCAAACCTGAGACCCTCCCTTTAGCATGAGATGTGATATACAACTCCTTCCCATTCCATTCCTGAGACCCTTCTGATAGCATGAGATGTGATATCTCAATGCCTCTAATACCAAACCTGAGATCCTACCTCTAACATGAAATGTGATATCCAACTCTTTCCACTTCCAAACCTGAGAGCCTTCCTATAGCATGAGATGTGATATCCAAGTCCTTCCCATTCCAATCCTGAGACCCTTCCTATAGCTTGAGATGTGATATCCAACTCCTTCCCATTCCAATTCTGAGACCCTTCCTATACTCTGAGACTTGATGTCTCAATGCTTCTAATACCAAACCTGAGACCCGTAATATAACATGAGATGTGATATCCAAATCCGTCCCCTTCCAAACCTTAGACCCTTCCTTTATCATGAGATGTGATATCCAACTCCTTCCCATTCCAATCCTGAGACCCTTCCGATATCATGAGATGTGATATCTCAAAGCTTCTAATATCAAACTTGAGACCCTCCCTATAGCATGAGATGTGATATCCAAGTCCTTCCCATTCCAATCCTGAGACCCTTCCTATAGCATGAGATGTGATATCTCAATGCTTCTAATACCAAACCTGAGACCCTTCCTATAACATGAGATGGGAATATCCAACTCCTTCCCATTCCAATCCTGAGACCCTTCCGATAGCAGAGATGTGATATCTCAATGCTTATACCAAACCTGAGACCCTTCCTATGGCATGAGATGTGATATCCAACTCCTTGCCATTCAAATCCTGAGACCCTTCCTATAGCATGAGAAGGGATAGCCAACTCCTTCCCAATCCAATCCTGAGACCCTTCCGATAGCAGAGACGTGATATCTCAATGCTTCTACCAAACCTGAGACCCTTCCTTTAGCATGAGATGTGATATCCAAATCCTTCACATTCCAATCCTGAGACCCTTCCTATAGCATGAGATGTGATGTCTCAATGCTTCTAATACCAAACCTGAGATCCTTCCTATAACATGAGATGTGATATCCAACTCCTTCCATTCCAATCCTGAGACCCGTCCTATAGCATGAGATGTGATATCTCAATGCTTATACCAAACCTGAGACCCTTCCTATAGCATGAGATGTGATATCCAACTACTTCCCATTCCAATCCTGAGACCTTTCCTATAGCATGAGATGTGATATCTCAATGCTTCTAATACCAAACCTGAGATCCTTCCTCTAACATGAAATGTGATATCCAACTCCTTCCCTTTCCAAACCTAAGAGCCTATCTATAGCATGAGATGTGATATCCAAGTCCTTCCCATTCCAATCCTTAGACCCTTCCTACAGCATGCAATATGATATCTCAATGATTCTAATAACAAACCTGAGACCAATCCTATAGCATGAGATATGATATCCAAGTCCTTCCCATTCCAATCCTGAGACCCTTCCTATAGCATGAGATGGGATATCCAACTTCTTCCAAATCCAATACTGATACCCTTCCGATAGCATGAGATGTGATATCCCAATGCTTCTACCAAACCTGAGACCCATACTATGGCATGAGATGTGATATCAAACTCCTTCCCATTCCAATCCTGAGACCCTTCCTATAGCTTGAGGTGTGATATCCAAATCCTTCCCATTCCAATTCTGAGACCCTTCTTATACCATGAGACTTGATATCTCAATGCTTCTAATACCAAACCTGAGACCCGTCCTATAACATGAGATGTGATATCCAAATCCTTCCCCTTCCAAACCTTAGACCCTTCCTTTATCATGAGATGTGGTATCCAACTCCTTCCCATTCCAATCCTGAGACCCTTCCGATATCATGAGATTTGTTATCTCAATGCTTCTAATATCAAACTTGAGACCCTCCCTATAGCATGAGATGTGACATCCAAGTCCTTCCCATTCCAATCCTGAGACCCTTCCTATAGCATGAGATGTGATATCTCTATGCTTCTAATACCAAACCTGAGACCCTTCCTATAACATGAGATGGGATATCCAACTCCTTCCCATTCCAATCCTGAGACCCTTCCGATAGCAGAGATGTGATATCTCAATGCTTATACCAAACCTGAGACCCTTCCTATGGCCTGAGATGTCATATACAACTCCTTCCCATTCCAATCCTGAGACCCTTCCTTTAGCATGAGATGTGATATCTCAATTCTTATACCAAATCTGAGACCCTTCCTATAGCATGAGATGTGATATCCAAATCCTTCCCATTCCAATCCTGAGACCCTTCCTATAGCATGAGATGTGATATCTCAATGCTTATACCAAACCTGAGAGCCTACCTATAGCATGAGATGTGATATCCAAGTCCATCCCAATCCAATCCTTAGACCCTTCCTACAGCATGCGATGTGATATCTCAATGATTCTAATACCAAACCAGAGACTCTTACTATAACATGAGATGGGATATCCAACTCCTTCTCATTCCAATCCTGAGCCGCTTCCGATAGCAGAGATGTGATATCTCAATGCTTATACCAAACCTGAGACCCTTCCTATAACATGAGATGTGATATCCAACTCCTTCCCGTTCCAAACCTGAGACACTAACTATAGCATATCTGATATCCAACTCCTTCCCATTCCAAACATGAGACCCTTCCTATAGCAAGAAAGTAATATCCAACTCCTACCCATTCCAATCCTGAGACCCTTCCTATAGCAAGAGATGTGATATCCAAATCCTTCCCATTCCAATCCTGAGACCCTTCCTATAGCATGAGATGTGATATCTCAATGCTTCTAATACCAAACATGAGATCCTTCCTCTAACATGAAATGTGATATCCAACTCCTTCCCTTTCCAAACCTAAGAGCCTATCTATAGCATGAGATGTGATATCCAAGTCCTTCCCATTCCAACCCTTAGACCCTTCCTACAGCATGCAATATGATATCTCAATGATTCTAATAACAAACCTGAGACCCGTCCTATAACATGAGATGGGATATCCAACTCCTTCCCATTCCAATCCTGAGACACTTCCGATAGCAGAGATGTGATATCTCAATGCTTATACCAAACCTGAGACCCTTCCTATAACATGAGATGTGATATCCAAATCCTTCCCGTTCCAAACCTGAGACCCTTCCTTTAGCATGAGATGTGATATCCAACTCCTTCCCGTTCCAAACCTGAGACCCTTCCTTTAGCATGAGATGTGATATCCAGCTCCTTCCCATTCCAATCCTGAGACACTTCCGATAGCATGAGATGTGATATCTCAATGCTTCTAATATCAAAACTGAGACCCTCCCTATAGCATGATATGTGATATCTAAGTCCTTCCCATTCCAATCCTGAGACACTCCCTATAGCATGAGATGTGATATCCAACTCTTTCCCATTCCAATCCTGAGACCCTTCCTATAGCATGAGATATGATATCTCAATACTTCTAATACCAAACGTGAGATCCTTCCGATAACATGAGATGTGATATCCAAATCCTTCCCCTTCCAAACCTGAGACCCTCCCTTTAGCATGAGATGTGATATCCAACTCCTTCCCATTCCAATCCTGAGATCCTTCTGATAGCATGAGATGTGATATCTCAATGCTTCTAATACCAAACCTGAGATCCTTCCGATAGCATGAGATGTGATATCTCAATGCTTCTAATACCAAACCTGAGATCCTTCCTATACCATTAGATGTGATATCCAAATCCTTCCCCTTCCAAACCTGAGACCCTCCCTTTAGCATGAGATGTGATATCCAACTCCTTCCCATTCCATTCCTGAGACCCTTCTGATAGCATGAGATGTGATATCTCAATGCCTCTAATACCTGTTAGGAAAGATTTCATAATTGTAGGGAATTTTCCTTCCATGTGGCAACCCCTAAACTTTTTGCTATTGTTTTTAACCTTGTTCTTGACTTTGCCAGAGAAGTACAGCCTTCTGCCGCACTTCTCTGGGCTTTCGCTCCTTTCTTACGGGGAAACTGACATGCCCTTAAGACAGTCAGTACCGGGGAACGCTGTTTCCCGTAGTTTCTTTTATCGTGTTGCGGCTTTAGTGCAACATGACACAAGAGGGCACTGTAAGCTAAGTTACCGCTCTCTTGGGTCTCTAGCCTTCTACAGGCCCTAGATACTCTTTTAGGAGGGTATTTGATCGGTGCAAGTCATTCAGGGACTGGCATGGTGGCAGCGATCGTTTTGTTTATTTTGAGCTCCTTTTGGCGTTCTGAGCACGTTTTTCGCACTGAACCCAAAATGGTGGCCTGGCTCCCAAAATGGCCAGTCCACGAGGCTCCTTTGTCCTGTCCACTGACCGTCTTGCTCCCTTCACCTTCCCCAGGTCGGGCGACCCGGGGCCTTCCTTATTTGGGCATGTACTTTCCCGCGAAACGTGGTTGCTTTCGCGGGCTTCCACATGTCGTTTGTGTGCCTCCAGGGTGTGGGCTGGGATGTCTGGTCCCAATACACATCCTGGGTGCCAGAGAGTCTAGGGTGGTGTGAATGCCTGGGACCACCGTGGTCCGTAATTGGTCCACGTATGGTATGTGTGTTGATGAGCGGATCTCCCATTGGCTCCCCTCCGTTTTGGCGCGAAGGGAACCGTGGATAAGAGGGAGCTGGAAACACCACTACCATGTCGATCTCCTGAGTTCTCACGAACGAAGGAATACAGGAGCCAAGTATCCTGCAACCAAGAGGCTGGACCGAGGAATCGCTGGTGACCCGCTGAAGGAATCCTCCTTTGCACTGCTGTCGTCCTTTGAAACCCTTTCCTCCTTGGATCGAACCAGAAGGCCTGTACTGGTGCTTCGACCTTTGGAATAGCAGGAACAGCTATTCCCGGCGACTTCATCATCTCCTGCCAAGTAAGCCTTCGGAAGTGTCTCTGGGCCATCCAGTTGACTGACCAGCTTACAAGGGAGTCCTGCTCTGTAACTGCCGCCAGGTTGTGTTGTATTTCGAGTCCTTGTCACTCTCCCACGCTTCGTACACTTGGCGTTCCCAAGTCTGAAGGGAGGAGTGTACATTTGGCTTGAATACACACGGCCGCTCCGTTGTCCTGCTGCGGCAACAAACTGTGCTGGTTTCGTCGATTGGGACGTCTTTTTGCTCTACACGACTACGAGGCGTTCCCTGCTCTTCTGAACCTGCCAGCTACTGAATCTAACGTGGAGAAGCCTGGGTCTGCTTGCTTCGGGGACCGGTGAGTAGATTAGCTAGGATCTGGTCGCCCTCCTGCAGTATCCCATTGCTTTTCCCTGCTGTGTAAAAACAGCACCCTTTTTGCCGTACTCGCGCTCTGCTTCTGCCCGCTGTGGAGGCTGCGCTTGAGTTGCGGAACCTGTTCTCCTTCTGTTGTGCACTATACTGAACTGCCTGACTTCCTCCGAAGAGCTTCCCCTTTTGCCCGTTGGCACCGGCGTGGCAGGTACTTTGAGCATAAGGCTCCACTCTTCGCAGGGCTCGGACTTCCATCTAGTTAGGTGCCTCTGAAGGCGAACTGAGTCTAAAGCATTATCGCACTGCCTGTTTTCCTTTCCTTTCAGGTGGACTACATATTTCGTGCTTTAAACGCTTGCGACTGTGTATTTGTATATATATTGTGTTGATATGGTATGTGTTGGTTTAATATTGTGATATTGTGATTTTCTCGCTACGGTCATTATTTTAAAGGCCTTAAAATAAATGTGTATCTATTTTTGATATAACAACTGTTTGGAGTAGTTTGTCAGCGCTCTTGCTTTGTGTGCTCACTGCGGGCTTTCAGTCACCCTCACCCCTCTTGAGACCTAGTCTTGACCGCCGCGATCGCTACCTTGATTGGTCTGGCTTGTCCAGAGGTTACCCTGTTCCAAGTAATTAGGTTGGCCTTCTGAACTTCTGCGCCACCAGGACAGAGTTCAGAAATCCGTCTTAACAAATTGGTGTACAGCGGTGGGATACGACTGAAGGTATCCAGTGTTGCGCTCGAACTAAGGCATTTCAGGTTATTCCAAACAGTGCACGTAGTGAATTGTTATAGTATAACTTTAAAAAGGCCATAGTCCTATCAAACAGTATGGAAACAAGTACCTTGTTAACTTTGAATGCTTCCAAATCAGAAACGCTGAAAAAGATGTGTGCGGAGAGAGGGGTTTCCTCTCAAGGCACGAAATTGGAAATGATCCAAAGAATCGTGGCGTGGCAAGAAGCGCAGCTTGACGCTATAACTTCTGAGGACAGTGCGGAAGGTGGTGGGGCTGCTCTCACTGGTAGAACCGACGGTTCTGCCGCCGCACTGATCCACCGCGACCACGAGGACAGGGAGGACGAGATGTCTAATGTTTCCTCTGCCAGTGCTGATGGGGAGGCTATGCTTGAATTCAAGAAGCAAGAGCTGCGGTTTAGGCAGCAGGAGCTTGAATTCAGCATAGCCAAACTAAAAATCGAACAGGCAGAAAAACAGAAAGACAGGGATCACCAGTTGGAACTGGCCAAGCTTCAGGTTGCAAATGGATCTAAGGGTCCTGGACATGGGTCTGGGGCTTCCTCTCATCCACGGTTTCCGAAAGATCTGCTCAGTGTGTATGAAGAAAGGAATGACATTATGGACTGGCTGAATGCGTTTGAGAATGCATGCGAGGTTCAAGAAGTTGACAATGCTGATAAGATTGCGTGGTTGCTCAGTAGACTGCCCCATTCTGGCTGTAGTGCCATTATGGAAATGTCGAAGAATGAGCGAGCTGATTTCGCAATGTTAAAGCAAACTCTCATTTTAAAGTTTGGGAAGACTCCGGCCCAATATTTAAAGCGTTTTCGAGAGTATAAGAAAAAGGAAGGTGGTACTTGGGTATCTTATGTCGCTGAATCTTTGAAAAACTTAACTGGCTGGGTCGAAGGCTATAAGGTTTCTACCTTCGACGGCATGATAAATCTTGTCATGCTGGAACACATTTTTGCTTCTTCTTCCCCGGAGCTTAAGCAGCATTTGGCCGATTCGAAGGAGATAGATCCTAAGAAGCTGGCCATTGCAGCAGACTTATGGGTGTCACATCGAGTGTCCCATAAGGACAAAACTCATCCTGGTAAGCAGGAGGAGGGGAAAAAGTCCAAAGATATGGAGGGTGGGGAATCTGCTAAATCTTCTTCCCAAAAGGGCCACAAAAAGAAAAATAAGGGTAAGACACAAGAGAACTCACAGGGCAGTGGAGGTCCGCCTCCGAAACAGAACTCTGGTTACAATAAGCCTCCCTACGTAAACAGACCCAATGGGGCTTGTTTTTCTTGTGGAGCAACTGACCATGTGAAGGGGGATCCCCGGTGTAAGGTTAGACCTTTGGGGGTCCACTCCGCTAATCTGGCCTTCTCCTCCTACGAGGAAGAAGAGATTACAGGAGCATCCTTCTCCTCAGACTCGTTTCCCAGCGGGATAGAGGCTGAGGTAGTTTTAGTGTCCCTGGGTTCCTGGGAGCCTAAAGTCGCAGAGGCTTATGCTAGGATTCCGGATAATACCAAGCACTACTTTAAAGACAGTGTGCTGATCAATGGAGTGGATACTCCAGCTCTTAGGGATAGTGGGTGCAGTCGCACTGTAGTGGATTCTACCTTGGTAGACTCAGAGGAAGTTGCCAGAGCTACTCAGATGCCCACTAAGTTGGCTGACGGCCCCCTCCGTATGTTTCCCGTGATCCCTGTAAATCTTACTTTAAATGGTACAGCAGTCAGGATTCCAGTGAGCATTCAGAGAAACGTCCCGGGAAAGGTCTTGTTGGGTAATGATCTCAGAGCTTTAGGGCTCGTAGGAGACACTGCCGAAAGACCCTACACACGGTCTCAAGCACGGGCAGCATTGGCCAAGTCCAATACGCCGCCCCAGCCAAAGGGGAAACCCAAGGCGAAAGGAGTCTACAAGTCAAGACGAGGGAAAGAGAATATTCCCCCGAGCTCGCCTACCACTGCGGTGGAGGAAGTTGGTCAATCGCCCGGGCCTGACGAGGAGGTGGCGATGCCTGAAGTATTCGACCCCAACGATCATCCTGAACTAAAAGACTTGTTAGTTGAAGGAGGTCCTGATAGGGACGAATTCAGTAAAGGCCAACGTGAGTGCCCATCTCTGGAAGGCCTAAGGAGACAGGCCTGCTCCCAGCTTGAGGGTGAACCTCCTGGGAAGCATAGGATTTATTGGGAAGGTGGACTCCTGTATAGTGAGCCCACAGAGTCTACAGAAGGAGACCATAGGAGGTTGGTGGTTCCCCTTGCTGTTAGGTCCTTCCTCCTGCAGTTGGCGCATGAAGTTCCCCTTGCTGGTCACCTTGGTATGAAGAGGACCAAGCAAAGGTTATCCATGCACTTCTACTGGCCCAAGATGGGGGTGCAAGTAGAAAGTCACTGCAGGAGTTGTGCCTCCTGCCAGTTGTCTGGTAAGGTTGGCGCGACAATCCAAGCTCCGTTGGTACCGCTCCCAGTTGTGGGGGTACCATTTGAAAGGGTAGGGATCGACATCGTTGGTCCCCTTGACCCGCAAACATCCTCGGGCAATAGGTTTATCCTGGTGCTGGTCGACCATGCAACCAGGTATCCTGAGGCCATCCCATTGAAAACTGTAACTGCCAAGTCAGTTGCATAAGCTTTACTCGGCATATTTACTAGGGTTGGCTTCCCTAAAGAAGTTGTGTCAGATCGTGGCAGCAACTTTATGTCGAAGTATATGAAGGCTATGTGGAAAGAATGTGGGGTCACCTACAAGTTCTCTTCTGCATACCACCCCCAGACCAATGGTCTGGTGGAACGTTTCAACAGAACGTTAAAGAGCATGATTGGGGCTCTGGAGGAGCCTCAGAGAAGAAAATGGGATCTTCTTTTACCATGCTTACTGTTTGCCTACCGAGAGGTACCACAGGAGGGTGTTGGCTTCAGCCCCTTCGAACTTCTGTTCGGTCATCCCGTACGGGGACCCTTAGCCATCGTCAAAGAGGGATGGGAGATGCCCACTCCCCCTGTTACTACCAATGTAGTTGATTATGTGCTAGGGCTCAGAAAACGGATGGTACTTCTGATGGGCTTGGCTAGTGATAAATTGAAGGCAGGGCAAGCGCTGGTGAAACATTGGTACGACCAGAAAGCTTCCCTCATCAACTTTACACCTGGTCAGCAAGTCCTGATCATGAATCCCATAAGGCCTCGAGCTTTACAGGACAAATGGTCAGGCCCTTACACAGTGGTGGAGCCCCTGGGTGAGGTGAACTATTTAGTGGACCTTGGAAGGCCTGGACAGGCTCCAAAAGTGTTTCACGTGAATAGGCTGAAGGCTTTCGTCCCAAGAGTCGAAATCGCAGCACTGCTACTGGCATCAGACGTTGAGGAAGAGGAGTCTGAACCTCTTCCCGACCTGTTCCAAAGCGGTCCTTCAGATAGCTCCGTTGAGGGTGTCCGAGTGGCCCCTCACCTGACTTCTGATCAGCAGGCTGAGGTGAAAAGTTTGCTTAGGCAGTTTTCCCCCCTGTTTTCACAGTCGCCTGGTTTGACACCTTGGTGCAAACATAACATTGACACAGGAGACAGTGTACCTACCAAAAGTAGGGGATACCGGATGTCAGATAAAGTACGGTCTTATATTAAGACCGAGGTCAACAAGATGTTAGATCTTGGGGTGATTGAACCCTCTAGTAGTCCTTGGTCCAGTCCTGTGGTGTTGGTTCCAAAGGCAGGCACTTCTGAATTGAGGTTCTGCGTGGATTACAGGGCTCTGAATGCTGTCACCAAGACAGACGCCCACCCCTTGCCTCGAACGGATGAGCTGGTGGATACTTTGGGTGCCTCGAAGTACCTCAGCACGTTTGACCTCACTGCTGGCTATTGGCAAATAGCTTTAGCAGAACATGCCAAGGAGAAGACAGCATTTTCTACTCCAGACGGCCTTTACCAATTCCGGGTAATGCCGTTCGGGTTGAAGAATGCACCTGCCACTTTCCAGAGGCTTGTGAATCATGTGTTGAATGGGTTGGACGAATTCTGTCTTGCATATCTGGACGATATAGCAGTTTTCAGTGCCACCTGGGAAGACCATGTGAAACACCTCGGGATTGTGCTCCAGGCTCTTCAGAAGGCCCACTTGACCATAAAGGCTAGTAAATGCCAGATTGGACAAGGCTCAGTGGTTTACCTTGGACATGAAGTAGGTGGAGGGAGGATACAGCCTCTACCCAGTAAAGTACAAGCAGTACAAGACTGGCCTACCCCCACTACGCAAACCCAAGTGAGAGCCTTTTTAGGACTCACGGGGTATTATCGCAATTTTGTGGCAGACTATGGCACCATAGCTGCTCCTCTGACTGCCCTCACAACTCCGAAGAAACCCAAGAAGGTAACTTGGACCGACGAGTGTGAGAAGGCCTTCAATGGCTTAAAAGACTCCTTGTGCCAGGCCCCTGTCCTAAGGGCCCCTGATTATCAAAGACCTTTTATCGTGCAGACGGATGCCTCTGACACTGGGATAGGAGCTGTACTATCACAATTTAGCATGAGATGTGATATCCAACTCCTTCCCATTCCATTCCTGAGACCCTTCTGATAGCATGAGATGTGATATCTCAATGCCTCTAATACCAAACCTGAGATCCTACCTCTAACATGAAATGTGATATCCAACTCTTTCCCCTTCCAAACCTGAGAGCCTTCCTATAGCATGAGATGTGATATCCAAGTCCTTTCCATTCCAATCCTGAGACCCTTCCTATAGCTTGAGATGTGATATCCAACTCCTTCCCATTCCAATTCTGAGACCCTTCCTATACTCTGAGACTTGATATCTCAATGCTTCTAATACCAAACCTGAGACCCGTAATATAACATGAGATGTGATATCCAAATCCTTCCCCTTCCAAACCTTAGACCCTTCCTTTATCATGAGATGTGATATCCAACTCCTTCCCATTCCAATCCTGAGACCCTTCCGATATCATGAGATGTGATATCTCAAAGCTTCTAATATCAAACTTGAGACCCTCCCTATAGCATGAGATGTGATATCCAAGTCCTTCCCATTCCAATCCTGAGACCCTTCCTATAGCATGAGATGTGATATCTCAATGCTTCTAATACCAAACCTGAGACCCTTCCTATAACATGAGATGGGAATATCCAACTCCTTCCCATTCCAATCCTGAGACCCTTCCGATAGCAGAGATGTGATATCTCAATGCTTATACCAAACCTGAGACCCTTCGTATGGCATGAGATGTGATATCCAACTCCTTGCCATTCAAATCCTGAGACCCTTCCTATAGCATGAGAAGGGATATCCAACTCCTTCCCAATCCAATCCTGAGACCCTTCCGATAGCAGAGACGTGATATCTCATTGCTTCTACCAAACCTGAGACCCTTCCTTTAACATGAGATGTGATATCCAAATCCTTCACATTCCAATCCTGAGACCCTTCCTATAGCATGTGATGTGATATCTCAATGCTTCTAATACCAAACCTGAGATCCTTCCTATAACATGAGATGTGATATCCAATTCCTTCCCATTCCAAACCTGAGACCCTTCCTATTGGATGAGATGTATTATCCAACTCCTTCCCATTCCAACCCTGAGACCCTTCCTATAGCATGAGATGTGATGTCTCAATGCTTGTAATACCAAACCTGAGATCCTTCCTATAACATGAGATGTGATATCCAACTCCTTCCCTTTCCAAACCTAAGAGCCTATCTATAGCATGAGATGTGATATCCAAGTCCTTCCCATTCCAATCCTTAGACCCTTCCTACAGCATGCAATATGATATCTCAATGATTCTAATAAAAAACCTGAGACCCGTCCTATAGCATGAGATATGATATCCAAGTCCTTCCCATTCCAATCCTGAGACCCTTCCTATAACATGAAATGTGATATCCAACTCCTTCCCATTCCAACCTGAGACCCTTCCTATAGCATGAGATGGGATATCCAACTTCTTCCAAATCCAATACTGATACCCTTCCGATACCATGAGATGTGATATCCCAATGCTTCTACCAAACCTGAGACCCATACTATGGCATGAGATGTGATATCAAACTCCTTCCCATTCCAATCCTGAGACCCTTCCTATAGCTTGAGGTGTGATATCCAACTCCTTCCCATTCCAATTCTGAGACCCTTCTTATACCATGAGACTTGATATCTCAATGCTTCTAATACCAAACCTGAGACCCGTCCTATAACATGAGATGTGATATCCAAATCCTTCCCCTTCCAAACCTTAGACCCTTCCTTTATCATGAGATGTGATATCCAACTCCTTCCCATTCCAATCCTGAGACCCTTCCGATGTCATGAGATTTGTTATCTCAATGCTTCTAATATCAAACTTGAGACCCTCCCTATAGCATGAGATGTGACATCCAAGTCCTTCCCATTCCAATCCTGAGACCCTTCCTATAGCATGAGATGTGATATCTCTATGCTTCTAATACCAAACCTGAGACCCTTCCTATAACATGAGATGGGATATCCAACTCCTTCCCATTCCAATCCTGAGACCCTTCCGATAGCAGAGATGTGATATCTCAATGCTTATACCAAACCTGAGAACCTTCCTATGGGCTGAGATGTCATATACAACTCCTTCCCATTCCAATCCTGAGACCCTTCCTTTAGCATGAGATGTGATATCTCAATGCTTATACCAAATCTGAGACCCTTCCTATAGCATGAGATGTGATATCCAATTCCTTCCCATTCCAATCCTGAGACCCTTCCTATAGCATGAGATGTGATATCTCAATGCTTATACCAAACTTGAGAGCCTACCTATAGCATGAGATGTGATATCCAAGTCCATCCCATTCCAATCCTTAGACCCTTCCTACAGCATGCGATGTGATATCTCAATTATTCTAATACCAAACCAGAGACTCTTCCTATAACATGAGATGGGATATCCAACTCCTTCCCATTCCAATCCTGAGCCGCTTCCGATAGCAGAGATGTGATATCTCAATGCTTATACCAAACCTGAGACCCTTCCTATAACATGAGATGTGATATCCAACTCCTTCCCGTTCCAAACCTGAGACACTAACTATAGCATATGTGATATCCAACTCCTTCCCATTCCAAACATGAGACCCTTCCTATAGCAAGAAAGTAATATCCAACTCCTACCCATTCCAATCCTGAGACCCTTCCTATAGCAAGAGATGTGATATCCAAATCCTTCATATTCCAATCCTGAGACCCTTCCTATAACATGAGATGTGATATCCAACTCCTTCCCATTCCAACCAGAGACACTTCCTATAGCATGAGAAGGGATATCCAACTCCTTCCCAATCCAATCCTGAGACCTTTCCGATAGCAGAGATGTGATATCTCAATGCTTATACCAAACCTGAGACCCTTCCTATGGCATGAGATGTGATATCCAACTCCTTGCCATTCAAATCCTGAGACCCTTCCTATAGCATGAGATGTGATATCTCTATGCTTCTAATACCAAACCTGAGACCCTTCCTATAACATGAGATGGTATATCCAACTCCTTCCCATTCCAATCCTGAGACCCTTCCGATAGCAGAGATGTGATATCTCAATGCTTATACCAAACCTAAGAACCTTCCTATGGCCTGAGATGTCATATACAACTCCTTCCCATTCCAATCCTGAGACCCTTCCTTTAGCATGAGATGTGATATCTCAATGCTTATACCAAATCTGAGACCCTTCCTATAGCATGAGATGTGATATCCAATTCCTTCCCATTCCAATCCTGAGACCCTTCCTATAGCATGAGATGTGATATCTCAATGCTTATACCAAACCTGAGAGCCTACCTATAGCATGAGATGTGATATCCAAGTCCATCCCATTCCAATCCTTAGACCCTTCCTACAGCATGCGATGTGATATCTCAATGATTCTAATACCAAACCAGAGACTCTTCCTATAACATGAGATGGGATATCCAACTCCTTCCCATTCCAATCCTGAGCCGCTTCCGATAGCAGAGATGTGATATCTCAATGCTTATACCAAACCTGAGACCCTTCCTATAACATGAGATGTGATATCCAACTCCTTCCCGTTCCAAACCTGAGACACTAACTATAGCATATGTGATATCCAACTCCTTCCCATTCCAAACATGAGACCCTTCCTATAGCAAGAAAGTAATATCCAACTCCTACCCATTCCAATCCTGAGACCCTTCCTATAGCAAGAGATGTGATATCTAAATCCTTCCCATTCCAATCCTGAGACCCTTCCTATAACATGAGATGTGATATCCAACTCCTTCCCATTCCAACCTGAGACACTTCCTATAGCATGAGAAGGGATATCCAACTCCTTCCCAATCCAATCCTGAGACCCTTCCGATAGCAGAGATGTGATATCTCAATGCTTATACCAAACCTGAGACCCTTCCTATGGCATGAGATGTGATATCCAACTCCTTCCCAATCCAATCCTGAGACCCTTCCGATAGCAGAGACGTGATATCTCAATGCTTCTACCAAACCTGAGACCCTTCCTTTAGCATGAGATGTGATATCCAAATCCTTCACATTCCAATCCTGAGACCCTTCCTATAGCATGAGATGTGATATCTCAATGCTTCTAATACCAAACCTGAGATCCTTCCTATAACATGAGATGTGATATCCAATTCCTTCCCATTCCAAACCTGAGACCCTTCCTATTGGATGAGATGTGATATCCAACTTCTTCCCATTCCAACCCTGAGACCCTTCCTATAGCATGAGATGTGATGTCTCAATGCTTCTAATACCAAACCTGAGATCCTTCCTATAACATGAGATGTGATATCCAACTCCTTCCATTCCAATCTTGAGACCCGTCCTATAGCATGAGATGTGATATCTCAATGCTTATACCAAACCTGAGACCCTTCCTATAGCATGAGATGTGATATCCAACTGCTTCCCATTCCAATCCTGAGACCCTTCCTATAGCATGAGATGTGATATCTCAATGCTTCTAATACCAAACCTGAGATCCTTCCTCTAACATGAAATGTGATATCCAACTCCTTCCCTTTCCAAACCTAAGAGCCTATCTATAGCATGAGATGTGATATCCAAGTCCTTCCCATTCCAACCCTTAGACCCTTCCTACAGCATGCAATATGATATCTCAATGATTCTAATAACAAACCTGAGACCCGTCCTATAACATGAGATGGGATATCCAACTCCTTCCCATTCCAATCCTGAGACACTTCCGATAGCAGAGATGTGATATCTCAATGCTTATACCAAACCTGAGACCCTTCCTATAACATGAGATGTGATATCCAAATCCTTCCCGTTCCAAACCTGAGACCCTTCCTTTAGCATGAGATGTGATATCCAGCACCTTCCCATTCCAATCCTGAGACACTTCCGATAGCATGAGATGTGATATCTCAATGCTTCTAATATCAAAACTGAGACCCTCCCTATAGCATAATATGTGATATCTAAGTCCTTCCCATTCCAATCCTGAGACCCTCCCTATAGCATGAGATGTGATATCCAACTCCTTCCCATTCCAATCCTGAGACCCTTCCTATAGCATGAGATATGATATCTCAATACTTCTAATACCAACCGTGAGATCCTTCCGATAACATGAGATGTGATATCCAAATCCTTCCCCTTCCAAACCTGAGACCCTCCCTTTAGCATGAGATGTGATATCCAACTCCTTCCTATTCCAATCCTGAGACTCTTCTGATAGCATGAGATGTGATATCTCAATGCTTCTAATACCAAACCTGAGATCCTTCCGATAGCATGAGATGTGATATCTCAATGCTTCTAATACCAAACCTGAGATCCTTCCTATAACATGAAATGTGATATCCAACTCTTTCCCCTTCCAAACCTGAGAGCCTTCCTATAGCATGAGATGTGATATCCAAGTCCTTCCCATTCCAATCCTGAGACCCTTCCTATAGCTTGAGATGTGATATCCAACTCCTTCCCATTCCAATTCTGAGACCCTTCCTATACTATGAGACTTGATATCTCAATGCTTCTAATACCAAACCTGAGACCCGTCCTATAACATGAGATGTGATATCCAAATCCTTCCCCTTCCAAACCTTAGACCCTTCCTTTATCATGAGATGTGATATCCAACTCCTTCCCATTCCAATCCTGAGACCCTTCCGATGTCATGAGATTTGTTATCTCAATGCTTCTAATATCAAACTTGAGACCCTCCCTATAGCATGAGATGTGACATCCAAGTCCTTCCCATTCCAATCCTGAGACCCTTCCTATAGCATGAGATGTGATATCTCTATGCTTCTAATACCAAACCTGAGACCCTTCCTATAACATGAGATGGGATATCCAACTCCTTCCCATTCCAATCCTGAGACCCTTCCGATAGCAGAGATGTGATATCTCAATGCTTATACCAAACCTGAGAACCTTCCTATGGGCTGAGATGTCATATACAACTCCTTCCCATTCCAATCCTGAGACCCTTCCTTTAGCATGAGATGTGATATCTCAATGCTTATACCAAATCTGAGACCCTTCCTATAGCATGAGATGTGATATCCAATTCCTTCCCATTCCAATCCTGAGACCCTTCCTATAGCATGAGATGTGATATCTCAATGCTTATACCAAACTTGAGAGCCTACCTATAGCATGAGATGTGATATCCAAGTCCATCCCATTCCAATCCTTAGACCCTTCCTACAGCATGCGATGTGATATCTCAATTATTCTAATACCAAACCAGAGACTCTTCCTATAACATGAGATGGGATATCCAACTCCTTCCCATTCCAATCCTGAGCCGCTTCCGATAGCAGAGATGTGATATCTCAATGCTTATACCAAACCTGAGACCCTTCCTATAACATGAGATGTGATATCCAACTCCTTCCCGTTCCAAACCTGAGACACTAACTATAGCATATGTGATATCCAACTCCTTCCCATTCCAAACATGAGACCCTTCCTATAGCAAGAAAGTAATATCCAACTCCTACCCATTCCAATCCTGAGACCCTTCCTATAGCAAGAGATGTGATATCCAAATCCTTCATATTCCAATCCTGAGACCCTTCCTATAACATGAGATGTGATATCCAACTCCTTCCCATTCCAACCAGAGACACTTCCTATAGCATGAGAAGGGATATCCAACTCCTTCCCAATCCAATCCTGAGACCTTTCCGATAGCAGAGATGTGATATCTCAATGCTTATACCAAACCTGAGACCCTTCCTATGGCATGAGATGTGATATCCAACTCCTTGCCATTCAAATCCTGAGACCCTTCCTATAGCATGAGATGTGATATCTCTATGCTTCTAATACCAAACCTGAGACCCTTCCTATAACATGAGATGGTATATCCAACTCCTTCCCATTCCAATCCTGAGACCCTTCCGATAGCAGAGATGTGATATCTCAATGCTTATACCAAACCTAAGAACCTTCCTATGGCCTGAGATGTCATATACAACTCCTTCCCATTCCAATCCTGAGACCCTTCCTTTAGCATGAGATGTGATATCTCAATGCTTATACCAAATCTGAGACCCTTCCTATAGCATGAGATGTGATATCCAATTCCTTCCCATTCCAATCCTGAGACCCTTCCTATAGCATGAGATGTGATATCTCAATGCTTATACCAAACCTGAGAGCCTACCTATAGCATGAGATGTGATATCCAAGTCCATCCCATTCCAATCCTTAGACCCTTCCTACAGCATGCGATGTGATATCTCAATGATTCTAATACCAAACCAGAGACTCTTCCTATAACATGAGATGGGATATCCAACTCCTTCCCATTCCAATCCTGAGCCGCTTCCGATAGCAGAGATGTGATATCTCAATGCTTATACCAAACCTGAGACCCTTCCTATAACATGAGATGTGATATCCAACTCCTTCCCGTTCCAAACCTGAGACACTAACTATAGCATATGTGATATCCAACTCCTTCCCATTCCAAACATGAGACCCTTCCTATAGCAAGAAAGTAATATCCAACTCCTACCCATTCCAATCCTGAGACCCTTCCTATAGCAAGAGATGTGATATCTAAATCCTTCCCATTCCAATCCTGAGACCCTTCCTATAACATGAGATGTGATATCCAACTCCTTCCCATTCCAACCTGAGACACTTCCTATAGCATGAGAAGGGATATCCAACTCCTTCCCAATCCAATCCTGAGACCCTTCCGATAGCAGAGATGTGATATCTCAATGCTTATACCAAACCTGAGACCCTTCCTATGGCATGAGATGTGATATCCAACTCCTTCCCAATCCAATCCTGAGACCCTTCCGATAGCAGAGACGTGATATCTCAATGCTTCTACCAAACCTGAGACCCTTCCTTTAGCATGAGATGTGATATCCAAATCCTTCACATTCCAATCCTGAGACCCTTCCTATAGCATGAGATGTGATATCTCAATGCTTCTAATACCAAACCTGAGATCCTTCCTATAACATGAGATGTGATATCCAATTCCTTCCCATTCCAAACCTGAGACCCTTCCTATTGGATGAGATGTGATATCCAACTTCTTCCCATTCCAACCCTGAGACCCTTCCTATAGCATGAGATGTGATGTCTCAATGCTTCTAATACCAAACCTGAGATCCTTCCTATAACATGAGATGTGATATCCAACTCCTTCCATTCCAATCTTGAGACCCGTCCTATAGCATGAGATGTGATATCTCAATGCTTATACCAAACCTGAGACCCTTCCTATAGCATGAGATGTGATATCCAACTGCTTCCCATTCCAATCCTGAGACCCTTCCTATAGCATGAGATGTGATATCTCAATGCTTCTAATACCAAACCTGAGATCCTTCCTCTAACATGAAATGTGATATCCAACTCCTTCCCTTTCCAAACCTAAGAGCCTATCTATAGCATGAGATGTGATATCCAAGTCCTTCCCATTCCAACCCTTAGACCCTTCCTACAGCATGCAATATGATATCTCAATGATTCTAATAACAAACCTGAGACCCGTCCTATAACATGAGATGGGATATCCAACTCCTTCCCATTCCAATCCTGAGACACTTCCGATAGCAGAGATGTGATATCTCAATGCTTATACCAAACCTGAGACCCTTCCTATAACATGAGATGTGATATCCAAATCCTTCCCGTTCCAAACCTGAGACCCTTCCTTTAGCATGAGATGTGATATCCAGCACCTTCCCATTCCAATCCTGAGACACTTCCGATAGCATGAGATGTGATATCTCAATGCTTCTAATATCAAAACTGAGACCCTCCCTATAGCATAATATGTGATATCTAAGTCCTTCCCATTCCAATCCTGAGACCCTCCCTATAGCATGAGATGTGATATCCAACTCCTTCCCATTCCAATCCTGAGACCCTTCCTATAGCATGAGATATGATATCTCAATACTTCTAATACCAACCGTGAGATCCTTCCGATAACATGAGATGTGATATCCAAATCCTTCCCCTTCCAAACCTGAGACCCTCCCTTTAGCATGAGATGTGATATCCAACTCCTTCCTATTCCAATCCTGAGACTCTTCTGATAGCATGAGATGTGATATCTCAATGCTTCTAATACCAAACCTGAGATCCTTCCGATAGCATGAGATGTGATATCTCAATGCTTCTAATACCAAACCTGAGATCCTTCCTATAACATGAAATGTGATATCCAACTCTTTCCCCTTCCAAACCTGAGAGCCTTCCTATAGCATGAGATGTGATATCCAAGTCCTTCCCATTCCAATCCTGAGACCCTTCCTATAGCTTGAGATGTGATATCCAACTCCTTCCCATTCCAATTCTGAGACCCTTCCTATACTATGAGACTTGATATCTCAATGGTTCTAATACCAAACGTGAGACCCGTAATATAACATGAGATGTGATATCCAAATCCTTCCCCTTCCAAACCTTAGACCCTTCCTTTATCATGAGATGTGATATCCAACTCCTTCCCATTCCAATCCTGAGACCCTTCCGATATCATGAGATGTGATATCTCAAAGCTTCTAATATCAAACTTGAGACCCTCCCTATAGCATGAGATGTGATATCCAAGTCCTTCCCATTCCAATCCTGAGACCCTTCCTATAGCATGAGATGTGATATCTCAATGCTTCTAATACCAAACCTGAGACCCTTCCTATAACATGAGATGGGAATATCCAACTCCTTCCCATTCCAATCCTGAGACCCTTCCGATAGCAGAGATGTGATATCTCAATGCTTATACCAAACCTGAGATCCTTCCTATAACATGAGATGTGATATCCAACTCCTTCCCATTCCAATCCTGAGACACTTCCTATAGCATGAGATGTGATATCTCACTGCTTATACCAAACCTGAGACCCTTCCCATAGCATGAGATGTGATATCCAACTCCTTCCCATTCCAATCCTCAGACCCTTCCTATAGCATGAGATGTGATATCTCAATGCTTCTAATATCAAACTTGAGACCCTACCTATAGCATGAGATGTGATATCCAAGTCCTTCCCATTCCAATCCTGAGACACTTCCTATAGCATGAGATGTGATATCCAACTCCTTCCCATTCCAATCCTGAGACCCTTCCTATAGCATGAGATATGATATCTCAATACTTCTAATACCAAACGTGAGATCCTTCCGATAACATGAGATGTGATATCCAAATCCTTCCCCTTCCAAACCTGAGACCCTCCCTTTAGCATGAGATGTAATATCCAACTCCTTCCTATTCCAATCCTGAGACCCTTCTGATAGCATGAGATGTGATATCTCAATGCTTCTAATACCAAACCTGAGATCCTTCCGATAGCATGAGATGTGATATCTCAATGCTTCTAATACCAAACCTGAGATCCTTCCTATAACATGAGATGTGATATCCAAATCCTTCCCCTTCCAAACCTGAGACCCTCCCTTTAGCATGAGATGTGATATCCAACTCCTTCCCATTCCATTCCTGAGACCCTTCTGATAGCATGAGATGTGATATCTCAATGCCTCTAATACCAAACCTGAGATCCTACCTCTAACATGAAATGTGATATCCAACTCTTTCCCCTTCCAAACCTGAGAGCCTTCCTATAGCATGAGATGTGATATCCAAGTCCTTCCCATTCCAATCCTGAGACCCTTCCTATAGCTTGAGATGTGATATCCAACTCCTTCCCATTCCAATTCTGAGACCCTTCCTATACTCTGAGACTTGATATCTCAATGCTTCTAATACCAAACATGAGACCCGTAATATAACATGAGATGTGATATCCAAATCCTTCCCCTTCCAAACCTTAGACCCTTCCTTTATCATGAGATGTGATATCCAACTCCTTCCCATTCCAATCCTGAGACCCTTCCGATATCATGAGATGTGATATCTCAAAGCTTCTAATATCAAACTTGAGACCCTCCCTATAGCATGAGATGTGATATCCAAGTCCTTCCCATTCCAATCTTGAGACCCTTCCTATAGCATGAGATGTGATATCTCAATGCTTCTAATACCAAACCTGAGACCCTTCCTATAACATGAGATGGGAATATCCAACTGTTAGGAAAGATTTCGTAATTGTAGGTAATTTTCCTTCCATGTGGCAACCCCTAAACTTTTTGCTGTTGTTTTCACCTTGTTCTTGACTTTGCCAGAGAAGTGCAGCCTTCTGCCGCACTCCTCTGGGCTTTCGCTCCTTTCTTACGGGGAAACTGACATGCCCTTAAGACAGTCAGTACCGGGGAACGCTGTTTCCCATAGTTTCTTTTATCGTGTTGCGGCTTTAGTGCAACATGACACAAGAGGGCACTGTAAGCTAAGTTACAGCTCTCTTGGGTCTCTAGCCTTCTACAGGCCCTAGATACTCTTTTAGGATGGTATTTGATCGGTGCAAGTCATTCAGGGACTGGAATGGTGGCAGCGATCGTTTTGTTTATTTTGAGCTCCTTTTGGCGTTCTGAGCACGTTTTTCGCACTGAACCCAAAATGGTGGCCTGGCTCCCAAAATGGCCAGACCACGAGGCTCCTTTGTCTTGTCCACTGACCGTCTTGCTCCCTTCACCTTCCCCAGGTCGAGCGACCCGGGGCCTTCCTTATTTGGGCATGTACTTTCCCGCGAAATGTGGTTGCTTTCGCGGGCTACTACATGTCGTTTGTGTGCCTCCAGGGTGTGGGCTGGGATGTCTGGTCCCAATACACATCCTGGGTGCCAGAGAGTCTAGGGTGGTGTGAATGCCTGGGACCACCGTGGTCCGTGATTGGTCCACGTATGGTATGTGTGTTGATGAGCGGATCTCCCATTGGCTCCCCTCCGTTTTGGCGCGAAGGGAACCGTGGATAAGAGGGGGCTGGAAACACCACTACCATGTCGATCTCCTGAGTTCTCACGAACGAAGGAATACAGGAGCCAAGTATCCTGCAACCACGAGGCTGGACCGAGGAATCGCTGGTGACCCGCTGAAGGAATCCTCCTTTGCACTGCTGTCGTCCTGTGAAACCCTTTCCTCCTTTGATCGAACCAGAAGGCCTGTACTGGTGCTTCGACCTTTGGAATAGCAGGAACAGCTATTCCCGGCGACTTCATCATCTCCTGCCAAGTAAGCCTTCGGAAGTGTCTCTGGGCCATCCAGTTGACTGACCAGCTTACAAGGGAGTCCTGCTCTGTAACCGCCGCCAGGTTGTGTTGTATTTCGAGTCCTTGTCACTCTCCCACGCTTCGTACACTTGGCGTTCCCAAGTCTGAAGGGAGGAGTGTACATTTGGCTCGAATACACACGGCCGCTCCGTTGTCCTGCTGCGGCAACAAACTTTGCCGGTTTCGTCGATTGGGACGTCTTTTTGCTCTACACGACTACGAGGCGTTCCCTGCTCTTCTGAACCTGCCAGCTGCTGAAACTAATGTGGAGAAGCCTGGGTCTGCTTGCTTCGGGGACCGGTGAGTAGTATAGCTAGGATCTGGTCGCCCTCCTGCAGTATCCCATTGCTTTTCCCTGCTGTGTAAAAACAGCACCCTTTTGCCGTACTCGCGCTCTGCTTCTGCTCGCTGTGGAGGCTGCGCTTGAGTTGCGGAACCTGTTCTCCTTCTGCTGTGCACTAACCCGAACTGCCTGACTTCCTCCGAAGAGCTTCTCCTTTTGCCCGTTGGCACCGGCGTGGCAGGTACTTTGAGCACAAGGCTCCACTCTTCGCAGGGCTCGGACTTCCGTCTAGTTAGGTGCCTCTGAAGGCGAACTGAGTCTAAAGCGTTATCGCACTGCCTGTTTTCCTTCCCTGGCAGGTGGACTACACATTTCGTGCCTCTAATGCTTAAGACTGTCGTATTTGTATATATATTGTGTTGATATGGTATGTGTTGGTTTAATACTGTGATATTGTGATTTTTTCGCTACGGTCATTATTTTAAAGGCCTTAAAATAAATGTGTATATATTTTTGATATAACAACTGTTTGGAGTTGTTTGTAAGCGCTCTTGCTTTGTGTGCTCATTGCGGGCTTTCAGTCACCCTCACCCCTCTTGAGACCTAGTCTTGACCGCCGCGATCGCTACCTTGATTGGTCTGGCTCGTCCAGAGGTTACCCTGTTCCAAGTAATTAGGTTGGCCTTCTGAACTTCTGCGCCACCAGGACAGAGTTCAAAAATCCGTCTTAACAAATTGGTGTACAGCGGTGGGATACGACTGAGGGTATCCAGTGTTGCGCTCGAACTAAGGCATTTCAGGTTGTTCCAACCAGTACACGTAGTGAATTGTTGTAGTATAACTTTAAAAAGGCCATAATCCTATCAAACAGTATGGAAACAAATACCTTGTTAACTTTAAATGCTTCCAAATCAGAAACATTGAAGAAGATGTGTGCGGAGAGAGGTGTTTCCTCTCAAGGCACTAAATTGGAAATGATCCAAAGAATCGTGGCGTGGCAAGAAGCGCAGCTTGACGCTATAACTTCTGAGGACAGTGCAGAAGGTGGTGGGGCTGCTCTCACTGGTAGAACCGACGGTTCTGCCGCTGCACTGATCCATCGCGACCACGAGGACAGGGAGGACGAGATGTCTAATGTTTCCTCTGCCAGTGTTGATGGGGATGCTATGCTTGAATTCAAGAAGCAAGAGCTGCGGTTTAGGCAGCAGGAGCTTGAATTCAGCATAGCCAAACTAAAAATCGAACAGGCAGAAAAACAGAAAGACAGGGATCACCAGTTGGAACTGGCCAAGCTTCAGGTTGCAAATGGGTCCCAGGGTCCTGGACATGGGTCTGGGGCCTCCTCTCATCCACGGTTTCCAAAAGATCTGCTCAGTGTGTATGAAGAACGGAATGACATTATGGACTGGCTGAATGCGTTTGAGTATGCATGCGAAGTTCAGAAAGTTGACAATGCTGATAAGATTGCGTGGTTACTCAGCAGACTGCCCCATTCTGGCTGTAGTGCCATTATGGAAATGTCGAAGGCTGAGCGAGCTGATTTCGCAATGTTAAAGCAAACTCTCATTTTAAAGTTTGGGAAGACTCCGGCCCAATATTTAAAGCGTTTTCGAGAGTATAAGAAAAAGGAAGGTGGTACTTGGGTATCTTATGTCGCTGAATCTTTGAAAAACTTAACTGGCTGGGTCGAAGGTTATAAGGTTTCTACCTTCGAAGGCATGATAAATCTTGTCATGCTGGAACACATTTTTGGTTCTTCTTCCCCGGAGCTTAAGCAGCATTTGGCCGATTCGAAGGAGATAGATCCTAAGAAGCTGGCCATTGCAGCAGATTTATGGGTGTCACATCGAGTGTCCCATAAGGACAAAACTCATCCTGGTAAGCAGGAGGAAGGGAAAAAGTCCAAAGATATGGAGGGTGGGGAATCTGCTAAATCTTCTTCCCATAAGGGCCACAAAAAGAAAAATAAGGGTAAGACACAAGAGAACTCACAGGGTAGTGGAGGTCCGCCTCCGCAACAGAACTCTGGTTACAATAAGCCTCCTTACGTAAACAGACCCACTGGGGCTTGTTTTTCTTGTGGAGCAACTGACCATGTGAAGGGGGATCCCCGGTGTAAGGTTAGACCTTTGGGGGTCCACTCCGCTAATCTGGCCTTCTCCTCCTACGAGGAAGAAGAGATTACAGGAGCATCCTTCTCCTCAGACTCGTTTCCCAGCGGAATAGAGGCTGAGGTAGTTTTAGTGTCCCTAGGTTCCTGGGAGCCGAAAGTCGCAGAGGCTTATGCTAGGATTCCGGATAATACCAAGCACTACTTTAAAGATAGTGGCCCTCATTACGAACCTGGCGGAAAGTGACTGACCTGACCGCCATAGCGTAAATAGCGTTTCCGCCATTGCACGACGTAGCAAAGTGCGGCTAATTCCGACCCATCGGGCACGAGCACTACGCCATGGCGGAAGTGCAAAGTCCGCGATGGCGGAAAAGTCCCGAAAACGCCCCTCACCGCCGTCGTACGGCGCCCTAGGTGCAATTCCGCCACCCATCTGAGCGGTCACCGTAATGAGCGGCAATCGGAAAGTACGGTGACCGTAAATATACGGAAACGGAAGTCAAAAAATGGTCCCGGAACGGGAAACAGCACGGCGTACACCTATAAAATCAGAATTCCCACACAACCATAAAAAATACTACCCTGAGACACATCCCAACCCGTCATCCACCCCAGTGAAAGCAATAAAAATGGGAAAGGTTGCGAAAAAAGCGTGCGACCGCAAGCGGCAGGTCCACTTCTCCCGTGAGGAACTCACGGTGCTCACGGAGATCCTCCAGGAGAATGCTGCCGTCGTCTTCTCCACGCAAATGACCAGGACGGCACTTGCGAACAAGAAGGCCATATGGGCCCTGGTGGCACAGCGGGTAAGTGCGGTGGGGACCGCACCCCGCAACCCACAGCAATGCAGAAAGCGATGGGACGACCTGCGGATACGCGTCCGGAGCATACTTTCTGCCAACCGAAACATTGCCACAGCTACCGGGGGAGGATCGGAATCACCCATCAAGTTGACCCCCTGGGAAGAAATCTGTGCCTCCACCATTGGAATGGAGAGTATAGAGGGAGTCGGAGGGATGGAGAAAGGAGTGCAGACATCCGAAGAATCAGGTAGGTGGGCCAAATAAAACTATGCCAAATCCACAATGTCCAATCATGTGAAGTACCATGTGTCCACATAGTGCAACAGTAACACATGTCCAGGAGAACGTCCACATACATTGGCCTGATAGCGCACTTTAAAACTCACATTAAATACATAAATAATTAAAAATCCTAAAAACACCCTCTACACGTGCAGCAGGCACACCCTAACTGCAGGCTGCAAAACAACTGCATCCTCAATCCACACAAAAATGAAACCACCCCCAAGGCCCCGACCCAAATCACCCTCAGGTACCATCCCAATGCATGTGATACATTGCCATTCCAATTTCAACAGACCCATTAATAACGCTCGCCCTCCTTTACTCCACCACAGGGTCCGATTCAAACGACGAGCTCCAGGACACCCCTACCAGCACACCTGCAAAGAGGGCCAAGACCAACGGCCAAAGACCCTCCACCTCAGCTGCACGCATCAAGACACGGCAGCAGCACAAATCAAGTGACAGCACACAGGAGGGAACTTCAACAGGCACCCCAGCAGCCAGCATGCCCACAACAACACCACCACAGGTCCCCCCAAGGGATGCCACAGAAGGCACTGCTTCTGGTGGCAGCAGCACCATAGGTGACACTGCATTAATGGCAGCATGCTCCGACACAGAAAACGGGAATGTCGAAGTAAGATCCATCCATGACCTGTCTCAATCCCCCTGTTTGTTCCATCCCGTACACCATGAGGATACCACGCAGGGGCACCCACAAGACGACGACTGGCCATCCCCCGCAAGCCCTGTGGCAAGGCAACATGAGGTGACCAGCCCCTCTGTGACACCACCGCAAATGGCCATGGCACAGCAGAGGCAACAGTCCCTCGACCAGGTGATCGAGCAACAGCAGCAACTGGCCACGCTCCTCAAGGACCATGCTGATGAATGTGGGGGTACTAAGGCAGCCATAGAAACATCAACTGAGACACTTAGGGCAGAAATGGAGAGAAGTACAGAGACACTAAGGGCACAAATGGAGAGAAGCACCGAGAGCCTGAGAGTACAAATGGAGAGAAGCACCGAGAGCCTGAGAGTACAAATGGAGAGAAGCACCGAGAGCCTGAGGGGGCAACTGCATGCGACGTCCAAAGACGTATGTGCTGAACTTGCCGCTGTGCGCCGTGTGCTCACTGAGCTCTCACAAACCCTTAGGGACATGCATGGACGTGAGCAGGCAGAGACATCATCCGTTGCAAGTTCCGTCCAGGGCACCCCCTACGTAGATCTGGGAGGAACATGCGCTCCACAGGCAGGGGTACCCCTGATACCCAGAGAGGGGGCTTGCAATAGCGTCTGCCCACTGACAATGAGCATCTTCGGACACTGGTGTTCGGGGGGGAGGTAGGAGGGTGGAGGGGGTGTGTTGGGCTCACTTGGGTGGCGGGTCGATAGGGTGTTTAACATGATATCACATATGCCATAAACAATGCACGATCATGCAATGAGATGTGTGGACATTGATCTTTGTGTACGAGGCCATTATAGGCGTACAGTCCATATTGTGCATGTTCCAGACACACACAGTGCCACGAGTCCCGTGTCCATGTATCAGCCACCAGGCGTGAGTGCTAGAAGCATGCATCTATGAGATGCTGACGAATGTCACGGCCCTCCTGTGCCTCACGGACTCCTTGAGGTGCTGCCACATCCCCACCCTCATCATGACCATCATCAGGTGCTTGCAGTTCTGCGTCAGGGGGCCTGGGCACATTTCTACGTACGCACATGTTGTGTAGCATGACACATGCCATGACCATCTTTGCAACCTTCTCATGGCGGTACAGGAGTGCCCCGCCAGACCTGCTGAGGCAGCGGAAACGAGCCTTCAGTAGGCCGAATGCCTGTTCTATGACTACACGGGTACGTGAGTGGGCATGGTTGTAGTCCTCCTCAGGCTGGTTCTGTGGGTTCCGGAGTGGTGTAAGGAGCCATCTCTTCAGTCGATACCCGGCATCACCTGTATGTGGACAATAAAGGATGTTTGTGGAATGACATTGCTACGTACGGCCCCCCCCCCCTCCTGCCAGGTCATTGCCGCATCACATACCCCACATTATCATGCATGAAATGAGACTCACCGAGTAGCCAGGATCTGTTCCCTGCGTGTCGCTCCATGTAGCGTGGTATTCTAGAGTTCCTCAAGACCATAGAATCATGGGTTGATCCAGGAAAGCGTGCACAACAATGTGTAATGATCCTGTTGGAGTCACACACCATTTGTACATTAAGTGAATGAAATTGTTTTCGGTTGCGGTACTGAGCCTCCATGGCATGTGGGACGACCAATTCAACATGGGTGCAGTCGATGGCACCAATGCAACCCGGTATGCCGCCAAGTGCATGGAATCCCACTTTTGTGTTTGTAATTTCCTGCTCCGAGCGTGGTAGAGAGATGTAGTCGTCTGCGTGCTTCAGGAGGGCATCGAGCACTTGCAATAGTGTCCGTGAGAACAGTGGCTGTGAAATGCCATGCAACTGTCCGACTGTGTGCTGGTAGGTGCCTGTGGCCAGGAAGTGGAGTACAGACACCACCTTCAGTAGGGGTGGGATGGCGGTTGGGCTATCTATCATGCTGACAAGGTCAGCCTGTGTCATATCCACAATGGCGGTTATGGTGTCCCGGTCCAAACGGTAGAGGGTGTGGATCTGCTCATCCGTCAGGTTGAACGGATGTGCTCGGAGGCGTGGGATTGCGGGCTGCCTGCGTGGTGGTAGTGGCTGTGCTGGCGGGCCTTGCTGGGCCTGCCTTGCCCTCCTCCTCCTCCTGCGTCTCCTCTGTGCGGCCGGTTGTTGTAGTAGTTGCTGTTCGTCTTCTTCTTGTAGTTGGAGTACTTGCAGTGCTATCAGGTCCCCCATGGCCAACATCGCTAGTCCTGCCGGTAGCATTTTGGAGTGGGTGTGGTTGTGTGAGGGGGTTGGGTGTGCAATTTATGTGTTTTCAAGCTGTATTGCCTCCACCTGTGGTGATTCATTCCACCTGCGCAAGCTGCAATCCCCTTTGGGCGAGCACGTCCCGCACGCAACGCTGCAATTCGACGCATGGCATCTTGCTATTACAATCATGTATTTGATCCCGATGGCAGTGAAATATTGGCTCATATGTTCATTCTGCTATGGTCCCATTGTTTCCCATACTATCTTTGCAGTCGCGAACAAACTTGTGAAGGGTCAGTGGAATGTAGTACTCGATTAACGGTGGACCCTCATGCAGCACTGTACCGCGGCTCAACGACGGGCGGGGCGTCCCATTTGTGAGTGAAGCCACTTTGCATTTCCACACATTGCCGCACTACATGGATGGATTTGTGATTTCAAGCGGTCACAGATGCCTTTTCGACGTGATGTTGCAAATGAGGAATTCGAAGGACGGCGCTTTCGGTCTTCAGCTAGCGGCGAGGAGACGCCCACAGGTCTGACTGCAAATATAACGTTCTATTGTTTAATGTCCTTGGGACAGGGGTCATGGCGAGAATGCAATGATTGATATGAATAGTATGGGATGCGCAATGGCGTGGTGGACGATAAGGCAGGACGTTCCCAAATACATGTTACTTCACAACACTGGAATTCCGGCCTGGAGCACAGTGGATTTTGCAGACTGCATTACGCACAGACTCAATGGAAATTGCACATGTTATGTGAGTACATAATCAGGCGTTTTCATACCGGGATGGGGGAATGATGTATGGATGCATGGACAGATGATTTGATGGAGAGTTTGCCATGTACAGGGCTTCTTGGAATCTATCCACCTCCCCTGCGCTATGTGATGCAGAGCTGCCATAGTGGGACCATCGTCTATCTGGCCTTGTTGAACCCTCCCTGTCTCGACGCGCCTTCAAACACTTGTGTCTATGCACGTTACTAATCCCATCAAATGGATTCTGTTTTGACAGACGCATGCACACAAACACTCGTTTGTAATAGTGTTTTCACCTCGATATTTATAGTTATGATTCGCAAGTGATATTTGGGTGGGAATAATCCTTTGGAGTGGGCTAGCATGCATATGGCTGTAGATTTAGTGTGATCATTGAAGTGAGTAATACAAATCAAGTTCAGATGGCCATAATATTCTTTTTCATTTCATTTGGGTGACAGGTATCTCCTCCCCTTTTGCCGCTGCCATCTGTATGCCACTCCTGCAGATGGCTTCTACTCCCGACACCTGCTGCTTCGAGTTAATCAGTGGAGCACCATTACGATCTTATGGGACGATCGCCAATGGGCCACATGCCCTTACGCGGTACTAGTGGCTAGGAGCAACATTTCGACCTTTCAGCTGGACTAGTGCCTACATAATGGAACGGCCCTGCGGTTCTAGGCGCTTCCATGTTGCCTTTTTGAACGTGAATGTAGCCCCTGTGTACCATGAAGGAACAGGGCGTCACACAAGAAGAAGCTGGTCATTTATTGCGGATGCAGCCCACAATTATGAAATATATTTTTGGGGTTCATGACCTAATGGCTGTATGGGCTTGGTGATTTTGTGGAGCATTAAATTTCTATTCTGATATTAACCGTGTAGCGTTATTCTTTGCAAGTAATGGAGCATATTCCTATTTGTGGAGCGATGTATTGTGAGTATATCTGCATTGGGTTCCGGCTTCTGAGTATAGTTGCGTGTTACTGTACTGGCCGCGTTTACCTACGAAGCCCAGTGTGGTCAGGGGCAGGGGCTACCATTATGACTGTTTTGATGATGTCATGCTCAGGGGCGGGGGATTAGCTTTTGTGTAACAGATGCCGGTCAGCCAGGTGGATTGGTGGATGGATGTGATTATCAGTATATGGCTGGTCACAGGTGCCTGTGTTTGCGTGCGTTTCTTGGAGGGAGACTGAGGTCATGTCCATTGGAATAGCTTCTGTATTCGTGCCATCTGTGCCCTGCAGCTCCCATTGGCCCCTCTTGAGATGTGCCTGGCTGCTCAGTCACTCTGCCAACTTGTGTGGTACATGCTTCTGCTGATGGTTGGTTTGTTTACTGGCAGGAGTACAGGGCTGGTGCAGTCTGACTCAGGATACTGCTTTGAATGTTGCCTTACACTGGTGTCAGTCGATGGGGGGGGGCCTGCTTTTGTTTGTCTCATTTTTCTGCTCATGTTGCTGTACTTGAACCTTCGCATGCCTGTGCTGCATCAGTGCGGCAATGGTGCCATGGCAAATATGGATGGCCACTCACAAGGCACTTGGAGCCCCTAGATTGATTTGTTCGTTGGCATGCATGGGTGACTTGTACATTTGACTGGTTGCATTGTGTGACTTCATTGCACCTACGAGGAGTTGTGCAATGTGGCCAGGGAGTGGTGTACAGGCACTCAGTAGGGCCGTTTACGGTTGATTCGCGATGCCGTACTTCTCGCCATGGCGGAATGGTACTTTCCGCCATGCTTGATGGCGTTAGGTACATGTCCGCTAGGGTCAGAATTCGCGTACCATTGCGCCATGGTGGTAATTACGGTTTGGCATGGCGCGCGTGCGCGTACTTGGTGCAGTTAGCGTTGGCGTTCACTACGGTGTCGCTAATGGCATCGTACTTTACGGTGACGGGTCATAATCGCACCGAGCGCTATTCGATGGCGGTATTCCATTTCCGCCATCGTTTTTCGATTTCCGCAAGGGTCGTAATGAGGGCCAGTGTGCTGATCACTGGAGTGGATACTCCAGCTCTTAGGGATAGTGGGTGCAGTCGCACTGTAGTGGATTCTACCTTGGTAGACTCAGAGGAAGTTGCCAGAGCTACTCTGATGCCCACTAAGTTGGCTGACGGCCCCCTCCGTATGTTTCCAGTAATACCTGTAAATCTTACTTTAAATGGTACAGCAGTCAGGATTCCAGTGAGCATTCAGAGAAACGTCCCGGGAAAGGTCTTGTTAGGTAATGATCTCAGAGCTTTAGGGCTCGTAGGAGACACTGCCGAAAGACCCTACACACGGTCTCAAGCACGGGCAGCATTGGCCAAGTCCAATACGCCGCCCCAGCCGAAGGGGAAACCCAAGGCGAAAGGAGTCTACAAGTCAAAACGAGGGAAAGAGAATATTCCCCCGAGCTCGCCTACCACTGCGGTGGAGGAAGTTGGTCAATCGCCCGGGCCTGACGAGGAGGTGGCGATGCCTGAAGTATTCGACCCCAACGATCATCCTGAACTAAAAGACTTGTTAGTTGAAGGAGGTCCTGATAGGGACGAATTCAGTAAAGGCCAACGTGAGTGCCCATCTCTGGAAGGCCTAAGGAGACAGGCCTGCTCCCAGCTTGAGGGTGAACCTCCTGGGAAGCATAGGATTTATTGGGAAGGTGGACTCCTGTATAGTGAGCCCACAGAGTCTACAGAAGGAGACCATAGGAGGTTGGTGGTTCCCCTTGCTGTTAGGCCCTTCCTCCTGCAGTTGGCGCATGAAGTTCCCCTTGCTGGTCACCTTGGTATGAAGAGGACCAAGCAAAGGTTATCCATGCACTTCTACTGGCCCAAGATGGGGGTGCAAGTAGAAAGTCACTGCAGGAGTTGTGCCTCCTGCCAGTTGTCTGGTAAGGTTGGCGCGACAATCCAAGCTCCGTTGGTACCGCTCCCAGTTGTGGGGGTACCATTTGAAAGGGTAGGGATCGACATGGTTGGTCCCCTTGACCCGCAAACATCCTCGGGCAATAGGTTTATCCTGGTGCTGGTCGACCATGCAACCAGGTATCCTGAGGCCATCCCATGGAAAACTGTAACTGCCAAGTCAGTTGCAGAAGCTTTACTCGGCATATTTACTAGGGTTGGCTTCCCTAAAGAAGTTGTGCCGGATGATGGCAGCAACTTTATGTCGAAGTATAGGCAGGCTATGTGGAAAGAATGTGGGGTCACCTACAGGTTCTCTTCTGCATACCACCCCCAGACCAATGGTCTGGGGGGGCGTTTCAACAGGACGTTAAAGAGCATGATTGGGGCTCTGGAGGAGCCTCAGAGAAGAAAATGGGATCTTCTTGTTTCATGCTTACTGTTTGCCTACCGAGAGGTACCACAGGAGGGTGTTGGCTTCAGCCCCTTCGAACTTCTGTTCGGTCATCCCGTACGGGGACCCTTAGCCATCGTCAAAGAGGGATGGGAGATGCCCACTCCCCCTGTTACTACCAACGTAGTTGATTATGTGCTAGGGCTCAGAAAACGGATGGTACTTCTGATGGGCTTGGCTAGTGATAAATTGAAGGCAGGGCAAGCGCTGGTGAAACATTGGTACGACCAGAAAGCTTCCCTCATCAACTTTACACTTGGTCAGCAAGTCCTGATCATGAATCCCATAAGGCCTCGAGCTTTACAGGACAAATGGTCAGGCCCTTACCCAGTGGTGGAGCCCCTGGGTGAGGTTAACTATTCAGTGGACCTTGGAAGGCCTGGACAGGCTCCAAAAGTGTTTCACGCGAATAGGCTGAAGGCTTTCGGCCCAAGCGTCGAAATCGCAGCACTGCTACTGGCTTCAGACGTTGCGGGAGAGGAGTCTGAACCTCTCCCCGACCTGTTCCCAAGCAGTCCTTCAGATAGCTCTTTTGAGGGGGTCCGAGTGGCCCCTCACCAAAATGGACAAGGCTCAGTGGTTTACCTTGGACATGAAGTAGGTGGAGGGAGGAGACAGCCTCTACTCAGTCAGGTACAAGCAGTACAAGACTGGCCTACCCCCACTACGCAAACCCAAGTGAGAGCCTTTTTAGGACTCACGGGGTATTACCGCAATTTTGTGGCAGACTATGGCACCATAGCTGCTCCTCTGACTGCCCTCACAACTCCGAAGAAACCCAAGAAGGTAACTTGGACCGACGAGTGTGAGAAGGCCTTCAATGGCTTAAAAGACTCCTTGTGCCAGGCCCCTGTCCTTAGGGCCCCTGATTATCAAAGACCTTTTATCGTGCAGACGGACGCCTCTGACACTGGGATAGGAGCTGTACTATCACAAGTAGATGAGAAGGGTAAGGAACACCCTATCGGTTTTATTAGTCACCAGCTTAAGGACAGAGAGCTCAGATGGTCCAGGGTAGAGAAAGAATGTTTCTCTGTTGTGTGGGCCCTAAGGAAGCTGAGGCCCTACCTCTATGGGACCCACTTCACTGTGCAAACTGACCATAAGCCGTTAAAGTGGCTAATGAACATGAAGGGGGAGAATCCAAAGTTGCTTAGGTGGTCCATAAGTCTACAAGGCTTCGACTTCACTATTGAGCATAGGCCAGGTGTCCAACATAGCAATGCTGATGGGTTGTCCAGAATGTTTAACCGACCTGAACAAGAGACTCATCCAGGGGTGGATTAGTTCCCCCTGTCCATAGTCTGGGAGGGGCGAGTGTTAGGAAAGATTTCGTAATTGTAGGTAATTTTCCTTCCATGTGGCAACCCCTAAACTTTTTGCTGTTGTTTTCACCTTGTTCTTGACTTTGCCAGAGAAGTGCAGCCTTCTGCCGCACTCCTCTGGGCTTTCGCTCCTTTCTTACGGGGAAACTGACATGCCCTTAAGACAGTCAGTACCGGGGAACGCTGTTTCCCGTAGTTTCTTTTATCATGTTGCGGCTTTAGTGCAACATGACACAAGAGGGCACTGTAAGCTAAGTTACAGCTCTCTTGGGTCTCTAGCCTTCTACAGGCCCTAGATACTCTTTTAGGATGGTATTTGATCGGTGCAAGTCATTCAGGGACTGGAATGGTGGCAGCGATCGTTTTGTTTATTTTGAGCTCCTTTTGGCGTTCTGAGCACGTTTTTCGCACTGAACCCAAAATGGTGGCCTGGCTCCCAAAATGGCCAGACCACGAGGCTCCTTTGTCTTGTCCACTGACCGTCTTGCTCCCTTCACCTTCCCCAGGTCGAGCGACCCGGGGCCTTCCTTATTTGGGCATGTACTTTCCCGCGAAACGTGGTTGCTTTCGCGGGCTTCTACATGTCGTTTGTGTGCCTCCAGGGTGTGGGCTGGGATGTCTGGTCCCAATACACATCCTGGGTGCCAGAGAGTCTAGGGTGGTGTGAATGCCTGGGACCACCGTGGTCCGTGATTGGTCCACGTATGGTATGTGTGTTGATGAGCGGATCTCCCATTGCCTCCCCTCCGTTTTGGCGCGAAGGGAACCGTGGATAAGAGGGGGCTGGAAACACCACTACCATGTCGATCTCCTGAGTTCTCACGAACGAAGGAATACAGGAGCCAAGTATCCTGCAACCACGAGGCTGGACCGAGGAATCGCTGGTGACCCGCTGAAGGAATCCTCCTTTGCACTGCTGTCGTCCTGTGAAACCCTTTCCTCCTTTGATCGAACCAGAAGGCCTGTACTGGTGCTTCGACCTTTGGAATAGCAGGAACAGCTATTCCCGGCGACTTCATCATCTCCTGTCAAGTAAGCCTTCGGAAGTGTCTCTGGGCCATCCAGTTGACTGACCAGCTTACAAGGGAGTCCTGCTCTGTAACCGCCGCCAGGTTGTGTTGTATTTCGAGTCCTTGTCACTCTCCCACGCTTCGTACACTTGGCGTTCCCAAGTCTGAAGGGAGGAGTGTACATTTGGCTCGAATACACACGGCCGCTCCGTTGTCCTGCTGCGGCAACAAACTGTGCCGGTTTCGTCGATTGGGACGTCTTTTTGCTCTACACGACTACGAGGCGTTCCCTGCTCTTCTGAACCTGCCAGTTGCTGAAACTAACGTGGAGAAGCCTGGGTCTGCTTGCTTCGGGGACCGGTGAGTAGTATAGCTAGGATCTGGTCGCCCTCCTGCAGTATCCCATTGCTTTTCCCTGCTGTGTAAAAACAGCACCCTTTTGCCGTACTCGCGCTCTGCTTCTGCTCGGTGTGGAGGCTGCGCTTGAGTTGCGGAACTTGTTCTCCTTCTGCTGTGCACTAACCCGAACTGCCTGACTTCCTCCGAAGAGCTTCTCCTTTTGCCCGTTGGCACCGGCGTGGCAGGTACTTTGAGCACAAGGCTCCACTCTTCGCAGGGCTCGGACTTCCATCTAGTTAGGTGCCTCTGAAGGCGAACTGAGTCTAAAGCGTTATCGCACTGCCTGTTTTCCTTCCCTGGCAGGTGGACTACACATTTCGTGCCTCTAATGCTTAAGACTGTCGTATTTGTATATATATTGTGTTGATATGGTATGTGTTGGTTTAATACTGTGATATTGTGATTTTTTCGCTACGGTCATTATTTTAAAGGCCTTAAAATAAATGTGTATATATTTTTGATATAACAACTGTTTGGAGTAGTTTGTAAGCGCTCTTGCTTTGTGTGCTCATTGCGGGCTTTCAGTCACCCTCACCCCTCTTGAGACCTAGTCTTGACCGCCGCGATCGCTACCTTGATTGGTCTGGCTCGTCCAGAGGTTACCCTGTTCCAAGTAATTAGGTTGGCCTTCTGAACTTCTGCGCCACCAGGACAGAGTTCAGAAATCCGTCTTAACACCAACTCCTTCCCATTCCAATCCTGAGACCCTTCCGATAGCAGAGATGTGATATCTCAATGCTTATACCAAACCTGAGACCCTTCCTATGGCATGAGATGTGATATCCAACTCCTTGCCATTCAAATCCTGAGACCCTTCCTATAGCATGAGAAGGGATATCCAACTCCTTCCCAATCCAATCCTGAGAACCTTCCGATAGCAGAGACGTGATATCTCAATGCTTCTACCAAACCTGAGACCCTTCCTTTAGCATGAGATGTGATATCCAAATCCTTCACATTCCAATCCTGAGACCCTTCCTATAGCATGAGATGTGATATCTCAATGCTTCTAATACCAAACCTGAGATCCTTCCTATAACATGAGATGTGATATCCAATTCCTTCCCATTCCAAACCTGAGACCCTTCCTATTGGATGAGTTGTGATATCCAACTCCTTCCCATTCCAACCCTGAGACCCGTCCTATAGCATGAGATGTGATATCTCAATGCTTATACCAAACCTGAGACCCTTCCTATAGGATGAGATGTGATATCCAACTACTTCCCATTCCAATCCTGAGACCCTTCCTATAGCATGAGATGTGATATCTCAATGCTTCTAATACCAAACCTGAGATCCTTCCTATAACATGAGATGTGATATCCAACTCCTTCCATTCCAATCCTGAGACCCGTCCTATAGCATGAGATGTGATATCTCAATGCTTATACCAAACCTGAGACCCTTCCTATAGCATGAGATGTGATATCCAACTACTTCCCATTCCAATCCTGAGACCCTTCCTATAGCATGAGATGTGATATCTCAATGCTTCTAATACCAAACCTGAGATCCTTCCTCTAACATGAAATGTGATATCCAACTCCTTCCCTTTCCAAACCTAAGAGCCTATCTATAGCATGAGATGTGATATCCAGGTCCTTCCCATTCCAATCCTTAGACCCTTCCTACAGCATGCAATATGATATCTCAATGATTCTAATAACAAACCTGAGACCCGTCCTATAGCATGAGATATGATATCCAAGTCCTTCCCATTCCAATCCTGAGACCCTTCCTATAACATGAAATGTGATATCCAACTCCTTCCCATTCCAACCTGAGACCCTTCCTATAGCATGAGATGGGATATCCAACTCCTTCCAAATCCAATACTGACACCCTTCCGATAGCATGAGATGTGATATCCCAATGCTTCTACCAAACCTGAGACCCATACTATGGCATGAGATGTGATATCAAACTCCTTCCCATTCCAATCCTGAGACCCTTCCTATAGCTTGAGGTGTGATATCCAACTCCTTCCCATTCCAATTCTGAGACCCTTCTTATACCATGAGACTTGATATCTCAATGCTTCTAATACCAAACCTGAGACCCGTCCTATAACATGAGATGTGACATCCAAGTCCTTCCCATTCCAAACCTTAGACCCTTCCTTTATCATGAGATGTGATATCCAACTCCTTCCCATTCCAATCCTGAGACCCTTCCGATATCATGAGATTTGTTATCTCAATGCTTCTAATATCAAACTTGAAACCCTCCCTATAGCATGAGATGTGACATCCAAGTCCTTCCCATTCCAATCCTGAGACCCTTCCTATAGCATGAGATGTGATATCTCTATGCTTCTAATACCAAACCTGAGACCCTTCCTATAACATGAGATGGGATATCCAACTCCTTCCCATTCCAATCCTGAGACCTTTCCGATAGCAGAGATGTGATATCTCAATGCTTATACCAAACCTGAGAACCTTCCTATGGCCTGAGATGTCATATACAACTCCTTCCCATTCCAATCCTGAGACCCTTCCTTTAGCATGAGATGTGATATCTCAATGCTTATACCAAATCTGAGACCCTTCCTATAGCATGAGATGTGGTATCCAATTCCTTCCCATTCCAATCCTGAGACCCTTCCTATAGCATGAGATGTGATATCTCAATGCTTATACCAAACCTGAGAGCCTACCTATAGCATGAGATGTGATATCCAAGTCCATCCCATTCCAATCCTTAGACCCTTCCTACAGCATGCAATGTGATATCTCAATGATTCTAATACCAAACCAGAGACTCTTCCTATAACATGAGATGGGATATCCAACTCCTTCCCATTCCAATCCTGAGCCGCTTCCGATAGCAGAGATGTGATATCTCAATGCTTATACCAAACCTGAGACCCTTCCTATAACATGAGATGTGATATTCAACTCCTTCCCGTTCCAAACCTGAGACACTAACTATAGCATATGTGATATCCAACTCCTTCCCATTCCAAACATGAGACCCTTCCTATAGCAAGAAAGTAATATCCAACTCTTACCCATTCCAATCCTGAGACCCTTCCTATAGCAAGAGATGTGATATCCAAATCCTTCCCATTCCAATCCTGAGACCCTTCCTATAACATGAGATGTGATATCCAACTCCTTCCCATTCCAACCTGAGACACTTCCTATAGCATGAGAAGGGATATCCAACTCCTTCCCAATCCAATCCTGAGACCCTTCCGATAGCAGAGATGTGATATCTCAATGCTTATACCAAACCTGAGACCCTTCCTATGGCATGAGATGTGATATCCAACTCCTTGCCATTCAAATCCTGAGACCCTTCCTATAGCATGAGAAGGGATATCCAACTCCTTCCCAATCCAATCCTGAGACCCTTCCGATAGCAGAGACGTGATATCTCAATGCTTCTACCAAACCTGAGACCCTTCCTTTAGCATGAGATGTGATATCCAAATCCTTCACATTCCAATCCTGAGACCCTTCCTATAGCATGAGATGTGATATCTCAATGCTTCTAATACCAAACCTGAGATCCTTCCTATAACATGAGATGTGATATCCAATTCCTTCCCATTCCAAACCTGAGACCCTTCCTATTGGATGAGATGTGATATCCAACTCCTTCCCATTCCAACCCTGAGACCCTTCCTATAGCATGAGATGTGATGTCTCAATGCATCTAATACCAAACCTGAGATCCTTCCTATAACATGAGATGTGATATCCAACTCCTTCCATTCCAATCCTGAGACCCGTCCCATAGCATGAGATGTGATATCTCAATGCTTATACCAAACCTGAGACCCTTCCTATAGCATGAGATGTGATATCCAACTGCTTCCCATTCCAATCCTGAGACCCTTCCTATAGCATGAGATGTGATATCTCAATGCTTCTAATACCAAACCTGAGATCCTTCCTCTAACATGAAATGTGATATCCAACTCCTTCCCTTTCCAAACCTAAGAGCCTATCTATAGCATGAGATGTGATATCCAAGTCCTTCACATTCCAACCCTTAGACCCTTCCTACAGCATGCAATATGATATCTCAATGATTCTAATAACAAACCTGAGACCCGTCCTATAACATGAGATGGGATATCCAACTCCTTCCCATTCCAATCCTGAGACACTTCCGATAGCAGAGATGTGATATCTCAATGCTTATACCAAACCTGAGACCCTTCCTATAACATGAGATGTGATATCCAGCTCCTTCCCATTCCAATCCTGAGACACTTCCGATAGCATGAGATGTGATATCTCAATACTTCTAATATCAAAACTGAGACCCTCCCTATAGCATGATATGTGATATCTAAGTCCTTCCCATTCCAATCCTGAGACCCTCCCTATAGCATGAGATGTGATATCCAGCTCCTTCCCATTCCAATCCTGAGACACTTCCGATAGCATGAGATGTGATATCTCAATACTTCGAATATCAAAACTGAGACCCTCCCTATAGCATGAGATGTGATATCCAACTCCTTCCCATTCCAATCCTGAGACCCTTCCTATAGCATGAGATATGATATCTCAATACTTCTAATACCAAACGTGAGATCCTTCCGATAACATGAGATGTGATATCCAAATCCTTCCCCTTCCAAACCTGAGACCCTCCCTTTAGCATGAGATGTGATATCCAACTCCTTCCTATTCCAATCCTGAGACTCTTCTGATAGCATGAGATGTGATATCTCAATGCTTCTAATACCAAACCTGAGATCCTTCCGATAGCATGAGATGTGATATCTCAATGCTTCTAATACCAAACCTGAGATCCTTCCTATAACATGAGATGTGATATCCAAATCCTTCCCCTTCCAAACCTGAGACCCTCCCTTTAGCATGAGATGTGATATCCAACTCCTTCCCATTCCATTCCTGAGACCCTTCTGATAGCATGAGATGTGATATCGCAATGCCTCTAATACCAAACCTGAGATCCTACCTCTAACATGAAATGTGATATCCAACTCTTTCCCCTTCCAAACCTGAGAGCCTTCCTATAGCATGAGATGTGATATCCAAGTCCTTCCCATTCCAATCCTGAGACCCTTCCTATAGCTTGAGATGTGATATCCAACTCCTTCCCATTCCAATTCTGAGACCCTTCCTATACTATGAGACTTGATATCTCAATGCTTCTAATACCAAACCTGAGACCCGTAATATAACATGAGATGTGATATCCAAATCCTTCCCCTTCCAAACCTTAGACCCTTCCTTTATCATGAGATGTGATATCCAACTCCTTCCCATTCCAATCCTGAGACCCTTCCGATATCATGAGATGTGATATCTCAATGCTTCTAATATCAAACTTGAGACCCTACCTATAGCATGAGATGTGATATCCAAGTCCTTCCCATTCCAATCCTGAGACACTTCCTATAGCATGAGATGTGATATCTCAATGCTTCTAATACCAAACCTGAGACTCTTCCTATAACATGAGATGGGATATCCAACTCCTTCCCATTCCAATCCTGAGACCCTTTTGATAGCAGAGATGTGATATCTCAATGTTTATACCAAACCTGAGACCCTTCCTACGGCATGAGATGTCATATTCAACTCCTTCCCATTCCAATCCTGAGACCCTTCCTATAGCATGAGATGTGATATCCAACTCCTTCCCATTCCAATCCTGAGACCCTTCCTATAGCATGAGATGTGATGTCTCAATGCTTCTAATACCAAACCTGAGATCCTTCCTATAACATGAGATGTGATATCCAACTCCTTCCATTCCAATCCTGAGACCCTTCCTATAGCATGAGATGTGATATCTCAATGCTTATACCAAACCTGAGACCCTTCCTATAGCATGAGATGTGATATCCAACTCCTTCCCATTCCAATCCTGAGACCCTTCCTATAGCCTGAGATGTGATATCTCAATGCCTCTAATACCAAACCTGAGATCCTTCCTCTAACATGAAATGTGATATCCAACTCCTTCACTTTCCAAACCTGAGACCCTTCCTATAGCATGAGATGTGATGTCTCAATGCTTCTAATACCAAACCTGAGATCCTTCCTATAACATGAGATGGGATATCCAACTCCTTCCCATTCCAATCCTGAGACACTTCCGATAACAGAGATGTGATATCTCAATGTTTATACCAAACCTGAGACCCTTCCTATAACATATGTGATATCCAACTCCTTCCCGTTCCAAACCTGAGACCCTTCCTTTAGCATGAGATGTGATATCCAGCTCCTTCCCATTCCAATCCTGAGACACTTCCGATAGCATGAGATGTGATATCTCAATGCTTCTAATATCAAAACTGAGACCCTCCCTATAGCATGATATGTGATATCTAAGTCCTTCCCATTCCAATCCTGAGACCCTTCCTATAGCATGAGATGTGATATCTCAATGCTTCTACCAAACCTGAGACCCTTCCTTTAGCATGAGATGTGATATCCAATGTTATAGGAAGGGTCTCAGGTTTGGTATTAGAAGCATTGAGATATCACATCTCATGCTATAGGAAGGGTCTCAGGATTGGAATGGGAAGGAGCTGGATATCACATCTCATGCTAAAGGAATGGTCTCAGGTTTGGAACGGGAAGGAGTTGGATATCACATATGTTATAGGAAGGGTCTCAGGTTTGGTATAAACATTGAGATATCACATTTCATGATATCGGAAGGGTCTCAAGATTGGAATGGGAAGAAGTTGGATATCACATCTCATGATAAAGGAAGGGTCTAAGGTTTGGAAGGGGAAGGACTTGGATATCACATCTCTGCTATCGAAAGGGTCTCAGGATTGGAATGGGAAGGAGTTGGATATCCCATCTCATGTTATAGGAAGAGTCTCAGGTTTGGTATTAGAAGCATTGAGATTTCATATCTCATGCTATAGGAAGTGTCTCAGGATTGGAATGAGAAGGACTTGGGTATCACATCTCATGCTATAGGGAGGGTCTCAAGTTTGATATTAGAAGCATTGAGATATCACATCTCATGCTATAGGAAGGGTCTCAGGATTGGAATGGGAAGGAGTTGGATATCACATCTCATGCTATAGGAAGGGTCTCAGGTTTGGTATAAGCAGTGAGATATCACATCTCATGCTATAGGAAGTGTCTCAGGATTGGAATGGGAAGGAGTTGGATATCACATCTCATGTTATAGGAAGGATCTCAGGTTTGGTATAAGCATTGAGATATCACATCTCTGCTATCGGAAGGGTCTCAGGATTGGAATGGGAAGGAGTTGGATATTCCCATCTCATGTGATAGGAAGGGTCTCAGGTTTGGTATTAGAAGCATTGAGATATCACATCTCATGCTATAGGAATGGTCTCAGGATTGGAATGGGAAGGACTTGGATATCACATCTCATGCTATAGGGAGGGTCTCAAGTTTGATATTAGAAGCATTGAGATATCACATTTCATGATATCTGAAGGGTCTCAAGATTGGAATGGGAAGGAGTTGGATATCACATCTCATGATAAAGGAAGGGTCTAAGGTTTGGAAGGGGAAGGATTTGGATATCACATCTCATGTTATAGGACGGGTCTCAGGTTTGGTATTAGAAGCATTGAGATATCAAGTCTCATGGTATAGGAAGGGTCTCAGAATTGGAATGGGAAGGAGTTGGATATCACATCTCAAGCTATAGGAAGGGCCTCAGGATTAGAATGGGAATGAGTTTGATATCACATCTCATGCCATAGTATGGGTCTCAGGTTTGGTAGAAGCATTGGGATATCACATCTCATGCTATCGGAAGGGTATCGGGATTGGATTTGGAAGGAGTTGGATATCCCATCTCATGCTATAGGAAGGGTCTCAGGTTGGAATGGGAAGGAGTTGGATATCACATCTCATGTTATAGGAAGGGTCTCAGGATTGGAATGGGAAGGACTTGGATATCACATCTCATGCTATAGGAAGGCTCTCAGGTTTGCAAGGGGAAAGAGTTGGATATCACATTTCATGTTAGAGGTAGGATCTCAGGTTTGGTATTAGAAGTATTGAGATATCACATCTCATGCTATCAGAAGGATCTCAGGTTTGGTATAGAAGCATTGAGATATCATATCTTATGCTATCAGAAGAGTCTCAGGATTGGAATGGGAAGGAGTTGGATATCACATCTCATGCTAAAGGGAGGGTCTCAGGTTTGGAAGATAAGGATTTGGATATCACATCTCATGTTATAGGAAGGATCTCAGGTTTGGTATTAGAAGTATTGAGATATCACATCTCATGCTATCGGAAGGATCTCAGGTTTGGTATAGAAGCATTGAGATATCATATCTTATGCTATCAGAAGGGTCTCAGGATTGGAATGGGAAGGATTTGGATATCACATCTCATGCTAAAGGGACTGTCTCAGGTTTGGAAGGGGAAGGATTTGGATATCACATCTCATGTTATAGGATGGATCTCAGGTTTGGTATTAGAAGTATTGAGATATCACATCTCATGTTATCGGAAGGATCTCAGGTTTGGTATTAGAAGTATTGAGATATCACATCTCATGCTATAGGAAGGGTCTCAGGATTGGAATGGGAAGGAGTTGGATATCACATCTCATGCTAAAGGAAGGGTCTCAGGTTTGGTAGAAGCATTGAGATATCACATCTCATGCTATAGGAAGGGTCTCAGGATTGGAATGGGAAGGACTTAGATATCACATATCATGCTATAGGGAGGGTCTCAGTTTTGATATTAGAAGCATTGAGATATCACATCTCATGCTATCGGAAGTGTCTCAGGATTGGAATGGGAAGGAGCTGGATATCACATCTCATGCTAAAGGAAGGGTCTCAGGTTTGGAAGGGGAAGGATTTGGATATCACATCTCATGTTATAGGATGGATCTCAGGTTTGGTATTAGAAGTATTGAGATATCACATCTCATGTTATCGGAAGGATCTCAGGTTTGGTATTAGAAGTATTGAGATATCACATCTCATGCTATAGGAAGGGTCTCAGGATTGGAATGGGAAGGAGTTGGATATCACATCTCATGCTAAAGGAAGGGTCTCAGGTTTGGTAGAAGCATTGAGATATCACATCTCATGCTATAGGAAGGGTCTCAGGATTGGAATGGGAAGGACTTAGATATCACATATCATGCTATAGGGAGGGTCTCAGTTTTGATATTAGAAGCATTGAGATATCACATCTCATGCTATCGGAAGTGTCTCAGGATTGGAATGGGAAGGAGCTGGATATCACATCTCATGCTAAAGGAAGGGTCTCAGGTTTGGAACGGGAAGGAGTTGGATATCACATATGTTATAGGAAGGGTCTCAGGTTTGGTATAAACATTGAGATATCACATCTCTGCTATCGGAAGTGTCTCAGGATTGGAATGGGAAGGAGTTGGATATCCCATCTCATGTTATAGGAAGGATCTCAGGTTTGGTATTAGAAGCATTGAGACATCACATCTCATGCTATAGGAAGGGTCTCAGGTTTGGAAAGTGAAGGAGTTGGATATCACATTTCATGTTAGAGGAAGGATCTCAGGTTTGGTATTAGAGGCATTGAGATATCACATCTCAGGCTATAGGAAGGGTCTCAGGATTGGAATGGGAAGGAGTTGGATATCACATCTCATGCTATAGGAAGGGTCTCAGGTTTGGTATAAGCATTGAGATATCACATCTCATGCTATAGGAAGGGTCTCAGGATTGGAATGGAAGGAGTTGGATATCACATCTCATGTTATAGGAAGGATCTCAGGTTTGGTATTAGAAGCATTGAGACATCACATCTCATGCTATAGGAAGGGTCTCAGGATTGGAATGGGAAGGAGTTGGATATCACATCTCATGCTATAGGAAGGGTCTCAGGATTGGAATGGGAAGGAGTTGAATATGACATCTCATGCCGTAGGAAGGGTCTCAGGTTTGGTATAAACATTGAGATATCACATCTCTGCTATCAAAAGGGTCTCAGGATTGGAATGGGAAGGAGTTGGATATCACATCTCAGGCTATAGGAAGGGTCTCAGGATTGGAATGGGAAGGAGTTGGATATCACATCTCATGCTATAGGAAGGGTCTCAGGTTTGGTATAAGCATTGAGATATTCCATCTCATGCTATAGGAAGGGTCTCAGGTTGGAATGGGAAGGAGTTGGATATCACATCTCATGTTATAGGAAGGGTCTCAGGATTGGAATGGGAAGGACTTGGATATCACATCTCATGCTATAGGAAGGCTCTCAGGTTTGCAAGGGGAAAGTGTTGGATATCACATTTCATGTTAGAGGTAGGATCTCAGGTTTGGTATTAGAAGTATTGAGATATCACATCTCATGCTATCAGAAGGATCTCAGGTTTGCTATAGAAGCATTGAGATATCATATCTTATGCTATCAGAAGAGTCTCAGGATTGGAATGGGAAGGAGTTGGATATCACATCTCATGCTAAAGGGAGGGTCTCAGGTTTGGAAGATAAGGATTTGGATATCACATCTCATGTTATAGGAAGGATCTCAGGTTTGGTATTAGAAGTATTGAGATATCACATCTCATGCTATCGGAAGGATCTCAGGTTTGGTATAGAAGCATTGAGATATCATATCTTATGCTATCAGAAGGGTCTCAGGATTGGAATGGGAAGGATTTGGATATCACATCTCATGCTAAAGGGAGGGTCTCAGGTTTGGAAGGGGAAGGATTTGGATATCACATCTCATGTTATAGGATGGATCTCAGGTTTGGTATTAGAAGTATTGAGATATCACATCTCATGTTATCGGAAGGATCTCAGGTTTGGTATTAGAAGTATTGAGATATCACATCTCATGCTATAGGAAGGGTCTCAGGATTGGAATGGGAAGGAGTTGGATATCACATCTCATGCTAAAGGAAGGGTCTCAGGTTTGGTAGAAGCATTGAGATATCACATCTCATGCTATAGGAAGGGTCTCAGGATTGGAATGGGAAGGACTTAGATATCACATATCATGCTATAGGGAGGGTCTCAGTTTTGATATTAGAAGCATTGAGATATCACATCTCATGCTATCGGAAGTGTCTCAGGATTGGAATGGGAAGGAGCTGGATATCACATGTCATGCTAAAGGAAGGGTCTCAGGTTTGGAACGGGAAGGAGTTGGATATCACATATGTTACAGGAAGGGTCTCAGGTTTGGTATAAACATTGAGATATCACATCTCTGCTATCGGAAGTGTCTCAGGATTGGAATGGGAAGGAGTTGGATATCCCATCTCATGTTATAGGAAGGATCTCAGGTTTGGTATTAGAAGCATTGAGACATCACATCTCATGCTATAGGAAGGATCTCAGGTTTGGAAAGTGAAGGAGTTGGATATCACATTTCATGTTAGAGGAAGGATCTCAGGTTTGGTATTAGAGGCATTGAGATATCACATCTCAGGCTATAGGAAGGGTCTCAGGATTGGAATGGGAAGGAGTTGGATATCACATCTCATGCTATAGGAAGGGTCTCAGGTTTGGTATAAGCATTGAGATATCACATCTCATGCTATAGGAAGGGTCTCAGGATTGGAATGGAAGGAGTTGGATATCACATCTCATGTTATAGGAAGGATCTCAGGTTTGGTATTAGAAGCATTGAGACATCACATCTCATGCTATAGGAAGGGTCTCAGGATTGGAATGGGAAGGAGTTGGATATCACATCTCATGCTATAGGAAGGGTCTCAGGATTGGAATGGGAAGGAGTTGAATATGACATCTCATGCCGTAGGAAGGGTCTCAGGTTTGGTATAAACATTGAGATATCACATCTCTGCTATCAAAAGGGTCTCAGGATTGGAATGGGAAGGAGTTGGATATCCCATCTCATGTTATAGGAAGAGTCTCAGGTTTGGTATTAGAAGCATTGAGATATCACATCTCATGCTATAGGAAGTGTCTCAGGATTGGAATGGGAAGGACTTGGATATCACATCTCATGCTATAGGTAGGGTCTCAAGTTTGATATTAGAAGCATTGAGATATCACATCTCATGCTATAGGAAGGGTCTGAGGATTGGAATGGGAAGGAGTTGGATATCACATCTCATGCTATGGGAAGGGTCTCAGGTTTGGTATAAGCAGTGAGATATCACATCTCATGCTATAGGAAGTGTCTCAGGATTGGAATGGGAAGGACTTGGATATCACATCTCATGCTATAGGGAGGGTCTCAAGTTTGATATTAGAAGCTTTGAGATATCACATCTCATGATATCGGAAGGGTCTCAGGATTGGAATGGGAAGGAGTTGGATATCACATCTCAGGATAAAGGAAGGGTCTAAGGTTTGGAAGGGGAAGGATTTGGATATCACATCTCATGTTATATTACGGGTCTCAGGTTTGGTATTAGAAGCATTGAGATATCAAGTCTCATAGTATAGGAAGGGTCTCAGAATTGGAATGGGAAGGAGTTGGATATCACATCTCAAGCTATAGGAAGGGTCTCAGGATTGGAATGGGAAGGACTTGGATATCACATCTCATGATAAAGGAAGGGTATAAGGTTTGGAAGGGGAAGGACTTGGATATCACATCTCTGCTATCGAAAGGGTCTCAGGATTGGAATGGGAAGGAGTTGGATATTCCCATCTCATGTTATAGGAAGGGTCTCAGGTTTGGTATTAGAAGCATTGAGATATCACGTCTCATGCTATAGGAAGGGTCTCAGGATTGGAATGGGAAGGACTTGGATATCACATCTCATGCTATAGGGAGGGTCTCAAGTTTGATATTAGAAGCTTTGAGATATCACATCTCATGATATCGGAAGGGTCTCAGGATTGGAATGGGAAGGAGTTGGATATCACATCTCATGATAAAGGAAGGGTCTAAGGTTTGGAAGGGGAAGGATTTGGATATCACATCTCATGTTATATTACGGGTCTCAGGTTTGGTATTAGAAGCATTGAGATATCAAGTCTCATAGTATAGGAAGGGTCTCAGAATTGGTATTAGAAGTATTGAGATATCACATCTCATGCTATAGGAAGGGTCTCAGGATTGGAATGGGAAGGAGTTGGATATCACATCTCATGCTAAAGGAAGGGTCTCAGGTTTGGTAGAAGCATTGAGATATCACATCTCATGCTATAGGAAGGGTCTCAGGATTGGAATGGGAAGGACTTAGATATCACATATCATGCTATAGGGAGGGTCTCAGTTTTGATATTAGAAGCATTGAGATATCACATCTCATGCTATCGGAAGTGTCTCAGGATTGGAATGGGAAGGAGCTGGATATCACATCTCATGCTAAAGGAAGGGTCTCAGGTTTGGAACGGGAAGGAGTTGGATATCACATATGTTATAGGAAGGGTCTCAGGTTTGGTATAAACATTGAGATATCACATCTCTGCTATCGGAAGTGTCTCAGGATTGGAATGGGAAGGAGTTGGATATCCCATCTCATGTTATAGGAAGGATCTCAGGTTTGGTATTAGAAGCATTGAGACATCACATCTCATGCTATAGGAAGGGTCTCAGGTTTGGAAAGTGAAGGAGTTGGATATCACATTTCATGTTAGAGGAAGGATCTCAGGTTTGGTATTAGAGGCATTGAGATATCACATCTCAGGCTATAGGAAGGGTCTCAGGATTGGAATGGGAAGGAGTTGGATATCACATCTCATGCTATAGGAAGGGTCTCAGGTTTGGTATAAGCATTGAGATATCACATCTCATGCTATAGGAAGGGTCTCAGGATTGGAATGGAAGGAGTTGGATATCACATCTCATGTTATAGGAAGGATCTCAGGTTTGGTATTAGAAGCATTGAGACATCACATCTCATGCTATAGGAAGGGTCTCAGGATTGGAATGGGAAGGAGTTGGATATCACATCTCATGCTATAGGAAGGGTCTCAGGATTGGAATGGGAAGGAGTTGAATATGACATCTCATGCCGTAGGAAGGGTCTCAGGTTTGGTATAAACATTGAGATATCACATCTCTGCTATCAAAAGGGTCTCAGGATTGGAATGGGAAGGAGTTGGATATCCCATCTCATGTTATAGGAAGAGTCTCAGGTTTGGTATTAGAAGCATTGAGATATCACATCTCATGCTATAGGAAGTGTCTCAGGATTGGAATGGGAAGGACTTGGATATCACATCTCATGCTATAGGTAGGGTCTCAAGTTTGATATTAGAAGCATTGAGATATCACATCTCATGCTATAGGAAGGGTCTGAGGATTGGAATGGGAAGGAGTTGGATATCACATCTCATGCTATGGGAAGGGTCTCAGGTTTGGTATAAGCAGTGAGATATCACATCTCATGCTATAGGAAGTGTCTCAGGATTGGAATGGGAAGGACTTGGATATCACATCTCATGCTATAGGGAGGGTCTCAAGTTTGATATTAGAAGCTTTGAGATATCACATCTCATGATATCGGAAGGGTCTCAGGATTGGAATGGGAAGGAGTTGGATATCACATCTCAGGATAAAGGAAGGGTCTAAGGTTTGGAAGGGGAAGGATTTGGATATCACATCTCATGTTATATTACGGGTCTCAGGTTTGGTATTAGAAGCATTGAGATATCAAGTCTCATAGTATAGGAAGGGTCTCAGAATTGGAATGGGAAGGAGTTGGATATCACATCTCAAGCTATAGGAAGGGTCTCAGGATTGGAATGGGAAGGACTTGGATATCACATCTCATGATAAAGGAAGGGTCTAAGGTTTGGAAGGGGAAGGACTTGGATATCACATCTCTGCTATCGAAAGGGTCTCAGGATTGGAATGGAAGGAGTTGGATATCACATCTCATGTTATAGGAAGGATCTCAGGTTTGGTATTAGAAGCATTGAGACATCACATCTCATGCTATAGGAAGGGTCTCAGGATTGGAATGGGAAGGAGTTGGATATCACATCTCATGCTATAGGAAGGGTCTCAGGATTGGAATGGGAAGGAGTTGAATATGACATCTCATGCCGTAGGAAGGGTCTCAGGTTTGGTATAAACATTGAGATATCACATCTCTGCTATCAAAAGGGTCTCAGGATTGGAATGGGAAGGAGTTGGATATCCCATCTCATGTTATAGGAAGAGTCTCAGGTTTGGTATTAGAAGCATTGAGATATCACATCTCATGCTATATGAAGTGTCTCAGGATTGGAATGGGAAGGACTTGGATATCACATCTCATGCTATAGGTAGGGTCTCAAGTTTGATATTAGAAGCATTGAGATATCACATCTCATGCTATAGGAAGGGTCTGAGGATTGGAATGGGAAGGAGTTGGATATCACATCTCATGCTATGGGAAGGGTCTCAGGTTTGGTATAAGCAGTGAGATATCACATCTCATGCTATAGGAAGTGTCTCAGGATTGGAATGGGAAGGACTTGGATATCACATCTCATGCTATAGGGAGGGTCTCAAGTTTGTTATTAGAAGCTTTGAGATATCACATCTCATGATATCGGAAGGGTCTCAGGATTGGAATGGGAAGGAGTTGGATATCACATCTCAGGATAAAGGAAGGGTCTAAGGTTTGGAAGGGGAAGGATTTGGATATCACATCTCATGTTATATTACGGGTCTCAGGTTTGGTATTAGAAGCATTGAGATATCAAGTCTCATAGTATAGGAAGGGTCTCAGAATTGGAATGGGAAGGAGTTGGATATCACATCTCAAGCTATAGGAAGGGTCTCAGGATTGGAATGGGAAGGACTTGGATATCACATCTCATGATAAAGGAAGGGTCTAAGGTTTGGAAGGGGAAGGACTTGGATATCACATCTCTGCTATCGAAAGGGTCTCAGGATTGGAATGGGAAGGAGTTGGATATTCCCATCTCATGGTATAGGAAGGGTCTCAGGTTTGGTATTAGAAGCATTGAGATATCACATCTCATGCTATAGGAAGGGTCTCAGGATTGGAATGGGAAGGACTTGGATATCACATCTCATGCTATAGGGAGGGTCTCAAGTTTGATATTAGAAGCTTTGAGATATCACATCTCATGATATCGGAAGGGTCTCAGGATTGGAATGGGAAGGAGTTGGATATCACATCTCATGATAAAGGAAGGGTCTAAGGTTTGGAAGGGGAAGGATTTGGATATCACATCTCATGTTATATTACGGGTCTCAGGTTTGGTATTAGAAGCATTGAGATATCAAGTCTCATAGTATAGGAAGGGTCTCAGAATTGGTATTAGAAGTATTGAGATATCACATCTCATGCTATAGGAAGGGTCTCAGGATTGGAATGGGAAGGAGTTGGATATCACATCTCATGCTAAAGGAAGGGTCTCAGGTTTGGTAGAAGCATTGAGATATCACATCTCATGCTATAGGAAGGGTCTCAGGATTGGAATGGGAAGGACTTAGATATCACATATCATGCTATAGGGAGGGTCTCAGTTTTGATATTAGAAGCATTGAGATATCACATCTCATGCTATCGGAAGTGTCTCAGGATTGGAATGGGAAGGAGCTGGATATCACATCTCATGCTAAAGGAAGGGTCTCAGGTTTGGAACAGGAAGGAGTTGGATATCACATATGTTATAGGAAGGGTCTCAGGTTTGGTATAAACATTGAGATATCACATCTCTGCTATCGGAAGTGTCTCAGGATTGGAATGGGAAGGAGTTGGATATCCCATCTCATGTTATAGGAAGGATCTCAGGTTTGGTATTAGAAGCATTGAGACATCACATCTCATGCTATAGGAAGGGTCTCAGGTTTGGAAAGTGAAGGAGTTGGATATCACATTTCATGTTAGAGGAAGGATCTCAGGTTTGGTATTAGAGGCATTGAGATATCACATCTCAGGCTATAGGAAGGGTCTCAGGATTGGAATGGGAAGGAGTTGGATATCACATCTCATGCTATAGGAAGGGTCTCAGGTTTGGTATAAGCATTGAGATATCACATCTCATGCTATAGGAAGGGTCTCAGGATTGGAATGGAAGGAGTTGGATATCACATCTCATGTTATAGGAAGGATCTCAGGTTTGGTATTAGAAGCATTGAGACATCACATCTCATGCTATAGGAAGGGTCTCAGGATTGGAATGGGAAGGAGTTGGATATCACATCTCATGCTATAGGAAGGGTCTCAGGATTGGAATGGGAAGGAGTTGAATATGACATCTCCTGCCGTAGGAAGGGTCTCAGGTTTGGTATAAACATTGAGATATCACATCTCTGCTATCAAAAGGGTCTCAGGATTGGAATGGGAAGGAGTTGGATATCCCATCTCATGTTATAGGAAGAGTCTCAGGTTTGGTATTAGAAGCATTGAGATATCACATCTCATGCTATAGGAAGTGTCTCAGGATTGGAATGGGAAGGACTTGGATATCACATCTCATGCTATAGGTAGGGTCTCAAGTTTGATATTAGAAGCATTGAGATATCACATCTCATGCTATAGGAAGGGTCTGAGGATTGGAATGGGAAGGAGTTGGATATCACATCTCATGCTATGGGAAGGGTCTCAGGTTTGGAATGGGAAGGACTTGGATATCACATCTCATGCTATAGGAAGGCTCTCAGGTTTGGAAGGGGAAAGAGTTGGATATCACATTTCATGTTAGAGGTAGGATCTCAGGTTTGGTATTAGAGGCATTGAGATATCACATCTCATGCTATCAGAAGGGTCTCAGGAATGGAATGGGAAGGAGTTGGATATCACATCTCATGCTAAAGGGAGGGTCTCAGGTTTGGAAGGGGAAGGATTTGGATATCACATCTCATGTTATAGGAAGGATCTCAGGTTTGGTATTAGAAGCATTGAGATATCACATCTCATGCTATCGGAAGGATCTCAGGTTTGGTATTAGAAGCATTGAGATATCACATCTCATGCTATCAGAAGAGTCTCAGGATTGGAATAGGAAGGAGTTGGATATCACATCTCATGCTAAAGGGAGGGTCTCAGGTTTGGAAGGGGAAGGATTTGGATATCACATCTCATGTTATCGGAAGGATCTCACGTTTGGTATTAGAAGTATTGAGATATCATATCTCATGCTATAGGAACGGTCTCAGGATTGGAATGGGAAGGAGTTGGATATCACATCTCATGCTATAGGGAGGGTCTCAGGATTGGAATGGGAAGGACTTAGATATCACATATCATGCTATAGGGAGGGTCTCAGTTTTGATATTAGAAGCATTGAGATATCACATCTCATGCTATCGGAAGTGTCTCAGGATTGGAATGGGAAGGAGCTGGATATCACATCTCATGCTAAAGGAAGGGTCTCAGGTTTGGAACGGGAAGGATTTGGATATCACATCTCATGTTATAGGAAGGGTCTCAGGTTTGGTATAAGCATTGAGATATCACATCTCTGCTATCGGAAGTGTCTCAGGATTGGAATGGGAAGGAGTTGGATATCCCATCTCATGTTATAGGACGGGTCTCAGGTTTGTTATTAGAATCATTGAGATATCATATTGCATGCTGTAGGAAGGGTCTAAGGGTTGGAATGTGAAGGACTTGGATATCACATCTCATGCTATAGATAGGCTCTTAGGTTTGGAAAGGGAAGGAGTTGGATATCACATTTCATGTTAGAGGAAGGATCTCAGGTTTGGTATTAGAAGCATTGAGATATCACATCTCATGCTATAGGAAGGGTCTCAGGATTGGAATGGGAAGCAGTTGGATATCACATCTCATGCTATAGGAAGGGTCTCAGGTTTGGTATAAGCATTGAGATATCACATCTCATGCTATAGGACGGGTCTCAGGATTGGAATGGAAGGAGTTGGATATCACATTTCATGTTATAGGAAGGATCTCAGGTTTGGTATTAGAAGCATTGAGACATCACATCTCATGCTATAGGAAGGGTCTCAGGGTTGGAATGGGAAGGAGTTGGATATCACATCTCATCCAATAGGAAGGGTCTCAGGTTTGGAATGGGAAGGAATTGGATATCACATCTCATGTTATAGGAAGGATCTCAGGTTTGGTATTAGAAGCATTGAGATATCACATCTCATGCTATAGGAAGGGTCTCAGGATTGGAATGTGAAGGATTTGGATATCACATCTCATGCTAAAGGAAGGGTCTCAGGTTTGGTAGAAGCATTGAGATATCACGTCTCTGCTATCGGAAGGGTCTCAGGATTGGATTGGGAAGGAGTTGGATATCCCTTCTCATGCTATAGGAAGGGTCTCAGGATTTGAATGGCAAGGAGTTGGATATCACATCTCATGCCATAGGAAGGGTCTCAGGTTTGGTATAAGCATTGAGATATCACATCTCTGCTATCGGAAGGGTCTCAGGATTGGATTGGGAAGGAGTTGGATATCCCTTCTCATGCTATAGGAAGTGTCTCAGGTTGGAATGGGAAGGAGTTGGATATCACATCTCATGTTATAGGAAGGGTCTCAGGATTGGAATGGGAAGGATTTGGATATCACATCTCTTGCTATAGGAAGGGTCTCAGGATTGGAATGGGTAGGAGTTGGATATTACTTTCTTGCTATAGGAAGGGTCTCATGTTTGGAATGGGAAGGAGTTGGATATCACATATGCTATAGTTAGTGTCTCAGGTTTGGAACGGGAAGGAGTTGGATATCACATCTCATGTTATAGGAAGGGTCTCAGGTTTGGTATAAGCATTGAGATATCACATCTCTGCTATCGGAAGCGGCTCAGGATTGGAATGGGAAGGAGTTGGATATCCTATCTCATGTTATAGGAAGAGTCTCTGGTTTGGTATTAGAATCATTGAGATATCACATCGCATGCTGTAGGAAGGGTCTAAGGATTGGAATGGGATGGACTTGGATATCACATCTCATGCTATAGGTAGGCTCTCAGGTTTGGTATAAGCATTGAGATATCACATCTCATGCTATAGGAAGGGTCTCAGGATTGGAATGGGAAGGAATTGGATATCACATCTCATGCTATAGGAAGGGTCTCAGATTTGGTATAAGCATTGAGATATCACATCTCATGCTAAAGGAAGGGTCTCAGGATTGGAATGGGAAGGAGTTGTATATGAAAACTCAGGCCATAGGAAGGTTCTCAGGTTTGGTATAAGCATTGAGATATCACATCTCTGCTATCGGAAAGGTCTCAGGATTGGAATGGGAAGGAGTTGGATATCCCATCTCATGTTATAGGAAGGGTCTCAGGTTTGGTATTAGAAGCATAGAGATATCACATCTCATGCTATAGGAAGGGTCTCAGGATTGGAATGGGAAGGACTTGGATGTCACATCTCATGCTATAGGGAGGGTCTCAAGTTTGATATTAGAAGCATTGAGATAACAAATCTCATGATATCGGAAGGGTCTCAGGATTGGAATGGGAAGGAGTTGGATATCACATCTCATGATAAAGGAAGGGTCTAAGGTTTGGAAGGGGAAGGATTTGGATATCACATCTCATGTTATAGGACGGGTCTCAGGTTTGGTATTAGAAGCATTGAGATATCAAGTCTCATGGTATAAGAAGGGTCTCAGAATTGGAATGGGAAGGATTTGGATATCACACCTCAAGCTATAGGAAGGGTCTCAGGATTGGAATGGGAAGGAGTTTGATATCACATCTCATGCCATAGTATGGGTCTCAGGTTTGGTAGAAGCATTGGGATATCACATCTCATGCTATCGGAAGGGTATCAGTATTGGATTTGGAAGGAGTTGGATATCCCATCTCATGCTATAGGAAGGGTCTCAGGTTGGAATGGGAAGGAGTTGGATATCACATTTCATGTTATAGGAAGGGTCTCAGGATTGGAATGGGAAGGACTTGGATATCATATCTCATGCTATAGGACGGTCTCAGGTTTGTTATTAGAATCATTGAGATATCATATTGCATGCTGTAGAAAGGGTCTAAGGATTGGAATGGGAAGGACCTGGATATCACATCTCATGCTATAGATAGGCTCTTAGGTTTGGAAAGGGAAGGAGTTGGATATCACATTTCATGTTAGAGGAAGGATCTCAGGTTTGGTATTAGAAGCATTGAGATATCACATCTCATGCTATAGGAAGGGTCTCAGGATTGGAATGGGAAGTAGTTGGATATCACATCTCATGCTATAGGAAGGGTCTCAGGTTTGGTATAAGCATTGAGATATCACATCTCATGCTATAGGACGGGTCTCAGGATTGGAATGGAAGGAGTTGGATATCACATCTCATGTTATAGGAAGGATCTCAGGTTTGGTATTAGAAGCATTGAGATATCACATCTCATGCTATAGGAAGGGTCTCAGGATTGGAATGGGAAGTAGTTGGATATCACATCTCATGCTATAGGAAGGGTCTCAGGTTTGGTATAAGCATTGAGATATCACATCTCATGCTATAGGACGGGTCTCAGGGTTGGAATGGGAAGGAGTTGGATATCACAACTCATCCAATAGGAAGGGTCTCAGGTTTGGAATGGGAAGGAATTGGATATCACATCTCATGTTATAGGAAGGATCTCAGGTTTGGTATTAGAAGCATTGAGATATCACATCTCATGCTATAGGAAGGGTCTCAGGATTGGAATGTGAAGGATTTGGATATCACATCTCATGCTAAAGGAAGGGTCTCAGGTTTGGTAGAAGCATTGAGATATCACGTCTCTGCTATCGGAAGGTTCTCAGGATTGGATTGGGAAGGAGTTGGATATCCCTTCTCATGCTATAGGAAGGGTCTCAGGATTTGAATGGCAAGGAGTTGGATATCACATCTCATGCCATAGGAAGGGTCTTAGGTTTGGTATAAGCATTGAGATATCACATCTCTGCTATCGGAAGGGTCTCAGGATTGGAATGGGAAGGAGTTGGTGTTAAGACGGATTTCTGAACTCTGTCCTGGTGGCGCAGAAGTTCAGAAGGCCAACCTAATTACTTGGAACAGGGTAACCTCTGGACGAGCCAGACCAATCAAGGTAGCGATCGCGGCGGTCAAGACTAGGTCTCAAGAGGGGTGAGGGTGACTGAAAGCCCGCAATGAGCACACAAAGCAAGAGCGCTTACAAACTACTCCAAACAGTTGTTATATCAAAAATATATACACATTTATTTTAAGGCCTTTAAAATAATGACCGTAGCGAAAAAATCACAATATCACAGTATTAAACCAACACATACCATATCAACACAATATATATACAAATACGACAGTCTTAAGCATTAGAGGCACGAAATGTGTAGTCCACCTGCCAGGGAAGGAAAACAGGCAGTGCGATAACGCTTTAGACTCAGTTCGCCTTCAGAGGCACCTAACTAGATGGAAGTCCGAGCCCTGCGAAGAGTGGAGCCTTGTGCTCAAAGTACCTGCCACGCCGGTGCCAACGGGCAAAAGGAGAAGCTCTTCGGAGGAAGTCAGGCAGTTCGGGTTAGTGCACAGCAGAAGGAGAACAGGTTCCGCAACTCAAGCGCAGCCTACACAGCGAGCAGAAGCAGAGCGCGAGTACGGCAAAAGGGTGCTGTTTTTACACAGCAGGGAAAAGCAATGGGATACTGCAGGAGGGCGACCAGATCCTAGCTATACTACTCACCGGTCCCCGAAGCAAGCAGACCCAGGCTTCTCCACGTTAGTTTCAGCAGCTGGCAGGTTCAGAAGAGCAGGGAACGCCTCGTAGTCGTGTAGAGCAAAAAGACGTCCCAATCGACGAAACCGGCACAGTTTGTTGCCGCAGCAGGACAACGGAGCGGCCGTGTGTATTCGAGCCAAATGTACACTCCTCCCTTCAGACTTGGGAACGCCAAGTGTACGAAGCGTGGGAGAGTGACAAGGACTCGAAATACAACACAACCTGGCGGCGGTTACAGAGCAGGACTCCCTTGTAAGCTGGTCAGTCAACTGGATGGCCCAGAGACACTTCCGAAGGCTTACTTGGCAGGAGATGATGAAGTCGCCGGGAATAGCTGTTCCTGCTATTCCAAAGGTCGAAGCACCAGTACAGGCCTTCTGGTTCGATCAAAGGAGGAAAGGGTTTCACAGGACGACAGTAGTGCAAAGGAGGATTCCTTCAGCGGGTCACCAGCGATTCCTCGGTCCAGCCTCGTGGTTGCAGGATACTTGGCTCCTGTATTCCTTCGTTCGTGAGAACTCAGGAGATCGACATGGTAGTGGTGTTTCCAGCCCCCTCTTATCCACGGTTCCCTTCGCGCCAAAACGGAGGGGAGCCAATGGGAGATCCGCTCATCAACACACATACCATACGTGGACCAATCACGGACCACGGTGGTCCCAGGCATTCACACCACCCTAGACTCTCTGGCACCCAGGATGTGTTTTGGGACCAGACATCCCAGCCCACACCCTGGAGACACACAAACGACATGTAGAAGGCCGCGAAAGCAACCACGTTTCGCGGGAAAGTACATGCCCAAATAAGGAAGGCCCCGGGTCGCTCGACCTGGGGAAGGTGAAGGGAGCAAGACGGTCAGTGGACAAGACAAAGGAGCCTCGTGGTCTGGCCATTTTGGGAGCCAGGCCACCATTTTGGGTTCAGTGCGAAAAACGTGCTCAGAACGCCAAAAGGAGCTCAAAATAAACAAAACGATCGCTGCCACCATTCCAGTCCCTGAATGACTTGCACCGATCAAATACCATCCTAAAAGAGTATCTAGGGCCTGTAGAAGGCTAGAGACCCAAGAGAGCTGTAACTTAGCTTACAGTGCCCTCTTGTGTCATGTTGCACTAAAGCCGCAACATGATAAAAGAAACTACGGGAAACAGCGTTCCCCGGTACTGACTGTTTTAAGGGCATGTCAGTTTCCCCGTAAGAAAGGAGCGAAAGCCCAGAGGAGTGCGGCAGAAGGCTGCACTTCTCTGGCAACGTCAAGAACAAGGTGAAAACAACAGCAAAATGTTTAGGGGTTGCCACATGGAAGGAAAATTACCTACAATTACGAAATCTTTCCTAACACTCGCCCCTCCCAGACTATGGACAGGAGGAACTAATCCACCCCTGGATGAGTCTCTTGTTCAGGTCGGTTAAACATTCTGGACAACCCATCAGCATTGCTATGTTGGACACCTGGCCTATGCTCAATAGTGAAGTCGAAGCCTTGTAGACTTATGGACCACCTAAGCAACTTTGGATTCTCCCCCTTCATGTTCATTAGCCACTTTAACGGCTTATGGTCAGTTTGCACAGTGAAGTGGGTCCCATAGAGGTAGGGCCTCAGCTTCCTTAGGGCCCACACAACAGAGAAACATTCTTTCTCTACCGTGGACCATCTGAGCTCTCTGTCCTTAAGCTGGCGACTAATAAAACCGATAGGGTGTTCCTTACCCTTCTCATCTACTTGTGATAGTACAGCTCCTATCCCAGTGTCAGAGGCGTCCGTCTGCACGATAAAAGGTCTTTGATAATCAGGGGCCCTAAGGACAGGGGCCTGGCACAAGGAGTCTTTTAAGCCATTGAAGGCCTTCTCACACTCGTCGGTCCAAGTTACCTTCTTGGGTTTCTTCGGAGTTGTGAGGGCAGTCAGAGGAGCAGCTATGGTGCCATAGTCTGCCACAAAATTGCGGTAATACCCCGTGAGTCCTAAAAAGGCTCTCACTTGGGTTTGCGTAGTGGGGGTAGGCCAGTCTTGTACTGCTTGTACCTGACTGAGTAGAGGCTGTCTCCTCCCTCTACCTACTTCATGTCCAAGGTAAACCACTGAGCCTTGTCCATTTTGGTGAGGGGCCACTCGGACCCCCTCAAAAGAGCTATCTGAAGGACTGCTTGGGAACAGGTCGGGGAGAGGTTCAGACTCCTCTCCCGCAACGTCTGAAGCCAGTAGCAGTGCTGCGATTTCGACGCTTGGGCCGAAAGCCTTCAGCCTATTCGCGTGAAACACTTTTGGAGCCTGTCCAGGCCTTCCAAGGTCCACTGAATAGTTAACCTCACCCAGGGGCTCCACCACTGGGTAAGGGCCTGACCATTTGTCCTGTAAAGCTCGAGGCCTTATGGGATTCATGATCAGGACTTGCTGACCAAGTGTAAAGTTGATGAGGGAAGCTTTCTGGTCGTACCAATGTTTCACCAGCGCTTGCCCTGCCTTCAATTTATCACTAGCCAAGCCCATCAGAAGTACCATCCGTTTTCTGAGCCCTAGCACATAATCAACTACGTTGGTAGTAACAGGGGGAGTGGGCATCTCCCATCCCTCTTTGACGATGGCTAAGGGTCCCCGTACGGGATGACCGAACAGAAGTTCGAAGGGGCTGAAGCCAACACCCTCCTGTGGTACCTCTCGGTAGGCAAACAGTAAGCATGAAACAAGAAGATCCCATTTTCTTCTCTGAGGCTCCTCCAGAGCCCCAATCATGCTCTTTAACGTCCTGTTGAAACGCCCCCCCAGACCATTGGTCTGGGGGTGGTATGCAGAAGAGAACCTGTAGGTGACCCCACATTCTTTCCACATAGCCTGCCTATACTTCGACATAAAGTTGCTGCCATCATCCGGCACAACTTCTTTAGGGAAGCCAACCCTAGTAAATATGCTGAGTAAAGCTTCTGCAACTGACTTGGCAGTTACAGTTTTCCATGGGACGGCCTCAGGATACCTGGTTGCATGGACGACCAGCAACAGGATAAACCTGTTGCCCGAGGATGTTTGCGGGTCAAGGGGACCAACCATGTCGATCCCTACCCTTTCAAATGGTACCCCCACAACTGGGAGCGGTACCAACGGAGCTTGGATTGTCGCGCCAACCTTACCAGACAACTGGCAGGAGGCACAACTCCTGCAGTGACTTTCTACTTGCACCCCCATCTTGGGCCAGTAGAAGTGCATGGATAACCTTTGCTTGGTCCTCTTCATACCAAGGTGACCAGCAAGGGGAACTTCATGCGCCAACTGCAGGAGGAAGGGCCTAACAGCAAGGGGAACCACCAACCTCCTATGGTCTCCTTCTGTAGACTCTGTGGGCTCACTATACAGGAGTCCACCTTCCCAATAAATCCTATGCTTCCCAGGAGGTTCACCCTCAAGCTGGGAGCAGGCCTGTCTCCTTAGGCCTTCCAGAGATGGGCACTCACGTTGGCCTTTACTGAATTCGTCCCTATCAGGACCTCCTTCAACTAACAAGTCTTTTAGTTCAGGATGATCGTTGGGGTCGAATACTTCAGGCATCGCCACCTCCTCGTCAGGCCCGGGCGATTGACCAACTTCCTCCACCGCAGTAGTAGGCGAGCTCGGGGGAATATTCTCTTTCCCTCGTTTTGACTTGTAGACTCCTTTCGCCTTGGGTTTCCCCTTCGGCTGGGGCGGCGTATTGGACTTGGCCAATGCTGCCCGTGCTTGAGACCGTGTGTAGGGTCTTTCGGCAGTGTCTCCTACGAGCCCTAAAGCTCTGAGATCATTACCTAACAAGACCTTTCCCGGGACGTTTCTCTGAATGCTCACTGGAATCCTGACTGCTGTACCATTTAAAGTAAGATTTACAGGTATTACTGGAAACATACGGAGGGGGCCGTCAGCCAACTTAGTGGGCATCAGAGTAGCTCTGGCAACTTCCTCTGAGTCTACCAAGGTAGAATCCACTACAGTGCGACTGCACCCACTATCCCTAAGAGCTGGAGTATCCACTCCAGTGATCAGCACACTGTCTTTAAAGTAGTGCTTGGTATTATCCGGAATCCTAGCATAAGCCTCTGCAACTTTCGGCTCCCAGGAACCTAGGGACACTAAAACTACCTCAGCCTCTATTCCGCTGGGAAACGAGTCTGAGGAGAAGGATGCTCCTGTAATCTCTTCTTCCTCGTAGGAGGAGAAGGCCAGATTAGCGGAGTGGACCCCCAAAGGTCTAACCTTACACCGGGGATCCCCCTTCACATGGTCAGTTGCTCCACAAGAAAAACAAGCCCCAGTGGGTCTGTTTACGTAAGGAGGCTTATTGTAACCAGAGTTCTGTTGCGGGGGCGGACCTCCACTACCCTGTGAGTTCTCTTGTGTCTTACCCTTATTTTTCTTTTTGTGGCCCTTATGGGAAGAAGATTTAGCAGATTCCCCACCCTCCATATCTTTGGACTTTTTCCCTTCCTCCTGCTTACCAGGATGAGTTTTGTCCTTATGGGACACTCGATGTGACACCCATAAATCTGCTGCAATGGTCAGCTTCTTAGGATCTATCTCCTTCGAATCGGCCAAATGCTGCTTAAGCTCCGGGGAAGAAGAACCAAAAATGTGTTCCAGCATGACAAGATTTATCATGCCTTCGAAGGTAGAAACCTTATAACCTTCGACCCAGCCAGTTAAGTTTTTCAAAGATTCAGCGACATAAGATACCCAAGTACCACCTTCCTTTTTCTTATACTCTCGAAAACGCTTTAAATATTGGGCCGGAGTCTTCCCAAACTTTAAAATGAGAGTTTGCTTTAACATTGCGAAATCAGCTCGCTCAGCCTTCGACATTTCCATAATGGCACTACAGCCAGAATGGGGCAGTCTGCTGAGTAAACACGCAATCTTATCAGCGTTGTCAACTTTCTGAACTTCGCATGCATACTCAAACGCATTCAGCCAGTCCATAATGTCATTCCGTTCTTCATACACACTGAGCAGATCTTTTGGAAACCGTGGATGAGAGGAGGCCCCAGACCCATGTCCAGGACCCTGGGACCCATTTGCAACCTGAAGCTTGGCCAGTTCCAACTGGTGATCCCTGTCTTTCTGTTTTTCTGCCTGTTCGATTTTTAGTTTGGCTATGCTGAATTCAAGCTCCTGCTGCCTAAACCGCAGCTCTTGCTTCTTGAATTCAAGCATAGCATCCCCATCAACACTGGCAGAGGAAACATTAGACATCTCGTCCTCCCTGTCCTCGTGGTCGCGATGGATCAGTGCAGCGGCAGAACCGTCGGTTCTACCAGTGAGAGCAGCCCCACCACCTTCTGCACTGTCCTCAGAAGTTATAGCGTCAAGCTGCGCTTCTTGCCACGCCACGATTCTTTGGATCATTTCCAATTTAGTCCCTTGAGAGGAAACACCTCTCTCCGCACACATCTTCTTCAATGTTTCTGATTTGGAAGCATTTAAAGTTAACAAGGTATTTGTTTCCATACTGTTTGATAGGATTATGGCCTTTTTAAAGTTATACTACAACAATTCACTACGTGTACTGGTTGGAATAACCTGAAATGCCTTAGTTCGAGCGCAACACTGGATACCCTCAGTCGTATCCCACCGCTGTACACCAATTTGTTAAGACGGATTTCTGAACTCTGTCCTGGTGGCGCAGAAGTTCAGAAGGCCAACCTAATTACTTGGAACAGGGTAACCTCTGGACGAGCCAGACCAATCAAGGTAGCGATCGCGGCGGTCAAGACTAGGTCTCAAGAGGGGTGAGGGTGACTGAAAGCCCGCAATGAGCACACAAAGCAAGAGCGCTTACAAACTACTCCAAACAGTTGTTATATCAAAAATATATACACATTTATTTTAAGGCCTTTAAAATAATGACCGTAGCGAAAAAATCACAATATCACAGTATTAAACCAACACATACCATATCAACACAATATATATACAAATACGACAGTCTTAAGCATTAGAGGCACGAAATGTGTAGTCCACCTGCCAGGGAAGGAAAACAGGCAGTGCGATAACGCTTTAGACTCAGTTCGCCTTCAGAGGCACCTAACTAGATGGAAGTCCGAGCCCTGCGAAGAGTGTAGCCTTGTGCTCAAAGTACCTGCCACGCCGGTGCCAACGGGCAAAAGGAGAAGCTCTTCGGAGGAAGTCAGGCAGTTCGGGTTAGTGCACAGCAGAAGGAGAACAGGTTCCGCAACTCAAGCGCAGCCTCCACAGCGAGCAGAAGCAGAGCGCGAGTACGGCAAAAGGGTGCTGTTTTTACACAGCAGGGAAAAGCAATGGGATACTGCAGGAGGGCGACCAGATCCTAGCTATACTACTCACCGGTCCCCGAAGCAAGCAGACCCAGGCTTCTCCACGTTAGTTTCAGCAGCTGGCAGGTTCAGAAGAGCAGGGAACGCCTCGTAGTCGTGTAGAGCAAAAAGACGTCCCAATCGACGAAACCGGCACAGTTTGTTGCCGCAGCAGGACAACGGAGCGGCCGTGTGTATTCGAGCCAAATGTACACTCCTCCCTTCAGACTTGGGAACGCCAAGTGTACGAAGCGTGGGAGAGTGACAAGGACTCGAAATACAACACAACCTGGCGGCGTTTACAGAGCAGGACTCCCTTGTAAGCTGGTCAGTCAACTGGATGGCCCAGAGACACTTCCGAAGGCTTACTTGGCAGGAGATGATGAAGTCGCCGGGAATAGCTGTTCCTGCTATTCCAAAGGTCGAAGCACCAGTACAGGCCTTCTGGTTCGATCAAAGGAGGAAAGGGTTTCACAGGACGACAGCAGTGCAAAGGAGGATTCCTTCAACGGGTCACCAGCGATTCCTCGGTCCAGCCTCGTGGTTGCAGGATACTTGGCTCCTGTATTCCTTCGTTCGTGAGAACTCAGGAGATCGACATGGTAGTGGTGTTTCCAGCCCCCTCTTATCCACGGTTCCCTTCGCGCCAAAACGGAGGGGAGCCAATGGGAGATCCGCTCATCAACACACATACCATACGTGGACCAATCACGGACCACGGTGGTCCCAGGCATTCACACCACCCTAGACTCTCTGGCACCCAGGATGTGTATTGGGACCAGACATCCCAGCCCACACCCTGGAGGCACACAAACGACATGTAGAAGCCCGCGAAAGCAACCACGTTTCGCGGGAAAGTACATGCCCAAATAAGGAAGGCCCCGGGTCGCTCGACCTGGGGAAGGTGAAGGGAGCAAGACGGTCAGTGGACAAGACAAAGGAGCCTCGTCGTCTGGCCATTTTGGGAGCCAGGCCACCATTTTGGGTTCAGTGCGAAAAACGTGCTCAGAACGCCAAAAGGAGCTCAAAATAAACAAAACGATCGCTGCCACCATTCCAGTCCCTGAATGACTTGCACCGATCAAATACCATCCTAAAAGAGTATCTAGGGCCTGTAGAAGGCTAGAGACCCAAGAGAGCTGTAACTTAGCTTACAGTGCCCTCTTGTGTCATGTTGCACTAAAGCCGCAACATGATAAAAGAAACTACGGGAAACAGCGTTCCCCGGTACTGACTGTCTTAAGGGCATGTCAGTTTCCCCGTAAGAAAGGAGCGAAAGCCCAGAGGAGTGCGGCAGAAGGCTGCACTTCTCTGGCAAAGTCAAGAACAAGGTGAAAACAACAGCAAAAAGTTTAGGGGTTGCCACATGGAAGGAAAATTACCTGCAATTACGAAATCTTTCCTAACAGTTGGATATTCCCATCTCATGTTATAGGAAGGGTCTCAGGTTTGGTATTAGAAGCATTGAGATATCACATCTCATGCTATAGGAAGGGTCTCAGGATTGGAATGGGAAGGACTTGGATATCACATCTCATGCTATAGGGAGGGTCTCAAGTTTGATATTAGAAGCTTTGAGATATCACATCTCATGATATCGGAAGGGTCTCAGGATTGGAATGGGAAGGAGTTGGATATCACATCTCATGATAAAGGAAGGGTCTAAGGTTTGGAAGGGGAAGGATTTGGATATCACATCTCATGTTATATTACGGGTCTCATGTTTGGTATTAGAAGCATTGAGATATCAAGTCTCAGAGTATAGGAAGGGTCTCAGAATTGGAATGGGAAGGAGTTGGATATCACATCTCAAGCTATAGGAAGGGTCTCAGGATTGGAATGGGAAGGACTTGGATATCACATCTCATGCTATAGGAAGGCTCTCAGGTTTGGAAGGGGAAAGAGTTGGATATCACATTTCATGTTAGAGGTAGGATCTCAGGTTTGGTATTAGAGGCATTGAGATATCACATCTCATGCTATCAGAAGGGTCTCAGGAATGGAATGGGAAGGAGTTGGATATCACATCTCATGCTAAAGGGAGGGTCTCAGGTTTGGAAGGGGAAGGATTTGGATATCACATCTCATGTTATAGGAAGGATCTCAGGTTTGGTATTAGAAGCATTGAGATATCACATCTCATGCTATCGGAAGGATCTCAGGTTTGGTATTAGAAGCATTGAGATATCACATCTCATGCTATCAGAAGGGTCTCAGGATTGGAATAGGAAGGAGTTGGATATTACATCTCATGCTAAAGGGAGGGTCTCAGGTTTGGAAGGGGAAGGATTTGGATATCACATCTCATGTTATCGGAAGGATCTCACGTTTGGTATTAGAAGTATTGAGATATCATATCTCATGCTATAGGAAGGGTCTCAGGATTGGAATGGGAAGGAGTTGGATATCACATCTCATGCTATAGGAAGTGTCTCAGGATTGGAATGGGAAGGACTTGGATATCACATCTCATGCTATAGGTAGGGTCTCAAGTTTGATATTAGAAGCATTGAGATATCACATCTCATGCTATAGGAAGGGTCTGAGGATTGGAATGGGAAGGAGTTGGATATCACATCTCATGCTATGGGAAGGGTCTCAGGTTTGGTATAAGCAGTGAGATATCACATCTCATGCTATAGGAAGTGTCTCAGGATTGGAATGGGAAGGAGTTGGATATCACATCTCATGTTATAGGAAGGATCTCAGGTTTGGTATAAGCATTGAGATATCACATCTCTGCTATCGGAAGGGTCTCAGGATTGGAATGGGAAGGAGTTGGATATTCCCATCTCATGTTATAGGAAGGGTCTCAGGTTTGGTATTAGAAGCATTGAGATATCACATCTCATGCTATAGGAAGGGTCTCAGGATTGGAATGGGAAGGACTTGGATATCACATCTCATGCTATAGGGAGGGTCTCAAGTTTGATATTAGAAGCTTTGAGATATCACATCTCATGATATCGGAAGGGTCTCAGGATTGGAATGGGAAGGAGTTGGATATCACATCTCATGATAAAGGAAGGGTCTAAGGTTTGGAAGGGGAAGGATTTGGATATCACATCTCATGTTATATTACGGGTCTCACGTTTGGTATTAGAAGCATTGAGATATCAAGTCTCATAGTATAGGAAGGGTCTCAGAATTGGAATGGGAAGGAGTTGGATATCACATCTCAAGCTATAGGAAGGGTCTCAGGATTGGAATGGGAAGGACTTGGATATCAAATCTCATGCTATAGGAAGGCTCTCAGGTTTGGAAGGGGAAAGAGTTGGATATCACATTTCATGTTAGAGGTAGGATCTCAGGTTTGGTATTAGAGGCATTGAGATATCACATCTCATGCTATCAGAAGGGTCTCAGGAATGGAATGGGAAGGAGTTGGATATCACATCTCATGCTAAAGGGAGGGTCTCAGGTTTGGAAGGGGAAGGATTTGGATATCACATCTCATGTTATCGGAAGGATCTCACGTTTGGTATTAGAAGTATTGAGATATCATATCTCATGCTATAGGAAGGGTCTCAGGATTGGAATGGGAAGGAGTTGGATATCACATCTCATGCTATAGGGAGGGTCTCAGGATTGGAATGGGAAGGACTTAGATATCACATATTATGCTATAGGGAGGGTCTCAGTTTTGATATTAGAAGCATTGAGATATCACATCTCATGCTATCGGAAGTGTCTCAGGATTGGAATGGGAAGGTGCTGGATATCACATCTCATGCTAAAGGAAGGGTCTCAGGTTTGGAACGGGAAGGATTTGGATATCACATCTCATGTTATAGGAAGGGTCTCAGGTTTGGTATAAGCATTGAGATATCACATCTCTGCTATCGGAAGTGTCTCAGGATTGGAATGGGAAGGAGTTGGATATCCCATCTCATGTTATAGGACGGGTCTCAGGTTTGTTATTAGAATCATTGAGATATCATATTGCATGCTGTAGGAAGGGTCTAAGGGTTGGAATGGGAAGGACTTGGATATCACATCTCATGCCATAGTATGGGTCTCAGGTTTGGTAGAAGCATTGGGATATCAGATCTCATGCTATCCGAAGGGTATCGGGATTGGATTTGGAAGGAGTTGGATATCCCATCTCATGCTATAGGAAGGGTCTCAGGTTGGAATGGGAAGGAGTTGGATATCACATCTCATGTTATAGGAAGGGTCTCAGGATTGGAATGGGAAGGACTTGGATATCACATCTCATGCTATAGGAAGGCTCTCAGGTTTGGTATAGAAGCATTGAGATATCATATCATGCTATCAGAAGAGTCTCAGGATTGGAATGGGAAGGAGTTGGATATCACATCTCATGCTAAAGGGAGGGTCTCAGGTTTGGAAGATAAGGATTTGGATATCACATCTCATGTTATGGGAAGGATCTCAGGTTCGGTATAAGCATTGAGATATCACATCTCTGCTATCGGAAGGGTCTCAGGTTTGGTATAGAAGCATTGAGATATCATATCTTATGCTATCAGAAGGGTCTCAGGATTGGAATGGGAAGGATTTGGATATCACATCTCATGCTAAAGGGAGGGTCTCAGGTTTGGAAGGGGAAGGATTTGGATATCACATCTCATGTTATAGGATGGATCTCAGGTTTGGTATTAGAAGTATTGAGATATCACATCTCATGTTATCGGAAGGATCTCAGGTTTGGTATTAGAAGTATTGAGATATCACCTCTCATGCTATAGGAAGGGTCTCAGGATTGGAATGGGAAGGAGTTGGATATCACATCTCATGCTAAAGGAAGGGTCTCAGGTTTGGTAGAAGCATTGAGATATCACATCTCATGCTATAGGAAGGGTCTCAGGATTGGAATGGGAAGGACTTAGATATCACATATCATGCTATAGGGAGGGTCTCAGTTTTGATATTAGAAGCATTGAGATATCACATCTCATGCTATCGGAAGTGTCTCAGGATTGGAATGGGAAGGAGCTGGATATCACATCTCATGCTAAAGGAAGGGTCTCAGGTTTGGAACGGGAAGGAGTTGGATATCACATCTCATGTTATAGGAAGGGTCTCAGGTTTCGTATAAACATTGAGATATCACATCTCTGCTATCGGAAGTGTCTCAGGATTGGAATGGGAAGGAGTTGGATATCCCATCTCATGTTATAGGACGGGTCTCAGGTTTTTTATTAAAATCATTGAGATATTATATTGCATGCTGTAGGAAGGGTCTAAGGATTGGAATGGGAAGGACTTGGATATCACATCTCATGCTATAGATAGGCTCTCAGGTTTGGAAAGTGAAGGAGTTGGATATCACATTTCATGTTAGAGGAAGGATCTCAGGTTTGGTATTAGAGGCATTCAGATATCACATCTCAGGCTATAGTAAGGGTCTCAGGATTGGAATGGGAAGGAGTTGGATATCACATCTCATGCTATAGGAAGGGTCTCAGGTTTGGTATAAGCATTGAGATATCACATCTCATGCTATAGGAAGGGTCCAGGATTGGAATGGAAGGAGTTGGATATCACATCTCATGTTATAGGAAGGATCTCAGGTTTGGTATTAGAAGCATTGAGACATCACATCTCATGCTATAGGAAGGGTCTCAGGATTGGAATGGGAAGGAGTTGGATATCACATCTCATGTTATAGGAAGAGTCTCAGGTTTGGTATTAGAAGCATTGAGATATCACATCTCATGCTATAGGAAGTGTCTCAGGATTGGAATGGGAAGGACTTGGATATCACATCTCATGCTATAGGTAGGGTCTCAAGTTTGATATTAGAAGCATTGAGATATCACATCTCATGCTATAGGAAGGGTCTGAGGATTGGAATGGGAAGGAGTTGGATATCACATCTCATGCTATGGGAAGGGTCTCAGGTTTGGTATAAGCAGTGAGATATCACATCTCATGCTATAGGAAGTGTCTCAGGATTGGAATGGGAAGGAGTTGGATATCACATCTCATGTTATAGGAAGGATCTCAGGTTTGGTATAAGCATTGAGATATCACATCTCTGCTATCGGAAGGGTCTCAGTATTGGAATGGGAAGGAGTTGGATATTCCCATCTCATGTTATAAGAAGGGTCTCAGGTTTGGTATTAGAAGCATTGAGATATCACATCTCATGCTATAGGAAGGGTCTCAGGATTGGATTGGGAAGGACTTGGATATCACATCTCATGCTATAGGGAGGGTCTCAAGTTTGATATTAGAAGCTTTGAGATATCACATCTCATGATATCGGAAGGGTCTCAGGATTGGAATGGGAAGGAGTTGGATATCACATCTCATGATAAAGGAAGGGTCTAAGGTTTGGAAGGGGAAGGATTTGGATATCACATCTCATGTTATATTACGGGTCTCAGGTTTGGTATTAGAAGCATTGAGATATCAAGTCTCATAGTATAGGAAGGGTCTCAGAATTGGAATGGGAAGGAGTTGGATATCACATCTCAAGCTATAGGAAGGGTCTCAGGATTGGAATGGGAAGGACTTGGATATCACATCTCATGCTATAGGAAGGCTCTCAGGTTTGGAAGGGGAAAGAGTTGGATATCACATTTCATGTTAGAGGTAGGATCTCAGGTTTGGTATTAGAGGCATTGAGATATCACATCTCATGCTATCAGAAGGGTCTCAGGAATGGAATGGGAAGGAGTTGGATATCACATCTCATGCTAAAGGGAGGGTCTCAGGTTTGGAAGGGGAAGGATTTGGATATCACATCTCATGTTATAGGAAGGATCTCAGGTTTGGTATTAGAAGCATTGAGATATCACATCTCATGCTATTGGAAGGATCTCAGGTTTGGTATTAGAAGCATTGAGATATCACATCTCATGCTATCAGAAGAGTCTCAGGTTTGGAACGGGAAGGATTTGGATATCACATCTCATGTTATAGGAAGGATCTCAGGTTTGGTATAAGCATTGAGATATCACATCTCTGCTATCGGAAGAGTCTCAGGATTGGAATGGGAAGGAGTTGAATATCCCATCTCATGTTATAGGACGGGTCTCAGGTTTGTTATTAGAATCATTGAGATATCATATTGCATGCTGTAGGAAGGGTCTAAGGGTTGGAATGTGAAGGACTTGGATATCACATCTCATGCTATAGATAGGCTCTTAGGTTTGGAAAGGGAAGGAGTTGGATATCACATTTCATGTTAGAGGAAGGATCTCAGGTTTGGTATTAGAAGCATAGAGATATCACATCTCATGCTATAGGAAGGGTCTCAGGATTGGAATGGGAAGCAGTTGGATATCACATCTCATGCTATAGGAAGTGTCTCAGGATTGGAATGGGAAGGACTTGGGTATCACATCTCATGCTATAGGGAGGGTCTCAAGTTTGATATTAGAAGCATTGAGATATCACATCTCATGCTATAGGAAGGGTCTCAGGATTGGTATTAGAAGTATTGAGATATCACATCTCATGTTATCGGAAGGATCTCAGGTTTGGTATTAGAAGTATTGAGATATCACCTCTCATGCTATAGGAAGGGTCTCAGGATTGGAATGGGAAGGAGTTGGATATCACATCTCATGCTAAAGGAAGGGTCTCAGGTTTGGTAGAAGCATTGAGATATCACATCTCATGCTATAGGAAGGGTCTCAGGATTGGAATGGGAAGGACTTAGATATCACATATCATGCTATAGGGAGGGTCTCAGTTTTGATATTAGAAGCATTGAGATATCACATCTCATGCTATCGGAAGTGTCTCAGGATTGGAATGGGAAGGAGCTGGATATCACATCTCATGCTAAAGGAAGGGTCTCAGGTTTGGAACGGGAAGGAGTTGGATATCACATCTCATGTTATAGGAAGGGTCTCAGGTTTCGTATAAACATTGAGATATCACATCTCTGCTATCGGAAGTGTCTCAGGATTGGAATGGGAAGGAGTTGGATATCCCATCTCATGTTATAGGACGGGTCTCAGGTTTTTTATTAAAATCATTGAGATATTATATTGCATGCTGTAGGAAGGGTCTAAGGATTGGAATGGGAAGGACTTGGATATCACATCTCATGCTATAGATAGGCTCTCAGGTTTGGAAAGTGAAGGAGTTGGATATCACATTTCATGTTAGAGGAAGGATCTCAGGTTTGGTATTAGAGGCATTCAGATATCACATCTCAGGCTATAGTAAGGGTCTCAGGATTGGAATGGGAAGGAGTTGGATATCACATCTCATGCTATAGGAAGGGTCTCAGGTTTGGTATAAGCATTGAGATATCACATCTCATGCTATAGGAAGGGTCCAGGATTGGAATGGAAGGAGTTGGATATCACATCTCATGTTATAGGAAGGATCTCAGGTTTGGTATTAGAAGCATTGAGACATCACATCTCATGCTATAGGAAGGGTCTCAGGATTGGAATGGGAAGGAGTTGGATATCACATCTCATGTTATAGGAAGAGTCTCAGGTTTGGTATTAGAAGCATTGAGATATCACATCTCATGCTATAGGAAGTGTCTCAGGATTGGAATGGGAAGGACTTGGATATCACATCTCATGCTATAGGTAGGGTCTCAAGTTTGATATTAGAAGCATTGAGATATCACATCTCATGCTATAGGAAGGGTCTGAGGATTGGAATGGGAAGGAGTTGGATATCACATCTCATGCTATGGGAAGGGTCTCAGGTTTGGTATAAGCAGTGAGATATCACATCTCATGCTATAGGAAGTGTCTCAGGATTGGAATGGGAAGGAGTTGGATATCACATCTCATGTTATAGGAAGGATCTCAGGTTTGGTATAAGCATTGAGATATCACATCTCTGCTATCGGAAGGGTCTCAGTATTGGAATGGGAAGGAGTTGGATATTCCCATCTCATGTTATAAGAAGGGTCTCAGGTTTGGTATTAGAAGCATTGAGATATCACATCTCATGCTATAGGAAGGGTCTCAGGATTGGATTGGGAAGGACTT